>NC_057856.1:31595000-32195000 GCF_015237465.2 Chelonia mydas
TGTTGAAACCAATGCCATAATACAGCTTCTGTTTTCTAATTGGATACACTGGTGATACTCTGCCCTCACTGAAGTCAGTGGGAGTTTTGCCATTGACTAATGGAGCCAGGATTTTGCCCAATGTGTTTCCTGCATTCAGAAACATTTATCCATGTGTGAACCTAAGGGCCCCTCCATGCCAGCTGGCAGAGGGCCCACTGTACTGTAATTCATATCAGGCCTGGCACACTCACTGCCGGAAATATGATATGTATCTAAAAGGTGCCATGTGAGGTGGTATATGTAAACTGGTGACACGCTGGTCCCGAAAGTCACTGTGTGATGGATGCGCGGGTTGCGTATGAAGAGTTACAGGTGTGGGCTGGAATTACATTCTTAAAACGCGATTGGGAGGCAGTGCCTAAACCCAGCTGCTGCAGGCAAAGGAATGTGGAGTTACCTGTCTGACCCACTTGATTACAGGCAAAGGGACAAAGAAAGTACCTTTACCTGTAAGGTGAAGAAAGCAATCAGGATAACAAATGGCAGAGGAGATGACTTAATAAGCACACGAGGGGACAGAGTCTGCACCTCAAAATGCCTTCCTGGCTCTTGAAGCAGAGACAATCGACTCTGGGTGTCAGAAGAGGAGCAAAGAGATATTTTTGCTTAAAGGACAAAAGAGGCCAGAGCTCTTGGAATCGGTGAAAGGTGGATACTTCAGCCGTGTGGGCTGACGTCTCTGGGAACTGACTATAGGTGAAAAGTTACCTGAGACCAAGTTTATACCCTGGCAATCCTTAGACCAAAGAAAGCAGGTTTGGTTTTGTTTTTGTTTTGTTTGTAACCGTAGCTGACTCTACTTCTCTTGCTTAGTATCCCTTAAAATTAAATCTCTGTTCTTCATTAATAAACTTCTTATTTTATTGCAAAACCCTCTCCGTGCTATGTATTAAAGCAAAGAGTGAGGCTTCAGCTCACAGAGGCTGGTGTGCGCACTCCGTCTTTGGGGGCAGTGAATGGAGTCATCTCTGCGAGTGTCGCAGTGAGAGGGACTGGACTCTGCAGAGAGAATCCCTGGAGAACTGGGGTTCGCTGATTGTTACCTGCAAGCCGAGGTTTAGAAGGGCAGCGTCTGGAGGAGTTTGCTGGCAAGGCAGCCAGGCTGGCGCATCGGGGAGCTGACACACAGCTGAGCAGCAAGAAAGCTCCCACTGGCTGTGGAGAGGGGTAGCGCGGCAGCTCGCTGTTCAGGGTGTGCTGAGCAGAACATCACACCACGAGCAACAGGAAAGATAAGTAATAGTAACCTGGGGAAACAAGTTGCTACTTTAACAAGTTTGCCAGATGTTTTCTCATACAGCCTCTGACCCACTGTGTTAATATCGACACTATTACTAGCAACAATTTTCACTATTATTACATTATATCGCAGGAGCGCCTAGTTTCCCAACCAAGATTGTGGCCCCAGGAAGTTGACAATCTTAATCAAGACCGAACTCAACAAGTGAATGTCGCAAGTGAGAGGAAGGAAGTTGGGAAGGAGGCTGAGTGGAAGCAGCAAGTCGCACGTTTCATTAAGGAGGACAGGTATGTGTGTGTGGCTGTCTTCAGAAAGCACATGCATTTATAACAGCTCTAAAATCTTGAACAAATCATTTTAACTTACAACTCTTTGCATTAATAAATGTCTCATTATGACACAGAGCTCAGACTCTGCCTTTGCTGGAAGCCAGCAGATCGTCCAGCAAATCTCTGTGCATCCTGCAGAAACTGAATGAAAAGCAGCTCAACTGGCATTCTTTGTACTTTCTTTCCTCCACTAGATTACACATTGTTTTAGGTTGTCTGCAGCTTCGGATTACCACCCTAACTTCTTTAGAAAGGATTCCTGGTTTCATTTCCTCTCACTCAACATCAGGGCACATGAGATCTGAGAGGAGTGGTGTATTCCCATCTTCACACGCCTCCTTCCCTTGTTTGGGAGGCAGACACAGGTTGACTGGTGTCTATTGCATGACACATTTCCTCTGAGTTCTCAAGCCCTTGGGACTTTCACATTTTCTGTTGTAAATTGCAGGCAACATGTTAGGCAGAAAGCCAGGTCTGTAGGCAAAGCTGGGCACAATTACTCAGTGAGGGGCTGCCAAAGAGCACCCCATTACTAGAGTTGTGCAGAATAGTGCAGAATATCTTCAGGACCATTGGCTTGAGTTTTGAAATGAATTAATTTCAGCCACACTTCTCACAACCGTTCACGAGTATGATGTGTACTGGAATGAACGCTTGTGCATGCAAAGGCCGTAAGTGTTTTTCACACGTATCCACCAACATTGAGTTGTAAACTCACAAGTCTGAGTAATTAGCATCCAGAAGGGCCTGCACACACATCCAATCAAGGAACAGAGAGAACAACATGTGACTGATCTGATCAACCCCGCTGAAAAATGGAATACATACAGAGAACAGCTGACAGTCCACCAGAGAGTGAGGATTTTCACACACACCCAGAGTGCCAATGCCTGAGGGGTGGTGCGGTCTGGCGGCAGATGTCCTGTGCTCACAAGTGGGTCCATCGGGAGCAGTAGTTACTGGCTGTGAAGGATCTCTCAGCATCTGCGCAGAGCTCAGCACCTTCATGCTGCTTAGAGCCACCTAGCCACCTGTTTAGAGCCTCACCATGGCACCTGGGCAAGGCTGGCTGCTCCGAAAGTGGGGCACGGCAGAAGAGTTTCCTAGTAGGTGAGTCACAGTGGGGCTGCCTCTGCCCAGGGGAGCCAACCCTGGCCCTCCATGCCTGAGCACAGACCTGCCCTGCTCCAATGCACTGAAGAGTTGCCTGGCCCACTCCAAAGGGCGCTCAGGAGAAAACGAGCCCAATTCAGACAGTACAGCGTGAGACTCTGCTCTCTTTCACCTCCTCGCACACACTTACAGAGATCCAGCCCCTGTTCTGCATAGCCAGGCAGAGGTGTTCCCCCCAGACCTTCCTGTCAATGACCCTCCGTCACGGTATGTCAGGCATGATGGAGAAGGGTGACCGTGAGCTTTCGGCACTGGCCTGACTCAGGAGACCTGCGTTCCGTCCCTGGCTCAGCTCCTGACCCCTGGGCAACCTTGGCAAAGCTGTTTAAGCTCTGTGCACCTCAGCTGCCCACCGGCAAGGCAGGAATACCGACACTTGCTCCTTGTACAGCACCGAGGGTAAATCCATTAACAGGCTCAGTCTTGCAAGATGCTGGGCTCTCTGGCCCCCATCCAGGCAGGGGCTTAACATGAAACATGGGAGCAGTGCTGACTTCACGTGAGTAAATGCTTTGCTGCTCTGACACCGTGAGCCCTAGAGAATAGCCTGCAAATAGCTGGGGGACGTTTCCCAAACCAGGAGTCAGCCGTGAGCTGATAAACAGCTAGTTGGGGATGTTTTACCAACCTGAGCGGCAGCCTGAGACGGTCCAGATTGCTTTACCTCTCAGGGCACGTCTGCACCGCAATGAGACGCCCGCGGCTGGCCCAGACCAGCTGGCTCTGGCTCAGGGGGCTGGGACTGTGCGGCTGTTTAATGGTGGTGTCGACATTTGGGCTCAGGCTGCAGCCTCAGTTCTCGGACCCTCCCACCTCGCAGGGTCCTAGACCCCAGGCTCCAGCCGGAGCCCAGGACGTCTACACTGCAATTTAAACAGCTCCGCGTCCCTGAGCCAGCCAGCCTGGGCCAGTCTCAGGTATCTCATCGCAATGCAGGCACATCCTCAAATCTCGATTAGCAATCAGTGTTTGGGGAAGATGGGACCTTAATCCGACTGACTCCGGGGAGCATTTGATATCCATCGCCTTGCATCCCATTGTCTTGGCACTGCTTTGTAAATTAATATTCACTTTGGTCTGCGAGTTTCTGCTGAATCTCTCGTGCTTCCTGTGTTTCCCTGTTTGATGAATTGCAGGCCAGTGTATTTGATACCAGGCACTGGGATTAGCTTCCTCTTGTGTTTTGAACCTTTTCTGTGTGAAAGCTCCAAAGGAGTGTGCGTGGAGGTGACTGGTGTGGAGGCTGGAGGAGGCCAGACCACGCGCACTGGAGTTTTACCTGGAAGAGGTAGAGCACTGCCGGTGGGAGCTCCGCCCTGACCGTGGGGGGGACCAGTCCTATCAGTGAATGGTCTCCGTGGCCCTGTCCGTCCTCAGCCTTTTTGCTGGGGGAGGAGGGTTGATAGCTCGTTTTGCAGGAGCCATTGATCAGCTGTTAGATGGGAACAAATTTTGGTCACTAGTGGCCTGGAGGTGACAGGCTCTGTGTCCCATTCCTGTCCCATGGAAGCATCGCGGCCCCCGAGCGCCGTTTGATTTCTTCTGAGAAATGTGGCCGGTTTCGGTAATGCATAGCTTGCGGGAAATGTCCGCTGCCAAAGGACTTGCAAAGCGAGTCCTCAGGCGCAATGGAAGCTCTGTTCTGCCTGCAGTTTATTAGACACTTGTGCTTCACCCTCCATAGCTGCTGATCAGTGTCTGCGCTGGTAACTCTGCTCGCGAGGGCCAGGCATGTGGGCCAGTGTTATGACGTGTAGCTCTAGGCAAGAACAGCGACCTCTGACCTAACTTGCACTGGGCTAACCCTGTTTGTTTCAGTGAAGTTACTCTAGATTTACACAAGAGAAACCGGAAGCGGAATTTGGCCCATACATTTCTTCAGCCACGTGTGCCTGTCTGAAAGACTCTGGAGTTCCAGGGCACTGGTGAATGCGCTGAACAAAAGAGAAGATCACTGACACGCTGACGCATGTTTAAGATAATGGAATAACTGGGCTGTATTTGAAATTTCCCTACCAAGGACAGTGTGTTCCTGGGGCATAACCACATGTAATGTCCAGCTGCTGTAGACTCTGCGTTCTCTTGAGACCCTTGGGAGCAAAGCTTATGGGTTTTCCCCACACACTCAGGGTTTCTTGACCATGACAGAGGAAAATACCCCTCTATCTGGCTGCCCTTTCCCCAGCCTCCCACCTTCTGGGTCGGAGCAGCCAGTCAGAGCTGCCCCTTGGCGGGGCTGGAGCTCTCCCACAGCACTGGCCTGGCTAGGAAGCCATACCCCGTCGCCAGCCCTGAAGCAGCCCCTGCTCTCTCTGCCCCAGGCCTGGGAGGGGCCTGACTCTGCCGCCTGCTCCCTGACTTCCAGCAGGCAGCGGATTAAATGCTCAGTTGGGGGAGGGGGCTGCGTAACGAAGCGGTTGGCTGGAAGAGTCGTTTTTAAAAAATGAACTCTGGTGTTTCTTTCCCCCATCGTTTTTCTGTGCATCTTTCTATCCTGCTCACTTTCTGCTGGTCTTCGTCAGTAAATGCCAATTTACATTCCACTGGGTTTCTTCTGCTCCCCAGCTGTTGACAGGTATCCACCTGCCTTGTTTGTGGGGGTGGGGAGGGTTCCTTGTTCTCTGCCTGCCGTCGCTGAGATACCAGGAGCACCCGAACTGCAGGCCTCCGCTGCGGGGGCCACGGTTAAGCAGGAATCAAATGGTGTGACCAGGGCAGGATGCTGTGAGCACCAGCCCACTCCCAAGCATCCAGCCGAGGCAGGTAATGCCCATGTGGCTTCCACCCAGCAAATCACTTCCAGAGCTGACCCCAAGCAACTGCCCCATCACTTGGCTTCCCGCGGCTTGGCCCTGGCGCCCGTCCCCCTGGATCTCAGGGCTCAGGAGGTGCTATCAGAGCTCCGAGAGCAGGAGGGGCCGGAGGCAGCTCTCCTCTCTCATGGTGCCACCGGGCTCTGGCGCTGGTGATTGGCGCAGCTTAGCCCAGAGGGGCAGGCAGACTCCTGGCATCGGCCCGGCGTTGAGAGTGAGGGATTTGCCTGTATTCCTTACACACTAGACAGGTGCTAAAGACTCATCACACAGCTGCGGCTGGGGCGGTGAGCGAGGAGACGATCTCAGTGCCCCCGAGAACCTGGCGCGCAGCCGTCTGGGACGTGCGCGATCTCCCACCAGGCCCGCTCACAGGCTGAGGCGTGATTGCTAAGGACAGTGAAGGCAGCCGCGCTTGGACTGTCTCAGCGAGAACCAGAAACTGCCGGTGAGTCAGGCAGGGCCCTCCCAGGCATGGGCTCTTCACTGGAAGTTTGCAGCTCGGCGCATCTCCCAGTGGGTGTCACCGGGGGCCCGGGGGCAAGGCACAAGCAGGAGACAACTGCTGCGTCCCGGGCAGGAGAGAGCGGGGAATGCAGGGTGAGCCGGCTCCGAGGAGAGCTAACACGCTGGGGCCCTTGGTTGAGCTGGGCCGTGCCTGCCGCATACGCTGGCAGGGACAGATAATGTGGCCTCGTCCTGCTGCCCAGTAGCACGTGATGCTGCTGCTTTGAAGGAAGCAACGCTGTGGAAGCAGAGTGCCGGATTTCCCGCGTCGTGCTGCGCATCCCCTTAGTCCTGGGCGCTGGGCCCTCACACAGGGAGAGTTTTAAACCCTGTGTACAAGCCCGCGGCCACCCTTCCCATCGTAACCCTGCCTTGTCCTCTCCATGGGCCTGCTCCGCCTGCCTGCCGCTCCGTGCTCACGCAGCCCCCGAGAGCAGCTCTTGCACAGTTCACTGCCAGCGCCACCGGCCCCCAAATTCAATTTTTTCTCTTTCCCCTAGAACATTGCATCTTGTTCAATCCTTCCCCTGTCACACAGGCTCCAGCCCTGCTGCAATTGGATTCCAAAAATAACCTCTTTATTCACACGGCTATGCTATTATATCGCAGTACAGCTTGGGCAGGCGAGGGGTCATTCCATTATCCAGGAACGAGATAACTGAGTATTAGGGAAGCCAGACTCTTTGACTCTCTGCCCTGTGGTAATGGGCCTTTTTTAAGGGCATTAACCAGTGTTTCTACTAGGTATTTGACAAGAGTAAAGGTAACATTGCCATTTAATCCTCTTCTCTTTTGTTTTCTTTGCTATAGACAACGCTCACATTTACTGCTCCAACTTCCGCTAGAAAACACGGTGCTCGTTTCCCCTGAACCTTTCCTCTGATGCTCCGCTGCTAGGTGAGATTAAATAGTCTGGACAGTGGGATACAAGGAACTTTTTCTGCTCCAGGTGTTTTCACTCATTTGCTGCGTGGATATGAAACTGAACTTGCCAGCAACTGCCCATCAGTGTGATTTACAATGTGGAGGATGGTTTAACCTAAAAGCTCCAACCAAGGCTGGGGTCCCAACATGCGAGGCAATGTGCGGACACACAAGGTGCACTCCTGGCCCCAATAACATCACTGGGAGTTTCTCCATTGACTTCAGCGGAGCCAGGATTTCACCCAGAGTGTCTAAACTCTCCCTCGGCATGAAGCCTACCACCACCTCATCACGCTGTTCTTAATCATCTCGCTCTTGCCTGGTGCATCTCCCTCGGTTTGCTGCATCCCTTCTTCAGCTCTCGTCTGCTTGTAAGACCTGTCGTCTTGTGGTGTGCGTCAGCACCAGCCCAGTGGGGTCCTATAACTAACTGGCATCCCCGGGTGCTACGGTAGGAAGCTCACAGTCTAAACAGATGTGTGTGTGGGGGGGGGAGGGGGATTAGTCCCATTTTACAGATGAGGCACCGAGGCGCAGAGTTGAAGTGACAGGGTCACACAGACGGTCTGTGACAGAACCAGAACCTGTGTTCCAGTCCAGAGCTAAAGTGTAACGTTATCCTTCCTCTCGGTGGGCTCTGCCTCTCTCTACTTGTAGGAGTGGGGGTGGACTCAGTTTTTCCTCATGGTTGAAAGTGGCATTGTAATGCCAGCGCAGGGGACTCCTCACTGCGGATGCAGCTCCTGAGTTCTGCTCACATGAGGCCTGGTGGTCCTGGGTGGGTTTTTCCTGAGTAGGGTTTTTTGGCACCTTGTTGAAAGAGCCCCCCATGAACGAGGATTCGGAGAAGAGCCACAAGGCTGGATGGGGAGTCGAAGGGATGAGCTTGTCCGAAACATAAAATGAACATAAAATGTGTGCAGCTGAAGTCAACAGTGATATGAACTGTCTAGAAGGGCCTATGAAAGGGCAGAAACACCCAGGAAGAAGAGGAGGTTTCAGGGTGTGCCCGAGCAGAGGCCCGCAGCAGTCGTGGGATGAAACTGAGCCATTCTTCCCCAGAATGAGCAGACCTTGAGAGCCGTTGCGGTGAACAAAGTGGATGGATAGATTTATTGACACATGGAGCAATTGCTTCCTAGAGCGGAGTGATAGCTTTCTGAAAGGACACTAAATACTGATGCTCACCAAAACAAGAAGTCGTTCTAAGCATTGTTATGTACAGGCTGAATATCTTCATCAAAACTATCTAGAAACCTCGGGGTTATGGCTGAGTTTATACACGGCAAACGGTTTTGCCGCAATATTAGCATTCAAAGGAGGGGGCTGCCAAAAGCTATTTTCACCTAAAAGGTAAATAAATGTTTCCTTTGAAGGCCAGTCCTGATGCTTTCATTTGCAGCTGTAATCTGACTGCTTGATATAATTCCTGACCGCAGCATTATTGAGCTCTGAGGAGATCAATTATGGAACCTTAATGATGAGCCTCATGATCCTTTCAGCCAGTTCTGAACCGGGCTTTTGCTGCAATGCATAACAATGGTCTTCAGACTGTCCGCTGACGTTCTGCCTTGCCGATTGCTGAGGGATGAGAGAGGAAACCTCACTTCTTTAATCTTGTCTATGCAGAATGCTCACTTTGTATTGGCTCTTGTTCCATTCATTTACCGTGAGAGCTGCTGTGATAGACCTGTTGTCCTGCTGGGCCCTCCTGCATTCAAAGCCTTTCACAAACAGTGGCCGTGATGAAAAAAACCCAGGAGTCCTAATTTCCAAGACCGTGCTCTAACCACTACACCTCACTGCCACATACAGGTTCCAGGCACATAGGTGTGTGTTTGAAGAGAGCGTCTTACTCGGACACTGGGCACGGGCTGTAAGGGACTGAGACACGCTTATTAGAAGACTGTGTTAAAATCTCTCGCCTGTGGCCCAATGCTTTCTCCTTTGGCGTCTTACTCTCCGGCTCTCGCTGAGCTGCCTAGGTCTCTCGCGCCCAGCTCTCTGATTCAGGAAGCCACTTCCCCTCCTACGCAAGTGCTTGGAAACGAAATGTCAGGGAGGACCGGGTCAGTTCCTGAGCTGCTGATTGGTATGAGGGGATTAAAGCGAACAGGTGCATTGTCGTGAAGAACTAATAGGGGCAGGAGCTCTTCCTCCACGTCACTTCCCCCGTCCCTCACCACTGGGACACCTGAGCCCCTGCATTGACCAGGGATGCTGGGACAAAGCAGCTTCATTAACAATGGAATATTTGCACATAACTTTAAAACAAAACCACCCTGAAAGTATCTGGTGGTGCTGGGCTCCCGGCTCCATACATTTACATTTATAAATTAACCACGAGTGGTGTCATAGGGGCCATGATTAATGAGTGAAAATAAAAGCGCTCCCTTTGTCTCACCCACATCATGCCCTAATTGCACAGTATTATCATTGATGTTTAAAATTCCAGCCTGTACCTGCCTCTCTGGCAGCCCCGTCGGAGCTACTTCCCTGCAGTTTCTCTCTGCTGCTTGTCCTGGCCTCTTACATCTGTTCTCCCATTTCTTATACGTTTCTTAGCTGCTGGGCAGATGCTTAGAACGGGTCCAGAAATGAATCATTCATTTTGGTGGTTGCATAGGAGGCATGCGCTCTCACCACACCATCAACTTTTAATTCAGAATTTGCTTACACTATGTGTGAAAATAAGTCACTCAGTGCACTTAATTATCATGCGCAGCCCACCTCTCTGGGTCTCTACCCTGCTCCCATTGGAGGCCAATGCACCACGATTGGGCAGTTACACATTTCCTTGAGCAGATTTTAATCTCGGCTCATGAGGATGTTTGCAGAGAGTTGCGTAGCATTTAGCTGCATAGTTCTCACTGACTCGAATGAGGGCTGTGGCCTGCCTCTCTGTCTGTCTCATAAGGCTAAACTTTGTGCAACGTGTTAGAAATTTAAGGACAAGTTTTCTGCATCCCCACGGCCCCAAAATTCAATGTCCTGACCTGTTCCCACCACCCTTACTCACAAAAGGAGCCTTTCTTCTCAGAACGTTAGCGACATCTTTGACTTCAATTGGACAATTTGCATGCACAAGGGCTGCAAGACTGGGGCTAGATTTAAGCAATCTTACTGCCCAAAGAAGGGGTGTGAAAGCAAGGAAGAGGTGAGAGAGACAGATGTTTTCCTGGGACGGAAGTTTAGTCAGTTACTTATCAGGCCTCAGAGTGAGAAACAAACAAGAAACAGGTATGAATAAATCACCCTTAGGCCCTTCAAACCGCTGACAAACGTCTCTCCAGAGGGAAGCTGTTGTCCTTTTAAATCCCTTTGGAGCAAAAAAACCAAAACAAAACCAAAAGTCAACACCTGGGGGGAATCCAGTTTGGGGGACAAATCTCCACTATCTCATCCCCTCTGGAGAGGGAGTTTCCCCATCACCCACGTGCACAACTCTTGTGAGCAGCACCAGCTGGAGGCAGGCTACATCCCAAAGGCCTCAGACTCATGCAATGCCAGCACTAAATTCAGCAACACCCTAATCTAGCCCGCGAGGGTGGGAGGCCTTGTGAACATCCCAGGTGCCTCGTCTGATCTCTCCAGGGATGCTCATGTGAACTTTCCTCCTGATTCCCACAGTTCCACTGGCACCTGGATTTCCCAGACCCACTGGGGCTCTTTCTAGCAGATGGAGGTTTCAGATTTGTTCTTCTCCAAGAGCCTCAAGGGGTGTTCAGCCCCTTGTATGAGCAGCTATCACCCAGAATAGGATGCAACCAAAGAGAGGAGCCTTTTGATTTTAGCCCATTTTTGTGCTACTGTAACATGGAGAATTTCTGGCTCCATCTGTGCAGCAAATGCATCTGAGTGCTTCCAGCGTGATTTTGCCAGCACTGTAAGCTGGCATTTTATGATGCTGAATCTAGCTATTTATGGCTATGTGTGAGGTCTCAGACATCTCTTCACAGCCTTTTGCTGCTTTCCCTTCCCAGCAGGATGCCCAGCAAGCAGTTCTGCAGGCTGATTAGCAGCTCCAGGCACAGGTACACATGGCAATCAGACAGGCACAAGGAGTTCTGTGCTAGGGGTTTGTGTATCAAAAGTAAATGACTTCCCTCAACTTTATTTTGCAATGCCAGCATCTCACCTCCTTAGGAGTGAAAACACAGATACCAAAGATTGCAGCTTAATTGATTGATTAATAACAGGAACCCTAATTGAATCCTCCCAGCTTGTATATAAGATGTC
Organism: Chelonia mydas; assembly: GCF_015237465.2. Lineage (NCBI taxonomy): Eukaryota > Metazoa > Chordata > Testudines > Cheloniidae > Chelonia > Chelonia mydas. The sequence continues at coordinate 31,606,268 of NC_057856.1, forward strand.
TTAATGGTAGAGCCTGGGGAGTAAATGCGCAGCATGGAAGTAGGAACCATAGCCCAGCCAGGAACACTTTCAATTTAAAAGTCAATCTCATTATACAAGAAGCTGTTTTCTCTATCCCTCTGGAAAGGCAACAGCAAACTCCCATCTTCTCCTCACCAGAGCCACATGGTTTGTTAGTGTCAGTGGGAGATGCAAATATGAGCTTTTTTTTATTTGTTCCCACTGCTGCATCTCTGAGCAGCTCAGTAAATATTCATGAGTCTGCCATTGTAGGAGCTCGGAAAACTACAGAAAATATGCCCTCCAAGGTGACATGTAATTTGGCACTTCCCGCACAGAGAGGCAAAGGATTCAGCCAGAGCAGAGCTATCCTCATAATTAGGTACCTTGCTACAATCTAATCCTTTCTGTTTCTCATGAAACACGAGATATGTCAGACCCTTCCCATATGCCAGGGCCCCTGTAATGTAGAGTTCAACTGGGCTAACTGGGAATGGTGCATTCACACAGACTAGCCAGGCCACCATGCTGCATGGTGTTCCATGAACAATTGGAATCCCTTCCTGGGTTCTCATGTCATTGTTTCCACATCTCTGGTCATGAAGAACAGGTAGCTTCCTGCTGAGCCATGTCCCGACAGCAAGTGCTTCTCCCATGGAGGGGCTGAGGGCTTGTGTAGCCTGGCTTATAAATACTAGGGGGATGAATGATCCTGCTCTGGTGTTCCCATTCTCTGAGGTAGCCATTCATCAGGGCCAGGTAAAACCCTTTTGTTCCTGGCTGTGTTCTCTGTGTGACTTAGTGCTGGAGACGGGCCTGGGCTGACATGTTCAAGACTTCAAACCCCCACCGCCCTGGATGCGGAGTTCGCCCCATTTTGTAAAGGAGATGGACCCACCTGGAGAGGGACTCTGAACTCAAACGCCAACATGGCGGAAGTGACCTTTGTGAATACACTCTCAATAGCAGATAGGTGAGAATGCATCTCATGGCTCTCCATGAGGAAGGATGGGTATGGGGACCTGCTTCGATGAGCTCATGTCCGAGATCTGAAATCACAGACCTTCAGTGGAGTTTTCTGGTCTCCCGGCCTCTCCATTCCCAGAGAAGAGAGAGACGAGTCAAAAAACCCGCAGACGAACAAATCTCCCATTTGAATTTTCATAGTGCTTTGCCCCAGCTTATCACGTTGGTTTCTTTGACTCCTAATCTCAAAAGACTGGATTCTATAACTTTAATATAAGGCAACTCAGTTCTGCCCTCAGTTTTGTTTGGGGAAATACTACGTAACGCCATGAAAGTCCATCAGGTTCCTCCAGGCAAACATCAGAGCAGCAGAGGTGAGAATCCGGCCTGACATATTTAAGCCATTTCCCCATGTTCACGCTCTTTTCTCCATTTCACTACCTTCCTTTTGATAAGGAGCTGGCTTATTCCAGACAACCGTCATGTGTTCCAAAAGGTCAGAGTCAAGAGCTGCGTGGAAGGAACCGTTGGCTCTGGCCCCTTTATCAGGGAAGCTCGTTCACGTTTAAAGTGAATTGTTCCCAGATATCATGTCCTGGGTGTCTGCCATGGGAAGAAGCCCATGTCTCTGCCAGAGGCCAGTATCTGGTGGAGGACTGCAAGCCCCCAGTGGCTCAGTGCTAGGTATGGGTAAGCAGAAAGTACCCACGGGTGCAGTCACTTCCCGGCACTCCTTGGGACCTCGTGAGTCTGCACCTCTTTCTGGAAGGTGCTCTGGAAGCCCTGGAGTTGTATGCAGTGGTGACTTGGGGGGCTGTCATTTGGCCAGGGATCCTGAAGAGGTGTCCTTTCGCCCCCTTCGCAGGAAGGGATCTCTGAAAGAGACGAGCCTCTGAGCACAGCCGTAAGACACAGCTGTTTCCCACTTCCTGCATGGATATGCGCTGTGTCCCTGGGACTGGCATGCAGGGAATGGCCCTGTGTGCTAGGCCGGGTGGGCTGAGAGGGGCTGAACTCCTACTGCCAGGCAGTTGACTTATCTGTGATGGATGTCAATTGTCATTCAGAGCACACAGCACCTTGCAGGATCAGACCCTGGGTCTGTGACTCTGTGCTCTGTGCCAGGCAGTGAACTGCTGGCGGGAGAGGATGGCTTCCCTGCTCTCTGCTCCCCTATCTGTGAGCAAAGACCAGAGCACCCCTATGAGGCAATGCCCCCAGCACAGGGATTTCCTGCCTGCTGCTAAGCCTCGTTTCTCGCCGGGGTCGAAATGTGGTCCACACAGTGAGCGTGTAGATCCTCGTTCTGCTCACCGCTGCCCCTCTATCCCCCTGACATACCGGGAGCGAGTGACCTTCAGCCCCTGCATGGTTATTACCTTAAGACAACACAATTAAACCTGTTCCATTGCTTAACGCACTGTGTCAGGAGCCTGTAGGTGTGTTTTGGTTCCAGTCTTCTATCGTTTTCAGAAACGCCTGGAACTGTGACAGCTCAAAGAGCTGGTGCAATTCCACTCCAAGCTAATCAATAGAAGGCCTCAAGGTATCTCACACTTGTGTCAAATATGGGATTTTTTTTTAGCCTCAAAGCACTTTCAAGACGCTTTTGGTGGTTGCAGGGAATTTTTCACCCCTGTCCTGGGAAGGACACTGAGCTGCAAAGTCAGAGTCATGGCCTTGGGAGTCCTTTGGCCGCTTCTCCAGGTAAAAAAGTGTCTCACGCTGCATCCGTCATCAAGAGCTCCTGGGTGCTGCCGTTCGGGTCTGTGTCATAACAATGTCCTGTGATGTCAAGTCCTTGGGAAGGTGCAGAAGAATATTCAAGTGTGGATGTGGGTGTGCATGAGTGAGCATTTAATACAATTCCACTTAAAGCTATCTCACACTGATACAACATTGCCTCTGCCCAAAAGGGAGAGCTGATCTGGACTCCAGGCAGCCATCCGTTACGGTAATAATTATACAGCGGGATGGGACAGTCACGCAGCCCAGCTAGCAGGCCTGAATTCTGTCACTGCCTCCATCGAACAAGGGTGCTCTCCTGTTGCCTGGAGCCACGCAAGAGGTTTGGAAAGCCTTCACAAGTGCGACTCAGGGTGAAATCTCACTATTTCGGTTCGTGAAGCTGTCGGAGTGTCCCACACCCACTGAGGTAAAAAAAAAAAAATCCCTGAATCCTACTGATTTGGATCCAGGTAGTAATTGGCCCATTTTGCAGAGAAATGCCCATTTCCACAGGAGCAGCACCCCAGGGCTAGAAAAATATTTTTTTGCGGGGGGGAACTGTCTCTTGGTTTTAGCGAACAATCTGCCATGGACATGAGAAATGGTTGAATACTTTGCAAACCCACGAAGTACAGCTTTTCTCAGGCGACGATGCTTCTCCGCTCAGCCCCGCTTGTGCCATCGCCGGTGGGGTGGACAGATGTCCATACTCCTCCCCCGACCCACATCCCTCTCCTGCATTTCAGCACGCAGTAAGTGTTTCAAACCTAGCAGAATTATTTGTAAAGAGTCAGTTCTGAATCCACGGTCCCTAGGGATTATTCCACCTTAATCTGGCATTTCTTAAAAGCGCTCTCTACACGGAGTGTCTGGACCACTTGAGTTAGAGGACTATATATATATTTGTAAGCTAGGCTATTGCCCGTATGTTAGAATCGCCTAGTCCGCTGAGATTTCTGGTGTTTCGTGTCTCTGTGCAAGTAGCCAATTTTGGCCCTCTATGAGCTTTATTTTTTCCTTTTTTTTTTTTGTTCATTTTGTTTTGGGGGTTTTCTTTTCATTAGTGTTAGGGCATTAGTGGGGCAAAGCCTCATATCTCCTCTGTAGTCATTGAGCTCGGGCAATAGACACAGCCTTTCCTATCAGACTCTTGCCTTCCTTCTCCGAATGCCCATCTCTTCTCTCTCTCCACTCACTTCTCACAAACTTTCCAAGAGCAGTGTTTTGTCTCGGCTCTGACATCCTGAACTGTAATGGGCAGCATCCTGCCTGTCAGATGGGAATTCTGCTCTGCTCTGCTGGATGTATGATGCATAATTTTGTACTAAACCAATGAGCCAAGCTGATCTTAAAATAGACGGATGGTATTCTTTAGTTCTGGGGTTTCTATCTGAACAGCTCCTGACTGGAGAGGAGGTAGCAGTGAGGGGAGAAATGGCCCAATTAGCGTTTTGACAAAGCTCAACCTTGAAGATGTGAAAGAACATTAAACAGATAATGGCCCAAAGTTTTCCTGGCGATGGTAGAGAGTCTTCAGTCCAAGCCAGGGAGCTCTTTGCGGTGATGCTAATAGAAATGTTTCCTTTAGAGAAGATGCTTCATCTCAAAGTTGTTCCAAAGTGCCAGTGGGTGGTGGTATCTCTTTCCTACTAGGGCCAAGTGTTACCTTGGCACTAACCTACCTGTGGGCCAGATTCACCCCATTGGTGCAGAGCTGTGAGCAGTTTGCCGTCCCCGGCCTCTCTGGAACTCAACCCAGGGATCTTCTTTGCGTATGCGCAACGTGCCTGGTGGCCAGGATTCATCACCGAATGTTCTGCTGGTTGGCTCGTTAGCTTGCCATGGCCAGGCCAGGTACTGACAGGGAACGCGATAGAGAGCCAGAGGGCCACTGCTCTGGTTTATAGCCTGGAGGTTCATCAGCAACGCCTACCCAGGAAAACCTCTGAACTAATGTATCTCCTAGCTGGCATGGCCCTCTCCCCCGCCGTGCCAGCTGTCTCTGGGGTTGTGCGTGACTTTCCTTCTCACCCTGAGCTTTTCCTATGCAGCAAACATCAGTGTCTGCAGGTGACGTTTCAGAGCAAGCGGATGGGTTTGCGACACAAAGGGCAACATCTCCCTGTTGAGCCCACAGCCCCCACAGGTTTGCCTGGGCAGAAGGGGGAACAGTCTTACCACCTCCCGCACAGAAAGCCACTTCTGCAGCAGAAACGGCTCCATTTCCAGGGTATCCTTTTGGGGGTGCCGTGGCCAAAAAAGGGCAGGCCGGGAAGTTTGTGCAGCTTTAACAGGAGGCCAGTGTCAAACAGAGCAGAAGTCCTTGTCATGGTTACAGGGCTAACTCTTCGGTCTCTGAGTGCACCCCCCCAAGCGTCGGGCCTGGTGCCTTCGCCTCTCCTGGGCTGAATCGTGATTCTCCCACTCAGAGACCAGGCCCAGGGCTACTGACTCTGTGTATCCACCATGCTGACCCATCCCCTCCAGCTGGGCTCGGCACCTGTGGGTCTTCCCTTGGGGAAGCGGTGACCACAGTGACCCAGACGGCCTGTTTAAACCAAACAGGAGCCCAGCATTAGAGAGAGAGGATTTTAAAACAACAAGCGGCCTACGCTCAGCTCTGTCGTACCTAACAGCTTACCTTCCCCAGCGTAACCTAGGCAGGCCGCATCGGGCTCTCCTGACCAACGGACCTCTTGAGCAGGAGTCCCCGTTCTAGCCACGAGATCCTTTACATCTGCTGCTTCCCAGGCCTGTTCTGGCCCTGGCAGTGTCTCCCTCGTGTGTACTGGGAAGTGGCTTATCTTGAGCTATTCTTCTTTCCTTCCGGCTTGTTTTTCCTAGCAGCCCCGATTAAACGAGACCAGTGTGTTCATACAGCCCAATAGCCAGGTCCACACGCAGTATTCACAGCTCCACTTCCATCACACCGTCCCTTCATGGCTCAGACATGGCCACCTTAAACCAGTCACGTCACCACAACACTAGGGTGGGTGTAGTTGTGACGATTCTCGGGTCCCAGGACTGAGAGGCACCTGGTAACCCTGGCCTCAGGGTGAGGGAGCCTTGCCCATGCCTGGGTGGGTGTCAGCTCCCCAACACCACCTGGTCAAGCCTCTCCTCCAGGCAAGGCCAGCCCTGACTTGGCCCGGCAGGTGAACAGATAGCTGCACACAACTGAGTCCCTTTGAATCATTCCCCTGAGATATCCAGCCCCTGACATTGGCTGCCCACAGAAATCCCAGATCCTTTGCCCCCAAAGGAGCAGTGTGCCCCCGTTTACTCATTTTACCTTCAACTACTGCTCCTGTAAAGCACAGGGCACGAGTGAGCACTTAAGAAAAGTAGCTGAACATAAATCGAGATTCTACCAGAAACAAAGAGTGATGGAAACAGATGGTTAGAATCAAACAAAATCATAAACCGCCAACCTGGGTCTACACTTAGGAGCAGTTACCTTTCCTGCCTAAGAAAGTAGATGTGCCCCACAGGTTAGTCTGTCGCAGAGATGGCGCTGGCTTCACAAGAACCAGAATCCAACTTTTCATGAAAACTCCTTGCTCTCTGTGCAAGCCTGCAGAGGGTCTTTCTCCCTCCTCTGTTGTACTGAAATTGTCTGTCTGTTTCTATTCATAGACAGGCAAACCCCTGTCTTGTAATGTTCCTTTTTTACCTTCAGGAGGTTTCGACTGATGGCAGTTGTCTCTGATGGTTTTCCATTGAAAGTCTTGGGATCGAGCAAGGTTAAACAATTAAGTCTTGCTTTGCATCTCCAGCTAAACAGCGTGTAGTGACAACTCCCTCCTGCCTGAATGGGCCATCACTGAGACATATTATCCCCAGGTGACCAATTTGACTCTAAGTCCATAAAGCATGCTTTCAATATAAATACATTATTCCTTCAGTATTACCACACATACATCTCACAATGCTTATGAATCTTGACAAGGTATTTGCTTTCCAAAGATACCTCACATGGATAAATATCCTAGAAGACGTGTTTGGTGTAGTGAGTTTGTCAGGTCTGTGGTGAGAGTTGTTTGCAAAGAACAGAGGACCCTCTGCCAACTGGGTGTCTCTGTGTCACAGTAGCAGTATGTGTTAACTTTGTACAATTATTTTTAGAAGTCTGCCCCTTAGCTATTTATTTCTTTGTTTGAGAACTTGCTTTCCCAGAGAGGAAAGAATAAGGGATAGTTTCTCTGCCACGTGTGTTTGGCCTTCAGAGAAGTTCACACCCTAATTGCAGTTTTGGAATTTCCACCAAATTCAGAGACCTCCCCACTACCGGGCAGACCTGCTGCAGCCATTTCACAAAGGCACCGGCCGTGTGGGACACAGCCATGAAGAGCTTTGTACAGGAACTAGTTTTGTTTGATTGCCTAGGAGCTTTGGATACCGTACAGCTGTAGAAAACACCGCAAGCCAGGGACCAGGTTGAATTGTTCGGCTGTAAAGTGCCTCAAGAGTGCAGCAGCCTTGGCTTCAAAGCTCCTTGCTTTCCTTGGTTTTCACTTCAAGGCTTGCTCCTCTCCGCTTGGCTGGGTGCCATTCTGGGAAGGCCAGTGCTCTTAGGCGTCTCTGTATTCTCAGGTCTCTGTGGAATTGTTGGTGAAGGAAATTTTACCCCCTTCCTCTTGGAGACCTGCCGTTGTGTTACAGATCCCTTCTGCTTCCTGGCAGGCAAATCCTGCTGCTAGGGCAGAGCCTTTCTCAGGTGCGCTGCTCAGGGGAAACTGCACAGAGCATGCACATCTCCGCAGGGGATCGCAATGTGCTGTCACATGGAGGCATTGGGCAGAGGGTTGCAGGATCTGGTGCTATGCAGGAACATCCTCCATTGCCCGCTGCACCGATTCCTGCAGAGATTCTGTGCCCTCTCCCCACACCCCCAGTGCACAGCACAGCTGTTCCCGTTCTACACTGCAGAAAGGATTGGCCTCAGGAGGCTCCCATTAACACTACACAGATCCCTCACCGAGAGGAGGAGCTTCCTTCACTCAGACAGTTTTGCAAAACTTCCTTGAGACAGTGGAGGCGAGGGCCATGCTGATCCCAGATTGCGCTCCCTCTTTCTAATGCTGTTCTAGGCGGCTGTTTAAGCAGCAGGGATGAGCCAGTCTCTGACAGTGCTGCACATCCTGACATGACACAGAGGGGAGAGATGGTGGGAGGTGCCCCCCAAAGCAAGAGAGGCGAGTTTGTGCTTGCTGGAAACTTTTCACATGGAGTGTGGGAGGGTTCTGACATATGCATGCCACGCTCCTCCGCAGCACAGGATTGGGGGACGGGGCAGCAAACTCTCCTTCAACACCACATTGAGCGACACCTCCGTTATAGTAAAGAACAAAGAGAAATGCATCTGTCCCAGCAAGGAGCCACAGTGACTCATGGTACGGGGACCAGGAAGGCTGCAGGACAGGAAAGGTCGGGCAAGGGGGGCACCAGGGAGACTGCAACACGGGAGAACCTGGAGCCAGCCTGTGTGATAGACAATATCTTTCTGGGCCACTTGGGCTCCTTTGGGGAAGCTGAACTTCCTCCCAGTGATGTCACTGGTGCCGGGTCAAACCCAAGGCCTGAGTAAACAGAGGGCAAGTGCCTGAATGCGCCAGTCAGAGGAAAGGTAATAATGGAGCCCGCATTAGAGCTGGTGCAGACTCTGCTAGACACTGAGATCCCTGGATGCCACCCTGCATGTGCACCCCATACCCTGCACCCTGCATATGCCACCCTGCATGTACACCCCGTCCCCTGCACCCTGCGTATGCCACCCTACAGGTACACCCCGTCCCCTGCATATGCCCTGCACATACCACCCTGCATGTACACCCCATCCCCTGCAAAGGGGCCATTATTCCCGTGGTATTAAAGCTGGTAACAAAACAATGTCCCCGGGTCGCTGTGGCGGTGCAGGCCAGGTCGCATGGGGTCAGAATTCCTAGGCTACCCATCATTCCAGACAACACGGGAACGGCTAAGAGTAGCCAAAGCAGTATGCCTTGACTGGCGAATCCTGACACAAATGGCAAGAGAAAAACAAATAGGGAGGGAAATGAACAAATTATACTGATAATTGGTTTAAAAAATGCATCAAAGAAACCTGATACCCGCACAATCATTGGGAACCAGTCACATTATTGGGTAACAAAATCAGCGTGTTTGGGCCGCGGCTGGCCCTGCTCTTCTCATCCCCAGATTAAAGATGGAACATCTGTGATGATTTAATTTACATGTTAATAACAAACAGGCCTCCAGAAACCAGCGAATAAATGCCTTTTATTGCCGGCGTATCTTTTCCACTGCAGCTTGAATGAAAACTCTGGTAATTAATTGTTTTAAGCGATTCTATTAAAAAGTGTCTGGAAGTGCTGTGTGCCGAATGTTTATGTGGGCAGGCAGATGAGAGGAATACAGACGAGGAAGCAGCCTGCTAATGATGTGCCTTTTTAAAATGCACTGCCTTAAAGACATGGGACACTTTTAAACACGGACATCTACCCTAGCACGTTTGTGTGCCCTCCCCCGATCATTCTTTCTATCTGAAAACTTCCTGTTTTAAAATAAATAGCAAATCCTGATGTCTTGGTTCTAGTAAGATTAAATGCAAGTGGAAGATCTTGGTCCGCTACGGGGATGCAGATGGCCGCTCTGCTGCTAGAAATGGCATGCGTGGGCACTGGGGTGTACTGCATGCCAAACATGCTGCCTGCAGCTTGTCTCCTGCGGCAGTCATGCCTACATGGGATTTGTGAATGGTGGATGTGGCACTTGTGCGCCATGAAGAAGGCTGGCATGCATCTTTTGCCAAGGAGCTCTCATGCATGCCTTGAATTTTCAGTCCCAACTGAAAGCCCACATAGCCAGCTACAACCTATTTTGCATGTTATTTTATTTGTAGAAGGGCAATATCTCATCCCTTCTCCAGCCTGGAAAAACAACTAAGACCCTTGCATTGTAAAGTGTGATAGTGCAGAGATAACCTTGAACCTTCACTCCATTTTGCAAGCTCTGTAAAATACAAGCTGCAGGTTCTGGTCTCCAGTATCTGGTTCTGACTCGTGACAGTTCGTCCTGTTCTACTGGAAGGCACAATTCAGCATTTCTTTTCAGAACCACTCGTTCCTTCCATTATGAAAAGAGTGGGAGTCCAAAGAGTGAGAAATGTCAAATTAGCTGCAGGGCTCAGATTGCCCCAGTGCTAGGTGCAGTCCAAGGACCTACGGAGAAGAGAATGGAACAGAATTAGAGCTAAACATACAGCAGTTAGGACCTGAAATTTTACTTGATGCTGTGTGCAAAGAGCAACAATGCAAACTCTTTATTTTACAAATCTTCAGCCATGTTGTCTGCAGAACTCCCATTCTGATAGGTCACAGCCAGCCGCTGGATCAGAAGTATGGTTACAGTGCTGCCTTGTGCAGCTTTTGGTAGCGACAAGGCCTCTGATCACAGCTGGACGCCTCTTTTGGTCTCCAGTGTTCGGATGCCTCTGATATGTCTAAGTGATGTTAATGGTACAACTCCCATGCACTTCAGTGGGAGCAGAGATAGGCCAGCCCTAAGGATTCTGAAAATCCTACCCAGGATGTATGTATCCAACATGTAGGGCTGCCTCCAAAGCACTATCTCCATGAATGACACAACATCTCACTTCAGAGTAACAGCCGTGTTAGTCTGTATTCGTAAAAAGAAAAGGAGTACTTGTGGCACCTTAGAGACTAACCAATTTATTTGAGCATGAGTTTTCGTGAGCTACAGCTCACTTCATCGGATGAGCTGTAGCTCACGAAAGCTTATGCTCAAATAAATTGGTTAGTCTCTAAGGTACCACAAGTCCTCCTTTTCTTTTTACAACATCTCACTGTCACTGGAGCAAAATGTCCTAGAGAGCTGAGACATGGAGCACCAGTGGGACCTGGGAGCTAAGTCCTGGGGCCGAAGGGTGTGCCCTGTATGCTGGTAGATAAAGAAAGGCAGTGGAAGCCCATGGCCCTGGAGCCACAGGGTGTGCACAAACACACCAGCATATGCTATGGAACGACCCAGGCTGGCTGCTGTAGAGTTGCTAATGACAGCAGGGTGTCTCGCTCTGGGGTGAGAGGAAGCATTGTCTGGTGGTTGAAGCACACTCGGAAGCACATCTGCCATAGACTGTCACTTAACCTCTGGGAGACTCGGTTTCCCCCAAATAGCTGATCCACCTCCTGAAGCAGGTGGGTTGGTGGCGGCGTTTGTTAATTTGCACAGTTAATTTGCTATTCTCAGATGAATAGGGCAATCAAAGTGCTGTGTGCTCATTCCACGGGGGCTCCTGGCATCACCGCTTGTTCTCAGAAAAAAACTGGTCAGTCACTGTGGTTTGTCAAAAATACTCTATTAAAGGGCCCTGAGGAGCTGCCAAATGATCCTCCATTAGGAAAACAAGGTGGCTTGACAGATATCGGCAGGATCAGAGGCCAGCCGACCTGCAGAAGGAGCTCACTCGGCTGAGGGCTGGCTGGAAAGGGGGATGCAGAAGCAGGGGCGGGAGGTACATGCAATAGAGGCAAGGTCTTTCCTGTAATTTAAACACCAGAATGCCTCTCTCAACACCTGCAGCCTGAGACCTTCCCACTCTTGACAGTGTTGTGAGTAACGGTAAATGCTCTTTCACTGAACGCTCTTCGTTTCCTCTGCCCCGGTTATGTGGTGGTGGCTCTTTGACGGCCAGATGCAAAGTGAGCTGGAAACCAGGCCCAGGGAGAGGAAGTGGCTTCTTTATCAAAAATAGCCCTGGGAAAGCACCCAGAATGTTCAGCTGGGAAACAAAAATACACCCGGAACTCTCTGAAAATCGCTCACACTCCAGAGGACACCACAGCGAATTCTAGGCAAGGGCTTTTATCTGGGTTTGCGAGTGCACAGGGCCAGAATCTGAGCTCTCACACGCAGTGACCCCGGTAGGTCTAAGCACTTGACCTGCTATGACTGACAGCAGCATTCTGCCCAGGCTCTCCCCAGATCTCGGGTGCACTCAGCCTGCGGCCTCCGTCCCTGCAAGCGCTGGAACCCTGACGCATGGACGCGTCTCTGCTTGGGTCTCATTTAACCCCCAGCGACTGCTGTCGAGTGTCTGCTCCACCATCCGCAGACACCCAGCGCGCAGCTCATTGCGGGCAAGTGAAGCCACCTCGCACCTGCGTAACAGGTGTGTTCCTGGTTTACAGGGATAACCCATCCCTGCTGGGTGTGGCGCTCTGCCCCCTCTGCTGTCACCTAGCCCAGCTAGAGACTGATGAGTCTACAGCCTCGGCTACGAGCCCCAGGGCTTTTAGCTCACACAGTAGAGCTCAGGCACTAAACTTCAAAGGTCCCTGGTTTGATCCCCCCTGCCGACGAGCAAGGTCTGTCAGCGTTACACTAGCACTTGGGAATGGTTCCAAAAATGCAGCCACAACTCTCGCGGCTCCACTCTGTGTCGCTGCTTGAAGGCCACCGTGACGATGGCCTGCCTCACAAAGTACTTATTGTTCTCCTTCTGCTCCTTCGGGGGCAAGGTACGGGGGTGAGTGGGTATACCCAGAGCTTCACTGCCGATAACGCTGGCGCCACTGCGTTGCTTCACGAGGGGCCACTGGCAAATGTGCCATTTGTCATTACGTTTTGCATAGAATAACAGCAGTCATGCTTCTTGCAAAGCTCACTCCGCACCATAGGAACTGCCAGCCTGGGTCAGCCAAAGCACCCACCGTGTCTGGTATCCTGTGTCTAACTGTGCCGGTACCCGCGGCTTCAAATGAAAGAGCAACAAACTCCTTAGTGGAAAATTATGGAATAACCTGCCCATAGAGAAGCTTCTTCCTACCCCCACAGCAGTTAGTATCAGCTCATACCCTGATGCAGGAGGCGGGTTGTCTTTTTTGCTTGTTTTTTAAGTAAACTGTCTTTCCTACTGTACCTGGATATTCTTATTATCCATATAAATGTCAGGTCCTCTCTCTAGCCTTCTAGCCTCTTAGTGTCAATGATCTCTTGTGGCAGTGAGTTCCACAGACTGACGTGTTTTGTTAAAAATAAAGTATTTTCATTTGTCAGTTTGACATTTGTTGCATTTCAGTGTAATTGCCCATCCCCTTGCTGTAAGGGCTGAATAGGAGCTCCTGCTTTTCCTGTCAGTATTTTCTAGACCTCTATCATGTTCTCGCGTAGTTTAAAAAGCCCCGAACCCCCAAGCTTTGCTCCCATTGTTGCCCTGGAGGGTCCAATGGAAAATACCCTCCTTAATAAAATGGTCACTTTTTATTTTTTCTCCTTCGAGCAAGCTTTCTATTGAGAATCCGATTCCAACCTGGAGACCATGCACACACCTTGCCTATTTCTTTCTGTTCCTTGTCATGTCTTTAAGCATGATACCCGTGTGGGAGAGCCATTTAGAAACAGTATCCACAGTATTTAAAGCTTTTTCATGTGGTTTCTACAATTGTGATAAGAGACAATATACCATCCCCTTAGGGTAGGTAGCCCCAGTTTATGTACTTTATGCATATCTATTCATGCAGAAAACCTATCTTTGTTACTCTGTGTTACTGGCTCGAGATTCTATAAATAACCCTTTTAATAGACAACCTGTTTCCTAGGTTTGCAGCTAGTTGAGAGACTCTCAGGCTGGCTCCAGGCGATCGGAGAGGCTACATTTCCCTTCATTAAAAACACTATGTGCAATCTCCAGAATAAGCACAAATGATCGTGCTGCAGATTACCATGAAAATGAAACAGAGCTGCTGATTCAGCATATCTAGTTAATTCTGCGACTGAGAGGAGGCTGGGGGGGGGGGGGGGGAGGCTGGGCATTCCTGGGACAGAAAGGGGGACAAAAGAATGGGGTTTCAGGGCAGGCGGTGTGAGCTCAGGATGGTGGGCAGGTGAAATGCAGTCTGTGGAAGTCTACAGTGGGCCCTAGAGCCACATACAGAGAGGTCAATGCACATCCAGATCAAGGCAGAGCATTGCATGCCAGGACCTGTGGCCTCTGCAGTGGGGGACGGAAGGTGACCGCAGCCTGCTCCGTTTTATTCCAGTTAGAGCCCCCGTTCACGTCCACTTGCAAAACTCCCACTAACTTCAGCGAGAGCAAGATCAGGCACTTTGTTTGCACCTCTGAGTCCCGAGAAGCTGCCAGCAAGTGTAGACTAGGCCTCCCTGATTCTGAGCTGCTGCTTCTGTAACCGAAACACCACAGGAGGGGGAATGGAGAAGTGAGGCCGGAGCTGGTTTTATTGCCGAGCACTCGAGGGAAATGGATGTGTGCAGGTTATTTATAGCACGTGGCAGGAGGACAATTCTTCCAAACTAAAAATTACTCCTAAACCAAAGCATAAATTTCAGCTGACAGCAGAGAGCCAGCGAAGTAAATCGGGAGGGAGCTGAGAGCACGGTAACGTTTTTGTCTGTTTGCTACTAAAAGATAGGTGTGAAGAGGATAGAAAAATATCTTGAAGGTGCAGGATTGCACATTTGGTGGAGGAATGATGTCCACAATTCTCCGTGGGTGACAGGGAGCTCCACGCAGCCGCTGCCAAAGAGGGGGCCATCTAATGTGCTCTAATGAGAAGGGAAGGCTTTCCTTCCATCACTCTTTCCCTGTCAGCTGGGTGATTGTTGTGAGCTGCCCCCTCTCCGCCAGGGGTGGCCATCATTGGGTATGCTCTCCCGAGCACCACGGAAAAGAAAAGCCCACTTTCCGCCTTTGTTTTGCACATGAAAAGCTCCCTCTCCCGTTCTGTCAGCTGAATGCTGGAAGACAAGGTCCTTCAGTGCACGCACACATCTAGGGCAAACCTGGCCACCCCCAGCTTCCCCTGGACTCCGGGTGCAGCATGGGACTGAAAATAAAGGGATGGCAAATCAAGTTCCATTTGAAAAGCACCGGGGAGCATTTAGAGCCGTTCCTCGTAGGGCCTGGGAAATGTCTGTTCCTCTTACATCCCCCTCTTCTCTTCTCTCCTGTGCAGGGCTGTTTTCTCGCAGCTCCCGTTCCCACAAGGACCACGGCACTGCCCCTGAGATCTGGGTGGATCCAATGAAAAGAAGCAGGCGTGGTGTGACGGGAAAGCCATTGCTCATTCTGTCCGACCACCCTTCCGCCAGCACGGGTGGCTGCACAGCCAGGAAAGGGGTTGGGTGGGCATCCCTGAGCCCGCTGTGCTCCCAGTGGCATTCCCGCCTTTGCCAGCAACAGGGCTCCCCCAGGCCCAGTTCTCTTCCTGGCTGCATTCGCTTCCGCTTGATGTAAGAACCTGAGGTGAAATCCTGGCTCCACTGGAGTTAATGGTAGGACTTCCCTGGGGCCAGGATTGCATGCCTGGAGAAGGAGCGGTGCGGAAGCAGCAGCAAGCAGGTACCAAAGGAGAGCGAGCCCAGGGCACCTTCCCCCTGAGAGGAAGCACGGCCCAGGGCTTCAGATGTTAGCCTGGTGCCTGAGATCTGGATTCAGATTCCTGCTCTGATCCCAGGGAGGGAAACATAGCCTCTTCATGCCTGGACAGGGTGACCAGACAGTAAATGTGAAAACCTGGGACGGGGGGGAGGGTAATAATAGGAGCTTATATAAGAAAAAGACCCAAAAATCAGGACTGTCCCTATAAAATCAGGACATCTGGTCACCCTATGCCTGGAGCTAGCCTGCAAGTCTCTCAGCTAGGGTTACTTATCTAGAGCCACTGACCTTGGACAAGTCACTTACCCTCTCTGTGCCTCAGTTTCCCCTCTGTACGGTGGGGTAACAGCTCTGCCCTGCTGCATTGGGGTGTGCAAAGAGAAACATATGGAGGATTGTGGGACACTCAGACACTATGCTCTAAGTATTTGGATAGCTTGACTTGGCTAGTAAGTGATGGGGTCCTACAGCCATGACTCCCCCACCTTTTCCATTGGCTCCCACAGGCTAGTCCCCCAAGGGTTTGCTGTAATAATGTTTGACCGGGTTTATGTCAAACCAGCTCCCCCATTTGCTCTGCCAGGTGTGGGAGGGCTGGCCAGGCTGGCATGAATGGAACTTCCTTCCTCCGTCACTCCGCCCTACAGCAGAAGCCGCGTTATGCCCCACGCCCCACGAAGGGAAAGCGCCGCTTGTCAGGATTTCAGTCCGTCGATATTTCACTGAACTCTGTTTTCCCCATTTAGTACAATTAAAATCCCAAGGAGAAGTCTTGTATAAATCAAAGTTCTTTTAAAGTGTGCCACACAGACACACATATCAGTGCCTCCGCACAGCATGTGCCCATAACAAATATGCAAACCCCTTTGGCAACACGAGCAGAAATAAGCAATTTGGGATCTTAAAAGATAAAAGATAATAAAAGTAATTAAGATAATTAACCACCCTGAAGAGAGAAGAATTTACTGCTGTAAATTTTGTACTTAGTTTTAGATGGCAATATTGCAGCTGCCACTCCACTTAATCTACACCACATTGAGGCACGCTGTCTCTGCCAGTGCCATTAACTAAGGAGAGGGGGCTCACTTCATTAGGGTTCACAACACTCATTCATCAATCAGTCAAGGTTTGGAAAAGTCTCGCCCCGTACCTCAGCTCCCTTGCCTCCAACCCAGAAATCGACGCTCGGACTGTCCTGATGGCAGGAGGCTAGAACTGCTCCTCCCAAGTGCCCAAACTCTTCTAAAGCCGTAGGAATTCACCCCGCCTGCTCTGGGTTGCACGGCTGGGGGCAGAGTGCTCAGAGCAGGGGAGTTTGGGGAGCCCTGCAGCACAGGTCTGAGCTGGGGAGCAGAGCACCGGGGGTCGAATGGAAAGGCAGGGAGCTCACAATTCGTGTCTGTCTGTAGACGTTGTTATATTGGGCTTGCCACCATGGTCTCTGAGTGCCTTGGGGCACTGCAGTCAGAGATGGGAAAGCAGAGAAGGGCTTGCTGTGGGTCTGACCCTGAGGAGCAGAGACATGATCCAGGGACTATAGAATGGGGGCTCTCAGATCCTTGAATGGCCTGTTCTCCCATCTCCAGTCCCTTTTATCTCATTCCTTACAACCGTTTGTCATGTTCCAGTGAAGCAGTCAGGAATGTTTTCTTCCTAAGTCCCAAGGAAGTGCCGGCACTGCTCACTCAAAGCAGGGCTCTCCTGCCTTTGATAAGCTCCTGGCCTCCCCTGGAACAAAACAGTCCGGCTTGCTGAAGTGTCTGGGTTGGCTCTGGCTGCTTGAGTTTAGGTGTAAGGCTCAACCCGTAAGTGAGTTGGGGTTTTGCTGGGGCAGTTTGCAGGGGGAGAGGAAGGAGATTTCAGCAGCAGCATTTTGCAAAAATAATTCTAAAATTCACAAAATGCTTCACAGAATTTGAAAATCATCTGGAAGTTTGAAAAACAGCCCGACCAAAATGCAGGCAGTGGTGACTCTGCAAAACCTGCTGAGATTTAGTGCTGTTTCCAGCTTGGCAGTTGCTGAATAGTGATGTGCCAAGGCTTCCTAGGGGCCACCTGCATTCCCCAGGACTGGCGACAGGCTACTGATGCTGTGCAGCGCCATCGGCTGCTCAGTCCAAGGCTTTCGCCCACGGCAGCCTCACGCAGAGCCAGCAGAGAAGCCCAGGGAGAACTTGCATAGAAGGGGTCACTGCAGTGACACTGCAATAGTCCCATTCATGCTGGCGCACAAAGCACCAGGGTCACCTTTACTGTTGCTCAGTCACTTAATGGCTTTACATTAACATGCACATTTCTTTTAACTAAACAGCTCGTTCTGGTGTTTCCATTCTCCCCCGCTCACTTCGAACCTGCAGATTTGGAGGCGTTTCCACTAGCCCATGAATGCTGCGCTTTCTCTGAGGAGCGGGAGTGAAATAACGCTGGCTGGTTGGATGGATGGAGCAGAGCCACGATAAACCTCTGTGTGTATTCTGCTGCGAATCCACAAACCCACAGTGTGCAAGTGCTGTGATCCTCGGCACTCGGCACAGCACAGGCTTGGACTCAGGCCGCTGAAATCTTTGAGATGTTCATGCACTTTCCTTTCAGTCAAAACAAACCCATTCCGGGGGTGGCCCGTCCTGGGAAGTCAGTTGGTGGTCTGCCCATATGGGCAGCAGTGTTGTGCAATATCTCTGGATTTACGGCTTCCCCACAAGCTGTGTCACAATAATCTCACTTTCCAAAGGAGTGCCGGGTGTCGCCTTAGTTACTGTCGTGCATAATGACCATGCAACTGCTCTGTGTTGATGGAAAGTGCCATGTAATGTATGTTAAATATAGGCACACTCTTGAAAATTACTTGGGGCATCCACTTCAGATGGCCAAGTAACTGTGAGCATATGAACTCAATGGCTTTTATTCTTCTGTTACCAGTTCAGTTTAGAAATTGTTTCTACGCACCCAGGAGCCTCATGAGTGCCTGCCTTGTGCCCCACCGGTAGAAGGTCAGTGCTGGAAGGACATTTGGGACATTAGAATGTTTTACAGCTCTACGTTCATAACACGCGGCCAGAGAACTGAGTTCTTTGTAGCATTTGCAGTAATTAACCCCTGCTGCCGGCATATGTGCAGAGGGTTACTGCTTCTTCACTGAGCCTGTCGCCAGCTAAGGAGCCTCCCGGATCAGAACCTTGTCTTCCACCACCCATTCCCCTGAACCATCCTCTGCTGTCCGCTACAACTGTGATGCTCCTTTCTCCAGCCAGAAGTACAAGCCACATGCTGTTGTGCTATGTCACAGGGCTCCCTGACGTTGGAGAGCCACAACCCCCGGGTTTCCCCAATCTCAGGCTGCCCGGTAACCCAGTGTGTAAAGGTGTTGGATTCGCAGATGCCCATCACAAGTGTGTCTGCACTTGCACATACCTCTTAGCTCCTTCTTTTCCTGCCTTCTTTGCTGTCTACAGCACCTCGTCCTTCCCGTGCCACCTGGGCCCCTTTGCATGGTGGGGTTTGTGTTGCAGATGTGTGACACCCACAGAATGCCTGCTAACCACATCTGGCCGTTGGGATCCTCTCTTACCCACCGCGCTGAACATTGTTTCCGGAATAACCACATCCTGAGAGCACTGTATCACCCTGAGCCACTGCCGAGAGAGCGCGGCTTGGTTTGAAAGCTGAAGGGGAATGTGCAGGAGGGATAAAGGCTCACCCTCCCTAACATGTCAACAGCACCCGCAGAGTCCCTGCCTGGCTCTGGGAGAGAGAGAGGTACATAAAGCACGTAATCCCGGAGAGCTGGGGAAGGAGGCCAAGGGCTGATTCTGGGGTGATGGAGACAGGGCTGGAGTCAAGAAGGCAATCAGGTTGATTTCTAGAGCTGAGGGAATGCTTTGCAAGGAACATTAGTTTGACCCGCTTTACCTACTTTCCTGCTTGTGAAGTTTTCGGTATTGTATTTCATTAGTCAAAATTCCTCATGAATTTCTTTAGCCAGTTGCTCTTGGTTTGCCAATTGTTTGGGCTGGGGGTTATAGATGTTACAACTGAAAATACAACTTGCAATTCATGCTGTAATTTGAGTTACAAAAGCAAGTCATCTCTTGTATGTATGGAACAATCACACAAGTCAGAGCATGGATTGGAAATTGCTACATAAACGCTAAGTGGTATTGTGATTATCCTGGTTCCCAAAGCATGGTCTCCTGATGCCTGTGGGCTCCAGGGTGCTGGCTGGTCAAATGGTGCTGAGCCCCAAAACCGAAAGTGTTTGGCCAAAAACTGCTGGAAGTTTTCAGTTTTCTGGCTTTTGTTTTTCTGATAAAATAAAATAAAATTTAATAAAGAGTCTCAAAACCCCAGTCTGTCAGCAGCAGTCTCAGCACACCAGCATCCTAGCTGCAGGGATCGCAGCAAAAGAGAGTTCTAAGGAGGGATTTGAAGGAGAAGAAGGAGGCAGCTTGGAGCCAGTTTCTCCCCAGCGTGAGGGGCAGCAGGGGAGAATGCACGCGAGGAAGGGGCTTCTTTGACATTTTCACAAGTGGGCGATGCGTCATTGACTGACCAGGGGCAGGAGCTGATAGGGAGGGTGGGGAGTGGACGTGAAAGTGAAGAGAAGCAGCTGATCTTTGATGCGATAGAGAAGGGGAAGCCAGGAGCGATTCAGATGGGGGGGGGGGGGGGGAACATGGTCAAAGTGATGGTAACAGCCTTCTGAATAGGTATGAGACAGGCAAGGCTAAAGCATGCATGTGTTGTGCGGGGAAAAGCCAGAGGAGAGGGAAATCAGTCTGCAGTTACCGTTCACAGTTACACACACCGAAAATTCACAGACTAAAGCTTTCACTTCCTCAGAGGTCAGTTGGAAGGGGCAGGAACCCAAGCGCTGTGCAGCATTGTGATTAGTTAGTCTATAGGAAGCTGGCAGAGTTTATAAGAAGTGCGGAGTTAACCGCGGGTTAGGTGGGAAGTGGAGACTGGTGGGACCTCAAGCCGCGTATCTGGAAAGGGGAAGGGTTCTGAATTGCTGGCCATGGCGTGGTCTGTTAAAATGATCCAGATTATTCCACACTCTGAAGCCAGTATTTATCTCAACTATTTTCCTAATCTTTATACAAAGTGAAGTCAGCAAACGCTGCGTGATTCACTTTTGTTCCAAAGCCAACGTAAAGAAAAACTGTTTTGAACAGGCGTGGAGACTCTAGGGCCTGGCCAGAAAATGAGAAACCATCAGGGAAGGAAGGGGGAGGGCTGCAAGTCCCATAAACAAGAGCTGTACCAAAGGGAATGTCCCGGGACTGCCAGATCAGCCTGACAGGCTTTCCTGTTCTGTGAATCCAATTCACATTCTGTTCCTGGTGAAGTCTTGGCTTTGCTTTAACTGCAGTTCTCCCAGACATGCATCAGCAAGGGCAGAGCGTTGTCATCACTTGCTCCCATCCCTGTTCAAATGTATAGATGCTCTTTATTTGCATGATCTGGGCATGATCTCCATTAACCACGCCTGGAGCGTGTGGTCTGAGAGGGAGTTCTCAGGACTGTGGTGATGCCATATGCTGCAGGGATATAAGAGACATTGACACGTGCAAATAGAGAATGACAAACCACATGATGGCTCAGCCAGGCCTGGGAGTGGCTCATTGCAAACACTTGAAACATGTTTATTTGTTATAGGAAACCAAAGTCCCAGTCCTCCTCCTTCAGCTCTGCTATCAATTAACGCAATTTATTGTATTGTAAATGTTGAAAATGTACAAGGTTCCATATGTTGTAGGCACAGCCGAGCCTTTAATCTGAGCCGGAAATGAACACAGTTTGAAAGCAGGTCCCAGGCAGATCTGGAACCCACACGTTTGGACTGAGTGCTGGAATTGATGTGCCGAGAAAGTGGCTCGTTTAGGCTGCAGCATGACAAGCAAGAGGAGGCAGCGGGGCCTTGTGAAGGGTGGTGGGGAGGAGCCCATAGCTCAGACCTTTGAATACCTGCGTTAAGCAGGAACAGCTGGGGCAGAGATTCCTTTGGAAATGGGTCGTGTTACTGAGATTCTAAACTTAAAGGCCTAAGTATAAAAATCCTGTGTTGGCAGAGAATAGGCATCATGATTATGTAATGGGTCTTTTCTGTCTCTCATTTCTGAGATTCTCCATGATGCCTGAGAGTTGCAAACAACAAGCTGTATTTCCATTAACGAGGAGTCATGAAATATCTATTTGGTCTTTTTTACTATAAATATAACAGCAAGACAATTGGCCTTCACGGCGCCCCCTGTGGCCTGACCTGGCGCTGCTCACCCTGCTTCGGGGTCTCCGATGGCTGGACACTTTCTTTCTCGAGGTCTGATGCTGTGGCTCCTTTACCCTCTTGCTAAGATACTCGCCGGTTCCACCCCTTCCAGGGCATCAAAGTCCCAAATAAAAGAACTCAAAAGAGGGTTGTCCAGTGAGTCCTTAGCAGGACCCTGCCCTTCTGAACAGGGCCTATCGTCAAACAACTGGCACCTGGCTGGTCTTCGTGGGCCTGGTCCCTGTTCTCAGGGCAGCTCTCCTAGCTGGCAGGCAGGGTCAGGTTCCTGAGGGAGAAGCGCAGGACTGCTCTCTTTCCTGGTCAGCCCCAGCTGAGCAAGGCCCTCTTCTCTTCCCTCTCCCCTCCTGACACCTGCTGCAGGTATGGTGAGATGGGGTTGATTGGGCCCACAGACCTCCATTAACCACTCCTGGAGCTTGTGGGGTTTGTACACCCCACCATGCACCCCATCCTCTGTTTGGGACACTCGCCTCCCCCGTCAGCCCCCCTCCCTGCCCCATCTCAGGAGAGACCACCCGCTCTCTGGTGAGCACTCCCTGCCCTATGCTGAGCTCAGGATAAGAAGGGTTGCAGGGACAGACATGCCGCATGAGCTGGGAGTTGGTGTCCTTCCTGGCATGCAATGCAAGGAAAATCCCTTTCACATCCAAGCCTCTCTTTACCCTTAACATTTTATTTATGGTATAGCTGTTAGGTTAAACCTACCTGCCTAGCAACATAAAGCAGGGGCCAGATCCTACAGTACCTGTGTGTCTGTCTCACAGAACATGCTCTCCACATGACCACCCCCTTCCCATGGGCACACACAGACAATGGCCAAGCCTGGGGAGGCCTTTTCAGCTGCATTCCTAGGGTCTTCTGAAAAGAATGAAGTGTTGAGCGTTTGCCAAAGAAAGGCAGGGGCCAAAGGTTGCTATTTATCCCAGAAAAGTAGCCAACATTCTGCCTATTGATGGGAAGGAACCTAAAGAATTGTGGGAAGGAAGAAAGTTACTTCAGCTGCCAATCACTGGCCCAAATTTCCATGACCTGCCACTCATAATTAAAAGGAATGTGGCAGTTCAGAAAGGTCACCGCAGCAAGGATCTCTGAATAAACTCCAGGTCCCAATTGAAAACCACTCCAAAGGCCTCAAGTGATACAAACACTAACATCAACAGGGATAGTTGTGGGTGTTTGCTTAGAGAGGGACTACCACTTTTATAATGCCAGTCAGAGACCCCAGATCTTGCCAGTTTATTTACATTTCCCCAAGGACAGACCTTGGAGACAAGCTTGTATTTCCAGGGGGAGTCTGTCAGCAGAAAGCACCACACAGGGGAAACAGATGCAACTGGCTCCCAATGCATCCATGTCCTGAGACCCGTGAAAGGAACATTTCTGCTGGAACGGGGCGGGGGAGAGGGGAAGATGAATGTGTGGTGTTCAAGCAGGGAGACAGACAGGGATGATGCAGGGAGCACAGTCACTGCAGAAGAAGAGACAGGAAAGAAGTGGGAAAGGTCAGTTTTCCCTTTAGGCACATTCCTAGACACAGGTTTCAGAGTAACAGCCGTGTTCCTAGACACACCGTTTTTAAGGACAGAAGAGACCATTCGATCATTTGGTCTGACCTCCTATGTAACGCAGACCAGAGAATTTCACCAGTCACTCCTATACTGAGCCCAGTAACGTGTCTGACGCGTACCCAGCTAGCCTAGAGCTGGCATGAGTCACTGCTAAGACGTCCCTGCACTTTGGGATGCTGACTGCTGTAGGCCAGGAAAGTGCCTCGCCCCATCATTTAGCTCAGTTTCAACAAACCTTTCTCTCTGAGCTTCATTGCTTTGCCCAGGAGAGGGCTACAGGACCTAGCGGATCAGCCTGGGGCCAGTTTTCTGTGTGGTTCGCTGTTCACTCCGGCTGCATAGCAAATGTCTTCTCTCCTCTAGCGGGAGACGCCCAGCTGGCTTGACCACTCAGACTGAGCGAGCGCAATTCCCTCCAGTGCAGAGATTCAGCACAGGGCCCCGTGGGCTGAAGTGGGAGGTCAGACAAGATGGTCCCATCTGACCTTAAGGTCTATGAGTAAGTTCTGCCCAGGGTTTGTGCTGCCCCTCTGCCCAGCGGGGATTTCCCTCACCAATGAACAGGTTCTCTAACATATTTCGGCTTTTTTCTAACACCAACACCTTGATGAATGCAAAGAACATCCCTTTCACATCTAAGCCTCTCTTTATCCTTAAACCGTGAATCAAATGTTATCTGTTAGGTTAAACCTACCTGCCTAGCAACACAAGGGAATGGTGCATTGTCAGGACACCTTGGTGAAGTTTTGATAAGATGTAACAATGTCCTGTACATCAAAGGAGTAGAAGAAGGAGAAGATGGAGAAATGAGAGAATAAGCTCAGTTTTTCACAACAAAAAACAAACAAACACAAAAAAAGGGAATGGGCCCAGACCCTACAATACCTGCGTATCCCGCTCTCAGAACTTACTCTTCACGTGACTCCCCCTTCCTGTGGGCACACACATACAATGGCCACCAAAGGCTAGCTGAGAGGGAACTGGAATCCTTATTTTATTGCTATATTGAAAAAAGAGAAGGGTTTAAGGCCTAAGATAGGTCACATGCAGTGGGCAAACACCAGTGCTTAGCGCTACGTAAAGACAAATGCAATCTGCAAAACACAACAAATAATAATATCCCACCGTTACCTGCAAACGCTCTGCCAATCTTAACGGTAAGCATCACTCATATCTGCCAGTTCAGTTCACAGCTGCTTTCTATCTCAGGAAGTCAGATTGATCATTAACCAGATCTCCTGTTTATCCCCTGCAAAGTGTTGGAAGAAGCTGACCTTCCCACCAGTAATAAATTCTCTCCTCCTGTATTTCTCCTATGGGCTTTTCATTACTCTGCAGCCCAGAGGGTCAAATGCAGTGCTTGCCTAAGTGGACCCAACTACCTTGAAGTCAATGAAGTTACACTCAGGGCTGGATTTGATAAGCAGGGTTCATAGAACGCTGTGTCCAGCTGCTCCATGGGGTGGGAGCCTGTATTTTCTTTGAAGTGTTTGTTCCCTCGGGGTTCCTCAGATTCCTGAAAGCCTTGACAAATGGTTACAAAATGCCTCTTACTCAGCATTCACCATGCTAGCCCTCAGGCCCTATCCAGAGCCCCGAGATTTCATTCAGCACCGTCAGAGTTTGTTTTAAATGTATTTAAAAATTAGACAGTTAACTGCTTCCGCAGAGACCGGGCTTCAGAGGCAAAACTGAACCCTCAAATTTGTCTTTAACAGAAAGAGTGCTAAACTGCAACTGTGCACTTGATTGAAAAATTCACTGGACGCTCATTTCCTCCGAAGCCAGAGTCCCTCACGTCGCCTGGCACTTGCACGATAACATTTTAAACAAATGGAAGACAGCAGAAATGCTTTCTTAGGCCTGTGTCTAGCTCCAGCTCCTCTGCGCTCAGCTGCGCACGCAGAGAGGCACCGCACTTGCCAGAAATCTTCCCATTAGAGAGCGTTTGGGCCATTCATTTAGAACTGTAAAATATTGACTGGTGGCCCCAGATTCTAACACTGGCAAACTAGGGACGCCTTCTGCCCCTTGCCAGTGCGCAGGTACATCCTACACTGTCTTCGCTGGGCCAGCTGGAGCGGCATGCCATGCACTCCCCGGCACTGTGGAGACCCCTCCCTATCCCCGAGGTGGCTGGATGTTAGAGGTTCTGTGTGTCTGTGCGGTAGTTTGTCAAGCCCTCTGGAGGAGCCCTGTCATAGCATGAACGGCAGGGCCCAGGTCACTGGGGAGGCAGAAAAGGAACAGGAAGAGGGACGCCTAAGAGCACTAGGGCAGATGCTTTCCTCCTCTCCCTGGTATTCAAATTCCCAGGGTCCCTGTCCTGTCTCTCTCCCCCGCCCTCTGTCAGTGGTGGGAGAGGCTCTGCCACGCAGAATGACGCTCTGGACCCTTTCTCGGACCATTCCAAGACTGGGGGAGGTTTGACCAAGCGATGGGACCAGTCCCAGCAGCCCTGCACAGCAGGCCTCGGCACCCCCTGCTTAGCATGGCAGAGGGGAGGCAAGCGGAGGCTCATCGAAAAGGTGCTTGTGGATAATTAATTTAGCAGGGACGTGGGAAGGCATCTGCATCCGGAGACACGGCCGCCACCCAGGCTCGATTCAGCGAGGGTGCTCGGGGCCCCGCTACTCTCACGCTGGGGACTTTTGCTTCCAGCTGATCTTGCCCTTCTTGTGTTCTGTGTGGGAGGTAGCGGCTCCAGGGCAAAGCGCCGCGTCTCCTCGCCTGCTGCTGTCTCGGGGCGACGGAGCGCAGTGCGCGTCTCCGTGAAAAGCATCGCAGCCGGGAGGGAGAGTGGGAGGCAGCGTGCCATGGCTCCCTGACTGCAGCTAGTATTACCTGCCACTCTCTGAGATGAGCAGGGCCTGGAAAGCGCAGCGAGCTGATTACTTTCTACAGGATTGGAACAGCGTGACTGTTCCGGGTGCGACTCCCCCGATACAGCTCTCCTGACCAAACACAAACACTCGGTGCAGGCCTCATCTGTCATGCCCGGGATGTTTAATTAGGATGAAAGTCCCCTCTGTCTTACCACTCGGCTTCCACCTCGGCAGGACCTCAGAAGATAAGCTCCATGACAGACACATGATAGAGTACAAATGGTGTCTGTCACATGATGTATAGAGCCATCTGTATGGCTCGCTCTCATTCACTTTCTTTCCTCTTTCTCTTTTCACATTCATTTACTCTGTGATCATGCGCTGAGCGTGTGTCTGGCGATGTCCCATTTGTCTGGCTGTCAGTGCTGGTTAATACGGAGAGGGGACGTTCAGGCGAGTTTACCCCCAAAACACTCACTTCTCGGGATGCAGTCAGAGGGGCTGGGTCAGTGGCAGGTTCTGGACACTAGAGATGAGCTGAGGGGCTGAGTCATTCTCTAGACATGGTGGGGGAAGAGTGCCCTACATTTAATTCATAGGCCAAGAATTCCTTGTATCTGGGGGGAAGGACTTGCTAGGAACATTTGGGTGGCATGTTCAGTAGGAACCAAATGACCAACAGGCTGGAACAAAGAAACTAAACAAAATCCACAGAACATAATCTGGAGGGGGTTTAGCAAAGCCTCTAGATGTCTCCTTTCTATTCCCTTAGACCAGCTACTGCCAGCCCGAAGCAAACCTTGGAGAGTTCAGAGTTTGGGTTGGGCTGGGCAAGCTCCCAGTGCTTACATGAGCTCTTCAAACCTCATGGGTCTGCAACACTGAACAGGCCAGGAACCCTTCTTGGAAAAGCGCCGATGCCAGCCAGAAGGTCCATAGCAGCGGCCTCTCGCAGGGAACTGTCCTGGGGCTGTCTTCACGGCAGGATAACCCATGTGTGTGAGCGACCCCGCTGTAAGATCCCGGCGGAGACGAGGCTCTGTAGCCTTGATCTGTGTGGCCAGCCATGAGTGGAGGAGATCGTGTTGACCTCACCTAGCTACCGCCCAGTAAAACGGCAACACCTTGGCTCCACGAAGGCTGTACAGTGGGAGAGCTCACCACAGTTGCTGTCTTGCGGTAAAAAGCCACCTCTTTTGGCAGCCTTGGAGTCACAGCCAGACTCTGGCCATGGAAGAGGGATGTGAGAACTGGGTGAATTGCAGCAAGGGGGTGGTTCTGTCTGACCCAGGTTCAAAGGGACACTCAGAGGCTGTGCCACGGTGATCTGCTCTGCAGCAATCACACAGATCACTCACACATAGACACTTATTTAATTAAACTGAACAGATTTAATTAAACCCAGTCTACAAACGTGCTCATGCACTTCCTCCAGCCAGCCACTTGATGTCACCATTGCGCCACACAAATGCAACTCGAGGAGCATTTATCTGGGAGGAAAAAAATGCCAAAGGGAATTCTTTCTCTTTGGTTAAAACGTCTCTGATCATATACATGTGTTGGCTTTACACACACACACACACACCCCATGCCTGCATAGCCTCACAAAGCCGACTGATGCCTACGATCAGACACACACACTCTCACCCGCACACCCGCACAGAGGAATGTGTGAACACCTTCTAAGGCCCGTACCCACCCGGAAATACATTACCACCGCTAACCGTCGCCGCAGTGGGCCTTCCTCACTCAGCTCTGACGACGGCACTGACAGGACTGGTCTCCATGGGCCTATGCTCAGACTCTCTGCAGGATGCCCTTGATGGCTGAGTTCAGACACTCCACCCTTAAAGCCTGGATTATGGGCTAGTCCAGTGAATAGATCCTCATCCATGAAATTTAACTCCTCAGCTCTCCTCACACACAGCCAAACTGCAACATGTGTATCTTGGAGCCCTTTAAACCTGCTCCATGAGATAGCGCTGCAGATTTTAAAAAACGGACCTCTCTCCCTTCGCTGCCACACCCCACCCAAAGCATCAGAATGAGGCTTCAGAGATCATTTCATAAAGTTCTACTCCAGCTTCCCTGCAGCTGCGAGAGCCCCAGTGGTGGCTCTCAGAGCTGGGCTAGATGGATAGCACGTTTTGAAGACTATAGTTATAAATGAGTTACATAAATCTAGTGCTGTCCAATATGAAATTCAAAAAGAAACTCATTTGAAATGTGCTTATCATCTGAATGTTATTAATCCCGATCCACTCCCAGCACACAGCCTCTTCAGTGCAAATAAATGTGTAGGAGAAATACCGCTTGACCCAGCCTGGAAGGGCCTAAGCCACAGTGTAATCAACCCATCCTGCAGCAAGAGCTGCCTGTGAAACCCTCTGGAACAGTTCCCAAACCATCTCCAGCAAGCACATTGCTGAAGGATGCTGTAATCTCATATGGCTGCCCTCCCTAATCCCCGGGGAGGTTTCACTTTGCTCCTCCCCGCAGCAAGTCCAGAACAACCACCCAATCTTCTGCCTGCACACAGATGTGATCCTTTAGGAAACTCTTAAAGTGTAACATTATCCCCCTGCTGTCAGCCTTGCATGGAATCTCGCAAAGGCCTATTTAAAGGGACAGAACCAGAGTGTCTGGAGGTAGACAGCTCCCAGGTTTGGGTTGTCATTGCTCTCCAGGTAGCTGCCTCTAAAACAAACCTGCACTCAGGGAATGTCTTTACTACAATTAAAAAACCCATGGCACTGAGTCTCAGAGCCCAGCTCAGCCAACTGCGGCTCCTGGGGCTCAGGCTGCAGGGAGATAAAATTGCAGTGAAAACATTTGGGCCCCATCCCCCCCAGGGCTTCAGCCCAAGCCTGAATGTCTCCACTGCAATTGTATAGCCCCAGCCTGAGCCCCAGGAACCTGAGACAGCTGACCCAGGCCAGCTGCAGCCGTGTATGCGCACCCTCAGAGACCCCTGTGCTAGGGCCCAGAGGCATTAAACCCACAGTGAGGGCTGATCCTGCCTCTTGCCGAGGGCAGGCACAGCAGTGAGATAATCAATGCCAGCAGCGTCCAGCTTCGCAAACTACAGATCAATCATGCAAATGGCAAATTATGAAAAATAACAGGTAAGTGCCCTTTGTGTGTCGAGGGGGGGACGTTTGCCCCTTTCCTTAGTGTTAGTTAAGGCTAAGATTAAAATATGCTGGCTGAGCTCACGCCTATTCAATACATTTTATATGCGTTTAATAAAAAAATGGCTAAGATCGTTGGAAGGGTAAATAACTGCCATGCTGACATTGCTTCTATTTAAATCAACTACACACTGCGTGTGTACATCGTTTGCATAAAACAATATTCAAGTAGGGTGATTTTAATGTTCTGTGCTATTTCTGACTCTCTCTGGATTGCTGTTTGCATATATTTGCATACCCTAGGAGAATTAAACTGGGAGTATGTAAATGAGCTAGCAGGCTCTGTGGTGAAGGAGTTTCTTCCAGTTCCACAAAGCAGCCTTCTCTCGCTTCCCCTGCGGACAGGCTGCCTCAGTTTTACAGCAGGTCAGTGGTTGCATGAGAGAGACCCGGCAGACAATCTATCCATTGTTGGAAAGGCTTACCCAGCACACGCACGCGGGCCCCGAACAGGAGGAGGAAGGTGCTGTCTGCCGTGCAGCTCGCTGTGTGTTAATAGCAGTGCCATTGTGGAATAATCACCTTCTGAATTTCCTCCATGCACTAATTTAACAGTCCCTTTTCCCTCCTGATCCCCGAGCTATTGAGGCCTCTGTTGGGGCAGCCAGAAGGCCCTGTTCCCCCAGCATAGGTTACCCCCTTGGTCCTTCCCCACAAGAGGGGCAGGCAGGTGTTCAAGTCCCATGGCCCACGAGCATGCACCAAGCAGCCAACCTGCCTGTGGGGGTGGGGAGCTATGGCTCTGCCGACCACCCCCCGTCAGAGTGAGAACTCGCCGGGGAGTGCTCAGGCACCTCTGCATGGTCTGGCTGCTGCGGAGAGTGAAAGGCCACAATGCCACCCAACACCATGAAGCTGCTCCCTCTGCAACCATGGGCCGCGGAGCTGGATTGCGGTGAAATGTGGCGAAACATCTGACCAGTTTGGGGCTCATGCCAACAGCCCCGACTGGTGAACCGGCTTCCCTGTGCCCTGGTGTGGCCCACAGAGGGCCTGGAGCTTGCAGGGGGATGCTGTGCACACCCAACCCGCAGACAAGCAGAGGTGGATTCCCCTAGGGCAGCTTTTTGCCCAGCTTGAGTGACTGGTGAGCTCCCCTTCTAGGGCTGGGGTCGTGGGAGGCCCAGGGCACACAGCAGCTACCAGAATCCCTGCTGCTCTGCGCTCCATCCAGCTCTTCCTGTGGCTGGCGCCAGGGAACACTGGAGTTCGCTCTGCCTAGACTGGTCTAAGGGCTCCCTTCAATAATTAAACCAGTGCTGGCTTGTTGAGCTGAAGAGATCATCACCTTGAAGTGAGTGACAATCACTTTCCATCACGGAAGGACGGATCCTGACTCAGCTTTACTCTACAGTACGGGCAGCCTGCCCAGCACTGGACAGTTAAAGGGGATTTTCTTGCAAACCAAAGTGGACACTGGTTCCTCCTGCAGGAAGAATCTGAACTGGCTTCAAAGGTCAGAGTTCGACCCAGAATGTGGGCGATTGTTTAAGGTCACCAGGCAGCCTGAGCACGTCAATACACAAATCATCAACAAGCCATTGGAGCTAAAGTGACATGGCTGGGGTTTTTCTCTCTGCTGACAGGATTAGCTAGCGGTAAATAAAGGTAACAGTGTGCAAAAGCGGGTAACTTGGGGCCAATTTGTACTACTCTACCTACCGTGAGCAAGTCACACCGGTCCAAAGCTCCCTGACACACCCGGGCTCAGAATCTGAGTTGGGGGCTTGCACTAATGTGGCTACTCCAGTGCAAATTACCCTCATGCAGACAGAGCCCCAATGCCTCTCCTCAGCTACTCAATAGGTTCATTTTAATAACCCATTTGCATAACGTACAGCTCGTTAACCACAGAGCCAAAGCTCAGCATGCACGAGAGCCCTGTGAACAGATTCTCCCAGCCAGCGAGACGGCTGAAAAATCATGTTTACCCCACCATGCTATGGCCGTGCATCAGCATTTCCAGTGCAACAGGTGAACTTTTCACCCAGCTGAAAAATGTACGTGAGGTCACCGAAAACTAGGACGAAATCTGTCCTCCCCCTCTGCCATGTGTGTGCACACATGCTCCACGCGTGTGCCTGGGAGAGAGACAGCTCTGGGTTTGATACCCAGAATAACACACTGAGGCTTCACTAGCTGCTGGGAGACACAGAACAACTCCTTCTCAAGCAAACCAGTGTCTGGAATGCATCACAGGAAAGGGCTCAAGCCGAGAAGTGAAGGTCTGGCAGTGGTGTGAGACTCCTGAGACAGGGGTGCTAGCACTGAATTAGTTCATCTACTATCACTCATGGGGACTACCACAAACTGTACCATTGGCTAAACTCTTCTGTAGGAGTCCAAACTTACTTGGTCCTGCCTCTGGGCAGGGGCCTGGACTAGATGACCTCTCAAGGGCCCTTCCAGCCGCACACTTCTATGATTGGAATGCATTGGAGACAACTTTTTCTTAAGGGAGGTGGAGAAAGTGGCTGGAGAGAGGCTGTTCTAGATCTGACGCTGACAAACAGGGAGGAATTAGTTGAGAATCTGAAGGGGGAAGGCAGTTCAGGTGGCAACCATCTTACAATGATCGTGTTCATGAGTGTAAGGAATCGTAGAAGGGAAAACAGCAGAATAAAGACAATGAACTTCAAGAAGACAGAGCTTAGGAAACTTGGAGAACTAGTATGTAAGATCCTGGGGGAAGCAAGTTTAAGAGAAAAGAAAGTTGGCAGTTTTTCAAAGAAACATTATTAAGAGCACAAGAGCAAACTATCCCAATGCGTAGAAAAGACAGGAAGTATGGCAAGAGACCATCCTGGCTTAACCAGGAGATCTTCAATGACTTGAAACTCAAAAAAGAGTCATACAAGAAGTGGAAACTAGGTTAAATTATGAAGGATGACTATAAAAAACAACAACACAAGCATGTAGGAACAAAATGAGAAAGGCCAAGGCACAAAACAAGGTTAACCTAGCTAGAGATATAAAGGGTAACAAGAAAGCATTTTACAAATACATGAGAAGCAAGAGGAAAACCAGGGACAGGGTAGACCCATTCCTAAATAAGGAAGGAAAAACAGTAACAGAAAACGCAGCAATGGCTGAAGTGTTAAATGCCTTTTTTTTGGTTTCAGTTTTCACCTAAAAAGTTAGCAGTGACCTGGATGACTAGCATAGTGAACATCAGTGCGAATGGAGTAGGGTCTGCAACTACAATAGGAAAAGGACAAATTAAAAGTTACTTAAACGAGTTCGATGTCTTCAAGTCAGCAGGGCCTGATGAAATACACCCTTGAATACTCAGAAACCTCTTCAGCCAGTTCCTTGAGCGATTTGAGATTACCTCTGAGAACTCAAAAAGAACAGGAGGACTTGCTGCACCTTAGAGACTAACAACTTTATTTGAGCATAAGCTTTCATGAGCTACAGCTCACTTGGACGGGAGAGACATGGGAGGACTGGGAAAGGGCAAATACAGTACCTATCGATAAAAAGGGGAATAAGGACAATCTAGGGAATTATAGACCAGTCAGCTTAACTTCAGTACCCGAAAGATAATGGGCCAAATAATCAATTTGTTAAGCACCTAGAAGAAAATAAGGCAATAAGTAAGAGTCAACATTGATTTGTCAAGAACAAATCATGTCAAACCAATTTAATATCCTTCTTTGACAGGGGAACAAGCCTTGTGGATGGGGGAAGCAGTAGATGTCATATATCTCAACTTTAGTGAGGCTTTCAATACTGTCTCACATGACCTTATAAACGAAATAGAGAAATATAGTCTAGACGAACCTAGTATAAGATGGGTGCACAACTGGCTGAAAAGCCATATTCAGAGAGTAGTTATGGTTCACAATCAATTGGGAAGGACATATCAAATGGTGTCCCACAGGGATCTGTCCTGCATCTGGTTCTATTGAATATCTTCATAAGTGATTTGGATAATGGCATAGAGAGTATACTTATAAAGTTTGCGGATGATTCCAAGCTGGGAGGGGCCACAAGTGCATTAGAGGACAGAATTCAAAATGATCAGGACAAACTGGAGAAATGGTCTGAAATAAATAGGATGAAATTCAATAAGGACAAATGCAAAGTACTCCATTTAGCAAGGAATAATCAATTGTAGAAATACAAAATGAGAAAAGACTGCCTTAAAAGGAGAACTGCAGAAAAGGATCTGGGTGTTATTCTGGATCACAAACTAAATATGAGTCGACAATGTAATACTGTTGCAAAAAAAGTGAACATCATTCTGAGATGTATTTGCAGGAGTGTTGTAAGCAAGACATGAGAAGTAATTCTTCGACTCTGCTCAGCACTGATAAGGCCTTGGCTGGAGTATTGTGTCCAGTTCTGGGCACCACATTTCAGGAAAGATGTGGACAAATTGGAGAAAGTCCAAAGAAGAGCAACAAAAATTATTAAAGGTCTAGAAAACATGACGTATGAAGGAAGATTGAAAAAATTGGGTTTGTTTAGTCTGGAAAAGAGAAGACTTGGGGTGGGGGCATGATAACAGTCTTCAAGTACATAAAACGTTGTTATAAAAGGAGGGTGATAAATTGTTCTCCTTAACCTCTGAGGACAGGACAAGAAGTCATGAGGTTAAATTGCAGCACGGCAGATTTAGGTTGCACATTAGGACAATCTTCCTGACTGCCAGGGTGGTTAAGCACTGGAATAAATTGCCTAGGGAGGTTGTGGAATCTCCCTCATTGGAGGTTTTCAAGAGCAGGTTAGACAAACACCTGTCAGAGATGGTCTAGATCAGTGTTTCCCAACTGCCTGTCCGTGGACCAGCGCCAGTCCCTGAGATTTCCCTGACACAGGTTAGGAAGGCAGCACACCGGTCCCTGGTATCAATAAGGTGGAGAAACACTGATCTAGATAATGCCTCAGCACAGGGCATTGGCCTAGATGACCTACTGAGGTCCCTTCCAGTCTGACGTTTCTATGATTCGATCATTCTCTTCCCAGAGATTAAGCAGGGGAGTGGGGTGGTACTTTCAAGCAGGGAATTCTGGGCAGCTTGAGCAGGTCCTGTCCTGAGCCATATTTCTGCAGCTGCCAAAAAAGACAGAACTCGCCCATTATTTCCACCTTCTGTCAGTTTGTGGGTTTGTGTCTCACCCTCGTTGTTTGAAACACATTTGTTGTTGTTTGCAATCGGTGTGAGGTCCATGTATTTGAGAAGCCCTGGAAATCAATTTTCTTTCCTGATCCCAGTTGCTGAAGTAACACAAGTGTTTCTTTGAAATGTCCTCATGGGATAGCTAGTTAAGTCAGCAATCAGTGGAGTACTTTACTCTTAAGTTGACAGAGCAGGTTCTCGGCTTTGTGTAGAAGTCGCACTCTTCTGAGCTGTTAGGTCCTAACTTTCTGCTTTCCCTGCCTCACCTCTGGGATATTTGTACTGGAGTTTGCGGGAAACATCATTTCACCTGAGAACTTGGCGACAGCTTGCATGTCACGTGGAATAGCACCCCACACATCTGGGAGCTAGGCCACAGCTTGCCTATCACATGTGAATAGCACGCATGCACATTTGGGAGCTGGGGCTGATGGGTTTGCAGGAAGGGAGTTGACCTCCCCGCATATGGTACTAAATCAGGGATTGGCAACCTTTGGCACGCGGCTCACCAGCGAAATCCACTGACAGGCCGGGATGGTGTGTTTACCTGCAGCATCTGCAAGTTCAGCCGATCGCGACTCCCACTGGCCGCAGTTTGCCGTTCCAGGCCAATGGGGGCTGCGGGAAGGAGTGTGCGTCCAGGGATGTGCTGGCCACTGCTTCCCGCAGCCCCCATTGGCCTGGAACAGTGAACCGTGGCCAGTGGGAGCTGTGATTGGCCAAATCTGTGGACGCTGCAAGTAAACAAACCGTCCCGGCCCACCAGCACATTTCCCTGACAGGCGGAGTGCCAGAGGTTGTCGATCCCTGTACTAAATCTATAAAGAAAGAGTGTTAGCAGGTAGTGCACTGGATTGGGACTCAGGAGACCTGGGTTCTATTCCCAGTTCTGCCACTGGGCTGCTAAATGACCCTGGTCAAGTCATTTCACCTTACTGTGCCTCAGTTTCCCCAGTGTAAGCTGGACTAATGATGCTGATGTCCTTTGTAAAGTGCTTTGAGAGCTACTGCTTATAGGAGTCTCCAGGAGACTGAACTGAACCGAACTGAACAGCCTGGAGCTGGAACTCTCACATGGGGCTCAGAGCCACAGATTATTTGGGCCATGAAAACTTTTTTGTTTCCTTTCTGTAACCGAAGCTGGTTACACCTTGTTTAGCTTCTGCGAAGTGCCAGTTGCTTCTCTTGGTTTAATTAGCTTCTCTTTCATTGTCAGTAAATCTTGTTCTAATTGAGCATTGCGCTGTTGTGTGGGGCGGTTCACCCATCCCATCCCTGAGGAGGAAAGGCTCTAGGAGCCTCCAGGGAAAGGCATGGGAGGTGTAAGAGGATCTGGACCATAACACCCCACTCCCAGTCAATAGAGTGTGGGCAGGTAATACACAGACAGCTGCCATGAGACCACAGGAGAAGAGAGATGGTGGTGGGGAGTGGGTAGTAACAACCGCAATATGTTCACCGAGCTGCCAACCATGACACCGGGAATGAACTGTCCGGGAGTCACCTCCCTGCAGCACCAAAGAGAGCGGCAGTCAGGAATCTCAGCTTCAGGCCGCTCCCTGCTCAGATAAATGAACGTTCAGAAATCTCAGCTCTCAGGGAAGTCAGCCAAACCCAGCACGTGTTTCCACGTCACGTTTGCCCAGCCGGTGGTCTGACACTTCACCTGCTGACACACGGAGGCCTTGCCTGGACTCAGAGTTTAGGGTGTGATGTTGGCATGTTAGCTAGCACATTCTGGCTGACCCACCTGCTGCAGACAAAGCTGTG
Organism: Chelonia mydas; assembly: GCF_015237465.2. Lineage (NCBI taxonomy): Eukaryota > Metazoa > Chordata > Testudines > Cheloniidae > Chelonia > Chelonia mydas. Next base: position 31,642,148 of record NC_057856.1, read on the forward strand.
TGGACATTAACCTGAGCTAAACAAGTGGAGCTAAAGGCCAGGTTGCCCTCTTGGCGTTAACTAGGCCTCTTCAGCACACGCTAAAGGCACTTTGCCTCACCTACACTAGACTTGGATTAGTCAGGAAAGTGTTAGTTAGAAAGCGTCAGCTCGTGGGTGCCACGTCACACCCTAATCCTAGTCCTGAAACGCCCCGCATGTAGCGATAATCCTGGGAATTATTTCTTTAAAATAAGACACTGGGACTTGTCAGGAGACTTTTTGCAGCATATTGTTTTAAAGAAGACATTCAATTACCTCAGCTGCAATGCTTCACTGTGCTCTGATGATCTGCTACGGGAAAAATAACTAATCTGTAGCATGTTGTGTCATAGACAATTATAGAGAACATCACTTTTAAGGAAACAAGACTGGTGCCCATTTGCCCAGGATTTATTAAATTGGCTGTTTTACCGCACCCTGGCAAACTAAGGGAGGGGAACCCATTTGCGTTTCCTTTGCTATGAGCGGGGAGGACGATTTGTGCTTCCCTCGTTAAAAGCCAAGGAGCCAAGAGGACTGCAAATATTAACAGACACATTACTATTTCCTCCTTTAGCTTTACCCAGCGTGAGGTTCCTATGTGGAAACAAAGTGGTTTGGCTCTGGATTTACTGAGGGAGCAACTGATTTGATCCTATATGATAGAGCATGTCATGCATATTTTGTGCCTTACTTTGCTGTGTGCACCAGACTGATGGAAGGAACTTAGGCAAGAGGGAGAGGTGACACTTATGCACAAGAGGAAATGCTGTTAGGATCTCACAGCTACTTCGGCGAACAGTGTGACTGAGAAATGCACTTACCAGAAAGGATAACTGAATTCATCTATCATACTGCTGGCATCCAGGAGCATACACAACAGACACGGGGGCCAGAAAAGCACTAACCATACCAAGAAACGGGATAACTCTGCCAAATGTACGATCCTTCCTGCCCTTGCTCCCTAATAGCCAATGACTGCATTTCCTTTTCTCAAAGACCAGAGCAGTATCATTATTGTTGTAGGTAACATTTCATGTGAGCAAAATGCTTGTGATCACCTCTGTCCACAAAAAGACAATATCCTGCCCCAGAGATCCTACAATTTAAAGCACTGAGCCTATGAAGATTTGTACCTGTGTTTAATGAATAGACCAGTTGACTCTGGTACATAGAATTCAGCATGTGCATAAGAGTTTGGGGCCTTAGCTACCATCTAGAATACCCTGAAAGTGTTAATGTGCTTTAATGTACATGTTGAAAGACTATCCAAGGGAGAACCCTGCAGTTACACCCAAGAGCAGAAGTGGGCAACAGCTGTTCTCTCTGAAAGGGAGCCAGGATAGTCACTTCACTGGAAAATTCTGAACTCACAAAACGCAGAATTTCTGTGAGAATTTCTGCAGTTACACTAGGGAGAATAAAACATACATGGGATGCCAGCTCTCCTGCTCCAGGAGTTAAGCCAACCATTAGCTGCCTGGGTGCAGGAAGAAGCTTCTCCCCTGGGCATGTTAATGCATAATTGTCTATTATGAGGTGTTTACACTATCACTGGGCCCCGTACTGTACAAGATACAAAAGTAGACGGGCTGTTGGTCTGACCCAGGCTGGCAAGTCCTATGTTCTGATTCACAGCTGTTCATCTACAGTGAAAGTTCTTAAAGTTGCCCAAGGCAGCTGACATTACCATGGGGTGAACTAGCTTGCCAGGGCTGTAGTGGGAGCTAAGGTACCTCTTCAATGAATGAGCCCGGTTTCCATCTTTTACCCGCAGCTCCTAGGACTGTTTTCTTTTCTTCTGATCGGGGCTCTTGGGTTGCCTAGGAAATGTGGGCAGCAGTCTCAGAAGCCCACGGCAAGCACAAATAAATACTGTCACAAACGCAGCTCACTTTTCTTGTTGCAGGACTGAAAGATGTTCCCAGGTCCTCGCTCTGCAGACTGCTCTTCCTGTTGGAAAGTTTCAGCTGGTATCCTGTTATTTCCCTCTCCCCCTCCGCCACTGGCCGTCAGGGCAATTAGTACCAGCTAATTCAGGTTGAGACAGGACACAGTGTTCCTCCAGTTGAAAAGATTTCCTATGGAGAAGTGGCTGGCAGTGTTTGACTGGCTGCTGTTCTGAGGTTAATTTGTCCAGTGCTCAGTGGAGAGGTTCTATCTGAAGTCAGGTCAAGGAATCTTCTTCTCCTCCTGTTTTAATGAAGGAGCTCGTCATCTTCCATGGAGTAAAGGGCCTCGCAAGGGTTAAAGTCGATGGAGGAAACAATCACTGAACCATATGATCTGCAGGCTTAGAACATTAGAATCAAAATATGAACCATTCATTTCTGGGTGGAAATTGCAGCATTCTGCAATGCCCTAACCACCATCCAATTTTCTGCATCCGAATTGGAAAGCCCCCATCTAGCTCTGATGAGGTAAATCAGCTCATGTAGCTGGATTCTTCAGAACAGCATCTTTGAAATGCGTAATTTTAATGTCCCAACAGACTTTCTCCTGAAGATCTGACAGTGGGTGGGAACTCTCCATCATTTGGAAGGATCTCACTTCGACTGGCTTTGGGAGATTGGAAATACCGGGTCTGTCTTTGCCAGTACTTGGGTGTGAGACTTGAAGGGGCTACTTGATGGTGATTTATGGGATTTACAGTCTCACCAAGGCTGGATAAAAAGGGACTAAAACCCAGGAATAAGCCTTTATGGAATTGGAAATTCCCACCACATAGCTTTCTCTTCTCCACATGCAATAAACTGGAGTGGGGTGGGCTAGCGGCATTTCTCCATCGCAGCAAAGCAGAGGGCAGCCCACATGCCCCCCGCCACAGCTAGGAGACGATGTTCTCAGCAGTCCATTCCTATTTATAGCAGCAATCCTATTTCTCACATATTTGCCTCTCAGTGAGTGAGCCAGGGCCCTTTCACGGCCCTGATAGACTTGAGCACATTCACAAGCTGATCCCAGAGGGGGAGTTGGAGGGTAAGTGCCATTCCATGGATACATTGTTCTATCACTGGATAAACCCTACCCTGTTATGGGCAAGCTTTTCCCAAGCACTCCACTGAGTGGTGTATAATTCTCTAGCTGAAGTCCATCAATAGCAAAGGTAATTTCCCAGCTCCACTGCAACGGAAGGAAATGAAAAAGAAGAAAAGGATTTTAAAGAATGAATTATGCTTTCCACTGGGAATGCCGGCACATCCAATAACTTACGTGGAGAAAATCTCAGTCTGAATTAAAAGCTCTTCTGGTCTAAAGTCTCCTAAATATTCTGCACTGCTTACAAACATTCCAGTTCAGGTCTCATTTATTATCTCATTGTAACATCTCAGGAATTAGTGTCCTTATTTTCTCCAAAACGCCTTAGCCACAGAAGCCAGTTAATCTTTGGGAAGGTGTGCTGAAAAGAGGATGGGAAGAATCTAAATATATCCAGCAACAGAGTTGAAGGGACCTGTCTATGCCTGCTGCATCTTTCCAGAGAATGCAGGTGGCAGATACAGTCCCTGATTACAACACCTGCCCATTGTAACAATGCCAAGGCCACACAAGACAATCAGACTTTTCAGGTGCTGCCCCAGAGTAGCTATTCCCCAAGCAAAGGGACCAAGTTATTTCTGCCTTTACAGAGGGCACCAACCACGAGAGAGGCCAGGAGCTTAAAGACAGGGAGGCAGAAAAAGAAATGAAATAGAAACCAGAGCCTTGCAATCTTTTTTTGATATGTCCATCCATCCATCTGTCTTCTGTCTGTTCAAGGAGTTTTGAACCACCAGCCATCAACAGAGTCTCGGAGTGCCTTCCATGTAAAATAAATTGGCAGAAGCAAGAGTTTCTGGCTTTTCTCCATTACTGAGTTGTAAAATCTCTGCTTGGGATAGGAACAAAGCATGAACTTCCAGCCTGGGCCACTTATCTTTGTTCGTTGTTTTGATTTTGGTTTGGTTTGGTTTGTTTTCCTTAATGTGAAATATAAATCTCAGGAAGACCATGGAGTGTGTTTCTCCCTCTGACAAAACTAGCTTGCACTGCCTCAGAGCACTGCCCCCTGCAGAGAGACATGGAGACTGCTTTTAGTTAACGCTGCCATGCAAAGCAAACAGAATTGTAATATCTCCCCCGCCAACACACGCAACGGCCCTGCCTTGTGTTTCGCAGGCACGGGAGTCTCACGCGAGATTTTATGAGCATTCCAGAGAGAATGTGAATTCGATGCACAATGAAATTCGACCCTGGGGAAAATCACGATGTTTTGCCATTGAATCTGTGGAGGCTGCCATTTAATTTTGCAGAAACTAGCGAAGCGCCTGAGGTGCTGCCCTGCGCTAGATGAGGATGGGCTGAAGACAAAGTTAGCTCCCCGATGCGGTCAGCTGGGACCTACCAGGGAAAACAATGAGTTTCCGCAATGGGCACAGCGTACTGGGACAAAACTGCTGTAAACAAGGGTTCATCGATCTCGGTCTGATTCCTGCCCCATGGGGGCCCGACCCCTAGAAATGCTAGGTGTCCCCAGCTGGAGGAGCAGTGCTCAGCTCCTCTCTGGGGCCAGCTCTGAACATGGACATGTGGAGGGGATCTGTTTTTCTTCTGCGCAGGAACAGGAAAGGACTCCGGAAATGTCAGATCCATCTGATATTAGGAAAATTCTTATAAGTAAAATAGTTCCTATAAAATCTGTATGAGAGAGCTGCAATCCAGATAATAGAGAATGTACTAAAGGGGAGGTGAGTGAAAGCCAGCCAGAGAGACCATCTATAGGAAGAAAAGCTTATTTTAAGAAGTATAAAAGCAAAAGTAATTTACAGCCTCTTAACGTTTTAAAAGTGTGTTTGCAAGAAGGGGGACTCCATTACCAACACCCGTGGGGTTTCAGAGAGGTCTAAGGACACAGCCATTGGATGTGCTGGGCTCTCTCTGCTATGGGCTGTGAATGCAGCACAAGGGACCATCACCTTTCCCCCCCCAAAGAACGGGGCACAGGATACTGCACTGGATGGATCACGGGCTTGATCCAGTGTGGCACCTTCTCTGCTCACATTGCACAAGGTTTCCTGAGTAATCGTTGGAAGGACCTGCTGTTACTAGAGCTACAGGTACCACTACAAACCCTTCATTATTGTACCTCATCTCTGGTACTCTTCAAAATACAAATATTGAATTCTCCCGCCAGATCCTCCCTCAACTGCCCATGGGGTGCCGGGGATAATTAGACTCAGCCCAACTCCGACATTTATTCAGCTCTTTTAAGACATGCCTCACCCGTTCGAACCTTGGTCACCAAAGCATTTAGAGCATGAAACCCAATTAAAGACAAACCTCCTGCTGATACAGTGGAATAGCTACACGAATTAGCACTTAAGCCTCATCAGCAAGAGGCGTTTGCAATGATGGGGTGCCCAGATTTGTCTTTGGTGATTATGCTGTGTGAGCGGCGAGGGATAGTTCTCGTTTCTGGGAGCCCTGCTGGGATCCCGGCTCTTTTTGTCTGTTCATTGGCACCCGTCCCGCTGAAGCTGGGTGCCTCTCAGGTCCTCCCTCTGGCAGAGTTTTCCCTTTGAGGTCGTCGCTTGGAAAGCGGGTGAAATGCTGCGATACAGGAAGCTTTGGGGTCTGTGGGCTGAGGATCGCGGCAGCTGACTGGTGGAGAAGCCAGTGGAGCCTGGTGCAGCAGCTGAGAGCAGAGCGTGTTTGAATGAGGTTGAGGTTAATGCACTGGAAGGCTTAGGCTGGGATAAAGGCACATCCCCTGTGGAGAGGGAAACCGTGTGGGCTGCTTGATGATAGCGTGTGGGCTGGAGACAGATGAGTGATACAACAGCACAGAGCAGAGCGCAACCAAGGCCTGACCTCTACCTCTCCCATCTGGCAGGAGGGAGCACCGTGCCCAGGCATGGCCAGTGGAGTCACCAGACCCCCTGGCAAGCGAGCCCCAGCCCCAGGCACAGTCAGGTAGCTCTGTGAGTGCCGTGGGGATGGGGAATCCGGGGGTTTAGGCTAACTCCTCGTTCCCCTCGTTTCTGTGTGGTGCTGAAATCAGAGCCAGCCTTCCCCTGCGGCTGGTCTCAGGATAATTGCTCCCAACAGACAATGTCTTTGATCCTGCCATGTGTGCCACAGAACAGCTGTGTCCCCCACTGCGTGCATGCTGCTTACTCCCGTAAAAACAGAGGAAGTCAAGACTGTGGCTCTTCTCAAAGCTCCCCAGACGCCGCGTCCAGTCAGGGCAGTCGCAGGCAGGCAATACTATCAGCGTGTATTGGTTCACAAAGGGAGAGAGATTGGACAGAGTCACGCAGAAGACACTGGAGGGGCAGGTGCCATTTCCTGGCATGCTGAGCACCTGGCCTAGCAATATTGCCTCAGTGCACTCCCCTTCGGTCTGGGTGCATGTGTTGTCTCCCATCTAACACTTTGATTGGCAGCTCCTTGGGGCCAGGGCCATCATTTCACTCCGTGTTTGTACAGTGCCTAGCACAGTGGGGACCTGTGACTGGGGCTCCTCGTGGCTACAGTAATACAAATCGTTAATAATTCCCAGCACTTTCACAGCACTCTTCAACTCCCACATGCTTTGCAAATGTTGAGTGTGCCCCGCAGTCCCCCTGGAGACAGGGAGACAGTATTTACTCCATTTTACAGACAGGAAAACAGCAGCTCGGTTAAGACCAAAATAAAACCAAGTAGGCTTTAATTTGGGGCACCTTCATTTTTCAGTGTCCAACTTTTGAGACACTTTGGGCCTGATTGTCCGCACTACTGAGCACACGCTGCTCTCACTCACCTCCGAAACGAGGGGACTTTAAAACTGCTTACACAAGGCCACACGAGTCAGTAGCACAGAGGAATCAAGTGTTCCTGGATGTCAGTCCCATGCTAAGCCACTGGCATGGGTTAACCCTCTCGTTATTTTTCAGAGAAGTATATCTCAATGTTTGATAACAGCAAAGATCAAATAACTGCAACAATACTCAGGTTTTGAAGTGAGCTGTAGCTCACGAAAGCTTATGCTCAAATAAATTGGTTAGTCTCTAAGGTGCCACAAGTACGCCTTTTCTTTTTGCAACAATGCTGTGTTTCTTGGTCTTCTCAGCTTCCTCCACATTGGACTGCGGCAGCCACTTGCAACAAACACACCCATTACATCCTGGCTGTGGCAGATCCAGCCTGTGTTCCTGTGCCACTCTCCTGTCTCTTTGAATGGATTAGGCAGAGCTTTTCAGCTGAAGAGTTAAATACTGTCACATGTGTTACAAAAGTTAGGGAAATTCTTCCTCTCAGCTGTCATTACTTAAAAAGCTGCCCAGCCCCTCTGCCATAATTATATGCATGAATAATGAAATTAGCACGTCTCTCGGCTAACTCCCTGCTCATTACGGATGCAGGGGCCTTGGTGGGAAGTGCTCTGTGTTCAGATTCCACAGCAGCCACAGAGGTAGTCTCCCAGGGCTCTGGTCAAGTGAGCACTCCAGGGTCGGTTTCTGCAGAAGAGGCTAATTCTCCCTGCGGTGAGAAGAGTTGCTCCACCTCGCCCTTGCAGAGACGAGGCACCGTCCTGCCCTCTCGCTAGCTGACACAGAACCAGGAGCTCCAGCAGCCTGTGGTGTGCGATCAGTCGGGTGCCAGTGCAAGGAGGAGAAGCTTCCAGCCGCACACCCTCGGTAGCCCCGTAATCATGCCGGAGCTAACACATCGGGATGGAGTCCCCAAAGGCCGGTAGGCCGTGCTGCCGAGTGCATGAGCCTCGCACGTCCCTTCCCTTTGCTTCGCTCTCATCTGTTCCCAGGCACCTCTGGGCTCTGACTCAAGGGGCTGTCGCCCAGCAGGATAAGTCTTCTCCTTTCGGCATCGCGATGACATACTTGTTCTTCAGGCAGCCAGGAGGCTGTGACACCTCGGCAACCGGTTCTCTGCCCTCCCCTACCTCTGCGCTGAGTGGCCGTGGCTCTGCCTTAGGGATGTACCATGAAATAGAGGGTTTGAGGGCAGGTGGCCGTGCTCCACTGGTGCATCTCAGCTTCTGTCTATGCCTCAGCCACCAGGTAACTGACCTCTGGAATGGACTGACCCATCATGGCCCGGCCCAAGGCCATGGTGGTCATACTCAGTCATGCCACCGTTTCCGCACCAGATATGCCGAGAGACACATGGGCCGGGCTGGGGGACATCAAACAAAGTCCCTCCGACCTTTGGCCTCTTCAAGGAAAATAGCCACCGAAAGGGATTGTCTGAAATCCCCATGGCTAGCCACTGTCAGCGGGAAGAGGTCACCGGCGATGAGAGCCACCCCCTCCTTGTTGAGCTAAGCAAGAAAGAAAGAAAATGTGATGAACAGAAAGAGCCCCGTGACTGAATCGTCCATTAGTTCTGAGCAGGGCTTTATTTTGGTTAATACAACTGGCTCCTGCTCTGTAAAGCTAGTGGGCCCCTACAATGCTATTGCTACTGGAACGAATGGGAGTCACGTGATCCTCGTGTCAGAACATAGGTGCCCCGTGCCCCATGCAGGGTGCAAGGCAGGACAGAGGTGGGGAGGACACTGAAATTATTCACAGCCATCTCTCATTGGCCAAGCAAGCCAGAACACGCAATTGGACAGTTCACTTTGAAGCACTGCTGTCCGGAACACCGCCGCTGCTGTGTGCTTTAAGGACACCCCATCAAAGGATGCTTTAAATCCCTCTGAGAGCCCAAAACATACCTATGAAGGGATCTGAAAAACATCAACCAACCCTGCTCATCCTGGGGCGGAATCTGGCTTTTTGCCCTGTGCTGTTAAAGCAAATCCAACAGGGAGCCAGTGGGAAGACGGTGAAATCAGCACATGGGGCCACGTGGTATCCTGTACCGTTTCCTATCTTATGCATGCAGAATTCTGTCCAGGAGACCAGGAAATAGGGCATTCCCATTATCACAAACAGGGCAGGACACACATCAGACAGTGATAAGAAGGGCCACGCAACTTGAAGAGGTCTCTGACGCAGTCGAGTGGTGAAAAAAATCTCACCAATATCCTGCGCCATTCAGAGAATGGGACGAAGCAAAGCATCCCAAGGTCTAACAGCAGCCTCAGAAAAGGCAAAAGACAAACAGCGTGGTGAGAAGAGAACGTGGTGAAGCCTCAGTAGACTCTGCCAGTCAACAAAACCCTGCGTGTTATGTGCTGTCTCTGCTGGCTGATGTGCACAGATGGAGCAATAGCTTAGCCGGCTCAGTGACATCACAACATCGCTCCATGGCATGTTTACACCCCGAGTTCCCTGGGAAGGGGCCTGTGAGCAGGCTCACTTTTACCCTGACAGAACAACGCTGGCTAATTTAGAAACCTGTGACTGTCTCAGGAATGTGCTAAGGGAAATGTGCATGCAGAATTCTCTTACAATGGGAATAACGTTCCCGCACACCAGGCTACAGAGCGTGTTGCTTGACTGTAATTGGGGACGTAGTAATTAGATGGCAAAATGTACCAGAAGCTCGGTTTTCATTCCGTGGTCCAAATTACAAACCATCATATTTTGAAAGTGATGCTGACATTCCTGAGCCGGGAGGCTTTGCCAAAAACAACTTGAGCAAGGCTTGTCTTGGCACAGAATCAAAATCAGGGCCTCAGCAGCGAAACTGAAAACATTTACACAGCTGGGCCCAAATCACCCTATTTTCTAAAGAGTTTGTCAGAGCTCGAAGCTCTTGGTGTATTTCAGGCTGTTCTGAAGGACCCTGTGTTCTTGCACTCTACCAGCTATCCACATACAGGAAATAAAATACACTAGAGAAAGTGGGTGGTCTTTCTATTACAGTCCAAAAAACCCCCCCAAAAATCCAGAGAAGCCTCATGGGGATAATGAGAACCAACTTGATAGTTACCCAGGCTATCAATATATGTGCCAGACATTATATTTGCATATGTAGATATGGAAACCTCATCATTTTGCAGTATGTATGTAATGGCTAATAAATGCATTAACAAACCACCAATGAAAACACATTGAAATCAATGTCACAACAGGGTGAGGAGTTACCTTTCTGCCTATTCTTTTCTGTGCTAAATATCCTGGATATGTTTTTTATTACATCCCTCACATGTATTTCTGGTGTATTATACATCAGTCATTATTTCTAGAATAAATATCACTTGGTCTCTTGTCATCTTATGTCCACATACAGTGCATGTACAGGTGCAGAAAGACACAGGAGGTATGCATGGCCACTTTCTATACACACAGAACATAGCAAACCCAGAAAACTGTCTATGAAGAAAACCTTTCAATTCACATTTTCACTAGTTGTTGGTCAGAGTGAAATATAGACATGTAGTTTCTGCCAGTGAAGATCTGTCATCCCATCAGTAAAGCTGTTCTTTCTGCTTGGATAATAGTTATGCAAAAAATGGTAAGTTTCCATTGGGTGCTGGTTTTGCCGATGGAGAGAGTACATTTTCACCAGTTTCCTGACAAAGAGCACTGGGCATTGGCAGAAATGAGAACACTTTCTCCTGGATCCCATCTGTAACTTCTCCTACAATACAGGCTGTCAGTGCGAGGCCTAGGCCCAAAGCACACATGGGCTATTATTCCTCTCGGATACTATCCTTTGCCTCTGCTTTCACCTCTCTGCCCATCAGTTTATTTTTTTAATTTTGAAACTCGTGTCCCAACTTTTCTCTTCATTTTTCTTCTTATTAACTTCCCTCTCCAATCAATTACAAATGCAGGAAGAGCAATTCTTCCCAGACCTTGTGCACCAGACCATAACTCAGTTGTGGTTCTGGGAAGATACCAAAATGTCATTGAGGTTTCTGGACTGACAACTATGTATCTGTGGTATCTTCGTGGTGCCTTTGCAGTTATCACTGTGGTTGGATACAAAGCATGATGCAGAAGTTTTCCTAACTTGCTATTATTCATTGCAACCAATCTGATAACTTCTCTGGTTTGTGTGATCAAGATAGAAGGTAACTGTATATGTTCAGATCGTGAATTACCGGATCTTAATAGAAGAATGGGAGTTTCTTCTGACAGTCGAATCATTTGATGCAAATTGTCTAGCAGAAGCCACTCCCCTGCACAACCGCATTCACTCCCAAAAGGCATGAAGGGACCATTTATTGATGGGGTCATTCAAACAATGCCCACTGTACATGTGGGTACAGGGAGACTGTGCAATCTTTCACAACTAGATATATTTTTAAATGTAAAGCCTTTTAAATCAAAATTTTGTAATTGCAACCTAAAGCGATATGGAATATGAGACTGGCTCCCTGCGCAATTCTTCTCCAAGGCTGGTCCTTTCTCTCTCTCTTCTACTGAACAAGCATACACATATTACTGGGATTAATGCTGCCTAATACATAATTAATGAAATGGTATAAATATGCAGATTTGCAATCGCAGATTGACTGCCATGGTCATGTCCCTGAACACTATGGTAATTGATTGGATGCTCTTAATTACCATATTTAAAACTGTTTCCTTATGAACATGTGCAAACAAATAACTCCAAAAGGGAAGAATATTGTTCTAGGTAAAAAGAGGGCTCCATTTAAAATCATAGCTCATGATTATCGTAACTGTCAGGTGCAGGCCCTGAGAATTACTCAGAGCTACACATACTGCATGCAGAAGATTTTGGGCACTGGAGCGAAATTATCCTGTGAATGAAAAGGGAATTTCAATTGGTCATCTAGACTTACAAAAGACTTGCATTTCTGCAGGCTCTTCAGATGGGGGCTATAAACTGAACTCTCTGTATAAATGTCCTCACCTTCTGTTTGTGGAATGAGTGTTTACTCAGCAGCAATGCATTCACAAAAAGATACAGGGCAGGAAAATAAAACCTGGCCCACATACTGCCCTGTGCTTACAATGGGGAACGGATCATTGACGGCTGGAACAAGGATATATGGTCCAGGCCTGCTAAACTCCATTGAAAGACTCCCATTAACTTCCATGGCAGGGGGACCAGGCCCACGAAAGAGCTGCAGTAATTCTAGTGCCCGGTGCCCATCAATGGAATGAGAAACACGACAGTGAATGGGGTTGCTCTGGCCACTCACACTAATCATCCAGCCAAAGAAACACCAGCCTATCTATTGCTTGGCTGTCTCACAATGCAATGGGTCTTTCTGGTGCATGTTAACTTCCAAGAGGCTGTAAATAAGGTACATCGCTGGTGTGCTACGGGGACCAATGGAGATGTTCAGGGTTATTAGGGGGCTTTACCATTGCCTTCAAGGGCAGCAGCAATGAGTCAAAGCACCACGGGCAAGGAAGGGCCTGGAAGGGTTGGAGACAATCAAAGCACTTCCTCAGCCACTAGAATGTGAAACAAACAGGAGCTGCTACAGCAAATCATTCCCTTTTGTCCTCCGTAATAAACGAGTCACCTCCTGGGCCAATGACACACTGTGCCCGGTTATGGAGTGGGTATGGAACAAAGGGAAATATGAACAAATAATCTTAAAAAGCAGGCTAAAGATTGTTGCCCTGCTCTTTCCAACTGGGTTTCCCCCCAAATTCAGCCAATGGGGTAGTATTGAAAGTTCCCCAGTGACTGACTGATTTGCAGCTGGTCGGTAAGTGGGCTAGGACCCAGCTGGCCTCTCTCAACGAGATTTGTAAGGCTGAAATGGGGCCCAGCCCTGCGCCTGTGTAAAGCTGTGGAGATCCAAGCACTTTCCCAGAGGGCTGGGAGCATTATCCCCATTTTGTAGATTTGTTGGATCAAATTACCACTGGGGAGGAAAAAAAGGCATTCACTAGAAGTACTTTGGGGAATTCTTTTCCTGCATTTACAGTCTACGTTTCCTGTATTTTCCCAGAGATATCATTCAAGATTTAATGCTGTAGAATAAATGAAAGCCTCAGAGTGTGCTTCCCTGGATGTGGTGGAAGCAACGTGTGGAAAGGACGGGTAGCCGCTTCTTCAGCCAGGGTGAGGCAGAGGAAGGAACTAGCGGCTCTTCTAGGAGCCTTACCGCTCACTGTCTCGTCTGGGAACAGGAGAAGAAAGGATTTCCAGCTGTTTGCCTCCTTGAGCAATCAAATGTCACAGAGATCCTGACATGGGTTGGCTCAGCTGCACCCCTCCTTCGTAGGGTGACCAGACAGCAAGGGTGAAAAATCGGGCCGGGGTGGGGGTAATAGGAGCTTATATAAGACAAAGCCCCAAATAACAGGACTGTAAAATCGGGACATCTGGTCACCCTGCTCCTTTGCCACCTGGGGCACCCTGAGGTAGTTACGCACCTAAGCCAAGTCCAGAAGGGAATCGAGACGGCTGCTAGGCACATGCCTGTTCTTGTCCCTGAGGGCAGGGGTAAAGTCACAGGCGGTGCTGGAGGAGGTGCAGGAGGGGGCATGCCGCGCAGGACCCACCCGCTGCAGTTCTGGCTGACTCCGCAGGCCCTCCCAGGGAGCACACGCTGCAGCCACAGCTCCACCACTCTGAGCAGAGGAGCTCTTGTCCTGCCCCTTCCCGCGAGGGGCTCCGTTCCCCGTGGTGACTTGGGCTCTGTCTTGTGCAGGGCGGGAGAAGGTTCCTTGTGCCTTTGTCCTGTCCCCACCCACCCACTCCCCTGTGCAGAGCCAGGCACCAGACGGCCCTGCTGCTGCACGACTCTCTGCTGGCAGGTGAGCGCATTGGCCAGTACAGTCCTTGTGCTCTCCTCAGGAACACAGTCATACACCGCTGGCTCCCTTCCCTCTGCCCCAGGGCATGGGGCTAGCACGGCAACAGCAGCTTGCTGGGCAGTCACATGCCGTGAATCCATGTATAATTCTCTGGTAAGATGCCCCCTGGTTTAGAAATAACCAGGTCCTTCCTCCATTGTATGTACTACGAAATCACTGTGGCCACAGTGTGCCATTTGCCATGGAATTTTAACAGGCCTTGAAGAGAAGTTCTCAGTTACCTCCAAGACCTCACACAACAGAGCCTTGGTCCTTTATTCTGTCCCCTAGCTTCCTGACCACCCCCTCTACCAATGCCGCCTTTCCCCCTCCCATCTCTGTGCCTTTTTCCATGAGCTCCCCTATTTTCTCATCTGTCCAATGGGAATAACAGAACTGATCTCTTTTGCAAAGCACTTTGAGACCTGCTGATGAAAGTGTGAGATGATAGCTAGGGACAATTCATTGGAATGCCCTGCCCCCCAATTCCAGGTCACCATGATACCACTTTCTCTGCAGTCAGGGCTCTCCTAAAGACTCTTCTGGGATGCCCAAAAGCAGTGAGAAAACAATCATAAAACTAAAAAACTCTCCCTCCGTGTGAGTTCCTCCACTAGATTTCCTAGTGCCTCTGGGCTTTGCGGATGGTTTGCACAGATTATAAACTCTTTCAGGGAGAGATTGTTTCTCTTAGTATTGCTGTTTACATTGTAGAAGAATATAAAAACATAAGAATGGCCATACTGGGTCAGACTCTAGGTCCATCTAACCCAGTGTCCTGTCTTCCGACAGTGGTCAATACCAGGTGCCCCAGAGGGAATGAACAGAACATGGAATCATCGATTGATCCATATCCTGTCGTCCATTCCCAGCTTCTGGCAAACAGAGGCTAGGAACGCCATTGATGGACCTATCCACCATGAATCTATCTAATTCTTTTTTGAACCCTGTTATAGTCTTGGCCTTCACAACATCCTCTGGCAAGGAGTTCCACTGACTAACTGTGCGTTGTGTGAAAAAATACTTCCTTTTGGTTGTTTTAAACCTTCTGCCTATTAATTTCATTTGGTGACCCCTAGTTCTTGTGTTATGAGAAGTAGATAACACTTCCTTATTTACTTTCTCCACACCAGTCATGATTTTATAGACCTCTATCATATCCCCCCTAAGCTGTCTCTTTTCCAAGTTGAAAAGTCCCAGTCTTATTAATCTCTCCTCGTATGGCAGCCGTTCCATACCCCTAACCATTTTTGTTGCCCTTTTCTGAACCTTTTCCAATTCCGATATATCTTTTCTGAGATGGGGCAACCACATCTGCACGCAGTATTCAAGATGTGGGCAAACCATAGATTTGGAGGCAATATGATATTTTCTGTCGTGTTATCTCTCCCTTTCTTAATGATTCCCAACATTCTGTTCGCTTTTTTGACGGCTGCTGCACATTGAGTGGATGTTTTCAGAGAACTATCCACAGTGACTCCGAGAGCTCTTTCGTGAGTGGTAATAGCTAATTTACACCCCATCATTGTATATGTATAGCTGGGTTATGTTTTCCAATGTGCATTACTTTGCATTTATCAACATTGAATTTCATCTGCCCTTTTGTTGCCCAGTCACCCAGTTTTGAGAGAGACTTTTATAGCTCTTTGCAGTCTGCCTGGGACTTAACTATCTTGAATAGTTTTGTATCATCTGCAAATTTTGCCACCTCACTGTTTACCCCTTTTTCCAGATCATTTATGAATATGTTAAATAGGACTGGTCCCAGTACAGACCCCTGGGGGACACCACTATTTACATTTCTCCATTCTGAAAACTGACCATTTATTCCTACCCTTTGTTCCCTATCTTTTAAATCAGTTACCAATCCATGAGAGGACCTTCCCTCTTAACCCATGACAGTTTACTTTGCTTAAGAGCCTTTGAGGGACCCTGTCAAAGGCTCTCTGAAAATCTAAGTACACTATATCCACTGTATCCCCCTTTGCCACATGCTTGTTGACCCCCTAAAAGAATTCTAGTAGATTGGTGAGGCATGATTTCCCTTTACAAAAACCATGTTGACTCATCCCCAACAAATTATGTTCATCTCTGTGTCTGACAATTTTGTTTTTTACTATAGTTCCAGCCAGTTTGTCTGGTACTGAAGTCAAGTTTAACAGCCTGTAATTGCTGGGGTCACCTCTGGAGTCCTCTTTAAAAATTGGTGTCACATTAGCAATCCTCCTGTCATCTGGTACAGAAGCTGATTTAAATGATGGGTTACAGACTATAGTCAGTAGTCCTGCCATTTCACATTTGAGTTCCTTCAGAACTCTTGGGTGAATCCCACCTGGTCCTGGTGACTTATTGCTGTTTAGATTATCAATTTGTGATAAAACCTCCTCTAATGAAGTCTCAATCTGGGACAGTTCCTCAGATTTGTCACCTAAAAAGAACGGCTCAGGTTTGGGAATCTCCCTGACATCCTCAGCTGTGAAGATCGATGCAAAGAATTCATTTAGTTTCTCCTCAATGGCCTTATTGTCCTTGAGTGCTCCTTTAGCATCTCGATCGTCCAGTGGCCCCACTGGTTGTTTAGCAGGTTTCCTGCTTCTGATGTACTTTAAAAAAAATTGCTATTACTTTTTGAGTCTTTGGCTAGCTGTTCCTCAAATTCTTTTTTGGCCTTCCTATTATATTTTTACACTTCATTTGCCTGAGTTTATGCTCCTTTCTATTTTCCTCACTAGGATTTAACATCCACTTTTTAAAGGATGCCTTTTTGCCTCTCACTCCTTCTCTTCTTTTATTGTTTAGCCACGGTGGCACTTTTTTGGTTCTCTTACAATGTTTTTTAATTTGGGGTATACATTTAAGTTGAGCCTCTATTATGGTGTCTTTAGAAAGTTTCCATGAAGCTCGCAGGGATTTCACTTTTGGCGCTGGACCCGTTAATGTCTGTTTAACTGACCTCCTCATTTTTGTGTCTTTCCCCTTTCTGAAATTAAATGCTACAGTGTTGGACTGCTGGGGTGTTTTCCCCACCACAGGGATGTTACATTTAATTATATTATGGTCACTATTGCCAAGCGGTCCAGCTATATTCACCTCTTGGACCTGATCCTGTGCTCCACTTAGGCCTAAATCAAGAATTGCCTCTGCTCTTGTGGGTTCCAAGACTAGCTGCTCCAAGAAACAGTCATTTGAAGTGTCAAGAACATTGAACACAAGAACGCTGTCAGCACTTAACAAATAATTATATGACCAAGCACAAAGACCCTAAAACTTTAAATGCTACCAAGCCTTTGGTTCTCTCCAGACAAAGGGACGGAAGAGGGAGAAGAGTTTTTTCTATGACCTGTCCCCCAGCACTCCAAAAAAATAAGAGAAATTAGAGTCTGTTAATGAAAGTCAGAGTTCCCGGAAAGCACTCCTGCTCTTTTCTGAATGGCTCCTCTCTACAATGGAGGGTATTGAGTGTCAGTGGATCCATGACGGGGAGCTGAGGGGCTAAGAAAGCCCTGTTTTGTTTGGTGTATCATTGAGCTGGGGAGGGGGGAGATTGGATGTCTGGCTTGGAGGGGAAGGGGATGTTCTCAGGAAGATCACTGTCTAAGGAGGCCTGCACCGATGATGCCCAGACAGCCAAGGATTTCAGGGGAGATGCAGCACCCCAGGGACAGATTTGCAATTCGCACAAGAGTGCCATTGGGAGTACAGTGCTGGAAGCATAGGAGGGCATGTCCCAGGGAGGAGGAGTCGTCATTACTGAGGGATGGAGCCTGTGTCCTGGAGGAATAGCTGGCGCGCTGGATGCAAACGGTAAATAGCTCTGGCAGGAGCTAGGTGCCGTTACGTCTCCATTTAGCCTTTCTTCTCATCAATCACGCCCCGCCCAGTGCTCCCTCCACAGGCCTCGAGCACTCGGGTCATTATTTGCCTTTCCAATGCCAGCGCTGCCCGGGGCGGGAATCAATTCCAATCATTCTCCGACATGTTCTCCGGCACTCTGCCAGCCCCTGGGGGTGCTTCCATCCCCAGGCCTTGCTACAGGGACTCTACAGACTGGGACAGGAGCAGGAACTGGCTGGAGGACCTAGCTGCCATGCCCTTTCCTGTGATGCAGATTGCCATTATGCCAGGACAGCCTCCTTTCCGCTCCCGGGGCAGCCGGAGAGATCAGCTCTGGTGGCAAAGAAGGCAACATAAGCAGGTTTCACCTGCAGCCCCAAGGCTCCGTCAGGGGCCAGAATCACTGGGGAAGGAGCTCTCCTGTTCACAGAGGGGTTTTCTGCATTAACTGGCCCGTACTTGACGATTAAAAGATCAAACACATCGCCAAGGAGGCCTCAGGCACAGCATGCACCCATTAGGCCTGCATGACTCCTGGCACATCCCCACTGAAACTTGTGCATGCATCAGTCACAATCTGCACACCGGTCACTGGCAGCAGGTCATCACTGGCCAGCAGTCACTTGGGCTGTGGCTCTCCAGGGGCAGGAAGAAAGAGCGTGACAGGATGCCCAACCTCCCTGCAGAGCCACAAAGAGCAGCAGCTTTCCTCAAGAGAACAAGGAAAGAGCTGCTCTCCCCGTGCCGGTGCCGGTGCCGGCTGCATTAGATAAGGGGCAGAGAGAGCTGGCCCCGCACTCTCCATGCTGCCCAGTCACTCGGCAGGAGGATTTTGCTCCTGAGTGAAAGTTTAGTTCCTGGTGTCAATGAAGTGACGTGGTTACTGTCTCCTTCAGTGTAGTGGGCTGTGCTGTACAGATGGTGACAATTCACCAGGGTTCTGCAGACTCTCTCCTCCTGGCACTAAGCTCAGGGGTGGATCTAGGTTGATGCATAGGCCTTGTGCTGACTTTGAGGCTGGAGTGAATTTCTTCCAAATATTCCTGTGACTATAATTCAATGAGTCACTTCCCTGAGACAGGCAATTCCTTTCACTCACTTTCTCATGTACAATCTGTGGAGAAAATTTTAACTCACAAGAATATTTTTGAAAACAAAGAAGTGCTGCAAATTATTGGGCAAACAATATACATCCGTGGGCATTCCTACGTGAAGTGCTCTCATGCTAGTCTGGAGAAAAAATATTTATTATTGTATTTACTTATTTATTATGTACACGGAGAGCCATCCAACAACCGCAAATGTTCAAGGATAATTCTGTCTTCCTGTTTATGAAGATCAGATCAATCTGTGGAGCTTATGTCGCGCTGAGACCTGGTGCTGGGCCTTCGCACCGGGGTGAATTTCACCCTCTGTAGATACTTTTTTGCTGTACTCAGTCCTGAATATTCTTCCATGGGTTCAGAAGTCACCGTATCATTTCTAACATTTACTGACTTGCGGGGGTGCCCACCTAACTCTGACATGCTGAAGCCAAGAGCAGGTAATGCGGCAGTCCCACGGTCATGCTGATTAACCCTTTATCACCCCCATCTGCCTGTCCAGAGCTAACTGTCGTTCAGGAATACTATAGGAGAAGCACGCTAAGCTTGCACAGCATCCAGAACGCAGCAAGTGACAGACTTGAGGTTGCCTGCACAACCTTAATTCCGCCCGCCCCGTTGTGTATCTACATTATGATCCAAGGCCTGATTTTTACACTCACTCACACGCGGGTTTCATGGGTATATAATAAAAGGAGGACTAGTGGCACCTTAGAGACAAACCAATTTATTTGAGCATAAGCTTTCGTGAGCTACAGCTCACTGCATCGGATGCACGAAAGCTTATGCTCAAATAAATTGGTTAGTCTCTAAGGTGCCACAAGTCCTCCTGTTCTTTTTGCGAATACAGACTAACACGGCTGCTCCTCTGAAACACGGGTATATAATGTATTCTATCAACATCAGTGGGGTCGCTCCTGACTGAAACCTGCAGCCTTAAATTAGATGATCACATACTTTCTCAAATAGTACAATAGATCAGATCACCTTATTCTTTAGCAAACACTCCTTTCTGTGCAAGATGTACTGTGCATGCGCACAGAGTGTTATTTTCAACTAGCCATAACTCAGTCAAATCAAAAACAGCTTCCACCGGAACACACAAAGGCACTTCTCCTCCAGGCTGGATTTAAAACTCTCTCCTTCAGCATTTCAACACAAGAGCTGGTTTTTAAAAGTAAAAATCTCTCAACATTTCTTTGTTTACAGTGGGAAAAGCATACTTTTTCACGCTCCAAGCTTGGAGAATATCAACTAGAAGAGGAAAGTTTTGGAAAGTAAAGAGCAATTTAAAACTGGGGATTAGCATGGATTAGCACTCAAATAAATAAACGCCTGTAAAATCATCCCCCCATGAGCAACCAAATAAAAATACGCAGAATGGAGAAGGCACAACCAGCTCTTTAAAGCCCATCCATCGGCTGCTGTAGGGCTGCTGCAGTTTTAGATCTCCATCACACCAGGTGAGAAGATTCCACAAGTCACGCTACAAACATGCCAAGGAATCCAAGGCCACCCGACATGCCAGGTGCTGGAGATTGTTGAGGATGGTGCAAAAATTCTAAAGAAGGTTCTTCCTACCTCAGCGTTTGGGCCCAATTTAGCAGGCCCAGGCCTCCTCTTGATATCCAGAGATAGGAAGTTCCATGGGGACAAAATATCTCTTCCTACACTGGTGAAATGAATGTGACTTTTGCATGTTTTCTGCATGGGGCTGGGCAAGGAGAAATTTGCATAGCTCTGTTCATGCCAGTTGTGAACAGACACTCAGGAACCTTGGAGGCTTGTGTGCCAATGCACCATCTCCCTGCTGATTTCTTGCTTTCCTAGTGCCTGCACTGGTGTGTGGTTCAGGATGCTGTTTGACTGAGTGCTCTGTATTTTGGCCTGAGAACTACACACCTCTGTGAGGCTGCTTGGTTGCTAAAGGCAGGGAGAGATCCATCAGACGTATTGAGGAGGGGGAAAGCAGGGATTATGTCAATTTGCTTGTGCTAGGAAAATAAAATGCATTATTTTGTCACTAAGTTGTAGCATTTTCAAAATATTACAAGTAAGAGATTTTCTTCAGCCCCAGAGGAGCACTTCTAAATGCTTCTTTTAAAGGGGAATTTCTTGTGTTTGTTTTGAAACCTGTCGCCAAGAGCTCATATTTCCAAGCACTTTTTTTTCAGTTTGTTCCTGAGCCAGTTTTTCTCCCACTTTTAATTTCATCATTGGCTTTAAGTGGGTCCTCCAGAGGCTGAAGCAAGCGGGATGTGATTGTGAAACTAACTCGCTTGCTGGGTGAGCTTCTCAGCTCCTCTGTGGCTTTGAAGCTGCCACTTTCAACTCATGCATATGGATTTTGTCTGTGTTGCTTCAGGAAGCTACAAAATAGTTTAGGGAGGAAACATTCAGCTGCAATAATAATGGAAATCATGGAGAGCTCCCATACTGGCCTCTGCACCGTAGCACATCAAACCCATATCAGAAACTCCATGTCACCCACAACTGTACCCCATCAGTCAGAAGGCCTGGGTCGGAGAAGCTTCTTGGAGGCTCTGAGACACATGGATTCCTAAGGTCAGAAGGGACCATTAGATCATCTGGTCCGATCTCCTGTACAACACGGGCCAGAGAATTTCATCAGTTACCCCTGTATTGAGACCAATAACTGGTGTTTGCCTAGAAATGCCTCCATCCGAAGACAGCCAGAGATGGAAAATCCACCACTTCCCGTAGGAGTTTGTTCCAATGGTTAATCACACTCACCATGTTAAAAAAAAAAAAAAGTGCCTTATTCCTCATTTGAATTTGTCTGACTTCAGCTTCCAGCCATTGGTTCTTGTTCTGCCTCTCTGCCAAGGTCCCTGAAGTCCCTGATAATCTGTGTAGTTCCACATGATACCAAGTCATTGGTTCCAATGTGTATCCTCACCAATGGAGACTTGCCACACAACTTCAGAATCCCTCCCAATCTTGCAGTTATATCTTGTATTTTCACACCGTGGATACAGTGCATCCTCTTGTTGACCTTGTGTCCCTTGCTGAATGCTCTGTCCACTCATTTTAAGATGGAGTCACTGATGATTGCTTGCCTTCTTAGGATGCTTGAGAACCTCTCTTGGCAACTGTTTGCTTCATACCACAAGGACACCCTTCAGCCATGTCCCTGCCATTTTCTATTCTGTTCCTCCAAGGACAGGTTGCTTGGTTGTTCTACCTGGGTTCAGTGCCTTCTGGCTCTGCTTCCTGTCTTGGTCACAAATTGCCGGACTGCTTCTTTTGTTTCTGTCCTCTCTAGTTCCTTTATTGTGATTGTGACATTATGCCCCATATTCTTCATAGAAATATGCTTATGATGAATATGGCATAACTAAGAGGTATTTTTGAAGCAAGATGGGTCATGTGAGATGTCATTGGAAAGGTTATAATCTGATGAATGTGATTATCCCATTTGTAGGCATGTATCATTTCTGTATCTAACGTTAGGAACGTGGACTATGTATCAGTTACAAAAGTGTTTGCACCTGGGGAACGCCTACCAGTCAGCGGGCAGTCAGCCTGAATGGGCCTTTAGGAAGGACAATCGGACTCTAAGGATGCTAATTTCCTGCCTTCCTGAGAAGCTTTCTGGGATTCTGCTTTGACACTACAGGGTCATGTGATCATGTCACCTGGTACTGGACACTATCTTGAACAGCTAGTATTTTTCCATGAGTAGGGCATGGGGGTCAAACTAGGAAACAAAGGATTCCCACCATATGTAAATCCTATTTAAGGCTGGGGAGTAAGTTAATCTTGGTTCGGTCTTCACTAAAACCCCACCAAGGATGACTACTGGAGACATCTAAGAAACTAAGACAAAAGGGAAGCGGGGGAAGTACTAAACCTGGGCTGGGAATGGTGTCTGGCTCGTGAAGGATATATTTGGAGTTTTAAGCTGCAAGCAAGAGTTGTCTAGCCACAAAGAAATTCTACAACCTGCTTAAAACGTGTAGGGTGAGAAATACTATTTGTAGACAGTTTCTTTAGTGTATTAAGCCTAGTTTGTGTGTTTGTTTTATTTGCTCAGTAATCTGCTTTAATCTGTTTTTTATCCCTTGTAATCACTTAAAACCTACCTTTTGTAGTTAGTTTTTTGTTTATTCTATAACCAGTTTGTGTAATTCATAACTGGGGGGGGCGGGGAAGCTGGGCATATCTTCCTCCATATTGAGGGAGGGGGCAGATTTCATGAGCTTACACAGCACAGTTCTCTGTGCAGTGCAAGACAATATAATTTGGGGTTTGCACCCCAAAGGAGGTGTGCACCTGAGTGCTGGGCAGTCCCCGAGCTGAGTGTTCCCACACAGAGCTGATCCCAGTGTCTGTGTGCCTTTGCAGCTGGGTGGGTCCCTACCTGTGTGGGTGCTAGAGGAGGCTTGAGGGCCTGGCTCAGCAGGACAGGGTGAGGGAGTACAGCTGGTGGAATGGGCGGGCTCAGTGGGACCCCAGCATATCACGTGGGAGCCCAGAGAGGGGGGACAACCCGTCACAGTGATTATTCCCCTTGTGGCATCTGTGGCTATGATTTTGGAAACTGGCTGTCGAAGCAGTCTTCTGGAAGCTACACGGTGTTGAAATTTGCACTTCCAGACCATCTATCTTCTCCTCCAGAGTGTCCACCAGCTTGTGCTCCCTACAACAGAACTCTGTCCTTCAGCAGAAAGGAGAACATAGCACATCAAAGGCAGCTCACAGCAGCTGCTCCCTCATCGTCCACATCTGCTACGTGGAATAGAGCCCTACCTAGAACAAAAGCAACTGCATTCCCTCTCCAGACTTCCTCACAATCTCCCTCTTGGCTGCTGCTGTTCACCCGAAGTTTTCAGCTTTCTTTTTAAACATGCAGTATCCATAAAACATCTTCGACTTCATGAATATTTATTTCCCTAAGTATTTAACCCTTTTCCTTCTGCCAAGGGGAATCATTTTAAGAATTTTTGGTTTTTGTTTAAAGTTTTCCCTACCCTAAGGGCAGCCTATGCTCTGTAGTGAGATTATAAGAATAGCTGACCTAAGCAGGTACAATATACATGGGGAAGGGACATGTTTAATGAGAGCACGAATCTGGAGAAAAGGAAATCTCCTGGAAAAGGAGCACAGAGAGAGAGAGAGACAGAAATGGTCTGCGTGGAATCCAAAGCTAATAACATTTCAGTCCAAGTGGCTCTTTTGAACCCTCAGTATTTGATTTGTATTAATTGTCAGTATGGTATCAGCAAAGGCACTAATATGGGATCAGGGCCCCTTAGTGCCAGGTGCTGTTCAGACATGCAGTAAAAGACAGTCCCTGCCCCGAAGTGCTCACGAGCTGGGGAAGGAGGGGAAGTGTGTTTAAACGCAGGCCAAAGGGTTTGCCAATCTCCGCTACATGTCGTGTCATAGAAGTGTGTGTGAGCTGTGTGAGCATCCTGGATTCAAAGCAATTAGGGCTGGGTCATCTACTCCACCTTCCCCACATCACAGGGTGACTGGGGCTTTGTACACGTGATGTCACCAGACTGGTTTCTGCTGTTTTCATGCTGAGCATTCTGCCCCTGTGCTGATCGGCTCCAGCCCACCCTCCCCACCTCATGGGCTCTGACTCCCTCCCTTCCTTTGTCTTCTGATCTAGCTAATCCCCTCCTAGCACACGTCGTGCACAAGGGCCGTGGGGCATGGACCGTCTTTTTCTTCTGTGTCTCTACAGCTCCTAGCCAATGAGATCCAGGGCCATGGCTAGAGCTCCTCAGTGCTATGGTGAGACAAATAAACAACAAACCACGCCACTGAAAGGATTTAGATTACAAAACAACAGCCCAGACCTAAGATGACATTTGCTGCCATCACGTTGCCTGTTTGCCCTACGCCTTTCCTCTACGCTGGGTCCATTTTGTCTATTTAGATTTAAACATTTTGGAGCAGGGACAGCACCTGGCACCATGGGACCCCATTCTCTGTAGGCCTCCTGGCCCTACTGTGATAAACATGCAAAATAATCAGCTTGCAGGCAATGTAATCAGCTTCCAGGGAAGGTCCCCTCCTGGATTGATAACTGGTTAGAAGATAGGAAACAAAGGGTAGGAATAAATGGGCAGTTTTCAAAATGGAGAGGGTTAAATAGTGGTGTCCCCCAAGGGTCTGTACTGGAACCAGTACTGGTCAACATATTCATAAATGATCTGGAAAAAGGGGTAAACAGTGAGGTGGCAAAATGTGCAGATGATACAAAACTACTCAAGATAGTTAAGTCCCAGGCAGACTGTGAAGAGCTACAAAAGGATCTCTCAAAACTGGGTGACTGGGCAACAAAACGGCAGATGAAATTCAATGTTATTAAATGCAAAGCAATGCACATTGGAAAACATGATCCCAACTATACACACAAAATGGTGGGGTCTAAATTAGCTGTTACCACTCAAGAGAGGGATCTTGGAGTCATTGTGGATAGTTCTCTGAAAACATCCACTCAATGTGCAGGGGCAGTCAAAAAAGCGAACAGAATACTGGGAATAATTGAGAAAGGGATAGATAATAAGACAGAAAATCTCATGTTGCCTCTATATAAATCCATGGTACGCCCACATCTTGAATACTGGGTGCAGATGTGGTCGCCCCATCTCAAAAAAGATATATCGGAATTGGAAAAGGTTCAGCAAAGGGCAGCAAAAATTGTTAGGGGTCTGGAACGGCTGCCATATGAGGTAAGATTAATAAAACTGGGACTGTTCAGTTTGGAAAAGAGACGACTAAAGGGGGAGATGATCGAGGTCTGTAAAATCATGACTGGTGTGGAGAAAGTAAAGAAGGAAGTGTTGTTTACTCCTTCTCATAACACAAGAACTAGGGGTCACCAAATGAAATGAATAGGCAGCAGGTTTAACACAAACCAAAGGAAGTATTTTTTCACACAACACACAGTCAACCTGTAGAACTCCTTGCCAGAGGATGTTGTGAAGGCCAAGACTATAACAGGGTTCAAAAAAGAACTGCATGAATTCACTTGATGATTCCCTGTTCTGTTCATTCCCTCTGGGGCACCTGGCATTGGTCACTGTCGGAAGACAGGATACTTGGCTAGATGGACCTTTGGTCTGACCCAGTATGGCCGTTCTTATAGTCTTATGTCAATTTCATTTTCATAGTCACCAGTCTCCATTAGCAGATTTTGTTTCATGCATTGGCCGTATTTGGGGAGGGTCCTTTGTTCACTGCCCTAGTGTTTGCTGCTTTCGAACTAAAGGAGACAGTGGGCGCAACCACCAAGTGCTCGTTAAATCCCATTGGGATTTGTATGGTCAGTATGTCATTTGCATTCATGAAATTAGGAGCTATTCTCCACCTCAGGGTGGACATGTTCTGTGAATGTTAAAAGGCTGCCCAGGGGTTGGGGGGGGCGGGGAGGGGGCTGGGCTGTGTCGTGTCTTTCTCTGCTCACAAGTCACCCCAGTGGCCATGAGAATAGTTCTTATGAGATCTCCTCAGCACCCTGCACACAAGGGACAGTGGGTCAGGCAAGGCTTGGGATGATCTGAAGAGGAAAAACCCAAGAGAAGGAACCTGAAAAATCCCAGTACGAGGTTGCTGGAGTAGCTTGAGTCAGCAGGAGGGATACAGAGGCAGCAGCGTGCTGCGCAGAATAATGGGGCACAGGCCCTGTTTGAAACCTGCTTCGCTGACTCTTTGACAGAATACTCCAGTCATAAGGAGTCCAGCAGCAAGAGAGTGGGGGAAACAATTACATTTGTTAACGCTTAAAATCTAACGTATTTTGGGATTTATTTATGACTCTAAATGGCAAGTACCTGATACAGCAAAGGAGCTGAGGGGAAGCTGAAGCAATGGTTAAACAATGCACAAGTGAACCCTGGGATCTGGTTTGCATTAAGTCCATTTGGAGGCTGAGTTTGCTCCTATGACAGCTGGCCACACTCTCTCCAAGAGAATAAGAAAGGTTTTGTTTTGTTTTTTTTCAAAGATGTGTAATGGGTTTCTTATGCACCAGAAAAGAAAAGCTTTCCGAGCTGGATCACCTATTTTCTTGTCAAAATGCTTTGGACAAAACCTAATCAGGAATAAAATGCCTCACTATTTTTCAAGAGAGTTCTTTTATTTGAAGTCAGATTTTTAAAATGGACCACAGAGCCTGGAGAGAATGCAGACCCCGGAGCAGGGAGGCAGCTGCCCGCGTGCCGTGCTTCACTGCAGGGCCTCCTGAACCAGAACAACTGCTTTCCCCACCGGAGGACTCGTGCGGCTCTCGGCTCCCAAGGCCAGGCTTTCTGCAGGCCAGGGCTTCCTCCACCCGCCATAAACAATTACTGTGCCTCACCTCGGATTAATGGAAGGGGGAAACCTGTTGTCAGATGACGGCCAGAGCCAATCGCCTTTCCCACTCTCAACAAAGAGCGTCCAAAGCAGGTCCCAGTAGCGCTATTGTAAAGTAGCCTCTTTCAGCCACTGCCTCTGGGTTTAATCTCTGCCACTACACAAGTGTAAATAGCCTGCCCACAGAAATGGAAACTTTATTTATACTTCAGTGCCAGTGACACTCCTTCTATTAGACAGCTAATCAAGGGTTCTGATTTAGAGAGTGCCATGGGGCACTGTATCTTGGGCCCGTTCACAGCTCTGCAATCAGCCAGCAAGACCCATGCCACAGGAGATAATGAGCAATGTTTGATTTTCAAGCGTCGGTATCTCAGAGTGTGGTATATGTATATGGGAAACAGGTGCTTCCATTTGTCATGCTGGCGACATTCCTTTTCGTCCTGTCTGGAAAGACTCCTGAGCAGAGAGCCGAGCTATGCATGTTCGAAGAGCAAGTCCACCAACCCTGTTAATTGCATCATGCCCCAGGGCCACAGAAACATCATGCCAGCCACTTCAGGAGACATGAAAAAGAAAAAAGCGTCTCCCACTGCGCCTTCCGAGAGCGACTTCTCTCTTCTGGACTAGGCATCCTGACCCACATACACACAGCACCTGCTGAGGTGCGCTGCTCCCACTGTGCACGACCCCTTGGTGCCAATGGCTGGTAACAGTGGGGTGCCCAGCAGAAGGCTGGGTCTGGGGAGCGCTGGAGGCTCTTTGGGGGGTCATTTCTGTTGCTGTAGATCAATACAAACTCCCTGGCTACCTGTTTTTGATGAGAGTACATGTTTGGTTGATAAAGGTAATAGCGTTGATGTAGTATACTTAGACATCTGTAAGGTATTGACTTGGTACCAGATGACTTTTTTGATTAAAAAACAAGAATGATATAAAATTAACATGACACACATTCAATGGATTAAAAACTGGCTAACTGATAGGTCTCAGATTGTAATTGTAAAGAAGGAATCATCATCAAGTGGGTGTGTTTCCAGTGGGGTCCTGCAGGGATTGGTTCTTGGCCCTACACTATATAATATCTTTATCAATGACCAGGAAGAAAACAGAAAGTCATCCCTGATACAGTTTGCAGGTGACACAAATATAGGGGCGTGATAAATAATGAAGAGGACAGGTCGCTGATTCAGAGCGATCTGGATCGCTAGATAAGCTGGGTGTAAATAAACAAAGTGTGTTTGAATACAGTTAAATGTAAACATGTACAAGTAGGAGCCAAGAATACGGCCGTACTCACAGCATGGGGGACTCTCTCCTGGGAAGCAGGGACACTGAAAAAGATCTGAGGTTGTGTTGGATAATCAGCTGAACATGAATTCCCAGTGGGAGGCTGTGGCCAAAATGGCTAATGCGATCCTGGGATACATAAGCAGGAGAACCCGGAGTAGGAGCAGAGAGGTTGTTTTACCTCCGTGCTGGTTCAGTTCAGCTCAGGTGCCCACAATTCAAGAAGGATGTTGATAAATTGGAGAGGGTCCAGAGAAGAGCCGCAAGAATGATTAACAGTTTAGAAAATGCTCCCCCCACAAACTCCACCCAAAGGATTAAAAACAAACAAACAACCCCAGATCCCTGGAAGAAATATGGTGGCACTCACATGCCGTTTGCCCCCCCCCCCCCCGCCCCTGTCCCTGCGTTTGCTCTGCATGTCGCATTGCCTTGTCTGTTCTGCCTGTAAGCTCTTTGAGGCAGGGGCTGTGTATTATTCTCTGCAGCTCCCAGCACGATGGGGCCCTGTTCTCACTTGGCCCTGGCTAGAGGCTACGTGATATGCAAATTCACCGTAGTAACAGGGCAGGAACTGAGAAGGAGAGACGATCGGAAAAGAACGAAACGGGTGTTCATGTGACAGTGGCCATCTTGGGCGACACACCATGGGTGAAATGGGGCACTTGAGAACTAAAAGCATGAGCTGCTACAGCTCGAGGTAAAGGGCCGTGCCGCTGTAGCTGAGGGCTGTGAGAACTCATCTCATCTGTGGATCAGCTCAGAGGAGGACCTGTCACATGCACTCACCAGGGGACTACATTCACTTAATGCACATTTTAAGGGGCGATGTGGTGGCTTTTCACTCTCAAATCACAGACCAGCATCTATATCCTTCCCTGGAGTTCCTGATCATTATTGCTGTGATGTGAAGCGCTGCAGGTGCCACGTGAACTACCGGGGGCCTAGACAAGCATCGAAAAGCTTGAGAGATGAATCTGTCTGGTTTGAAACCCTCTCAAGAAAGAAGGTCTGGCACAAGATTTCCGCTGCTTCCTGGTCACTCACAGGATTTCCAGTTCTGACCCCGGTCAAATCCAGGAAGAGCAGTGGAAACAATAACAACAAAATAAAGTCCAGTGAATTGTTTCAGACTTCAAAAAAGGTGGAAATTTCCTCTCCACTGGTTTGTCTAGCCTGATGCCACCAGCCTGGTGCAATTTATTAAAATGGTCCTAAAACAAACCTTTAAAATGGTATGGCCAGGGGCATTTCAGGTATTAGGACATTTGCTTGCCCAATATTCTCCTGCTTTTCAAGTTGTTATCACAGGTGGACCTGATGGACCACTAGCTGCAAGTGAGAAATCGAGAGGGACTGGGATCTAACTTGGTCATTTATATTCCTCTGTGACATTTCCCTCCAAATTCCACAGCATCCCCAGTCTTCCACCATTGTCCTGGCATGAGGGAGCTGTCCCAGTTCAGTACCTGCTCCTCTTGCTTTGGCTGTGACTTGAGGCACTGTGTGTTGTTGAGACGGAGCAAGGGGGAGGTTTGTGAGACCAAAAGAATGTGATGTGTTTTTCATTGTCTCTCCGGGATGAGAATCTATGCTCTGCCTGACACTCTGAGTAGAAAGCCTCTAACGTTTACTCTTATAAATTGAAGCTAACTTGAAAAACATGGTGGGGTTTTGTTTTGTTTTTAAAGCCCTATCCGACTTAATATGAACAGAGGAGAATTTCAGACCTTTGTCTTGGACCCATCTGTAGAGAAGACCACTGGAATTTTAATTGTCCAAGAGCTCTAATAGGTGTAATAGCCTTGTGTGTTACATATGCATTAATTAAGTAACACTGCATTTAGCTCCAAATCATGCGGAAGGCGCGTGCTGTGTTTGCACAGACATAAATATCTTCTCAGTTAGAGTGCAGGCTAATAGCTTTGCTCTCTTTGCATTGCAGTATTTCCATTCTGCTGAAGATAGGAACCTCAGGAGAAGTGAGCGTGCATTCCAGTAATACTGAGTAAAGTGGGTGAGGGCCAGGTACCCCCATATGTGCTCTGCTCACATATGGGATTTCAAACATTGTAAGGCTGAGCAATTTGCAGAGTTTTTCTTTGATGTTTGTCTGAGTCAGCACAGGGCAAACATTCTGCAGTGATTCATACGTTACCGATTATCCCATTGAACAAACAAACTGCCTGGCAACCTGTCTGGGGTTTCTCCATTACCCAAATTTTTCAGACCGGCTGTTTCGCTGCAAATTAAATCATTGCCACATTCCTTAAGCAGCAAATACAATGCTGTGTGATTGCAAGGGAAAAGGAAAGACAAAGAGATGCAATATGGTGGCTATAATATATTCTCATTTTGATCCACAGGATACTTCCAGACATTTAGATAAGAACATACCAATAGGTTATCAATGAAAATCTCTTCTTTTTTTTCACCCCCAATGTTGATGCTCACTCTGCTGCTTAAATGGAACCTGATTTTAAAAGAAAATAAGAAGTTGGGATAACACAGACTGGATTAGCTGGCCAAATGTTTGAGAGAGTGTTCACTTGAACTGGGCAACATTTTGTGGGTCTGACTTCCGTTTGCACAATTAAAGCTAGGCTGGAATTCCAAACGATTATTACCATGCAACATTAGTGAAGGTAAAAGACCTTCAGTATCCCTTTCCTGCAGCCTCCATTTCCTTTAATGCTTAGCACTAATCTGCATATTTCTGTAATCTGCAGAGATTCCAGGAAGCATGGCTCTTTCACCTGAAGAAGTATTGTGGCATTTTTTAAAGGAAAATCAAATAGGAGGGGAACGGTTCCATTTCTCCAAAGAGCTAACAGAAATTTCACATGATTGAAAAACAATAAATAAAATTAACTATTTAATCCACATGTTGAAAGTCTTGTGGGGAAATCTGGACACAGGGCAAAGAAAGTACAATCTAGGTGTGTAATTAAGTAATGATTTCTTGAGATCTTTCTTAAACATGTCTGAATACAGTATGGAATTTGCATAAATAGCTTATGCTGTTCACTGTTTGCTCCTGGAAAATACCTAGCATTTGCCTCTCGTGCGGTCTGATGTTCAGATCCTCCCTGGCTGGAAGAGGAGGATTTGCCGTATTACACTATTCTTTCCAATTGTAATCAGCCTTAAATCTGAATAAAAGCAGCAAATGGCTGACTAGTGCTCGGGGCTTCCCCCCCTCTCATGAAAGCAGCAGCAGAAGCAGCAGCCTTGAGTCAGACTAGGAAAGACGTGACTGCAGCTCTCCGTTTTCATTAGTATTCATGGAGCATCCGACTCCAGAGAGGATTAATAGACTCTGATGCCTAATATCCTGGAGAACAATTAATTTGCCCACAGTTTTGTCATGGTTGAAAGTCAAATGCTGGAACAGATCGATGCACTGAGCTGCAAGTTGAAGCACTACAACCTTCTGCTGGAGCTGAATTTTAATTTTCCCATCATCATTCCCCTGCCATTCCCAGCACACCCGTTTTCTAATAGATCTAAAAGCCTCTTACCTTCTTACATCACATGTTGGTCTTCATAACAAAAGTCTGTGTTGATGGTTCAAATATTAGAGCTGTGTATTGCTCTCCATTATGGGATTAGGCATGTAGTGGGCCCCTTGTGTTTTGACCTTTTTCTCTCATTTCTGTTGAAATTGTATGGAATATTCTGGCCTTTTGTAATTAAAACCAAAATATAATGGAGCAATAAACCATTTTCTAATTACTCTGTGTTTCTGTCTCCACCTAGATAGATATTTGTGCAGAAATTATGTTAGGAGTTTATACAATTTAAGAAGCCAAATCAATAGAGCTGCTAAGAATGAAGTTAAATTCTGCTCTTACTCCACATTTAGACTAGTGTAAACCTGCTGAAGTCGATGGGGGTACCCAGCATTTACACCAGTGAAATACTTTACCTCTGGAGTTTACTCTCCTTCTCAAGCAAATTGCCTGTCCGGGCTGCACAGTGCTATTAAATCAGGCTCCCACTGGGGAAAGCTCGTATCAATAAATGGTCTTAGGTGTTGTGGAAAAATTTACTGCTCTTATTAAAACACAAAAAACGAGCCATAGTTGGAAATTAAGATCTGCCTCTGCTAAACATGCAGCATCCAAATGTCCCATTGGAGAAAACACTTGGTACCATCTTGTCTGGGGCACCATCTGCTTGTAGACACACTAGTAATGGGCATATTAGACAGGCCTGGATTGTCTGGGCATCTCTCTAAACGCTCATGAAATCGCATTTGAAGAAGTTTGTAGACACACTCCCAAAAATTATGAATCTCAGAGAACTAGATGCAAATGTAACGTGCCAAACATCTTGCATTTACACGGGGGGGCAAGTGACATTGTTGGGGTGGTGCTGGCTCTTTTCACCACTTGTGTTCCATATAAACATTCTTAAGACACCATCTTAAGACGCCAGTGATTCCTGCTAGCATTGAAATAATTAAGTCTTGTGGGGGTGAGCTTCACTGAAAAACCCTGCATTCAGGGTTCATAAATCAGCTAAAGAGTTTGCTTTGGACTGAAACTTTCCATGTGCTATTTGGTCTCACAGCAGGAGGGAATATTTATACCAAATAATCCTACATGGCCAGTTCAAGTTAAAAGAAGGGCAGAGGAGAGGGCCTGTTTTTTATGCTGTTTTGTGGCTACAACGGGCTTGGTGAGAGTACCGAGCAACTCAGGGCTGGAGAACACAAGACAGATCCTGTGATGTCCAGATCACTGGTTCAAATCCTGAAGGCAGTGGTGACCCAAAGCCATTACCATCTGATGGCTGCTCAGTCACCAGTGTGAAATGAGTGGGTAGGTCTTAGTCCATTTCTGTACCACAAAAACCACCAGCCCCATATTCATCCCTTGTTGGCAGGCTCAGCGGAGAGGCCAAAGAATAAATGCAGCTGGAGACTGTACTTAATTTTCTTGAAAATTCAGCCCAAATGGGAGTTATCCCCATAAATCTAACTCTCCCCCCTTTAGAGAAGGGGTTAGATACCCTCAGATGCAGTGCAAGGCCTGGGTACAGCGGGGTGACTCTCCCCCCTAACCGCTGAATTGGGACAAGGCATGCCCCTTAGTGGGTGCACTTTGCAGGTAGACCCTGATGTGTTCTTTGGTTGCATAAGTATTCTACTGGAAGCTGCTGCTGTGATACGTGCCTCCTCCAGAAGCAGTTTAAGGGGTAAAGGCCAGAGTTTCATGAATCTTTCCTAGCTTTTGTGTCACTCCCTTAACATTATTGGAGCCCTGACTCTTGTGGTTTAATGACAGGCTGCTCCAAATGGTTGTAGCCGACAGATCAATAGATCAGGAGCATTAGAATTGTTAATTCAAATGACTGATTTGAATTTAAGTGCAACTTTAATTTAATCATTTTGTAAATGAATCAGTGCGGGAGGGCCCCTGCACCTTCTCGTTTCCACTCAAGAGGGCAGCTCCAAAGCTCCGTGGGGCTCACAAAACTCTGACATACACATTTCCCATCAGTGATTAGTTAAGGCTTCTGAGCTGCTGGATAATGACCAAGGTGGTGGGTTTAGCAGTTTTTCCTGTTAGTACAGTAATCCCAAATCAAGCCCTGATTAGCTTGGACATGTAGCTGCACGGCAGAAGTGAGTCCTAAGTCAGGATCCAGGAGTCTTGTTTAACCAAAACAGTTTAAAATACTAATTGGAAACGACTAGGGGAGCTGGTTACAAAATGTCCCAATTGTCCTAAATTCCCCATCTCCTGCAACCTTTCTGTTGCAGGCAGGACTTTCCAGCAGTGCTGTTCTGTGAGGTGAGCTCAGCCTCATTTGTCTGATATGTGGCTTTTTAAAGTGGCTAGAATAGCAGGCCACCCATGTTTTGGAGCTGTGTAAATAGAGAGAATTTATAAATGTGTTAAACCGCTGCTCTCTTAGAAGCTACTGTTCATCTCCGAGCACAAGGCGAGTCCGGCTGGTGCTCAGAGGCTACAAACATGGGTGCCCTAGAGAAACGTAAGACAGACACTGTCATAGCCAGAAAGGAGCATACCCCCTTTGCACTTCTCTAAGCCCTCTGCTGATTAACGTTCATGCAGGAGACATGTCCCAGATAATGAGGCTTCCGGTGATGCTCTCATTTTTTTCACATATATGCCCAATATGCCCTGCTTCCATTTCATTTCATTCAC
Organism: Chelonia mydas; assembly: GCF_015237465.2. Classification (NCBI taxonomy): domain Eukaryota; kingdom Metazoa; phylum Chordata; order Testudines; family Cheloniidae; genus Chelonia; species Chelonia mydas. The sequence continues at coordinate 31,676,576 of NC_057856.1, forward strand.
TAAAATATCAGTCATGTGACACACAACTAGGAACCAAATGTGCATTGTAACTAACCACTGGAACTCACTTCCAGAAGATATCATCAAGACAAAGAGCTCAGAAGGATTCCAAAGAGGATCAGACATTGATGAGGATAATGAGAGTATTTTATAAAGGTTACAGACCCCTGCTATTTCAGGGAATGAGCCAACCCTTAGCTGATGGGGGATGGGCAGGAACGTCCACCTTGGGAAACTTATTCCATCCCAGGGCTTCTTGTGCCTTTTTCTGAAGCCCTTGGCTCTAGCAGCATTCTGGGCTAGATGGAGCACTGGTCTGACCCATTCTGGCAATGCCTGGGTTCCTGTTCTTGCTGTGCGCTACTGAGGATAAACAGCATCAATCCAATATTTTTCCTGATCTCCTCCATGGTATGTCTCATACCCCAGTGCAGGTCAAGCAAATCAAAGGCAGTTACTGACCTTTTGCCACCTTCAGAACAACAATGCATCCATGCTGTCTAACTGCCCTGCTGACTGAACGTCCCATTTGCAATGTGAGCCAAAGAATAGGGGAAACGTGTGACAAAGTCATGTCATTTCAACCTCTGGAACTCACTGCTGGGTTTTAGCACTGCGGCAAATCCATCTGCAGGATTAAGAAATGATTCAGTATTTGAAAATGGGAATAATTTGCAGTGATGCACACTAGGTTAAAAGACTATCAGGGCTGTTGCTGGTCCGCATACTTCTGGCCAGAGCAAATGGATCACCAGTGGCATTTAGAAAGCAATCCACTCCTTTTCTACCCCCAACCCCCACGCCTTGGTACCTCATTGAATAGTAGGCTAAAGTTCCACCTCTCTCCGAATCATCACAGTGTGGCTACTGCCCTGATGTCAGAGTACATAGGACAACAAAGGCTTTGAGGTGGCAGCATCTGTGTTTTGATTTCAGGCAGCAGTCCAGCCCGTTGATTCTGGACTCCCTCTGTATAGCAATCAGGGCTTGGGTTTGTGGAACTGTTGCTGTGAAATCATCTGCAGATCCGACCCTCACTCTTCCCAGGAGTCACTTCAGGGCCAAAGATTTTCAGCACAAAAAGGGTTTTAATTTTTATCTCAAGTGAATGGTATTGTAGTCCCTCACAAACCCGGGCTGGCTAGTAGCGATGTTGACAGTCTCTGGTGGATCTTACCCGTGCTGATGCAAGAAAGCCCAGGACCTGCAGAATGCCTGATTCTGATCTCCCTCACCCAGGTGCAAATCAGGCATAACAGGAGTGGGACACCAGCACAGAACAGGTTAGATGAGATAAAAATTGGGCCCAGGGACTCCAGGCTTCTCCGACTATGATAAAATCATTCGGCATGCCGGCAAAACCACATTGCCTCATCCAATCCCACAAGGAATGGAGGATGGACAGATTTCAATACAAAGGAGTGTTCCGTTCGAAGCTGTGGCAGGTTAAGTGCCATTTAAGGAATCACTCCTGCTGACCCAAAAATTCTCTCGCTGCTATCAGTAAGTTATTCTTAGAGTTGTGCTTCCAATATCATCTCATCTGCAGAGCTTCTGATACTGAAATCCATTCAAAGGCCCATCTCAAAGGCTTGATTCAAAAGCATGTTTTAAAATAACAGCAAATATGTTCACAGTCCCTACCAGTGTTTCCCCAGCACGACTGCAGGAATCAAATCATGGCATGGCAGTAAGGAATGCTCCTCCCAACAACTGCCTTGAGCAGCAGTGTGACAGTGAAACAATTCCACAGACGGGAAGCAAAACAGCCCTTTCCCCGTCTGACACCGTGGTATGGTTATTCAGCAGTGGAAGAGCACTTACCTCTAAATTTCTTAAGTATTTCGTAAAGCCTCTCAGGCCATAATGCTTCAGCAGTTCAGACAATTCCTGGGCCCTGGCTGGTCAGCACTCAGCAGACACTGACAGCTGTATGCAGATTTCCACAGTCCTCAAGACAGATGCTTGAAAGCCAACAGTAAAAAAAGAGGCCTATTTCCCTCACTGGGCCAGCAGGAGCCTGCAAGCAGCTCCAGCTCTGCATCCCAGCAGGAGAGATGTGGAACAGATTCCCCAGGAGCGTAGCAGACACCAAGCCTCTTGTGGGGACAGACCCCTTTCTGGAGTTACGGTGTGAGTCCGAGGGGCACAGGGGGCCTGATTCTCCTCTCATTTGCAACCAGGGCAATTCCATTGACCTCAGCAGAGTTATTCCTGATTTACACCAGTGTATGTAAGCACAGAATCAGCCCCACCATGCATGTGTTCTGGGAGGTAAGTGACTGGCCAGAGCATGGGACTTCGGGAGCTTGCTTTCGAGACTGTAAGAAAGAAGACGTTATTCTCTGAGCTACTTCAGTGGCCGCTGCAGCAGCCCGAATGGCCAGACCGACGGTAATCCCGCTAGCAATCTGGGCATGACCCAGGGAACCCACTTGGGTGCTGCTCAGAAGAGTCTTCGATAGAGCTGCTTCAGTAACGAACGAAGGGAACTTTGCAAACAGACCTGTGAAAGGAAGTCATTTTATCCAGCAGGCCTGCAGGAAACACGAATCCATCTTCCAGCGCGATTAAATGCAGAGCTGTGCATGGGCATAATTATTAGTGGAATGATGGCAACAGTAATAGAGCTCATCAGTCAGAAAGCGACATAATTTCTAAACTGTCTCTTATGCTGTACCACCTGGATTTAAATTAAGGTAATATTTATGGACAAGATGGATGCATCCGCTCACGGAAAATGCACATATTAATGTATCCAGGACCAAGAGTCCCAACTGCCATCAAACGTGACTATTGCTCCTCAGCGTTTTGACTGCCATGTTCCTCTGCCCTGCATCAGAATTCATCATTCTAGATGGCTTCCCTTCCCATCCTGTTCAGTGTCCCCCGGCTGGACTGTGTAAAGCTGGAGACATTTCATGTATGTTTCTCAGCGTGAAAACGGCCAGACTGACAATACGATTGTGTGACAGTCACTCACAAGGCTGAAAAAGGTCTCACTCACACAGGCCACCAGCACTGTGATCCTGAGACCTGAAACGTATTTCCCACCAGACCCCAGAGTGTCCATAGCTGGGCCTTCCTGCTCCTCCGCACACAGAGAAGTGGGCTCTTGCTTGGGTTGTCTTAGATTACAAAGAAAAGGTGGTAGCGGCTGCTGGCTTCCATTAAAATGGAGACACGAAGCATCTGCTCCATTGGAGGGACTCCCATTGATGCAAAGGGGCTCTGGAGCAGAGTCTAGTTTGGTAGGGCAAAACGCTTCAGGAAGGAGAGACTGCGAAATCAAACAAGGCAATAGTTTATGTATCGGAACCAGTAGAGAGCTGCCCCAGGAGAGGCTTGGGTAATGCCACCATCCTGAGTATATTCCATAGCCCGTCATTTGTGGTAGACAGAGGACAAGCCCATACACTCGCCCAGCACAGTCGCCGTGACAGTGTTTTATATAGTCTGTTTTTACTGACTTTGGAAGAGTCTAAGGGGTTGAGGGGAGACCCAGCCAGGCCACAGGACTCCACCGGCCCGAATGGCAGGGCGACTTTCAAGATCATTGTGTTCAGACACGGATGCCTGTGGAAGTGAGGTTGTTCATTCTGAGCTGCGTCCTTACATCAGGACAGACACACAGGGACTGGTGGGGACTCTGTGGGACAATTAAGAGCTCCTGAGTTTTTCAAAGTAATAACAAATAAAGCTGTGAAAGACAGGGGGTGTTGTATCTTGTAAAGCTTAAAGATGGGCCAAGCCAATGTCCCTGAACTCTGGGGTGTTTGCAACCCAAACTTGAACTGGATCTGGGATTGCAGTTTGAGCTTCTCCGGTAAAAAAAGGGCTCCATAATTTTCATTCTGTTGTCTGCTTACACACGGCTTTGTGCTACCACCTTCCTCCTGCTTCCCAATTATCCACGTTCACCAAGACAGTTACCATGGTGTGAGTGAGCACCAGACTTCTCCAGCTGTGGACTCCATTGTCGTTCACCCTTAGCCTGGCCTGTATGTGTTGGAATTCTTTATGGCTTTCTGTAGAATCAGCTGCTTAAATTTTAGGAGAAGGCAGCAACCGTCTTAGACCCATCCCTCAGTAGGACAAACCAAGTCTGTGGCTGACTGGCAGCCGGTGCATTCTGTTGTTTAAATGTGGGTCTGTTTTAAGTTCCGAACTTAGCAAGTTTCCCTTCCCCATGCTAGCACTGGCATGAAAAAGGACAGTGTCCAACATGAAACCTGTCAGAACTCTGACCCCCAAACAAAACAGGAAATCCTGGTATTTGTAGCTAAGATGCGGGGAGTGAAATCAGCACGACACAGATCATCTGTAATCATGAAGAAGACTCAGGATTTGCCACAAAGGTCAGCTCTAGAGCCAAGTGCCAAACATCTTACTCAAAATAGCACTGATTAGATCTAGACATCAGTGGCTGTCGTTACCCTGGTGTGGTGATGCGCATCTGTACATTGGGATGAGCTCCAGCAACTAGAGTGGAAAATACTTTGAAAAAAGAAATCCTGTTTCAAACCCCCGAAGTTCTTGCGGTATTTCGGAAGAATATTGTAAGCCAGACGGTTCTTTTGGAAACAGTGTCACAGAAATGCTGTTCTCCGAGTGTTTCTTAGGAAGCTTATTTCCAAAAGGAAGTGTTCATGGTAATAAGGACTTCAAAGTGGAATCCTCCCGAGTGACAAGTTCTTTACAAGAGGGCCTGTCCAAGCATTATCACATCTCTCCAGCAATGGGAAGAGATTTACAGAGAATCCTATGGGGTCCACAGGGTTCTTCAGAGAAGGCGCTTTCTGCCAGCAGTGTACGCTCTCTAGTGGGATGCACATGCTCTTCCTAGAGGCGTGAAATCCTGGAAGAGGGCAAGCTCTCCACCGCCCGTCCCAAGTGGCAGGCGGCAAAAATGCCAAGAGAAACATGGCCCATTGGGGAGGATAAAAGAGCCGACAGGAGAATGCTTCTGGAGCACAAAGAAGCCAGTGTGGGATGGATGGAAGTAAAACCACTGGTGGCAGCAATGGAAAACTGAAAGGGCTCAGCAGAGAGAGAGGGAATTAGATCTGCTGAGTGCTACAAAAGCCTTCTGTGACCCCCCCGCCACCCCCACCCCGTGTTCCTGTGTCGAGAGCTGACTGTTTGGGTTCGAGGAGGTCACAATTCACCTACTTGGACTGTGGAGCTGCCTAGCCCCTGCAGCCCTGCCGGATGAAGAGTGAGCAATGGAGGCTGGCATGGTTGCATGTGGGGTGGGGGGAGAAATGCAATGAAATGCAGGGGGGCACAGCGCTGCAAAGGGCCTAATGGGTGGGGCGAAGAAGCCTGAATCCCGTGTGTTGGTGACGCGGGAGCCAGTGCAGGGATGCCAAGAGGCTGCATGGGCAGAACAGTGGGCCAGGAAGCTGATGGTAGCATCAGTGTTTTGTGCAGCCCCCTCCTGACTCGAGATGCAGCGTGCTGGCCAAAGAGAGCAAATGCCCCACGTCCACTGACGTCAATAAGAGAAACAATAGCACCCTCCAGGCCAGGCTCTGGATGTGAGCCTCTACTTCCCCTGCCTGTTGGGTCCCTGATGGGGTCCTAGCCTGCTCTCTCTGAGCTGGCGAGGTGTTTGGGTTGGAACAGATAAGAGGGGGCCAGCAGCTTCAGGTCCTTTTGTTCCCTTTGGCTCAACAAAGGCTCTCAGCCTTTTCCCAGCCCCCCTGTTGGTGCAGGAGGAGGAGGAAGTACGCTGCTGGTTTGTGGTTATTGTTCAATAGTATCGTTGATTTGCTCAGTTCTGAGACCATGCTGGTCTTCTGGAGGCTGACAAACAGTTCCCAGGGACACTGGCACAGAGCAGCAGCAGATGTGACAGTCTCAGCATCTCTGTGTCTTTAAAAGTGTTTCCCTTTTCATGGCATTGTGGTGAAATTTCACTGGAGTGAAGCGGGTTCAGCAGACAGTGCTGCAGTCAGCAAGCCCTGGTAATGGGTGGTGGCAGGGATGTAAATGTTACTCCCCTAGGAAGCACTGCTAGTAAGTCTGGAGACTTTCTAGAGGTAAGAAGGAGCCTGCTGCTGTACGAAAATCTCTCTCAGACAGCTCTGCTCTCTGTTTGATCTGGCCCTAGCCAGAGCAGAGCAAAGAGAGAAGTGAAGGGTTGCCGTCTGAATTTTAAAAAGAAGAAAAGCTGCAGAAGTTTTATGTCTGTTTCAACATGGTCATTTCTTATCAGCAGAGCTGAGCAAATAATTTGCCATGAATATTTAATCCTCTTTTTCTGCCTGTGGAATATCCATGAACAGATCACGACTTCCTCAGATTTATTCTTTATTCAGAAACATTTATCCCATTTTTGTGAATTTATTTTAACTCTGGGGGTTGGTTGCCAAAAGTTCTCTGCAAGGATTCACCATTCAGACTTTTTCAAGTCACCTGGTGTTGCTCCTGCTCCCTGATTGGATAAGAGCACAAGCACTTGTGCAGGCGAGTCTAAAATCTGGTTTCTGTAAATACTCTCCCATTTGACTTTGAAATGCACTTTCTGCACACGCTGGTGCCAGGTGCACATGGATGCTTGCGGAAAGCAAACATAAGATGGATGAGAGCAGCTCAAAAGCAAAGTCAGTTAAAAACTTGAGAAAATATTTGTGGAGAGCTGTTTGTCAGTAAGTAAAGATGAGTGAATAACACAATGTGTATTAATTTTGTACAAGAGGTATACAAGAGTTTAACGTACTATTGAAATGAATATACACGACACACACACACACACGTTTATACAAACACACACAGCAGTTGCCATTAAAATAATATTATTCATGTTTTACCCTCTATATTAATAAGAGAAAACAATGTTGGTATATTTGGTAAATGTTTGTTTTATGACGGTGACTACTGTCTGTGTGTGTGTGTGTGTGTGTGTGTGTGTGTATGTGTTCATGCTTGGAAGTCCTAAAAATACATACTCATTTAATATCACTGTGATGAGTAAATTGTAGAGACTGAGTTGTTGAGATGTAAATAACCCCTTGTGCAGCATCCACATGAGCTTTTTACTACTCTGCTGCATGTAAATGGCCTGGTGACTGAGACGTCTTCCTCCTGGGGGGATAGATAATAAACGCACTCTTTTTTATGGCACCTTTCCTCTGTTGTTCCACAAGAAAATGAAAGTCAACGTGTTCCGGTTTCTGCTGAATTCACTCTTTAGCTTTGTTCAGTGCCTGGGAAATCGAAGATCAGTCCATTATTTCCCTTTATGACTAAGGACTTGGGCCCCTGCACAGATGTTGAGGCCACTTAAAAGTTAATGACTTTGTATGCTAAACCTTCTGGCTATATTTATTCCATGCATTTAAAAGGCTAAAAATAGGGTAAACAAATGCACAGCATAAGCAAGAGAGTCACACAGAACTGGAGTGTAGAAAAGAGAAAAGTTTTCCCCGATAATGCTTGTTAACCGGGGGTGAGGGTGGGGGCGGGGGCGGGGGCGGGGGCAGGGGCATCCTTCCGTCCTTTGACATATTCACTGTAAAGCCCCTGGTGTGTTAATGGCAAGAGCCCCTACCATTGTCAGAGCTTGGCCTTAGACTTGGGAAGATCTGCATGCCATCTGATGAGGCTGGCTAAGAGAAGAGGTGTTCTCCATAACCAGTATGACATTCAGCCTCATTCATGGTCTAATTCTTCCCCCTTCCCCCCATGAATTATGTACTCTCCGTGTCCTGGCTTGTGCATAAAAGATCCATGACCGGGGAGCTGTACAATCCATTTTTTCCATGAGCAGGTGCAAAACATAATGTCCCTGATTTTCAAGTTCTGATTAAACTGTCATAGATACGGATCAACCTCAATAACTCCTTGCAACTGAGAGGGATGCTTATTACAGCACTGCACCCTCTGATACCATAGATAAGGGTCTTGCAGCACTTCAATTACCTTCCCCTAGTGTCAGGATTGGTTTATTTACATCGGATGAAGTTGGTTCACCTGAAAGCGTGGGATGAGAGCCGCGGTTGAAGCTGGGCAGAATGAAGGCAGGTGCTGCGTAAGCTTCTTCTCCCACGCAGTCCTGCCAGCATGCCTCCATATCCCTGACCTCCATATCCCACTGCTACTCCAGACGCGGACCTTCCCCGCACGTGCACACAGCAGCCCTGCAGCCCTTCCCGTCCTGGGAAGCCAAACAGCTATGTCAGCGTACCTGAGTCTACAGCCCCTGTCAGCCCAGCTGCCCCATTCCCCTGCTATATCCACGGTCGCGTCTGAAACTGACGTCCATCTGCCAGCTGCCTCTTTGCACCCCGAACTCGCTGCACCTTCGCCATGTAATCCGCCCAGCCGCAGGGACTCTCCACAACTGGGCAGGTCCTGCACCAGCTGCCAGGGTCCCCAGCACTCACTTTCCTCTTTTGGCGAAATCCCCTTTGCTGTCTAATGTGACTTAGGAGCTCAGGTCTCAGCTGGCCCGTGCCAGCCAACTCAGACTGCAAACTGGTCACTGCTGTGCAGACCACTGGTCCCAGGCCAGCTGTGGGTTTTTCTTTGCTGTGTAGACGTACCCTTAGAAACACACAGACAATTTTCCCTGGGCATTAGGAGTCTGGTTGTTGAGGCAGACAGGTCTATTCCACAATGAGAAGGGAAACATGAGACAGCTACAGGGGAGGTTGTGAACTACGAGGGACCTGGATTGTTGCTTTAAATCAGTGTTCATCAAAGCAGCTAATGAAGTGGCCAGTGATGGACAGATGTTTTCCAGAAGAGGAAGCCAACAGGCTGCAAGAGCTAGGAGCTCCCCTCTAGGACTGGGTATCAGAAACCACATTTGAGTTTTGAAACAAGAACCCATAGAAAGGAAATTAACCAGAAACTGCTCATCTCTATGACCCCAGCCTGCCCATCCCACATAAAGCTCCATCCCAGCCCATCACCCCTACTAGGATATGGGTACATAGGGGCTGGGGCCATTACCTGGGAAAGAAGGGGCCAAGGGCTTGCAGAATAAGCAGAGGCGCACCCCATAGACTAGGGATCATCGTGTTACCCCCACCCTCAGTGTGTCGGCCTGACTTACAGGTGGGAAGTCCTCACCTGCCTGGGCTTGCAGGAAGCTTTATCAGCAGCTCTGCAGACACTGAGCAAACTGAGCATCGATGGACCCATCTTGTGAAGGAAGAACTGGCTCCCAAAGCAACGAGTGAGAGCCGTCTTCCAACAGGTGCTCAGCTGAAGATGGAGTTCCAGGCAGGGCAGGGTTGGGTCCAGTCTCATTAGCCCAAGTTAAAACATAGCTGGTTGTTAAAATATGCACTCAAACAGATGTGATGGTGTCACTGTTCTTTTTCTCAGACAAATGGATCTTTGATGCTGGAGCTCTGAATGGGTTAGTCAAAATACTCTGCCAGACAAGCAGGTGATTGTCTGCTCCTCCATTCCCTTCTTTTCCTAAAATAGAAATCCCAGTCTCTCTGTGCATAAGCAGCAAACACTTGCTCAGCTTCCAATATGAGAGAAGGCCCCCAGTGCTGTGAAAAGAATAGGGATAAGGTATTGTGGAGTGGGAGCTGCCATCTGGGTTTGCATCTGTGAGCTGCTGGCAAAGCACATATGGAGGATCCTTTCCTCTGCAGCATTCTTGGCCATGGAGCTACGGAACGATGGAACAAATGGGAAAATAGCCTTGAGATCAGCTGGTCGCTCTGTCGGCCCGTTTAGTCTCAACCTCCCAGAAACCGCCAGACACTGACCGAAATCCAGAGAGCTCCAATTTAGACATTTCTGGGGTTTTCCTGCAAATTTGGATTTAACTGCCATAGACACTGGCAAGCTCAGGGGTAGGAGTACGTGTGTCATTAACCTAACTTGTGTTTGTTCCTAGACAGTGCACTGTTGGGGAGGTACAGACCGCACAGAGCCATGGTGTGCAATGAAATACCCCACTTAGTGTAGCCTCTTTGACACTGAGAGATGCATCCTCCCTCTGCTTCTGGCGGGTCCTCTAGTGTCATTGTCGGAGTTGTCTCTATGACCCTGTGGAGGCTGCTCAGCCTACCAAGGAACAAAGACCATTCAAATTAGCAACAGCCCGACTGACAATGGGCAAGAACAGTGGCACTTCAGCACCAGTGACCAGGAGCTACTTGGTTCAGCAGTGTGAGGAACAGGAGCTTCACTGACCCAGACCGGCTGCCTTTGTTCTCCCTTGCAGGTTACCGGTTTGAGGCCTTTTCTCCAGGGCTAACTGGAAACACGAGAAATCTGCCAGTGCTCTGGGCTCCAGGCTCAGTCTGGGGAGATCATGTAGAATCCAGGTGATGCATGTGTGTTCAGAAAATAGCGATGGCACGAAAAGTCTCAGAATTGTCTTCTGTGTCCGTGGCTTCTTGGATAATGTCATTCTAAGCAAATATTTCTCTTCCGTTAACATCCATATTGCTCAGATCCCTCTTTCTCATAACTTCTTCATGTGTGTTCGGGGAACTTTTGGGGGCCACGTGTGGATTTTCCTGGCTCTTCCCTGGTATCAGAGAGCAAACACTTTTGCAGGGAAAAAAGAGACGAGGAATGCATTTGTTTTCATCCCTGGCTTTCTAGCACAGGATCTTGAGATGTCTTTACCAGAACACATAGCTATTTCAAATACTTGACTTTCTGCATTTCTTTTCCGTGTGTGGGGGCTGATTAAGAGATAACAAGCTAAGAATGGGACTCCCCCATTGTCTGCTTGGGACACGACACTGTGAAGGATGTAGGAACAACATGACATGGAAGTGATTGGTTTCATATACAATATATGGCACCTATCTCGCGCTCTGAGCTTCCACAAATGCATGCAATTATCTCCCCATTGCAGGGGTTTCTTTAAAACGGGAAGACACATGTTTCTGATTGTCTGTGCCTGAGTTTATGCAAATAAATGAACATTTATGCTAATTTGCAATCTCCTGCCTTTTTGTCAGTGGAATTTGGCAGGCATGCTAACCCGAGGAATTGTCTTACTAAACTCTAGCATTGCCTCCTGGATCTTCCATGGGGCAGTGCTGATCTATTTTGCCCCCAATCCAGTGCTGTGGTTCAATCCACAGTTTAGCCTAGAGATTGTACTAGGGCACAACCCTGCCTGGGCAGGGAGATGGGCTGGGTGATTGTTCCTCTCTTACAGCCCATGGTGTCAATGATGACTCAGGGATGAAAGGGTCCATGAGAGGTAAAAGTCATAGTGTGAAGAGAGATCTCAGGGTCAAAGGTGGCATCCAAGCAGACCTGAGTTTGCAATATACTATGGTACCAAAAGAGACCAATGCCATTTTGGGTGGCATATACAGAGGCCTCCCCTCTCAGAGTCAGCAGGGGACAGTTCCTCTTCCCATGGATTTGGCTGACTGCGAAGTACCTTTAGCTCAGCTCAGCAAACACTGAGTCCCAGCGTCTGTCCGGTATTTGCAGAATACAGAAAGCACTGCGTGTTGTGGGATATTGGGCTTAAACAGCAGTGATGGGATGAAACTAAGAGAATGTTTAGACTGAATATCCAAAAAATCATCTTATCAGTAAGGCCTGTTAGACTGCTGAATGGTTTCACTGGGGTAGGGGAAGCCTCATTGTCTGTGCACCTGACACTTGGCTTGGACCAGACACTCGAAAACACCCAAGGCTTAAATTCTCAGCGAGTATTTCCCAGAGCCCTGGGGCTCAGGGCTTCTGCCCGGCAGGAGGCACCAGGGCTTGGGGCTTCTGCCCCATGGGAGGTGCCGGGCTCATGGCTTCGGCCCCAGGGAGATGCTGGGGCTCAGGGTTTTAGCCCTGTGGGAGGCTCCAGAGCCCCTGTGGGAAATATTTACCAGAGCTCTACTCCGGACAGCTCCGGCTGAATTTAAGCCCTGAAAACACCATAGGAAACAATCCTGCCCTGGGCTGGGGATGGAGTCAGTGGCCAGCTGTAGCAGAGAGGTCCTTTGGTGTCTTCCACACTGAGGACTCAGGGGTTGACCCTCATCCTTTCCTCAGTGGCGTCACACCTGCAATCCTAGCGGAGTCACTTGGCCGAGGTGATAAGCCAGGCCACAGTTACATTCTTTTGGCAGAACTAGACATTTTAAATCACATTCGGATGTGGCATCCTCCCTACCGTGAGCGGGCCCAGTGTCCACACTCCTGACCGAATTATCAACCCCAGCAAATGAGGTTCAGAAATACAGAGACGCTGCCAGCAGGAGGCGCTCACAGGCCCCGCAGCGGCACCGCAGTCTCCCTCCAGACAATGGAGGGAGGCTTGTCAAGAGTGGAACTTTTTTCTTCTTTTAAATAAGATTAATTATTTATTCACACACAAAACACAGGTTACTGTTTGCTAAACAAATCTGTGCGCCCGTCTGTGCATGCGCCAAGTGCCCTGTTCCAAAACAAATCACCTCACAGCCATTTCATCACGCTTTTTCCCCTTTCCCATCTCTGCTTCTGGCCCTCTTGAGGACAACAGTCTCATCCCAAATGGGGGAGCAACGGGGGAAGGGTGGGGTGGAGATGGGCGGACCCTGACCCCAGACCTGGAGCCAAGGATGGAGCAGCCACTCTGAGTTTTCCCCCAAAAGCCACTGCGTGGCTGAGGCAGATGCAGACTCCAGACCTCAGTGGCAGCTGTGGCCCAGCTCAGCCTCGATTTTCGGCAAGGAAATTCATTAGTACAAGGATCCATTGGCCATTTGCTTACCCCTATTGGGCCCATCCAAATCTCTGTATGCCACTTCTCCTCCTGTCTGGCAGAGCCAGAGTGCCTTTCCTGACCTGGCATGCCCACACAAGGGGAAGGACAGGAAAAACCCCGCAGAGAGAATTTTATATTTTTCAGCTTTTGGTGATTCAGTTCATGAGGTAATTTTAGAAACAAATTCTGGGGTTGCGGCATTAGGAGCCTCTGTATCTCTGCAGAAGCCCAGACAGCAAACGAAAGCCTTGCTGGGTTCTGTTATCACAACGCCACACCGTTAAATGTCCTAAGCAATCTTTTTTTTAAGGAAAACAAGTCTTTAGAAACAGAGGTGACCCCCGAAGTGATAAGTGAAGAGGTTCACCTGAAAGTCTGTTATCAGCCATTTGTGCCTGGCTCTGCCTCAGATTTCTCATTTCGATGTGACGGCAGCTGAAAATTGGATAGATACTGACTTCACCTCAGACAAGACTTTCTCTTTTTGTCTTCAAGGGCAACTTGAGTGCTTTCGCCTCTGAGGTCACAGAGAATCATCGGAGGCTGAAAAAAAGCATTTGGGAGGAAAAAATCACAATCACTGTTACTGTGTTTTGTAGCTTAATTATCAAAATATGCAACACACAAGTGAGGAAGTCTGGAAAAGCAGGGAATGCACAAGTGTCGGGTGGTTTCATTAAAAATGCACCGCAGTGCAAGATTTCTTTGACAAGAATGTGCAGAAATTAATTTACAGCCACCTGACTGGAGCAATCCAAGCTGAAGTTCCATCATGCAGTCCACTTAAACTGACACCCGTGCACTGGTACCTGCCTGCATGACACGCATGCTGCAGATGCCAAGAATATGTTGGTGCTGAACATTTGGTTTTGAACGTGTTTTGTGCTCATGCAAAGTGCAATCTGACAGCCCCGTAATTCACTTCCCAGTCCTCCCTAGGCAAAGAGCAGCCAAGACAGGGCACCAGGTTTTCCCCTTACTGCACCCTCCTTTCACACAGAGAAGGGAGTTCAGCCCCCAAGGCCCATTCTGTACCAGTCTTTTCCACTGCGGCTGCTAACAAAGTGCCAGTTGAGATGGTAATGTATGTGGTTCAGACACCTGCTCTGAGTAGCTGGACGGGGACCCATCACATGACACACAAGCTGCCAAGAAGCCAGCAGATAATCACTTGGGTCACTGCTTGGCCTGGGCTGGGTTTGAACAGAATGCTTTGAGCCCGTACGGTCTCCTGTTGCAGAAGGGAAGTGTCAAAGGGGCACATGCAATGAAGGAAAGCAAGAACACTATCTGGCTGTGGCATGTTGTCAGCTCTGCAGGAAAAGCGGGGTGTAGGAAAGCACGTGGGCTGGGGCTTTGAATCCCCAGTGTTAAGGGAGCTGAAACCTATGGATCCTGTGTTGGGGATGATGTACCACCTGCAGTGAGCCTATGGTGCAGGTGCAGTATAGGTGAGTTTGCAAGAGAAGAGGAGCGGGCAGAGGACAAGGGGCAGGGGGATAAAATCCACCAAAGGCAAGAGGAGAACCAGGGCAGGTCCCAGAAGCCAGAGAGGAATCATAGAATCATAGAATATCAGGGTTGGAAGGGACCCCAGAAGGTCATCTAGTCCAACCCCCTGCTCGAAGCAGGACCAAGTCCCAGTTAAATCATCCCAGCCAGGGCTTTGTCAAGCCTGACCTTAAAAACCTCTAAGGAAGGAGATTCTACCACCTCCCTAGGTAACGCATTCCAGTGTTTCACCACCCTCTTAGTGAAAAAGTTTTTCCTAATATCCAATCTAAACCTCCCCCATTGCAACTTGAGACCATTACTCCTCGTTCTGTCATCTGCTACCATTGAGAACAGTCTAGAGCCATCCTCTTTGGAACCCCCTTTCAGGTAGTTGAAAGCAGCTATCAAATCCCCCCTCATTCTTCTCTTCTGCAGACTAAACAATCCCAGCTCCCTCAGCCTCTCCTCATAAGTCATGTGCTCTAGACCCCTAATCATCTTTGTTGCCCTTCGCTGGACTCTCTCCAGTTTATCCACATCCTTCTTGTAGTGTGGGGCCCAAAACTGGACACAGTACTCCAGATGAGGCCTCACCAGTGTCGAATAGAGGGGAACGATCACGTCCCTCGATCTGCTCGCTATGCCCCTACTTATACATCCCAAAATGCCATTGGCTTCTTGGCAACAAGGGCACACTGCTGACTCATATCCAGCTTCTCGTCCACCGTCACCCCTAGGTCCTTTTCCGCAGAACTGCTGCCTAGCCATTCGGTCCCTAGTCTGTAGCGGTGCATTGGATTCTTCCGTCCTAAGTGCAGGACCCTGCACTTATCCTTATTGAACCTCATCAGATTTCTTTTGGCCCAATACTCCAATTTGTCTAGGTCCTTCTGTATCCTATCCCTCCCCTCCAGCGTATCTACCACTCCTCCCAGTTTAGTATCATCCGCAAATTTGCTGAGAGTGCAATCCACACCATCCTCCAGATCATTTATGAAGATATTGAACAAAACCGGCCCCAGGACCGATCCCTGGGGCACTCCACTTGACACCGGCTGCCAACTAGACATGGAGCCATTGATCACTACCCGTTGAGCCCGACAATCTAGCCAGCTTTCTACCCACCTTATAGTGCAGGGTGGCAAGGAGGAGAGGTGATTCCCAATGTAAATGGCCACGCAGTGACCAAGGAGAAAGAGATGGTGACAAGGCCCTTACCCTCTCCCTTGCTGAGGAGTGGATCTTGCAGGAGTGAAGAGGGAGCTGGAGGAGAGGCAGCAAAGCCAATGGGTGCAAATGCTGGATCAGGGCCTAAGGCAGAAAGCAAAGGATCAGAAAGGCTGAGTCAGGATTATCAATGCCGCAGACATGCTTCCGCAGGAATGTCAACCTCCTCTCCCTTTCCAAACAGAACGCAAGTGAATGGACAAAGGGAACATCCCCTAATGATCAATATGGACAAAGAACTCTAAGCAGGCCCTTGTGATCCCTCCAGTGTAAGTGTTGAACTGCTCTCCATGAAGGAGGGCAGTTTAGATCCTATATTAATGATCAGTGTGTCACAAAGCAGTTTGTGTCAAACAGAGGAGAGATTTCCCAGTGCACAATGCCAAAATAATCTGCACCACATTCTATGCTCCCATTGTCTTTGCTAACAATAGGTGACGCTTTTATCCATTAATCCAAAAAAAAAAAAAAAAAATCCTGGAAAGGCTCTCCCACAGCCCTCTGGCAGGACTGCCGTGGAGTGTCAGCATTAAATACGAAGGCAGCAAGCAAAAGGGTTGTAAGCGGAGCAGAGATGCCAAACAGACCATTGCACAGAATGCAGCTGGCTAATAGGAACATGCCTTTTCTTGTCTTTTCCTTCTTGCCCAGGTTTAAGCAGCCTTGCACAGCAGTGAGGATCCTTAACCATCCTTGCGTTGGAATTAAAACCATTGGCACCTGCTTAGTCCGAAGAGTGTGAGGCATATCGGGCCCGTATGGACGCCTCCGGCTGACCCTATGTCAGTCATCAGAGTCACACCAAGTGTGCATTCGCAAATGAGGCATTGGTGGGGGATCATTGCAAATGTTCTGTCGAACTTCTTGGGGGGTGGAAAACTGCGGTTTCATCTCAACTAACATTTTCATGGAAAGTGGCTGTGTTCGTCAATAATTTCAGAAAACCAATAAAGTTTTGGGTTTTGAGTTTTGAATTTTTTGATGAACAGTCAAGCTTTTCCACTGACGATTTCACCAAACGATGAATGTGTTGTTTTCATAGACATTTTCTGCAGGGCAAAACATCCCACTACCCAGCCAGCGCTGGTCCTGTTGAAAGAGCATCACGCAAGGCTCAGACAGGCTCCTCCACACTGCACCGGTACTGGGGGTGGAGGGAGATGAGCAACCGTGGAGATGAAGCTGGGGAATCCAAGGCACAACAGACAACCATCCGATGCTCGCCACTCCCATGTCTGGAGTCGGGAGGCAATGCCCAACTACCCAAGTGCTCTGTAGTGGGCAGCGCCTCATGTTGCTGGTGTGTATTATTGCACTACCGTCGCACCTCGGGCTCCTGTCAGGGAGCAGGGCCTGGCTGTGCTTTGTGTTGTACACACACACCCCAACAGACTCTCCTTCCTGCCCGCAGCTGCAGCCCTGGGGCTGGCACAGGGAGAAAGCTTCATGTGCAAGTGATAAACTCCGCATGATTTCTGCACAGTGCGTGGCCGAGACCTGTGTGGGTTAGTGCCAGGTACGAAGTGCTGCGTTGGAGGGGATCAGAAAGGAGCCAGTATGGATGAGAGCGCTGCTGCAAGGTGACTCCTGCCCCATGCAGAGATGGAGGCATAAGGCAATTTCATAGCTAAGTGCTTCATTTGCCTGCTACGGATCACATTCAGCCCAGGCCTCCTTAGCCACTCCCATTCCCTGCCTTCCCTGCTCTGTTTACACCCTGCGCCCTTCAGAGTAAGCCCCTTGAGACATACCCTCACTAAGGGACCATGCCTCTACCTAATCTTCGTAATGCCAGGTGAAGCCTCTGCTACGTGCGTGGTGACGTGCCTGCCCGTTGGGCCTGCTCTGCACAGCCCAGGCACTTGCAGGAAACCTGAGGCTTCTGTTGGGAGTTATCTTCGTTTTGCTTTTCTCAAATTATTCCAAACAGGAACATTCCCAGGAGACAAGACAAAGTATTTCCCTTTAAACCCCATTTCAGTTACCATAACAACTGGGTGCAACCGTGTGTACGAATTCCTTCCCAGCACATGGGCTCTGGGGCAGGACAGTGCAGCGCTTTTTCAAACTATATTTTGCCTGATTTTTCTATAAACACCCACAGAAAACGCACAAAACACATTCACAAAATCAGACCTGGTAAATGAGAAGCACAGTGCTTTACTGACCTTCCCTTTGCTGCTATCGAAGGTGGACGCTTCCTTTACAAACTGCAGCAGTAAAGGGAGACAGCTATATATTTGTATCTCCTGGTGTCATTCACCTTCTTAATGTTCTGTGGATTGAGGAATCCCTGGGGACAAGGAGTGCTGAGCAAGCCCCCAAAGTTTCTGGAGACTGGGTGCACAGAAGCATCCAAAGTCACTCCACTACTTGGACCTATCAGACGGGTCTGAGGCTCTCGGAAGCACAGGCTCCCGGCAGGTTTCCAGCGCTCTTCTTGAGATTCGCTGGGGGAAACAAATACCACAAACATGGCATTATTTCACAGTTTCCATACTGGCGCCATAGTGTGGCAGAGAGAAAAACAGTAGGGGAGATAAGACTTAGATTTCCTGAGCTGCAGGAGGGTTAGGACATCCCAGGATTTCAGCTACAACTCGTGCTCCAACTTAGTATAGACACTGCCTCCCCTCCGTGGCTGGAGCTTCGTTAACTATCTGACTAACGCTTCCAGTTGTTTGAGGCCTGGCCTACCTTTCTGTGGATGCAGTTTTCACCCACAATGTGACCTGGGGGTGGAACGCTGGAGACGTGTGCCTCTAATGCCTGATTTGCAGGTGGGAAACTGTGTCCACAAAAAGTGATGCCACCCTTAGAATTGTGTCCCTTAGAAAGCACAGAGAAAGTACCTTAAAACAGAACGGTGCTGCTGATCCTGGCTATTTGAGAGCCCTTTCCAGCTCTTGCCGAAGTGCCATTAGATCTGAAAAGTGGAGGTAAGTGCTACGGCTGCTGGCATCTACTGGGGATTTCCCGCTAGCCACCTTGGCGGTGCCATTTTGGAGCACGGAGTCGTGAGCTGTACTCACTGATGCGCCATGTGTGTGACTCGCAGGGAAGATGTCCATGCTCCATGGGCAGCCCCGGAGCAATATGGTGTACTGTGCAGCACATCATTACAGGCCGTTCGGAGGCAGGTGACATCTGCAGGTCTCTTCACCTGAGGATGCACAAAAGGGAAAGTGAAACAGCCAGGGGAAGATAGGCACCCTGGTCCGGATCCTGGGCACCATACTTGGACAGGTACTTTTACTCAGTCATTGGGCAAAACTCCCACTAACTGCCCCATGATCTGGCCCCAGAACATTCACATTTTCTCCCAATTTACTGAAGCCCAAAGTTAAATATTGACTCCTTCAGACTGGTAACCCCGCCTCTCGCACTGGAGCTACTTCTTACTAGGCTGGGCGCTGACACAATCCCAGACTGCGTCCCCTGAAATACCGTTCACATTCATCTTTGGACAGCTTGAGAAATGTTTCCCAACCACAGACACAGCTTGAATGATTATGTCAGCTCAGTTACATAGTTTCCTGGATAACCTGCTTCAAACAAGACCAAAGTCTCCCCAGTCTCACTTTATTTCATACTTAGAGGGTTGTATATTTTTCCAATACTTGGATTTTTTTTCTTTCAAACCAACAACTGACACAGTTCTAATAAAAGGGAGAGTTCACAGAATAAACTTCAGCACATTAATTATTGAGAGATATAATCCAAATTTATTTAATGAATTAATAATAAGCCATAGGGGTATTTTAATAATGAAATACTTCTAGTTGTGTTTCAATAATTACGGCAGGCTTTCGTAATTACACCGCTGCCGTGAAAATAAAATCAAAATCAATTAAGTGGCAGTGATACTGTCCCAGGAGTGCCCTATGCTACTGTATCTAGCTCAGGTTTAAAGGGCCACTAGGAAAATCAATGTTGGTTTAAACTTCCAGTGTCTGACTGCCACTCTGCTTCACCCTTGGAATGAAATTAGCATTCTCCCCCGTGCATTACTGCTCCTAAAGATGAGAGAAGAAGCAGCTCCCTTTGGAAGGACTTGGAAAGCAGGCTCACTCTTACATTTATTTCTGAGAAACTCTCCAAGCTGGCGAGCTTCATGCAGCATGTAAATGGCTTGCTGTGCACCTCGGCAAATGGCTGGTGGCAGCGCTGGTCACGATCAGAAATCCTGGGTCAGCCCCCAAACATCCTTGTTTCATACCAGTTTTCTAAATAGTAAACGCCGGGTTCCTTTAATTTGTCTTCCCACTGAGGGCATCATGCTTTCTCTATGCCCAGGAGGGCAAGAAACATTTTTTCAAGGGAGACGAGAGTCTTGCATGTTCACTTGACTCCAGGAGCTAGGCGCTTGAGGAAAGGAAAACTCCCAGCATTGTGAGGCACGTGATAAAGCCACAGCAATTTTCTCTGCCTGATGGCACGACTAGGGTTGAGTTTGGCTCACTGCCTCCTGGCTTGAGCCGCTCCCTAGAGCCCGGCATGTGCCTAGTGGGTTCAATGGGCGGGGAACAAAGCCAATGTGAGGAAAGACCATGCAAATATCTCACGCCCGATTTCTAATAGTTTAAAGACAACACCCATGTAATATTGATCTGAAAAGGCAGTGCAAGTGGTAGCTTCTTCTACCCTATCCCTCCCCCAGCCCAGCTGCTGTACTCTGAAGCCAGCTGGGCCCCTTTAAACTTTTCATCTCACTGAAGGAAGTGAATTAGGAGCTGGAAAGAGCTCCCGATTCTGCTTCTTGAGTCACGTTGTCATTTGCAGCAGCTGGGATGCTTCCCAAGAGCTGCTGAGCAGCATGGCTGGCTGGAGGGAAAACATATCCCGTCGGCTGCTCACAGAGCACGAGGAGCTGAGTTCCAAAGAGACATTTCTGCTTCCCTGCTTAAGCCTGGCTACCAAGGTTTGGCAGCTTGGCTGGCTGGTACCTAACCTGGAATCACCCTACCTCACACTTCTGTGGAGCACAGCTGTATTGCAAAGAGACAAGGGGTTTATCAGTTATAAAGGAGTCTGGCTGTAATACAATGATTACAGGAGCAAAGTGAAGTCCTTCTTAGATCAGCTTGCACTCCGGAAGTGCAGTAACAGGGAACACATAGGTCAGCAGGAAAAGCGACACTGTGCTAAACTTCCAGAGCAAAGCAAATTGTGCTGGAAGCCGAGAGAGAGTCTGTCAAAATGAAAACAAACAGATGGAGTTGAAAAGGTTACCAGAAAATAATGGATTGTGCATACATTTCTTTCCAACGTTTTTTAGGAATAAGACTGATGTCCAAGGATCCGGGTGCGGGTAACCCTTTTCTGTTCCATATATTTTATTTTGTCATGCCATGAGAAGTGTCAGCTGCATGGTTCCCTGGCCCAGCTGTAGCCTGTCTTAGTTCCATCTTGGTACCAGGGTTGGGGAGAGAATTGCTTGAGCTTCCTTTACTCTGTGCAGGGAAAGTTCCCTTCTGCAGCTGGCCAGGTGCGGCCCTTACCACTTTCCATTTTTTGTGTTTAGACTTAACAGCAGTTAGACCCCCCCACACTCCTTTCCATAGCTATCAGAGCAATTCCTCCCTGAAACAAGCTGCAGACTAGGTGCTTCTAGCCAGTCATTGCCTTGACATGGAGGACTTGACAAAGATATAGCCCAGAGGCAACAAAAGGCTGGTGGGTAACATAAATAGGAAAGGGGGAGGGGTGGAATTTTTCTGTGTCAAAGATAACAGCCTTAAACTGGCAAAGGGAAAATTCAAGTTCTCCATTAGGGCAAAGCATTTGTAATGAAGAGGTCAATCGGGCAACAGAATAATTTATCCAGGGAAGTTGTCAGGGCTCCATCACCAGAGGTGTTTGAGAGCAAATGAGATTTGACACGTAGAGGAATAGGGAAGAGGGACTCCTGTGCTGGTGTGAAAAATACTTTTGTGCCTGAAGGAAATTTGCAAACAGGCAGTGGCAAAATGTTGAATGTTACCGGTTCCCCTTTGTGTGTGACATTTTCTGCACAGCTTCAGCATCATTGTAACATGTGCTCAGCTGAGAAAAGTTGCAGATACAGCTCCAGTGAGGAAAAATAGATAGCACGTAAATATTTGTGTCCAGTGGTAATTTACAGAGAGACCGATGTTATCTGTGACTTAATAACGACCATGTAATACATGCATCCTGCTACAGCATGCTACTGGCCATCACTGACTCAGAACCACAACAGCTTTCCATGGTGGTGTCACAGTGCCTTGTTAATAACTCTCCGTTTGGACCATGAATGTAGAATAATGCCCTACACTTTCTGAGGGAGAGTTTGACAGAACAAACAACCTGTACGGCAGTTTTGAGGACAAGAACGCTGGCTTGGATGGTGGTTAAATGACAGTAGCACCTAGAGGTCCCAGTGAGCACAGGGCTCACATTGTGATCTGTAAAAACCCCCCCCAGTGAACCCGATCTAAGAGAGTTGAACATGGGAGTTTCCTTGCCTGGAGTGTAGTAATTAAGCTCAGTAGATCCAAACTATTTGCAGGGAATAATTTAAACCACAAATTTTGCAAAGAGCAATAGGGCTAATTATGCACAAGTAGACTTCAATTTCAAAGTCTGTGTGTTTTATTCAAAAATGGGTCATAAGAACGTATTTCAGCCCATTGATGGCTCATGAACTCTGCATTGTAACGATTGCTTTGAGCATTCTGCTATGCATGCTGTGTGACTGGTCATGTAAGTCACATGGTATTTTTATGCTCCCTGATCTGATTGACAGATGATTAAAACCTGCAAGGAGCTTTGACGGTCCCATGAACAAGTCAGGCACAAATACTCCATGTGACTAGATATTCATACACGCTTGCTCAACCCAGGATTGCTGTTCTGAGAAGAACTCTCCTGGTGTGGACGTTAGGGCTCAAATACAATTTGAACCAAGTTAATGGTTTTATTCAACCCAACAGTTCATGGATATTTTTGCAGCCCTTGCAGAGCTCTGTAATTGCCCTGTTGCATTCCAGAGCCTATGCATATTTAGCAGCTACAAGGTGGTTACCAGTAAGTCCTACTTAGTTACCTCTTCTCCATGGAGAAACCCACAGAGAGACCAGGCAACTCCAACTTCCCAAAGGTGATCTCACAGAGCTTCCCAGTGATCCTCCCACATTAGGAGAAGGAAGTAGCCAAGGGCACAGGCTGCCAGCCCCTGCTTTCCAGAGGTACCCAGCCCCACAACTCCACCTGAAGCCCAAGAGGAGCAGTGGGCGATCAGCACCTCTGAACAATTGTTGCTGTGTGCTGTGTCTCTTGAGCAGCTGTAGGGTATCACCTGCCGGGGAGCCCAGCGGAAGTTAATGCTGAAGCAAGTGTTGCCTGTTGACAGAGGTATCCGTTAAGGATGGTGCCAGAAAGAGAGAGAGACAGATGCCCTGCCCCTCCTATCCTGCCCATGTCCCCTCCCTCGGAGCTCCAGCAAAGGGGATCCTGTGGGGATTCAACCACTTCCTCCCACACCTGCTGCCACTCCCTGTGTCAGCTGCTCCTGAGCCCCTCTGCTCACCGTCCAGGCCCATGCCGTTCCAAGAGCAGCCATACGGTTTGGGGCCTGGTATTAGAAAGTGTAACCTGCACAAGGCGTTTTCATTTCTCTCTTGCATATTAGGGGCTGGTAGGGCCAGAAACACCTTTAACAAGAGCTATAGTGACCCCCACAGTGGAGTGGAGGAGACGAACACAGTGAAGGCCATAGGTTGGCCGTTGGCCGACAGGGGATGGATCATTTGACAGTTACCTGCTCTGTTCCTTCCCTCTGGGGCACCTGGCACTGGCCACTGTCAGCAGACTGGATTTTGGGCTAGATGGACCTTTGGTCTTGACCGAGGATGGCCATTCTTACAGTCTTATGTTAAAGCTGGGGAAAGCCAACAGGAATTAACTTGGTGCATGAGGAAAGAATGCAGGAACCTGTGCAGATAACGCGTGGCTTTGGTGTACATTAGCTGTGTTTGCAAATCCACCCAGGATGGATAATCCATGGGCAGGAAATAATATTTATTCATTCATATTTTCCCCTCTCTCTAGGTCAACTTCTCCATTCTGTCTTGCTGCGATTGGTTGTCCTTAAATAGACTGAAGTGCTGTTCAGTAGGTCAATCCATTTCATCAAGTCATCCGGCTTGACCTTTTGCAGTATAAGGCAATGCAATTTATACTGCAAGTTAGAGTGCCTTTAAGCACTGCATTCATCCAATTTCTAGCCAAGAGAAAATGAGGGAGGGCTAAGAGCCAGCAGCAGGTTGTTCTAACCTCTGCTTAGCGGTGGGGCCCTTGTTATAGACATGTCAGTGAAATGTCTTAGATGGAGCTCTCTAGCAGGGAGCTGGAACAGAAGAAGCAAAGCCTGGGCCTGACCCTACAAACTCTTACTCAGCCCCAGAACCAGGGACTGCAGGAGCTGGCCCCTGGAACGGGCTGCTATGCTGCACAGTGATGAAAGTCCCCAATCCAACCCCCATTGCAAGCTTTGGCTCTGAGGGAGCTGCCCCGTCTGTGGGCTACAAGCATCAGAGCGTGATGGGGGCCCCCATGTCCTCACCCTTCTGCGGGGTGGAGCTGATCAGTTTGCGATTGATGCGCCTCCCCTGTCAGCACGGCTCGCGGCAGTGTCCAGCCCGGAGCACAGAGCACAGTCCCCACGGGGAGAGGAGCAGAAAGCAAAGGCCCTCGTGTACAGACCCACCCTCCCTTACACACTGGCCGCTCCAGGAGCAAGCCAGGCTCTGCGCAGAAAATGCCAGCAGCCTTGGGCTCGCAAGGGGACCACGTGTTTTGGAGTCAGGGCTCCCCATCGATGTCACCTGAACACCAGCCCCTGGGGCCTGGTAGCACCAGAGGCTCAGCCAACCTCAACCAGCAGCACAGCTCCTCCGGGCTATGCCTTACCCATGCAGCCCGGCCCAGCACGGACTCTGCTTTACATGAACATCTCCAGGTGCCCGCTCTTACGGCTCATGGCACACACCTCGGTCCCATCGGCCATTGCCAATCAGCAGACAGAAAAAGTGGTGGAGTTTTTCCCTACCTACCAAGTTATGTACATGAAAAAACCCGTAATCCAATAACTAATTGCCTCTTTATGTGTGTGGTCTTATCTGGCCTTATCTCCTCAGACCACGTCGGGCATCTCATGTTCATAATCCATTTAGATTCTCAGATTAGAACCGACTACATAAAGCAGATAGATGGCTTCCCCTTTAATACCTTCTTTACAAGAGTTTTCTTTTTCTTCGTAAATCAACCAAACAGTCTGGGGGCACTGGCAGGAGCAGCACATGGGGGGAAAGCAGGCCCTGGCCGTTACTGATAAACCCGAACATCGGAATGATTCTACATTGCAGCCATTACTTCAGAACTGCTCTCTGCTGTGGTGGTAGCCCAGATTTCCAGCCAGGCCTTGCCCCAATCTCCTCTAGGGTTTGCACAAAACGGAGCATACACACCAATGCACCTGAGGAGACGTGCCACTTGTTCACATCTCAGCCCCGCTGCTGGGTCAGTGTCCTCTGAATATGGGGACTCACAGCACACAGGACAAGCGCAGGGAAAGGAGGAGGCATGAGGGAGGGAAGCAGTTTACCTGGATTGTGCCACTCTTCTGGCAGAGCCACATGTGGCCTGGCCACAGCCCTGGGAGCTAGGACTCCTGGGTTCCAGTCCTGCCTCTGACACTGACTTGTTCTCTTGCGCTAGACAAGTCACTTCCCCTGCTACCTCAGTTTCCCCTTCCCTAAAATAGGACTAACGCCCTGCTTAGCTGACCGAGATGTGAGAGTTAGTTAATATTTGTACAGCTGCCTGAAGAGGTAAATCAGTGTGTGAGAGAGAAATATTCACCGACATAGACCGTGTTCCACTGTAGTTTAATGCCAACGGCTGGGACAGCATTTGTGCGTCTCCTCCAAACTCCCAGTGCTGCTGCATGCAGCGGGGTTAACAGCTGGGTTGCACAGTCCCATGGAGGGCGCCAAGGCTCTTCCCTGCCTGCATGTGCCATCCTCCCAGTGAGCTGTCATCTGGGATAGCCGCTCCACGGGCAGGCTGCCCGGCATGGGGACGGAGCCCTACGTTAGAACCTCGGCCTTCCCACTGCTGCTTTTCCTGTCTGTCCCTACGTCATCGTTTATCTGCCAGGACCCAAGAGGGATAAATCTCCTGGGAGAAGCTGAGCATGAGAGACGCAGCGGCTGCAGGGAGGCTGGGCAGGGTTCCTGGCCTGTCTGCAGTGCTCTGGCATGTGCAGCTCATAAGGGATGGACAGACGCACGTTAGCCCAGAGTAGCAGGGAATGTGCAATGTGCTGAGCAGGTTACCCCTCCTTGCAGCGTGTCCCCGGCCGCCAGCTCCACCGCGACCTCTCTCACCATCACGTTAGAAGGGTCCATGTACAGATAATTGATGCATTTTTAACTTGCAAATGCAACACAAACTTCCCTCAGGAACGTCTAATTCACATTTTAAGTAACAAAAGGGCTCAAATCCCTTTCTTGCCTACTTAGTCATGCTGCATTTGGTATAAGCGAGATGAAATGCTAAGCTCAGGGAAGATCAGAGAGAAATTGTATGATTTCCACATTATAGGATAATTCCATGGCTGACTTACCCAAATGTGCAAGATGAGACACCGCACTCAGACGGCATCCACAGCTCACAGCTGAACTCTGCAGCTTCCAGCCTTCAGAGAATGGAAGAAGGAGATAATGGGATGTGGGAGGAATAATAGATGGGGGTCTTGGAGCTGCAAGAGCCAAACGAGCCATGGAAAGGCAGCAAGCGACGAGGATGCACCGACAACATTGTCTGCAGCACAAAGGGGACGTCCTTGCAGCAGCACGTAGTCACTGCAAGGGATTCATGGAGACAAACTGTTTGGAAGGATTGAAAGAGTCTGGGAAGGAGACACTTGCCATGTTTCAGAGAAACCGCTACGCTGAGCAAGCGCGCATGTTCCACGGGCTTTTACCAGCCTTCATGCTTCAGGCCACAAACTGCCTGCCTCCGGTTATCAGGAAGGAACCCCACATACGTAGCCTGGAGCACTAGCAGGTGGTGCTCCTTCCTCCCGAGCATCATGCACCGGCATGAGCAGGCACAAGAAGCCACAGCAGAGGCGCTCCCGACGGCGATTCATTGGCTCCTGTCTGACAGACGTTTATTCCTTGCACCCCTACCTGCAGGGACCTCTGCAATAAAGCAGGTGCTGGGGTGCGCCACTCTACACAAGCTCAGCACTCACCCACCACACAAGATCTTTGCCACTGCTAGGGGCTGGATCAGAGCCCAAACCTGACCATCCGCTCCCAGAACCCCAGGGAGTGAGCCAGGCCACTCCACAAGCGAAGGCACCATGAGCCCTCCACCAGCCCAAAGGCAATCAGTCTCCCCGCCACGTAGAGGTACAAGCCAGGAAAAACGCTATTTGTGAGCAAGGGTACCAGGCTGTCCCCACCAAGGACAGTTCTGCAGGTCAGGACATCACACGCGCGCTACGGGAGAGGAGGGAGAATCCTGGAGCCTTTGCTCCAGTTCACAGCATGCTCCCTGACGCTGAGCCTGGAGCGCGCTAGGGACAGTCATGATCTCACACAGGGTTACTTCACCCCATCAATCGCATTGTTGTTTGTGATCTCACTGCTTTGGAGCTATGGCCAAGTCCATATTAGAGCTGCAGCTTCAGTGGCTTCCAGCTGCTGCCATCTTGCCCAGAGAAGGCTCCCTCTGGTCTCACCTGGTGGAGCAGCATCCTACAGGCATGTGGGTCCAGATGAAATCCTGCTGGCAGCAGTCCCGACACACACATACAGCTGGTCCAGCCACTGGACAGGAGGTTCCATCTCTAGAAAAGTCCCCAGGAGGGTCCAGCCACAAAGGACAGCTATACTGAGAAGTGCAGGGTCTGCATTGCTAGGCTATCCGTTCCTGAACCCCTTCCAGAAGAGACACTTGCAGCCACTCATCTCGAAACCCAGCACAGTGTAATTATCAGCTTGGAAGGTATCCAGCAAAGCATAAAAGGAGACACATGCCAGTTGTTTAGGTATATCAGTGCCCTGCTAATTGTGTTTGATGGGTATTTCAAGAGGGGTTTACAGTATTTTCCTTAAGTGCTGTTATGCTGAACTCCTTCCTGGATCCGATGAAGTGAGCTGTAGCTCACGAAAGCTTATGCTCAAATAAATTGGTTAGTCTCTAAGGTGCCACAAGTACTCCTTTTCTTTTTGCGGATACAGACTAACACGGCTGCTACTCTGAAATCCTTCCTGCATGTTTCCCTTCCCTTCGTGCCTGGCCGCCAGCTGCTGCGATCAGGGAGCAGTGGGGAGATTTTCTGTTGTTTTCGGAAATGATTTGACAAACGATGTGTTAGAAAAGAGAGGCACCAGGGCCTGGCTCTGGCCTGCATCCTGGGTCGCCATTTAAACCCATGCAGAGCAAGCCCCGAGTGGGGTGACATGCCGCCAACCCAGAACAGCCGTAGTTCACACCCACTCTGCCTAGGTGTAAATGACTCCACGCGGGGCAGGACACGAGGAGCCAAGGGGACACACACCACTCTCCAGCCAAACCCCCCGCCTGTGGAACCAAGGTTTCTGCCTCATTCCACAGCTGCTGTCTCCTCTTTTCATTCTGTTCTCTCCCCTTCGCCCCAATGTGCTCTGAACCCGTCTGCTCCGTCTAGCTATCTCCTGTCTACTGCACCTCCCATCACGGCATCTCGGCTCCTTCCTGCTCCCTGTCCCAGCAGGTACCACTACACACAACTATCGCCAGGTAACCGGCTGGGGGTAGCCTTGTGCCTCCTTTGTCGATAGCGGCTTAAGAGCCCCACTTTGTATGCTCTCCCAGTGTTCATTCTCTCTCACATTCTGAGTCCCTGGAACAAACCCACCTTTTGTATGTGCTGGAGCAAAGGCTCAACAAATGGATTTTCCCTCATCTTCAGATATTGCTACCAGCTTAAGCAAAGCAACAGGGTGAAAAACACAAGCCATTCATAATTAAACTATTATCTTGCAACTCACCCCCCCCGCGCAAACCATTTAGCCTTGAAGAAAAATTCCCCCCACCACTGTATTCAGATCAATTCTGAAAGCCTAACAGCCTGAGCTGTAACCAGATAGTCCAGATACTTATCTCAGCAAACCAGAAACGGTGGGAAGCGGCAGCATAAAGGGAGCTTTGTGAGTCGGGCATTGTTCCCGTGCAGCTCCCGCGCGGCAGCCGACGCTGACTCACAAGCACCTGTACCGTCCGGAGTTCCAGGCCTCTGCACCATGCTCGCTGGGCATGCAGTAAACATGACACCGTTTCAGCTGGGGCAAAGAGTTGTGGGTCTCTCGCAGAACAGGGGCAGGGGAGAGTTTGCTGTCTTCTCTGCGAATGGAAAGAGTAAAGTTTTGCCTATGACTAAAGTTGCAGAAGATCATGAGTCTCACAGGTGTGGCAGGCTGAGAAAACAGGCAGAAAACCCAAGAGTTTTGTGCAACACTCCCTTCCTCTGCCCCAGCCCACCAGATGTCAGCCTCTGGGTTCACTTGGCACAAGACGACAGCATTGATAAAAACCTTCTTTCTGGTGAGCTGCATGCAAGCAAAGCGAATGGGACCGAACAAGATTTGTTTCCTCCTCCCGCAAACCCAGCAAAATGCCTAGCTGGCCAGTGCGTGCCGGTCTGCATTCGTGCACAGACCCTGGCTCCTGGCAGTGCGTGGATAGCATTCTGCATTTGCTGACAATGCAGTCTGGGAATCTCTGCAGAGCCCTCCAAGGACCAGGCAGGGGTCCCTCACAGGCCTGAGTCCTCTGTCACTGCCAAACGAATCAGTGCTTCCAGGTACCTCCGGCTCTCTGCTCCCTCCCACTGCTGCCCGTCACTGACCTTCCTCAATAACCAGGTGTCACCCAATGAAATTAACAGGCTGCAGGTTTAAAACAAACAAGAGGAAGTATTTCTTCACACAAGGCACAGTAGCCTTTGGAACTCATTGGCAGGGGATGCTGTGAAGATCAAAAGTAGAACGGGGTTCAAAAAAGAACAAGATAAGTTCATGGTGGATAGATCCATCAACGGCTATTAGCCAAGATCTTCAGGGACACAAGCCCATGCTTTGGGTGTCCCTAAACACTGACTGCCAGAAGCTGGGACGGGATGGATCACTCAATAATTGCCCTATTCTCTTCATTCCCTCTGAAGCATCTGGCATCGGCCAGCGTCAGAGACAGGATTCTGGGCTTGATGGAGCATTGGTCTAACCCCACTATGGCCAGTCTTATGTTCTTATTAGCCTGGTCGTGCTCAGTTCTATGGGCTGTATCCCTTTAACTTACCTCCCTTTGGTGACCTCGCTTTAAATCAAATGCCCCTCTGTATAGTCCCATGGCAACGGAACAAAAAGAAAGTTTTTAAAAATGCAAAGTCATTTGCGGGCGCAGGGTTTTCTCTGTCCTCCTCAACAGAGCAAAAGCTGATATGATGCTGCACTCGGCCTGTCTCCACGTGCACGTTATTTGGGACGAATCCAGAGCTGGTATAAGCGGTTGCAACCACAGCAGGGACAGCTGCTGCACCAAGCCTGAATCTGGCCCTTTATGATTTATCCCTTATTTGGCATTTCTTTGTGCATCACTCTTGGCCACACTTTCACGTCTTCCAGGTTTGCAGTCGTTGCCCTTTGACTCATGTTGCTCATTTAGTGCATCAAGAGACCATCCCAGAGTGCAGGGTCTCTACAAAAGCAGCCCTCTCTCTCCTTTGCACAGTTAGGCCAGGAATATCTCTGCCCAGAGCAGCAGACCATCTAGCAGTTCTCTCGCCGCATGAGTACAAGGACTGGGAACAGGGCCAGCATGATGACATCTGTCATGACGTCGGTACTGTGTGAACTCAGACTCAGAAGCCCTGGAGGAAAAGCACTTCCCCGTCCAGTCGGGAGCGGTTGCAAAGGCACACGCAATCCTTGCGGACGCCCGGCTCTCCATTTCGTATTTCAATGATGCTGCCACAAACATTTACTGTCACAAAAGAAGTTATTCAAACACAATCAATTAGGCGACTATATTAGCATATTTTTCATTGTAATATTATAACAAAGGGTATATTCCTCCCTGTGATTGTATTTATAGGCTTTTGGAGCTAATATTTGTTTAAATGATTAATATGTTTTTCAAATACATGTGACAAGTGTGGCAGAAATGTTTCTCTTTCTGCAAACAATACTGTAAAAGGAGAGTGCTCAGGAGTCCCCATGAGGGCTGCCTTCCAGGTGCCACTGAGTTCTTTAACTCTTGCAAATTACATTTTTTGATGATAAGGAATTCCAAGGGAAGGACTTTCCAGAGCAGTGTTTAGAACTGTGATTGGCGCTCCAAGCACTTCCCACCAGCCCTGAATGATCCCTGGGTCACAGCACTCCAGAGAGCTTCCAGCTGATCTGCTTGGAGCTGTATTGTTTTATTTATTCAGAGTTGCATGTAACTCAGAGTCATAGAATACAAAGCCAGAAGGGACCACTGTGAGCATCTAATGTGGTCTCCTGTAACGCAGGCCAGAGCATTCCCCTGAGTTAATTCCTGTTTGAACTAAAGCATCTCCTTTAGAGAAATATCCCATCTTGATGTTAACCATTGGAACAATTTACCCAGGGTTAGGGTGGATTCTCCATCACTGGAAAATTGTAAGTTATTCCCTCACTGTTCGGACTTGCACCTTATTTCTAGTCTGACTTTGTCTAGCTTCAGCTTCACACCATTGGATCTTGTTATGTCTCTGTCTGTGAGATGAAAGAGCCCCCGATTATCAGATTCTGCTCCCTGTGTAGATACTTCTAGACTGTGATCAAGTCACCCCTTAACTTTGACTTTGAGAAGCTAAATAGATTGAGCTCCTAAAGTCCCATACGGCATTTTCCAAACCTTTAATCATTCTTGTGACTCTTCTCTGAACCCTCTCCAATTTTTCAGCATCTTTACTTAAGTGCAGACACCAGAACTGGACACAATATTCCAGTCATTGTCACACCTGTGCTAAATACAGAGGGAATATAACCTCTCTACTCAAGATTCCCTTGTTTATACAGCCAAGGATTGCATTAGTCCTTTTGGCCACAGCATTGCACTGGGAGTTCATGTTTAACTGACTAGCCACCATGACCCCAAAATCCTTTTCAGAGTCCTGATACCCTGGAGAGAGGTCCTCATCCTGTAAGTATGGCCTATACTCTTTGTTCCTAGATGTATGACTTTCCATTTGACCTTGTTAAAAAGCATATTGTTTGCTTATGCTCTGCTTACCAAGCAATCTGGATCACTCTGTATCAGTGACCTGTCCTCTTCATTAATCACCACTTCTCCAAGTGCCCATAAGTCAATGCATCATTGACCAACTCATGAGAAATCAAGGCTCAGGACTAGGGTGACCAGATAGTAAGTGAGAACAATTGGGACGGGGACCAGGGCGGGTGCTAGACTTCTATAATAGACAAAGCCCCGAGTATTGGGACTGTCTCTATAAGATCGGGACATCTGGTCACCCTACTCAGGATAGTCATGCAGTGATGAGGCGTGCCCCACACAGGCCCTGAATGGACTAATGTGGGCCTACGAGGCAATTAACAGACCAGGCTGTACCTGGAGGGCAGGAGCCAGGCTTAACTGATCATGAAGCCAGCTGGGCAGGAGCAGGCTGATTAGTAGAAAGCCAGGAAGTGTGTAGCAGAAAGGGGATGCAGGGAACAGAGAGGGAGTGAGGAGCAAGCCCAGTGTTCCTAAGCAAACTTGGAGAAGGCTGGGAAGAGAGGCTCCAGAGAAGACGCCCTGAGGGTCAGCAGAGCCTCCAGGAACAAGGCCCTGAGAGGCAGCCCTCTGTGATGGAGTGAGGAGGAACTCTGCAAATCCCAGGGGAAGGGCAAAATATGTGCAGGGGATTGATTCTGGGCAGGATAGAAGAGTTTTGTTCCTGTCAGTTTGGATATTATTGCCCCAGGAGGGGACCGAGGTTTGTGTGACTTGGGCAGAGGGCAGAGCCGTGGACAACTCAGCAAGAAGCAGGTGGCTAGCTGGCAGCTTCGGAAACAAGGACCCCTTTCAGCATCACACCTTGACACAAGCAGGCACTGTGGGTGGGGAGTACCCATGTGTTACGGTTTTTTTCTCAACACTTTGCATGTATAGAGTGCTGCCATGCTAAGGATCAGGGTGTTTGGGCGTGTGTTAGCTGCAGCATCTATCTGTATGCACGTTAAATGCTCTCCGTTCGTTGTTCCTTATGTAGAAAAGCGGATCCCTAAAAGCTGCGTGATCTGTACGTTCTCACTCCCTTTGCTTCTGCAAAGCTTGGATTCCAAGATGGAATGAGAACAAAAACTCAAAGAGAGGCAAATGCACAGAGCGTAAATGTGATGTGTCTTCGACTGGGAAACGACCACTAGAGGCAAAGGAGCTGCGGCATTGAGAGGTGAGCCCCTGTCAATCTGAGCCAGAAATCACTGACTGATCAGCAGCCATCTTGAGTTACTTTACCTGGATGGGCGGAGCAGATCATCTCTGATAGAACTGTCCTTTTGCATTTGATAGTCTTCCCTCTAATTGGCTTATATCTGCTAAATTCCACCCCAAAGAGGTGGGGGCAGAGTATGGGGGGGGGGTCAATTTTAAAATATGCTGTTTATTTTATCCCGTCTACAAAAGTTTGAAAAAGTTATGAATAAGCCTCTTAATCCCAGCTGGTCCCACGAGCCAGCTCTCTGACAGTGCTGTTTATTGACTCACATGTCTGCACTATTACCTAGCGTCCCAGCGCTCAGAGGCAGACTGTTTTCTGGGACAGTCTGGCTATAACATACCTGGAAGGCAGCCTCTTCTACCTGCAGCGTCTTTCCAAATATGAAAAAGATTCAATGTTTCCACTGGCAAGGCCCTCTGTCTTCAATAACCTCCTAGAGTTTGAAGAAAGAAGCTGGTATTCACGAGAGCTTGTGATCAATGGGGAAAGGGAAATCCCCAGCCCCAGATGCAGATGCTAATTCTAGACATTGAACTTTTTAAACAATGACAACTGAAATGTTATTTACATTCTAATCAGCTGTACAAAGAAACAGAAAGTGTTTAAAGGGGAAGGTATAAAAGTCACATATGTGAGGCTAAAATTACAATCAATTGTAGGGAAAGCTCTGGTTTTGAGTCTGATCCTGGAGTAATGTGAAATCTGCCTGAGTAAAGGCTGCAAGAATAGGGTCCTGTATTAGTGACCCAGTCTGAAAAATGTCCCCTGCAGTTAGAAAGTGACTTCTGGCCATGTGTCACTGGATGAGAAGTTTCAGAACAAACTCATTCTGTGACCTTGTGCAAACTCACCAGTGGCTCGGCAGCTCACATGCCAGCTGGTAGCACAAAGCTGATTGTAACCCAGGTCTGTGTTAACCCAGGCCCAGCACAAGGCCTCTTCCAGCTCTCTTCCCCCAGTCTCAGCATTGAGGATCTGCTGGTTCAAGTGCATCATAGACATTTTCTCTGCTTTGATGCATATTATAATCCAGCGAGTTTAAAGGAGTGGGAATGGTGCCGGAGACCTAGAAGAGCTCTTTACACTCCAGGCCCATCTCAGCAGCGGGAGTCCTTAGTGGGTTTCCAAGGAGGTGCTTGGCATCTTTCAATACCTTGGAACAACGGCACTTGATCCTGGATGGAGGTGGTGAGAAGAGCGTAGGCTGGCTAAGAAGGGATATAAGACACTGGACTGCTCCAGGAGGGACCCCCACTCTAGGCACTGGCTCTGTCCCTGCATAAATATGGGTGCACTCCACCTTCTCTCTAGCCCCCAAGACTGGACATTAACCAGCCTTCTGTGTGTGAGCCCCACTGCCCACGACAGTCCCTGCCGCCAGCACAAGGCTCCAGTAGGGGCTGGCAGTGAAAAAGTCACCCTGGAAAATGCAACTTCAAGAGAAAAAATAAACAAAGAACTGTAATGTTTGCGGGGTGTTTGTTAATTCTAAGACAGAAATACCCTTTACACTCAAGGGTTCATAGATTCCAAGGCCAGCTGGGACCATTGTGATCATCTCGTCTGACCTCCTTCATAGCACAGGCCAGAGAACCGCCCCCAAATAATGCCTAGAGCAGAGCATTTAGACAAATCTTGATTTTAAAATTGTCAGTCTGAATTTGTCTAGCTTCAACTTCCAGCCATCGGATCGTGTTCAACCTTTGTCTGCTAGATTGAAGAGTCCAGTATTAAATATTTGTTCCCTGGGTAGGTACTTACAGACGGCGATCAAGTTACCCTTAGTTGTCTCTTTGTTAAGGTAAATAGACTGAGTAAGGCAGGTTTGCTAATCGTTTAATCACTCTCATCACTCTTCTCTGACCCCTCTCCAATTTATCAACATCCATCTTGAATTGTGGGCACCAGAAATGGACACAATGTTCCAGCAGCGGTCGCCCCAGTGCCCAATACAAAGGCAAAATACTCCAGCTTGAGATTCCCCTGTTTATGCATCCCAGAATCGCATTAGCTCTTTTGGCCACAGCATCACACAGGGAGCTCATATTCAGCTGGTTAGCCACCACAACTCCCAGATCTTCTGAAGAGTCCCTGCTTCCCAGGACAGAGTCCCTCATCTAGGAACAAAGAATACAAGATGTGTACCTTTACTGTTAGCCACATTCAAACACATTGTTTGCTTGCACCCAGTTCACAAGGCAATCCAGATCGCTCTGAATCAGAGACATGTCTTCTTCATTATTTACCACTCCCCCAGTTTTGTTTCATCTGCAAGATATATCAGTGATGATGGTTCTATGTTTTCTTTCAGGTCACTGATAAAAATGTTAAACAGTGTAGGGACAAGAACCGATCTCTGCAGGACCTCACTGGAAACAGACCCACTTGATGATGATTCCCTGTTTACAATTACATTTTGAGACCTATCAGTTAGCCTTCTGTAAAGGCTTGGTGCTTCACAATATTTTGATAAAAAAACTAGAATGATATAAAATTAACATGGCACACATTAAATGCATTTAAAATTGGCTAAGTATATTATGGCAACACTGTTACCTTTATCAACCAAACTTGTAATCTCATAAAAAAAAGATATCAAGTTAGTTTGGCAGGATCTATATGCCATAAACCCATGTTGATTTGCATTAATTACTTTACCCTCCTTTAATTCTTTATCAATCAAGTCCTGTATTAGCCACTCCATTATCTTGCCCAGGATCAATGACAGGCCTATAATTACCTGGGTAATCCTGTTTACTCTCTTTGAAAACTGAGACAACATTAGCTTTTTTCCAGTCTTCTGGAACTTCCACAGTGTTTCAAGACTTACTGAAAATCAGGATTAATGGTTCAATGAGCGCCTCAGCCAGCTCTTTTAAAACTCACGGATGCAAGTTATGTGAGCCTGCTGATTTAGAAATGTCTAACTTTATAGCTGCTGTTTAACATCCTCCAGAAACATGAGTGGAACGGAGAGAGTATTATTACCATATGAAGAATCTGTATCATCTGTTTTTCCTCTAAATATAGAACAGAAATATTTATTGCCGCTTTTTTGGTCTTATATATAATTCTACCATTTGCATCTCGTAATGGCCCATTGCCGTTGTCATATTAGGAACAAACACCATCATATGTTTATAACTTCGTTGTCCTGAGGCAGGGGATTCAAAGAGATTGACATTATCGGCGCCTACTGAATATTTCAGACAAAGAATTTTTTTGTTAAACTATCGCCTATTTTTCTAAAACCAAAGTTTTCACAAACACATTTAAACTAACAAAAAATGGCCCTTTTCAAAAGCTGCAGAATGAAAATTATTTTTAATTTTTGGAAACTTTTCATGAAAACCTCCGAACGATATATCATCATTTAGAACTAGGGACCATCCAGTGCCTGGCCAGAAACATCGTGTGCTGTGCACGTGACAGGTGTTATGACAGTTGCCTCATTGTCAGCACACATTTCTCACAGCCTGAGCTCTCTTCCCGTCCGGGCCATTTGTGACTCCACAGCCTGTGAGTTGAATGCCCACGTGGCCTTTTCAGTTAATTATTTTTCATTAATGATGCTATAATTGCCATTACACTTCTCATTTTGTGTCTGTTGGATGCTAGTGCTGGTATTTTTCTCATTTGTCCCTCAAAAAAACATGGAGCAGATCCTCAAGGAATCCATTTTGAAGCACTTGGAGGAGAGGAAGGTGATCAGGAACAGTCCACATGGATTCACCAAGGGCAAGTCATGCCTGACCAACCTGATTGCCTTCTATGATGAGATAACTGGCTGTGTGGATATGGGGAAAGCAGTGGATGTGATATGTCTTGAGTTTAGCAAACTTTTGATAGGGTCTCCCACAGTATTCTTGCCAGCAAGTTAAAAAAGTATGGATTGGATGAATGGACTATAAGGTGGATAGAAAGCTGGCTGCATTGTCACGATCAAGGGGTAGTGATCAACAGCTCGATGTCTAGTTGGTAGCCAGTATCAAGTGGAGTGCGCCAGGGGTCAGTCCTGGGGCCGGTTTTGTTCAATGACATCTTCATTAATGATCTGGAGGATGGTGTGGATTGCACCCTCAGCAAGTTCACAGATGACACTAAGCTGGGAGGAGAGGTAGATGCGCTGGACGGTAGGCGTCCAGAGTGACCTAGACAAATTGGAGGATTGGGCCAAAAGAAATCTGATGAGGTTCAACAAGGGCACATACAGAGTCCTGTGCTTAGGACAGAAGAATCCCATGCGCCGCTACAGGCTGGGGACCGACTGGCTAAGGGCAATTCTGTGGAAAAGGACCTGGGGATTACAGTGGACGAGAAGCTGGATATGAATCAACAGTGTGTCCTTGTTGCCAAGAAGGCTAAAGCCATATTGGGCTGCATTAGTAGGAGCATTGCCAGCAGATTGAGGGAAGTGATTATTCCCCTCTATTGGGCACTGGTGAGGCCACATCTGGAGTATTGTGTCCAGTTTTGGGCCCCCCACTACAGAAGGGATGTGGACAAATTGGAGAGAGTCCAGCAGAGGGCAATGAAAATTATTAGGGGGCTGGGGCACATGACTTACGAGGAAAGGCTGAGGGAACTGGGATTATTTAGTCTGCAGAAGAGAAGAGTGAGGGGGGATTTGATAGCAGCCTTCAACTACCTGAAGGGGGTTCAAACGAGGATGGAGCTCGGCTGTTCTCAGTGGTGGCAGATGACAGAACAAGGAGTAATGGTTTCAAGTTGCAGTGCGGGAGGTCTAGGTTGGATATTAGGAAACACTATTTCACCAGGAGGGTGGTGAAGCACTGGAATGCGTTACCTGGGAGGTTTTTAAGGCCTGGCTTGACAAAGCCCTGGCTGGGATGATTTAGTTGGGGTTGGTCCTGCTTTGAGTAGGGGGTTGGACTAGATGACCTCCTGAGGTCCCTTCCAACCCTGATATTCTATGATTCTCTGATCTGTGTGTTGGTGATTAAATTGCAAAATCATATAAGCAGCCCTGAGAGAGCAAAGCTTCAGTAATACTGAGCCTGTGAGAGAGACAACACAGAAACCCAGTGGCACACACTCCCCCATGCTGTTGGTACAGTGGGAAAGGGTCACGTAGCATATAGCCTCCTTGGCTTTTTTATTTTTTTTATTGCCCCTCACTTAGGAGTTAGACATTAAGGACACACACCGACATGCGTGAGAGCTGTACTGCGGTCCTTGCTGCAAACACAGCTAGACTCTAGGCGAGGCTCCCCTGCCTGTGGCATTATCCTCCGGCTTTTCTGGGCTGTCACAGCCTTGACATCATTTATTTTTGTATGTGATTGACCTGTCTGCTGGGTCAGACTGCTCTTCTGGGCAGCTGCTGCCATGCACAGAGCCAGCGGAAAGGGGCCAGGGGCCAGGGGCTCAGGAGCCCTGCAGGGGAATGGATGCCTGCCTCCATACTTTTGCAAGGTGCAGAGTGTGTGTGTGTGGGGAAGGGGCAGGGGGGCTCAAGCCCCTGACATACCTCCAGAGCCAAGCAATATGTTCAGGAATTATTCAGCGAAGGACTCCAAGCGACGAACTAGTTAAAGAAAATCAGGTGGACGAATGAATCACCTTGTTCTAGTGAGAACTGATTCCCGTTGTACTGAATCCTAGAAAACAGAGCTGCCAGGTAGTCTTCCCCTCTGCAAGTCCCATGAGCCTACAGTAAAAGCTTTCTTATGCCTTGTGGCTCATCTCTCCATTGGGGCAGGACTGGCCCTTGCAGGATACCATCTAGAGCAGCGGTGGGCAACCTGCAGCCGTCAGGGCAATCCGCTGGCGGGCCGCAAGACAGTTTGGTTACATGGACCTTCCGCAGGCTCTGCCACCTGCAGCTCCCAGTGGCCGTGGTTCGCCGTTCCCGGGAAAGTATATTTTCTGAGACTGCTGCGTATTTCTTACAACATCTCTGTCTGGAGGCTGGGGAGTTTAGTGGCTATTTGTGCATGGATTTGAGAGCTGGATGGGGGAGTAATGTACAGGCTCCTGGCACTGTGAGACAGGTGCTTTTTAAATCGCTTGTGCTGTACTGAATGCCCCTGTGCCCAGCGCGCCCACTTTCCAGAGCCCCATGAGGGAAGTGGACCCAGCAGGAGGACAGGCTGCCTGTTGCATTCATTAGTGGGCTGGATTCACACCTTAGCATAACAATAGCCAAGAAAGCTGGGATAGGTGTTTCCTGCAAACACAGAGGATGCAGATAAAGGAGGCTTACTCCATGACTGATTTGAATAAATATATACCACCCAGGAGTGGCAGCATGGGCAGGTGGGTCTAGGGGGCCAAATGTTCAACACAGACCATGCCAGCCCTGACCAAGGTAAGGCCAAAGCCTCAGCTCCAACCAGCCTCCAAGACCTTGGGGGTAGGTCAGGTGCAAACCCTGGCCGGCTAGATCAGGCCCAGCTCAGATATTTCCTACTCACCGCATGAACACTCCCATCCTTAGCACTGGTCTGCGCTCTGCACATGGGGCTGGAACCAAATGCAGCAGGGTTCCCTGCACCCCAGACACTGCTCAGCCCTTCTCACTCTTATCCAGGGAGGAAGAATCTGACCCCTCTGCTGCTTGCATGGGGCAGAGCAGCAAGGAAGGAAAAGGGTTTTGGGGACTCTCTCCCACAAGCACCTGGGGTAGTGTCACTATGAGCCACCAGTTCACACCTGCTGAGCTACCGCCCAGACTGTCAGAATTCACCTCCACTGATGGGCTGGATTGAACCACCTCTGGCCTCTGGCTGAGCTGCTTGCCAGTCCTAGTGACGAGGAAATTCTTGCAGAGCAGCCAGTCAGTATGTGGGCAGCAAGGAGCATTTGCAGCTGGGCCCTGCCAGCTTTTATAGGCGCTTGACTTCACCTTTTTTGCCTTTCTGTGACTTTTTGATTTGAATTTCAAATTCTTCAAAATTCTGCATGTAAAGAAGAACTACAAAGCACGACAATGTGATGTGGCCGTGAAAAAAGCGAATGAGGCCTTGGGATACATCAGGCGAGGTATTTCCAGTAGAGATAAGGAGGTTTTAGTACCGTTATACAAGGCACTGGTGAGACCTCATCTGGAATACTGTGTGCAGTTCTGGTCTCCCATGTTTAGGAAGGATGAATTCAAACTGGAACAGGTACCGAGAAGGGCTACTAGGATGATCCAAGGAATGGAAAATCTACCTTATGAAAGGAGACTCAAAGAGTTTGGCTTGTTTAGCCTAACCAAAAGAAGGCTGAGGGGAGAGATGATTGCTCTCTATAAATATATCAGAGGGATAAATACGAGATAGGGAGAGGAATTATTTAAGCTCTGTACCAATGTGGACACAAGAACAAACGGATATAAACTGGCCATCGGGAAATTTAGACTTGAAATTAGACGAAGGTTTCTAACCATCAGAAGAGTGAAGTTCTGGAACAGCCTTCCAAGGGAAGCAGTGGGGACAAAAGACATATCTGGCGTCAAGACTACGCTTGATAAGTTTATGGAAGGGATGATATGATGGGATAGTCTAATTCTGGCAATTAATTGATCTTCGCCTATTAGCGGTAGATATGCCCAGTGGCCTGTGATGGGATGTCAGATGGGGTGGGATCTGAGTTACTACAGAGAATTCTTTCCTGGGTATCTGGCTGGTGAGTCTTGCCCACATGCTCAGGGTTCAGCTGATCACCATATTTGGGGTCCGGAAGGAATTTTCCTCCAGGGCAGATTGGCAAAGGCCCTCGGGGTTTTTCGCCTTCCTCTGCAGCGTGGGGCACGGGTCACTTGCTGGAGGATTCTCTGCACCTCAAAGTCTTTAAACTATAATTTGAGGACTTCAATAGCTCAGACATAGGTTAGGGGTTTGTTAAAAGAGTGGGTGGGTGAGATTCTGTGGCCTGCGTTGTGCAGGAGGTCAGATTAGACGATCATAATGGTCCCTCTGACCTTAAAGTCTATGATTCTATACAATCATTCCAACAACTGGCACCTTGCAGCCATGTTGGAAATATGGCTTTCCAACACTTCGCTATATGCAGCAAGAGTGAATGCGCAGATAAATTCATGACCTCAGATTCCTCTGAAAATTCTCTAAATAAAGACTTTCAAATGCATGGCTTTGCTCAAGATCACTGTGTTTGTGTTGGTAAGAAGCCAAAATCCATGAAAAATAGTGTGTATGCCAAAAAAAATTAATTTTATGTAATAAATATAGGTCATTTGGATGAGCTTCTTGCCAAAAACAATGCAAACATGAACATCCTCAGAGATTCTTATCAGAGCAGAGTTGAGTCTTTAATACAGTCTACACCCTGCTCGTAAATGGAGAAAGAATTCTGCAAAACTACCCATTTTCTCTTGGAACATTTCACCCACAGTTAGTTTGCCCATTTTGCCCAGCCAGCATGGCTTTTCACAGTAAATATGGTGAAATGCAGCCCACTGGAAAAAACAGAAATTTACCCTAGTTGAAAATCTGTGATTTTAATGGAGAAAGATTGGCTTTGATAGCAAAACTGCTCTGTTCTGACTGCTGAAAAAATGCCTTCATTTTGAAAATAATAATAATTAATAATCTACCTAGGGGTGTCTGGACTGAGTGTTGTCCCTTCCAAAAATCCTTTATTTAAGATACCGACTTATCTCTATTTGGGGATTTCAATAGCTCAGACATAGGTGTGAGGTTTTTCGCAGGAATGGGTGGGTGAGATTCTGTGGCCTGCATTGTGCAGGAGGTCAGACGAGATGATCATGATGGTCCCTTCTGACCTTAAAGTCTATGATTGTATGAGTCTATTCCAGGACAGCGGGCTCCCCACCTTCTGACACCTACCCCCATTAGGAGATAAAATAGGTAAGAAATTAAGTAAAACAATAGGATCAGTACAGATCAATGCCTGTTTTAAGAGCTGGCTATTTTGTGGCATGTTAATCTCCCTCGGCTGAAATCAGGGAGAGGTATTCTATGTCATAGGAAATAGGATGGGGTGAGGTTTGTGGTGGGGGAGGCTGGTGCTAAACCAATGAGACAGCACACCAGAGCTGTGCAGGGACTCCCCTGATATTCTCTGCAGCTTTGACTGCACTTCCAGACCCCACTGCTGATCTGCCCCTGAAAAGCTGGCACTGTGATAAGGAGACGGCCTGATGTCAGTTCAACTTGTCCCCACAGAATCTACGTCAGGACTTGTGCCCTGTAGATGGAGGTACAGTCTCAGCTGGATAATTGGGGCAGGGTTTTCAGTGCACTCCATGTTCCTTTGCCGGTCTCTTCTCCCAGCACTAGTATCGCTCTGCACCAGGCACTTACTGCGCTAACAGGGCTGCGAAAGCTGGGATCCCAGCAGCTCCTGGGAAAAGCAACAAAAACGACTTTTCTACAGGGAAAAACACTGCGGGGAACAGTTCCTTTCTCCCAGTTTTGGGGAAAGGGAACCACCTTTTCCTGTTATCCCGAGCTGGGGAAAGAGGTGAAGGGCAAAGGGTACATTCCAGTTGCTGAGGCACATGTCCACCTGTTGACCCGAATCAGCAGGATGAAGAGAGTTTGGACAGAGAGTGAAAAAGAAATGAGACAGATAGGAAAGAAAAGATCTTTACAGATCTAACAAAATTCAGCGAGTCCCTGAGCCCTCTTGAATGTGGCTCAAATGTCACCAAATGTCCGCCACTGCTTGTTCTACCCCTAAAAACTGTTTCAATGTTATATCTGTCTTTGCTTTGCTCAGAGGACTCATCCCCAAGACTAAAACAGGCAAATGAAAGGGGGAAGGAGTCTCCTCTGATAAACACAAACAAAGAGGCAGCCAGTTCCTGCGCCCAGCCACCCCACACCCGAAAATCCCAACCTCACGGAACTCCTCAAACCCCAAACCAGAGTCCTTTGCTTATGTGTGGCTCTAGTTAGTTTCCATCCCACCATCAACCTCAGCCTAGACCAATCCACACAAGCAGTCCATTTCCTGGACACTCCTGTGCTAATAAGCGATGGTCACATAAACACCACCCTATACCGGAAACCTACTGACCACTATTCCTACCTACATGCCTCCAGCTTCAATCCAGGACACACCACACGATCCGTTGTATACAGCCAATCTCTAAGATACAACCGCATTTGCTCCAATCCCTCAGACAGAGACAAACACCTACAAGATCTCTATCAAGCATTCTTAAAACTACAATGCCCACCTGCTGAAGTGAAGAAACAGATTGACAGAGCCAGAAGAGTACCCAGAAGTTACCTACAGGACAGGCCCAACAAAGAAAATAACAGAACGCGACTAGTTGTCACCTTCAGCCCCCAACTAAAACCTCTCCAGCGCATCATCAAGGATCTACAACCTATCCTGAGGGACGACCCATCACTCTCACAGATCTTGGGAGACAGGCCAGTCCTTGCTTACAGACAGCCCCCCAACCTGGAGCAAATACTCTCCAGCAACCACATACCACACAACAAAAACA
Organism: Chelonia mydas; assembly: GCF_015237465.2. Classification (NCBI taxonomy): domain Eukaryota; kingdom Metazoa; phylum Chordata; order Testudines; family Cheloniidae; genus Chelonia; species Chelonia mydas. The sequence goes on from NC_057856.1 coordinate 31,719,983, forward strand.
CTAACCCAGGAACCTATCCTTGCAACAAAGCCCGATGCCAACTGTGTCCACATATTTATTCAAGTGACACCATCATAGGACCTAATCACATTAGCCGCGCCATCAGGGTCTCGTTCACCTGCACATCCACCAATGTGATATATGCCATCATGTGCCAGCAATGCCCCTCTGCCATGTACATTGGCCAAACCGGACAATCTCTACGCAAAAGAATAAAGGGACACAAATCTGACATCAGGAATCATAACATTCAAAAACCGGTAGGAGAACACTTCAGCCTCTCTGGCCACTCAGTAACAGATTTAAAGGTGGCAATTTTGCAACAGAAAAGCTTCAAAAACAGACTCCAAAGAGAAACTGCTGAGCTTGAATTAATATGCAAACTAGATCCCATTAACTTGGGTTTGAAGAGAGACTGGGAGTGTCTGGGTCATTTCACATATTGAATCTATTTCCCCATGTTAAGTATCCTCACACCTTCTTGTCAAACTGTCTAAGTCGGCCATCTTGATTATCACTACAAAAGTTTTTTTCTCCTGCTGATAATAGCGCATCTTAATTAATTAGCCTCTTACAGTTGGCATGGCTACTTCCACCTTTTCCTGTTCTCTGTATGTATATATATATATATATATATATCTTCTTACTATCTGTTCCATTCTATGCATCCGATGAAGTGGGCTGTAGCCCACGAAAGCTTATGCTCAACTAAATTGGTTAGTCTCTAAGGTACCACAAGTCCTCCTGTTCTTTTTGCGGATACAGACTAACACGGCTGCTCGTCTGAAACCTCTAGTTAATGTGTTAGCCAGCACTTCATGGTTCCATGCCTGCCCGTGAGTTCGCCCTGGCTCTGGTCAGGGGCTTTTATAGCCCCTCAGCACCAGTGCCAAAGTGGGTCTGGGCAAGTCAGGCCGAGTGGGATATTTGAACACAAACCGGAGCGGTTTAATTTTTTTAAGCTATTATTGATAAGTAGAGACGCTGCATTTTGCAGTAAAGTTTACGAGAACGATACGAGAGTGTGTAACTGATGGTGGTGGAGCCTAATGAAGTGTGTTTGAAATATTGAAGTATATGATAAACCATTATGTAAATTAAATTCATTGATAGCTCTGCTGTGAAATCGCTCTGGTAGCAGAATAGTAGATAAACATGAAGCTTAGAAGGTGCCATTTATTCATCCTTAAAATGGTTCCAAGTTTCTAGTGATTCATTAGCATTTAGCAGAAAACAAAGAGAACATTAGTTTCGCAACCAAACTTGAAACGAAGTCTCTTGAATTCTTTAAACCTCAATGCCATGCTGAGGCTTGTGGCCGTCTCGGCTCATTCCAAATCAGATCCTTTTCTTTCCCTTGGCAGATCCCATGCAGAAATGTGTTTTCTATCTGCAGCGGGTGCTTTCGGCAGGGGTGACTCCCAAGGTTCTTGCCTCAGACATACTGATTTTGCACGCTCTGTTTTTTATGCTTATTTAGTGGCTGCCAAAATAATAAACACTTAACCATGGAAATGGCATTTGCCATCATCTCCATGATCCTCCTGAGCTTACCGATACAACCTGTCCCAGTGACAAGCTGCGTGGAGTAACTGCTAGACAGCTTTTTGCATCTACCCCAGAGACACGGAAAGAAAAGCTGGATGTGCATGTGTATTAAAAACAAAAGAAGAATGATGTTTATTAGTATATTTAGAAATAATTTAGAAATAATATAATAAAAGTAATTTGGAAACAAACCAAATGAAATAAATCTTTACTATGAAACCCCAAACAATACTAATAGAAACATACTTTTTGTTCAGCAGTCATTGGGGTTTTCCAAACAAAAGGCCAGATGCTGCAGGCCAGATGCCCCACTGAGGTCAGCCTATGAGCTGCTGGCTCAGACGCCAACCTAGTGCATCTTTAGCCCAGGGATGTTGTGTTCTACGACCCTTAAAACACAAGCAAACCATGTGCAGAGATGATGGGCCCAGTCTTGCAAATCCCTTACTCAGATAGTCGCATTGATATCAGTAAGCAACAAGTTAAGGGACCGGCCCCACATTCTCTATTGCTGCAGTTAGTTACTAGTAAATTTACTTTCTCTGACATATTCCGTGGGTTTGAAAGACTTTAAGGTAAAGACATTCCCGTAATATTCTATTCAAAATAAACAATGTTTGGTGAGTATCATTACTAGGGGACAGCAGCTCAGAAAGTCCTGGATTTAAGAGGTTATGGAGCTGGTGCTTTCTGTTGTACTTTATTAACACTGTACATGCATTGAGACAAATAGAAAGGGAGCTAAAGTTAATGATCATTTCTGTGCAATTTCATATCTCCGTTAACACCTGCTTCTGCCTGGCTAAGGAGCAGCCCACTGTGAAATGGGACAACAAATAGTTTGTTACCACTGTGAGTATCCTGTGGTCTCCATTATCTGAAGCTGAGTAAAAGCAGTGTAAAGCTCGTGTCTCCTTTCCACAGAGGGGTTTGAAGCTTCACTTACTGACTACCCGAACATTTGTAAGGAAGTAACAGAGATCCAGTTTTCACACAGGTGCACCTCCCACGGGGGTTGTGGCGTCGGCTCCAGAATGCATCCCCGAGTCCCTACCGCACCCTTATTGCAGGGGCCCACACTTGAAAATTGAGCCCTGAGATGTTAGGCAGATAAACTCAAGCCAACAATACAAATGTCCTTGCAGTTTCTGTGAACAAAACTGAACGGGGGGAAGAGGGGGAGGGAAACGGGACTTTGTGTTCACTGAAGACTCTAGAGTGAGTTTCAGGGCGCACAAACAGAACGTGGCTGCAGTCATAACTTTTGTAAGTGCTTTTGCAAGCCATACCAGCAGCAGGCACTTTGTCCACTCAGCCACGGCGCATACACGCTGGAAACTAAAGTGAAGCCCTTTGTACCCACCAGCTCACCCTTTCCAGCGCAACAGGCCCGAGAGTGGCTGGTGTGGGGTTAATGTCTCTGCAGCCCAAGCCTGCTAAGCATCATGGGAAAGAGACAACCCACTGTTCTGAAACTAATTTTACAGTTTAACTGCTATCATATATCCTGGGCCCCCCAGCCCTCTTTGAAAGGAGTGCTCCTACCAGTTGGAAAACTCACAGAGTGTTTTGATTGGCAAGGTTTCTGCCAGACGGTGGGAGTTATAAATAAACATCTCAGCAGGGCCTGGAAAAGTCCAGCTCATTTTGCCAGGCTTTAGACTGTGCGAGAGCCTCTCTCGGGGGTCCGGCCCTTGCTGGAGCCCCTCCATTACATTACATAAGCCCCAAACAGGACATTACTGCATGTGTGTGAACAACTCGTGTTACAGAAACAGCAACTTCTATTCACGGGGTAGACGGCTGCAGCTTCACAAGGTCCCTTTTCTCCCAGCCTTTCAGCTTGAAAACTAAGGGCAACCAACTGCAATATGCATCGTCAGGGCAGAATGCACTGTGTACTCTTATCTTCACCGGGTTACAATGCACTTCGCTTGGAAGGAAACTTTATTTAAGGCTCCCATGAGGACTGGGGGAGAAGGGAGAGACCCTGGCTCTGCAGACTGGCTGGGACTGCAGCAGGAGTGGCTGGCTCACCCCATGCGCCTGCCTTCCTGGGCTGAACTGCGAAATCCCAGCCTGAGTCTCAGTTAGGAAACTGATTCCCAAATAAAAACAATGCTGGGACTGTCTGCCCCATCCCAGCCCTGCTCCACGTCCTGTCCCCACTCCGCCTCTCCCGACCCAAGTGGACCCCCGCAGGGCCAGCCAGGCCCACGAACAAATAGCAGGAAGCCGGGCAGCTCCCAGGGGATTAGTCTGCAGAGTTCAGAGCTCAGCCCAGCAGCTGGATTTACGAGGTGAATGCCCTGGGACAGAGCTGGCTGCTGGGCACAGGCCTCTGGTGCTTGGTGCACCCTGGAAAGCCGCAGCTGGCCATTCCCCAGGGGCTTTACTCTAGGTCCCAGGTCTGCATAGGAAGTATGCCGAGAGCAGTGCGGCCAGGTCCTAGGGAGACGGGCCCATCTCGCCATATGTTACACGGCAGGGGCCTTCTTCGTTCTCCTCCAGACGCTGCTGAAACTCTAGAGCTCAGTGCGAGGAACGGCTAATCGCGTGCGAGCAGGAACTGCGCCAGCCATTCACCTCAATCCTGGCCTGCCGCAGCCCTTGCTCTTCCGGTCCTGGGCTCTGCTCACACAGATCAGCTGGACCAGGGCTGCAGCCCCCTGCCCCTCCCACACAAACAGCTTTGATGGTGCCCCCTCATTCCCAACCTGCAGCCTTCTCCGTCCCACTGCTGCCCAACGTTCCCAGCCCTGGGCCCCACATCACTGCTCTGCCAGTCCGCCTCTGGCAAGCACATGCCCAGCTTGTGCTTTCCCGCCTCTTTTAACACATAGACTCGGTCCTGCAGGCAGTGCCGGGGAAAACTGGTCAGTGGTTTGAAATGTTTTGTGGGAACAAACAAACCAACAGAGTTTTTCTTTCACTATAAAAATTTTGTGATTTTTTTTTTCATTTTTCACACGCAAAATTTCAAAATGAATTTTTTGAAAACAAAAGGAATTTGTTTCAGTTTGTAGAAAAAAAATATTTCAAATATGTGGGGGGCCTTCTGGCTGTCACTTCTTTTCCCCAATGGAAAGAAAAAAACAGTGAGACACCAAGGGATTGCTTCCAGCCGTTGGGATTTTTTTTCCAAAAATTGAGATGTTTTCAATTTAATTGAATTATGTTCATAACAATGAATTCTTCCTGCAACAAATATTGTCAGGTGGGGGGGTGGATTTCATGGGAGTGTGTGGACATGCAGCAGGTTCCATCTGCCAGCAGCCCCCCACCCCTAACGCTGGCTGAGTGTCAAAGGGCCAACCCCCCCTGCTCTCACTCATTCACTGCTCCGGCCTTTCTGGTTCACGCTGGGGGTTCAGAGCCCGGCACAGGAGGAGGGGTGTATGTGTGACCTTCTGCCAGGTGTTGTCAGCAGCAAAAAGGGCTGGATTCAAATACCTAGGGAGCTCCTCGTAACATTCATGAGCACGCTGGCTTGAGCTGCCTCCCAGAAGGCTGAGAATATTCAATTCAATTCCTTCCCGGGGCCCCCTTCCCAGGCAATACGTCCCCCTCTCACAAGCACTGAGTCTGTGTGTGAAACAAGGAAAACTTTATTAGGGGAAAAGGGGACGCAGCACTGATTTGGGAAACCACAGCAAATCAACAGCATCTTACGCCAAATGCTAAGTGCATCTCCCTCCCCCCAGGTCTCGGGCACTAGCCCTTCACTGCTGCTCCCCACCTGCCAGCACGAATGGCCGATGAACAAAGGTCACTTCAGCCCATCCCTTCCCCCCTCCATAGTCCAGAGAAGCCCAAAGCCTCCTGGGGAATCCAGCCCAGGGGCGGGGAGGGCCCGGTACTGACTCTCACTGGTGCCCCCCTCCACCCGCACCTCCGAGCAACGTCTCCCCGAGGGCAGGCCCTCACACCCCAGCGCACAGCAACGAGTGCCAGGCAGCACCTGCTCTGTGCTTCCTCATTGCAGGCTTTTCCAGTCGGCAGACAGGATGAGCTGGAGGTGAGCCAGATCTTGATCCAGAGTCTCCCTCTCCTTTCGGTGTGATCCCAGAGATTCTTCTGTTTCTTTCTCCAGCTCCTCTACATTTCTTTTTAGAGCAAATAGTTTCTAGGCGAAATCCCTACGTCTCTTTTGCAGCTCTGGAGAAATCCTTCCCACCATCCGAACTTCCACTTCTGGCACCGGGCTGGCTGAGGCCCTGCAGGAATTCACACGCTTTTCTTTTCCCCTCTGCATATAAATCTTCCCCTTTCTTCAGCACCTCCAAATGGCTGTGAATTGGTTCCGTGGCCTCCCGGGCAGCCTCTGCTGTGGGAACCGCTGTGTGAGTTACATGCTCCATCACACACCCTGCAGAAGGGGGCCGCTCTGCTCCGCTGCTCAGAAGAGGTGTAAAGGCTCCTTGTGTTTCTCACACTTTCTCCTGCTTTGGGCTCTTTTTCTGATTGTAAACACGGCTGTCTGGCCACTTCTGCAACATTCCCACGGGTTTCCTGGGCCCGAAGTTTCTCTGGGGAAGGGTCTCTGTGTGCTGAGGGCAGGAGAAGTTTGTACCCAATCGGTCCCAGCACCGGTTGATGGAGGCACAGCAGAAATTGTGCCCGCAGCCTGTAAACACCAGATCCTTAAGATACTCCAGGAAGACAGGACAAGTCTCGTCCACCTGGAGAGTCTGTATTGGGTTCCCGGCAGCCACCTTGCTCCTTGGTTTGTTGTCAGTGATTAGGGAGCAAAGTCCCGGAGTGCACTCGGGCATGTCCGTCTCCAGCTCCTTGGGGAAGTGTAGCCTGGTCTAGGCCGGGGGCTGCACTGCCTGGCCCTGCTGGTGCCTTGCTGCCTCTGTGTCGCTGCAGGTCCAGCCCAGAGCTTCCGTCATCTAACCCAGCCCGAGTGATTACAGCACCGGCAGCGCTGGGCAGGGGATCACCAGCATCCTCTGCAGGGGAGGGAGATCAGTGGCATGTAGGACCCACGAGCAGAGTCCTTGCCACAAGCCTCCTTGTCTTGCCCCTCTGTCTGGCTTATGCCCACTGGCATGGTGGGTACGGAACATGCAAACGAGGTCTGGCGCATTCTGCCTTTCTCTGGCTCACCAGTAGTTGGCAGCACAGAGCTCCTTCCTTCTAGAGCGTCAGACCAAGAGGGCATGCCCACGAGACGCGGGCATAGGTAGGAGGGGGCTGACCGGAGCCCTGCAAGTGACTTTGCACAGGCCCCCCCAAAGCCTAACACGGAGGGTGCCACCAGAACAGCCCAGCTGCAGCCCCATCCCCCGGTCTCGCAATGCCCACGCTATGCCCTCGCTGCCGTGGGCTCTGCAAAAACTCCCCCGACGACTGAGGACAAAGTATTAGATCACGGTCCAGCGCGTCTCATGGCCTGGTGCAACCGAGAGCGCTGCACGTCTAACCCCACGCCGGGCAAGAGCCAAAATCTTTTCCAGAGCTGCCCCCAGAAGTCAGAACGCAGGTCAGAAAACAGCAGGTGTCGCCATGGACTAAACAGCTTTGACAGCTGGGAGGGGTGCGTGGTATGGAACAGATCAGCAAGGCAGCAGGTTACAATCCGTTAGAATATGGCCCCCTGCACTGGCACCTTGCAGGCAGTGAGAGTCCCATAGCCCAGAGCCAGCCACCCACCTCATACAGCCCACGCCGAGCCGTTCTCCTCCGGCTGCAACGCCCCTGCTGCACCAGGCACCTCTGCTGCAAGCCGCTGCTCTGCTTGATGGATAACATAAGCGATGCTGCTCTGGTGATCTATTACAGTCATACTTCAGCCAAGTGCCATTGCCCCAGTGATGTGTTATTGTAATACATCACTGGCAGTAACGGGCAGCAGGACCAACAACCCGGCAGGTGCCCTCCATCAGGCATTTAATTATAAAGCTCTAAACTTTTCTCCTTTCACCGGAAAATAAAGGCTTTGTTTCCCCTATGTGTGCTGGGCGGTTCCCCGTCACTCCATCAAAGAAGGAAGAAATGGCAGGGGAGAAGTTTTACAGAAATCGCACAGACTCTGCAGTATGATGAGCAGATGGAACTGGTTCTCTGGCTCGCCCCCATCCCCCAACTCTAACGTTCACAAGTGGTTTATTGGTCTTATTTTATCTTCCCCCTTCATAAGCTGGGAAGTCGCTGGATATTTCTTGCAAGTGGCAGTTTGCTTTACTGGGCAGGTTTTCCTGAGATCTCACACGTTCAGCTGACCCCCTTAGCTAGCTGCTACAGTGTGCAAAGTGTTTAACGTACTCAGCACCCTGTCCTGGCTCTTGCTGGGCATGGTGGTCTAGGTGCTAATGCCACCCCAGCACCCTACCACGCCCACCCTCACGCCCCCCACGCGCCACTGGGCAGACACCTGTCCAATCACCTGAAGAGCAGAGCCCCACCCTAACTTTGGTCATACTCACAAGATGAACTAATCTTCTAATCCGCTACAGAAAGGTTCATCGTTGTTCCTCTGATCCCTTTGTCCAGCCAAGCCATGCCCTGGGCTTTCTGACAGCTCCTTACTTCAAGCATTTTCCTTCTGTGTTTGCATTCCTCTGGGATAACAATCACTGCATCACCAGAATGTATCCACCTTTGTGGTGAGACACAGCAGCTGTTTCATGGTGCAAGGTAGTAGTTTGCAAGAATTCTAGACCAAAGCTAAAAGTAAACCTCTCCACCTGCAGCTGCAGGGTGAATTTAAGGGATGCAGAATGTAAACAAACCAAGGGAATGTGACTGAGGTGCCAGGATCCCAACCCAACTTTCAGGAAGTGCGCTAGGATTTTTAGTGACCGCACATGCTCAGGACGTAGGTTTTATGTCCCACCTCCAACAAGGCAGGGCTCCCAGCACCAGTCTGAGGTATTGGTTCAGTGCTGACTCAGAGGGAAGAGTCTCAGTGCCATGGAGCAAGTGGCCAACTATTACTTCCTGCAACATGTGGGTTTTCCTTGTAAGTTTTCCAGCCGAGTCCTGACCAGCACTGAACCTACTTAGCTTGTAAATCTGGCCACACGGCAGCCTGTGGGAAGCATGGCCAGTGGACAGCATTTCTGCTGCATGTAGTAATTACCCTGGCTAGTCCATGAATGAACTGGCTCTTTCCTACAGCATGATCATTCTGAGGCCTTTTACTTGTAACGAATACAGTACACTAGTCACTCTGTCAAGAGGCTTTTCCCTACTGCACCTGCTAAAGTAACCACAGGAACCCATTGGGTACAGCTCCCTGCCTTTGTTGTTCTGTTTTTTCTCCAGTAGCTTTCACAAAACAAATAACTTCCTACAAGTATTTCCTTCTGGCTCAAACCTTGCTGCTCCCTCCGGGAGGTTCCCAATGGATGGTGAAAGTCAACAGGGTATCGTCTCCAAAAGACCCTGCCACCCTTGTGGTGCTGGGTGCTGCATGGACACAGAGCAAGGTACAGTCTCTGCCCCAAAGTGTTTACAGTCTAACCAAGTCAGATCCACGGGAGGGGAGATGACACAGGCATAGAGACTTGCCCACGGTCACACAGCTGGGCCAGGAAGAGAAGCCAGGAGGTCTCCTGGCCTCTGCACTGGACTGTGCTGTGCTTTGTCTCAAAGAGGGCTGCCTTCTCCCGCAGTCAGACGGTGCATCCCAGCCCGGCATTGTGTCAGCCACGCACCACTGCGTGAGGTGTGAGGAATAGGAAATCTCTGCAATAGGAATGGAGCCTGCCAGTGCTGGTTCGTTGTGTTTAAATCAGTGTCCCTCTTAGTTTTCCCTGTACAGAAAGCACTGCTCAACGTCCTTGTTGCAGTGAGGGGATGTTGGCCCCGTGATGGACCTGCCTGGGAACGCCAGCTGGAAATGAGCAGGGTGTCTAGCTCGGCGTTTGGGACTGTGACTGGCCAGGGGCACGGATTCACTCCTGCGTGGGCTCTGCCCCAGCTTTACTTGCCTTTGCAGGTAGCAGCAGAGCCGGCCGCTGGGACCTCAGCATCCTTCCGTTTTGTGGGGAAATTTTACTCAGCAACTGTTGGCATCCAGAGTTGGAAAAGTTTGTCTAATCTTCATCCCCCCACGTGCCATTTTGTCTGCGGAAACTGCTGTTCATCCACTGGTGGCCTCTAGCTGTGAAACTGTACTTCTAATTTTCGTGCCAGAGATTTTTTTATTTAATAAATAATTTTTTTTTAGAGAGTGGGTTTCTGGGCTAAGCCTTTTGGAAAGCATAAGCATTCAACCCTCCCGCAGCGTAATGTCCTGGGGCACAGGTAATGTCCCTTATGTATCTGTTCGTATTTCTGAGTTCCCATGTGTGCCAGTTTGTCTGGGGTTTTCTGAAAGTATCACGCTGAGAGAGGAGGAGGAATGGCAGGAAAAGACACACAGGAACTAGGTGTACTGAGGTTTGAAAGAACGTGGTCCAGGGCCTCTGCAGAAGCGATCAAGATGGCCCTGAAGCCTCCTGGATGTGCTGTGCCGTCGTGTGTAGGAGATGCCTCCTCTTGCATCTTCTTTTGGGGTGAGTCAGCAGGGCCCAACTTTTCATAAAGCTGAAGCCCACTTGCACCTTCAGCTGCACCCAGATCGCAAGTAACTGAGCACGCAAAGAGTGTGTATATACACATGCACAGATACCTCAGCCGTGCTCTCAGGTATCTCCAGCACGTGACCAGGACTTTCCCCCATGCACGTAACTCTCTGATGGCTGTAATCACGGCAGCGTGGACCCAGGCCTGGGTTTCACTCAGGCTTTTTCCTGTCACTGCAAAATGAGCATCATTCAAGGTCATAAAAACTGACAGTCAGTAACAGGTGCGGAGAAGACACACTGCCATGTGCGGCTCCAGGCATAAATCCAGGGAACGACAGTCAAACAAGGAGGAGTCATTGGCCTGGCTGCTGTACCCAACAACTGGCACTAGCTGCCCGTCAGCTGCCAGCAGAGCAGCATATGGAACTGCAGGCTTATTATGGACAGAACAAAGCTCCCCCCGAGCTATATATACGTAGAGAGGTCACACGGAGAACACGCACGCAAACCTCACTAAAGTGACACTATTAAGGGGGCAAACTCAAGCACCCAAAAGTTAGGAAATGCCAGACCTGAGGTTGCCTGTGCCGTGGGCTCTCCTCTGCCCTGCACCCAGCCTCCCAGCACCCCCACCTCCTGCAATGGCTTCTTCCCCCTCTCAGGGCACAAGGGTGCCGACTCCCTGCACGGGCCCTGTGCCCACACAGGTCCCCTGCTGGGCAGCCTTGCTGTGGGGCTGAAGCGGTACCCAGGGCTGGGCGAAACACACAAGTGCATTTCATGGCAGAACAGCAGAAAGTCAGTTCTTGGGGCCTCACCTTCCAACCCTGGAGGTCAGGATGCTATGTTGGGCCTGTGAGATCAGGCACCTCCAACCAGCGAGGCCAGCCCATGGAGAAGTTCCCGACACGCCCTCGTTTAAGTCCAGCTGTTGCAGGAAAAATACAAGATCCTGAACTCTCTGAAAATGGGTTTCCTTGAATCAGAAACCTTGTTCCCTGCCAGGCTTTGCCCAAATAACAAAAGCCAACATGGAGACGGATGACATCGGAAAATCTCATGCTTAAAAATGAAGGCAGAATCGCCCCCTTACCATCCAGAAAACAGGAACTATGGCCGCAGCAATTAGTGGCTTGTGGGTTCTGGCATCGTGCCATCGGGTTAGACTATCGACATTAAACTGCAGAGCATGCCTCCCAGCAGGCTTTGTCCAGGAGCGGCTCTCATGCCAGGCTCCCGGCTAGCTTGGGAAGAGGTCGTTCACGCTCGAGTTGAAAGCCCAGTCACATTATATCACTTACAGCTAATTAACAAGCTCCTGGCATATCACAGCAAGACACCGTTCCCTGCAGTGAGCGATGTCCTGGGTCAGCCGTTAGCTCCGTGTTTATTAAACTCTCCATACACTGAGGCTAAATGCATCTCCTCATCTTCTTCCCCAAGACTGGGGTGTAGATGCCAGCTAGCTAGCTCAGGCTCGACCTGAGCTAAAAGAGACCTTGCGCAGGTGGGCTGCAGGAAAGCCTTCCTAGAGGAAAGGCTGGATGGTGGGAGGAGGTGTAGCCTTGTTTTATCACGTCCCCGGCCTGGAGCTTCTGGGTGTCCAGGTATCAGCACTGGCCAAGAATGGTTTCTGCAGCTGTGCTGAACTCGAGGGTTGGGACCAGGCAGGACTAGCCATGGCCAGGCAGCCTTTGTCGCCTGGGAAGGGATCACTGCAGCACGCTGTGGAGGAGGCTAGCCCTGGGCACTGCAGCTAGGGCAGAATGCTGTGTCCTCGGTGCATAGCACTGCCCCTTGAAGGGGGCACGTAACACCTGTGCTGGGTGATCTGCCCTGGCTTCCAGCTTCTCTCTGGTGCTCAGGGATGCGGAGGCTCAGGGAGCCTCTCAGGTGCACAGAGTGTGAGGGATTCTCCAGAGGGCTCCAAACGCAGAGCAGAGCCGGTTCCCATTTACTTCTCCCATTAGCCCCTGGCCTGTCATCTCTCCTGCTGCAGCGGCTCCCTGAGAAGGGTGGGGCTCCGGCTGCCTGAATCTGAAAGCTTAGCAAGACAGTCAAAGGCACAAGAAGACCAAAGGCCTTTCCCTTCCCTGCCTGGCTTGACAGCCTCCTTCCCAGCTCTGGGGCCTCTGCTAAGGATGCTTTCTCTGACACAGCGCTGAGGAGAAAACATTCTCATTTGCCAACAGAGTCGGGGTAGCCAATGCAGCGTTGTATTTAACAGCGGCTCGGGGAGGGATGGGGCTGGATTCTTCCAGCTATGGCTAGGTTACCACAGAATAATTAGGGCGAAAAATCGATCACAGCTAATCTGATAGGTTCTCAAGCTTACAAATATTTGCAGCTTTTCCACTATTGCGCTTGACTGGGCCTGGAGGTACCAGACGGTTAGTCGCTCAAAACACTAGAAAAGTCGCAGCAGGAAATGCCCTGAGCTGTCTTCCAGAACGGTCATTCCAAAGCATTCTCTTGCGGAAGGTGTCCAAAGGAGCCTAAAACGAAGCGGTAAAAAGCGTCGGGCTCTTTTAGCTCCCGGCCTTGCACAGCATTTGTTCACCCCCAAGCCCTGCGAGGGCTGTGCAGGGAGGATGCTGCTCGCCTCACTGACACGGACATTGAACTGAGGCCCCGAGAAGGGAAGCGACTTGGCCGCAGTCACACCAGTCAGACCCCACCCCCAGGCACTGCGACACTGCCCAGCGGCAGCCTCGGCAGGCGTGGTCATGGCAGACAGAGCGAGCCTGGCGTAGTCCTTGTCGACATGGGGACGCTGGCGGGAGGAGCTCCCTCTTATTCCACAATAGCCAGTGCACTTTGAAGCCACACTCTACCTTATTCCGGCGTGACCCCCCCCACCCAGCCAAGCCGTCATGGGGAGTGAGGGCCCCACTGCCCGTGCCCCCAGCCTGCGGAAGGTGGGCGCTCTCTCAGCCAGGAGCGCCTGCTGGCGTTTCAGCCAGTGACAGTGGCAATCGCGGGCCTCCTCCCTACTCGACTGGCAGCCTCTGTGCAGGCCCCGCGGCTGCCTGTTCCAACCCGCCATGGGGTGTCACCAGCTGGGGCTGCGGCTGAAAGCACCCACTGAGTGACAGCTGGTGCTTGCTGGCTAGTCCCTCTGTGTGCACTGGGCCCGCCCATTGATGTCAGCGGGCTGAGGATTGAGCCAGACACCAGGCACAGCCCACTGCACGCTGGCCACGCGTGAAACACAAAATATTTCCATGCTTGGGAGTTCCCCCATCTCCCCTCCCCACCCCACAGACTGCTGCTGCCCGCCCCACCCAGCCATCTGAACGGAGCCATTGATCCACGGCGAGCAGATAAAAACGTCATCCTTGCTACAGCTTGTAAACACGTAAAACATTTCCACAGGTTTCCTGGCTGACTTTTCTGCTGACAGTCTAGAGAAGAAACAACCTTTGCTGAGCATCGTTTAATTCCAGTAGCAATGACTGAGCCCACAGGGGGACGGGGGTTGGGTTAAATGCCAGAAATGGATCCTGGGTCGTTTTGTGGTTGTTCTCCCCACAGGAAGGATCTTTTCAAAGCAGATTTAGCCTGTTTGTACATGGGTTTAGTGCACTCTAGCAGACACAACACAGTGCTGTTTAAACATGCTCCATGCATTTCTTCATGGACACGTTTCTTTGGAGTGGTGCTGTGCTGAGATATTTAACTAGCTGCTTGTGAAAACATTATTTTATTTGGAAAGAACAGTTCCACCAGTTTCTAGGTTTGCTCTATCGCTGGGTCAAACGGCAAAGCAACCGGGACGTCAGTGGGAGCAGTGTCTTTAACTCGTGGATTAAACGCTGTGCCGGTCTCATTTCTATAGTCACCAAAATGAACAAGCCAAAGGTTTATCACAGACTTGGGTAAAAGGCGGCCCAGTGGGCTTCCAGACAAAGCTCTCGAACTGTGACTGCCCAGTTCCAGGCTGTGTGTTTACTGCTTGAATTGTCTTTGTGGAAAAGTACTCAGAATCGCTTTCTGTGTGCACGCAAGGATTACCCTCCCCAGGGTAACAGCCCCTTGGTGGTTTCTTTCCTCCCCGCTATAGATTATGAGGGATTCTAAATCAGATATGGCCATCACAGGGGTATTATTTTCCCTTTACATCTCCAGCCTAATTCCTCTAGTTCTGAGTCATGATCAGCTGAATCCTCTCTGTGAGAGTCCCCCAGAAATGGCCTGCAAGTGTAATATGAAAGTCCAGCATTTCACTTAGAGAATGGCATAGAGATTATTACACTTATAAAGTTTGCGGATGATACCAAGCTGGGAGGGGTTGCAAGTGCTTTGGAGGATAGGATTAAAATTCAAAATGATCTGGACAAACTGGAGAAATGGTCTGAAGTCAATAGGATGAAATTCAATAAGGACAAATGTCCATTTAGGAAGGAACAAACAGTTGCACACATGGGGAAGGAGTGCTGTGGAAAGGGATCTGGGGGTCAGAGTAGACCACAAGTTAAATATGAGTCAACAGTGTAACATTGTTGCAAAAAAAAGCAAATATCATTCTGGGCTGTATTAGCAGGAGTGTTGTAAGCAAGACACAAGAAGTAATTCTCCCGCTGTATTCCGAGCTGATTGGGCCTCAGCTGGAGTACTGTGTCCAGTTCTGGGTGCCACATTTCAGGAAATATGTGGACAAATTGGAGAAAGTTCGGAGAAGAGAAACAAAAATGATTAAAGGTCTACAAAACATGACCTATGAGGGAAGATTGTCTTCTCTTTTCCAGACTAAATAAACCCAATTTTTTCAGAGAGGGGGCATGTTAACCGTTTTCAAGTACATAAAAGGTTGTTACAAGGAGGAGGGAGAAAAATCGTTCTCTTTAACCTCTGAGGATAGGACAAGAAGCAATGGGCTTAAATTGCAGCAAGGGAGGTTGGACATTAGGAAAAACTTCCTAACTGTCAGAGTGGTTGAGCACTGGAATAAATTGTCTATCCTGCTCTTAAAAATCTCCAATGAAGGAGATTCCACAACCTCCCTAGGCAAACACCTGTCAGGGATGGGCTAAATCAGGGGTTGGCAAACTTTAAGAAGTGGCGTGCCAAGTCTTCATTAATTTAAGGTTTTGCGTCCCAGTAATAAATTTTACATTTACAGGGGCCCCCCGACGGAACCCCAGACTGGCAGCAGGCTGAGCGGTGCCGGCGGCCAGGACCCCAGCTGGCAGGGGCCAGTGGCCGGAACCCCAGACCGGCAGCGCGGGTGGCAGATGGAACCCTGGGCCGGCAGCGGGCTGAGCCGCTGGCCCCTCTCAGCCCGCTGCCGGTCTGGGGGTCTGTCCGCTGGCCCCTGCCAGCCGGGGTCCCGGCCAGCGGCCCCACTCAACCCGCTGCTGGCCCAGGATTCTGTCCATCCAGGCCAGCTGCAGGATCAGCGGGGCCGGCAGCCGGGACCAAAGCTGGCAGCAGAGTGCCACTAAAAATCAGCTCGCATGCCGCCTTTCGCATGAGTGCCGCAGGTTGCCAGCCCCTGGGCTAGATAATACTTAGTCCTGCCATGAGTGCAGGGGACTGGATTAGATGACCTCTCGAGGTCCCTTCCCGTCCTACGATTCTATGATTCCCAGCCAGCCACCATGTTCGTTCAAAGGGTAATCAGTTCTGCAGTGGTGATTTCCTTAAGGCAAGGGTGAAGCCCAATATAAAATGATGCATTCCCCACAAAGCAGAGCCACGTGTATTACAAGGAAAAGTTGCAAGACTAGGTAGCCAAGCATTGCTGAGGGTTGAAAGCACTGTCCAGCTACCAGCCAGTGGGACAGCCGAAGGTGAGAGCAACTTCACAATGGGGACAAGCTGGGCTAACTCCTGAAGTGCCGGAGGGATGGAGCCATTGCAGGACCTGTTCCCTCTATGGCCCTGCCGTTTGCTTGCCTCGGCTTCATGCTCAGCCACACATTGTTTCTCAGGCTCAGAACATTGGTTTTTTAACTCAGTGAATTGTATAAAGGTGGCCATGACCCCTGAACCACTTCCTTGGACAGTTGTTCACCTGACCTATATATTTCCTGGCAGCAGGTGCCTGGTCCATGCTGCTCTCAATCTCCAGCATGAAGCAGGGCGATCAGACGTCTGGGTTTTCTAGTTAAAAGCAGAATTAGGGGAACGATAGCCAGACCTGCTACAGGGCATGACAGTTCTGTGCCTTCTCCACTGGCCCATCCAGCTGACGGCTGGTTCTGCAACTGCAGGGCCTGCCAGCTGCGATGCTCAGTTACATGCTCTGCGATGCTCAGACAGTTACATTGCAGCCATAGAACCTGTACTGTGGACATCCTAGTCCTCACCCCCAAGGGCTTGTGATGTGGCAGGTGAAAAAGACCGACGCATGGAAATTGTCAGCTTGTGTCAAATCAGTAAGTTCCAATTCAATCCGTTTTGTCTCTGTCACTGTTTCCCCAGAATGTTCAACCAAGTCAGAGCCTGGCTAGGAGGACGAGTCACCTACTTACTGAGGCATTTGTCATCGCATGGCAAACCAGCTGGAGAGCTCTCTTCCACTATAGGCCCAGGGGCCAACGAGCAGACACAGCCATAGTCTATGGCAGCAGTTCTCAACCAGGAGTCCAGGGCCCTCTGCGGGGGGCTGCAAGAAGGTTTCAGGGGGTCCACCAGGCAGGGCCAGTGTTAGACTCACTGGAGCCCAGGGCAGAAAGCTGAAGCCCCACCTTATGGGGCTGGAGCCCGGGGCCCTGAGCCCCACCACCTGGGGCTGAAGCCAAAGTCTGTTAGCCAAAGTTAGTTTTGTGGGGCCCCCTGTGGTGTGTGGCCTCAGTCAACTGCCTTGTTTGCTACCCCCTAACGCCGGCCCTGGCTTTTATACGCAGAAAACCAGCTGCTGTGGCACAGGTGGGCCGTGGAGTTTTTATAGCCTGTTGGGGGGGCCTCAGAAAGAAAAAGACCCCCTGGTCTCCGGTACTCACTTTGAGAAACAAAGCTGTACAGTTCTTCCCCTTGCATGTAGTGGGAGACAGTGTGATCGGGTGACTGGAATGGCCACGCACGGTCTTTAGCCTCTCGGATCAAATCCAACCCATGGATGAAATGAACAAAAACTGCTACAATCTAGCAGCTATTCGGGAGTTTATCTGAAACCAGATGATTGTGTCAGTGAACGTCCTAGTGAACAATTGTCACCTACCTGGGATCAGCTGGCAGCACAGCCACACAGACTACATCGGTGCTGCTGCGTGTATTGATCAAAACAGACGCAACCCAGAGAGCGGGGAAACTTTTCAAACTTCTCTTGTTGGTTTAGAAATAGCAAAGATCTAATGTCTGCAGCCGTCTCTGGCCTGTAACATGTAAGCTACACAGCGGGGTCTCAGACACAGACTCTAGTGAGGAAGGCGTAGGCCCTGCAGAGCTAATCCAGTTTGGGGAATTTACTTGAACAAAGCTCAAGGGTTTCATACACGTTTCTATCCTTTAGCTCTATGTCTGAGCAGCCTCCTACATGTTCTGAAAAAGCATGAACAGCTAAACCCATCTCTGTCTTATTCCCCAGAGAGCAGAATTAGCAGGAGATCAGTACAAACCTGCCCACACATGTATCTGGGTTTTTTTTAAAAAAGCCCCTCTGCTGAGTGGCAGGAAGGACAGGAGTCCATAAGCTACTGTGGCTCCTTACAAAACAGGTAGCATTGAACAGATGTTGGATTCTCTTAAATTGCTATAAAACATGCAACGTGAACTGGGAAGCAGCACACATCCTGAGGGAGAGCAGCGCCCAGCCATGGTAACCGACGGACATATGGAGCCAGAAAACAGGAACCCTTCGAGAGCTAAAGATGCAAATTGCACCTCTGTGCGTTTGAAAAGCAGGCAGCCCAAAGGTGCGTGCGGTGTGTGCTGTATGGCCTTGTGCCTGCGAAAGACACAGGGGAAGAGGATCACTGCCAATCGCCAATGAGGGATTCAGTGTAGCAGGATATGCATAATCTGTGGTTCGATTGCCCAACCCACTGCAGCAGACAAGGGAGAAAGTTGACTTAGACTGTGAAGTTCACCTTAGCTACCAAGTTTCTCAAGGCCCAGCTAGCTCCTGCAGTTCCCAGGTTTCTCACCACACTGTGTTGTGTGTCCCCATGTGCCAGTATGGGACAAGCCAAAGAAATGGCCCAAAAAGCCCTTTTGGAATCTATTTCGGGTGCTCCTAGATTATACAGTAATGCAAACCGAGTGCCAAGATACACGGTGCTTGGGGGTATGTAAACTAATTCAGAAACCCTGTTGGGACTTCACTCCACTGTCCTGCCCCTCCATCTGAAACAGCGCCAGGCCCTGCATAGCCCAGGCACTACCGCCTATTAGAGATTTTGCTCTAAGCAGCTTGAGAGTGTTTATTTAGTGTGCAAAGAAGATTGGAGCCGGGAGAGGCACAAAAAAGATTATTCTGTTTATCACACAGCTTTCCCTGCTCGATCTGTAGTCATGGAAAAAGTCATTTACTCAGGTTATCCACAGGCTTTGCTCACCAGCAAGGGTAGAAAGCCCTGAAAATTTGAGAGATGCAGAATGGATTGGCAAAATGCAAGGTACTTAGGAGCATCTGACACTCAGGAACACACATGCAAAATGCAAGGGCTTTTCAATCTCGACTCTCCTACTAACAATGGGGGAAAATGTCCCAGTCCCAATACATGCCAGTTAGCTCCCTCCAGGGGCCAGGCAATAATCCACTGGATTGGCACAACTGAGAGATTGCTCTTCAGTATAAAATTAACAACCATAAGAATAGGCTGGGATAATAGTGTGCTACATCCCCTTCTTCACTAGCCCCAGTCTGGGTTGCTTTCTTTTACATTATTTATTAATGCCATTTTATTTTGTTTTCATTTTTTTTCTGCTTGTAATGAAAAAGGTTTCTTCCATCCCCAAATGCACAGGGTTTGTACAGTCCCTGTGGTCAGTCTGGGTAGACATAACCATAAGGATCAAAGTGCATACTGGAACCTCCGTTCCCAGCCCACTGTGCCTGCAATACGGTGTCCCCTATTGGCATAGAATCTCCCTCTGGCGTTCACAGCAATGGGAGAGCGGTGCATGTCCCCAGTGGGAAGCAGACACCCCATCCTAGGCAAGAGGCTCACTGTGGTGTCCTGCGAGCTGCAGAAACAACATCCGACAGCCAGGGTGGGATTTTAAATGTCCTGTTGGAAAAAAGGGAAATTAAAGCCCCCAAGAAAGTTCATAATTACAGTGTGCAGGAAAAGACACTGAGACATTCCCGGCATGTGATGCTGGAGCCCCCGGGGGTGCAGCCCTAGTGCTGCCCCTGATGTAGAGGAGCGGGTGCATTTTCCATTCACAGTGTCCCCTCTCCAGGAACCGTTCCCAACCCGCCATTGCTCTGTGTGGGCTGAGTGGCAGAGCCGTGGCAACGTGCATTTGTGCAGGATGTTTCCATGATCACACATCTGACATAACACTGAAAACTCTCGGGACAGTGATTCGCAGCGCCCGCCTGAGACCGGAGCCTGGCCTTGAGACATTGCTGTAGCAGGCTTCGTTTGGCATTGGACTGTGTATTGATTCCAGGACATACATGACTACAAAAAGCACATTTCTTTTGAAAAACTGGGCGGATATTTTGGAAACAATAACGCTTCACCCTTCAAATGCCCCTGCTGTGCCAGGATCTCACAGCACTTGACAAACAGAACATAGCGATGTCACAGTGAGGCCCTGCCACCTGCCCCCTGGGAGAACAAGGATGCTGTGCTCTCCAGTTAAGGCTGGATGTCCTTGTAAACGATATGCTCTACCACAAGTCATTGGGCTCAGTGCAGAAGTTATTGGGTGAGATCCTCTAGCCTGTGCTGGGCAGGTCAGAACACGTGATCATAATGGTCCCTTCTGCCTGTCAGGCCTTGGACTCGATGAATTAACAATGAATTCTGTGTGCTGTTTAAAACAGGGACATGAGAGTCAGGGCTCCTGGGTTCTAGACCCACTTTAAACAATGACTCCCTGGGTGATCGGGGCCAGCCATTTGAGGGTGGATTTTAAGAGGTGCTGAGCACTCAGCTTCTGCTTCCTCCAGTGAAATCAATGGGTGCTCAGCACCTCTGAAAAATCAATCCCTAGGAAACTCTCTGTGTCTCCATCTGCCCCCCTCCAAGCAAATCACACTCACCTGCCTTGCAGGGCTGCTCGGGCTAGTCAATGTCTGTGTTAGAAGATTAGCATGTCTTTACAAATTGCTACAGAATATTTTGAAATAAGCAAAGCTAATTTGCGAGGGCGTGTGCTGAGCCAGATTCCACAGGGCCTGAGGATTTCCTTTGATTTGCTGGTACATTTTAAGGAATAAGAAAACAAGAGAGTGAATTTGTGTGTAATTACTGCCAGGAGATTGTATTTCAGTCTTTCTTGTGTTTCCAGACAGGAACAGGTGCCAACCCACCTCAGTTTGAGCTGACAAACCTTGATGTACTGAGTTTGTTTATAATATTTATGTCTGTTGCTCATTCCTCTTCCAACCACTGGCTTGAACTGTGAATGGAAATTGATGATTATTAGGTTCTGAATGTAAAATAAGCATCCATTTTAATGGCAGCAGTTGTGGAAGGACATGTTACATGATGAGCCAATTATGTCTGTAACCAATATGCTTGTTTCTCACGAGCCCTGCAGCCCTTTGGAGCCATTCCCCTGCCTTGTGACTGTCCCGGGACAGACTGAAACATTTTCCTGCCGATCAACATGCCTCCCCTTCCAGATCTCTTCCACGCTGGAAATTATGCTGAAACTATCACCCGGAGCCTTAGTTAGTCTGCCGCTTATTCGTGGACAGCTGGGAGGGGTGGGGTGGGTAAAACTGCCAGGCCTTGCTCTCCAGCGTGCGGGTGGGGGTCACACTCTCCTGGCCCAGAGCGGAGAGGAGGGGTGGCCCGCCCATGCTCGCCCCAAAGCAGTGGCTCCTGTCACCCTCCAGCCCGTTGGCTCTTGCTGCTCGCAGATTTGCTGCGGTGGGCCCCTCTGAATGAGCACAGGGCACTGCCAGTGGCCTCAGGAGTCTCTGGCTCCTTCCCCCTCTCCTGCCTCCTGCTGTCTCACTCGCCCCCTTGACGCTGGCCGCGCTCGGGATGGACTCTTCCCACAGCACCTTGCCAAGGCCCCACGGATTTGCTGCCCGCCGCTGGCTCCCTGTGTGTCCTGCAGCTGCACAGCCAGGCGGCTTGGCGCCAAGCTGGCCCTGGTGCCCCCAGACGGGAGGCTTTGCCTGTAGGGCCAGGCTGGGCTGCACAGGAGGGTGGGCAAGCAGTGGCTCAGATCTGGGGGAGCGACACCCCCGCATAGCCCTAGGCACCCCCGCCTCTGCTCCCATTGCACACCAGGCTTCCCATGCACACTTACGTCATGTCACTAATGTCCACAGTACAGCCGAGCTCGTTCGCTCAGAAACCATGAGCCAGGCCCCAGAAAGTTCTGAGGGTGTTTTAAGAAGACTAGATTGTGGGCTTTGGCCTGTCCAACTTCCGAGCGCCCCCTGCCCACCTCCTCGCGGACAATTGCTGCTCTGCCAAGTGTCTGGTGCAGACAGTGACGCTGGCCCCAGCTGCAGGAGCTCTGCTGGAGACCCCAGCCAAGCTCGGGGCCTCGCTGGGTGTCTGCACACAGCACGCGAAGACGTTGTAGCACTCTACTTGCCTTATCTAGCCTAGCACCGGTAAGAGCAGCCGCACAGACCTGGCGGTGCAGGCTGGAGGCCGGAGCACATACCCCGGGTCCCTCAGGCACAGTATCCTCGGGTGGGAGCTGCAACTGGGAATTACCAAACTCCACTCCTGCAGCACCTGCCAGAACTGCATGAACCAGGAGCAGGTTTTCATGCCGTTGAGCTGGGCAGGATCCAGGCGGGTGCCCGACAGGTGCAAAGCTCTAAAGCGCGTCTGCGATGCGCTGGGCCAGCCAGGGCCCCCAGGCGTGGATGTTACACTTCAGAGAAGGAGGCTGCCTTCTGGAAAGATGCATTTATTAAATCGGGTCTGACCCTTTCGGAGCTAGCACTGGCAGGTCTCCTAGCCCCTGGACACAGTATGTCTGAGTCGGCCACATCCTATTCTTAAAGGGACAGTGCCCATTCACCAAGTATGAATAATAATAAAGCAAAAGAAAAACAAGTATTAGCACAGTATTTAAATTCGCTTCCAAATACAGTGATTTGCAACTTAAAATAATTCCAACAATTCCTCCAGGGGCTTTACACTGTCATACACACATGCACTATAATGTATCTACCAGCTCTCATCCCTACGTGGGTTGCCAGGGCTTGAACCCACAACCCTAAGTAGCCACATGTGAGGGACCAGCTGCCGATTTCCTCTGTGCACCAGCCCATACAGGGGAAACGCCACACATGTTGAAAGGAAGATGCTCGCATTTGTGAGTCAGAGATGTGATGCTGGGCATCACAATTCCTGGTTCTCTTCCTAGCTCCAGGAGCAGCTTGTGGTTTAGTGATCACAGGTGGCATCACCAAACACAGTGCCCATGGCTGGGTCGTCTTTGGGGACTGAACCTGAGACTGCTCGGTGTGAACCATGAACACCCAGGCTACAGAGCCACAGCTCTCAGCGTGGGAACATTTGCAGTCTCTGTAGGTGGTCTAGCTGGCACAGGCTCCAAGACTGTGAGCACTGTCTCCAACACTGCTACCTGCCGCCCAGCACTGGACCACTGCGAGCGCTCCCGCCCCAGCACTGGATTGCTGCAAGTGTTCTGCCCAAACCCCTACTCCCCCAGCACTGGACTGCAGCGAGCACGCTCCAGAATCAGAAAAGAAAAACAAAGGCTTCTGGAGAAACCCAGGAAGCTTTCTTCTGGCTGGCAGGGGTGCCTCCCGCTGCCCCAGGCACTGTTAGCATTGGGCTGCATCTGCTGAGGAGACCACCTGTTGGGAGGCAGGTTTCCCCTCTTCTCAAAGTGTTTTCACAGAATGCGTTCAGTGCGTACAGCACACCCAGAGAGCTGGAGCAGGCGAGACACCAGGCGGCCAGACTGCTGGTTTGACACCACGAGGCCTCTCTGAAAAGAGAGATTGTTTCTTAAGAATAAATATTAAATAACTCTAAAATTTCAAATAATTCAGAGCTCTGCTATTTTCCATGCATTATGAAAATACAATTGAGGGGAAAAGGTATGTAATACGTTTCCTATTTCCTGTTTCTGCAGCCCTGCATGTGCCCCGGGAGACTGACACAAGTGGAATTATCTATCCTCTGGCTAGAAGTGTTCATTTCAGGCCAAAAACACCAAAAAAAGTATGAACTAATCTCTGCACAGCGCTGGGGAAGTGTGGGATCGCCGACCACATGCTGAAAAACGAGGCAATTTTCCCCGTTTCAAAAAGTGACTAAAACCACTGTGCTGTTTTCAGCACAAACGCATTCTGTTCCATTTCAGTCCTCTTCAGGAGCAGGATCTCCGGCCCTCGCAGCACACAGCAGAGAGAACTCCAGTGCACGATGCAAATATGACAGTGTCTCACACTGAAATATCTGCGGGGGGAGGCTTCATTTTCTTTGTGATATTTGGAACAACTGGACCAGCTACATTAAACTAATTAAAACCCACAAAACACCAGCCTGTAGAACTAGATATTCACCTAACAGCCAAAAGCTCATTACCGAAAGTGGGATTAATGGTTCACAATGATGCCCCCTTTGTCAGGAAAGGACTGGAGCTACAGGATCTGAACTCTCCCACATAACTCCTGTGAGGCTAGAACCAACTCCCCAGGCCTTGTAGTCCAAGCACTTCTAACCAGGAAATAGATCGTTCCACATGGACCAATGCATCCAGACACAAGCAAGTCTGCAGAAACTAGCTCCATCTACCGCAGGATTCCGCCTCAAGCAAGAGCCAATGCCCATTGCCACCTGGCCAGGTATGGGAAGCTGCACGTGGAGGAGGGGGCAGAATCCACCTGGCCCCACAAGTAACCACGCAGCCTCATGCAGAAGCCTATGTGTTCAGTGCCAAAATTACAGGAATGTAACAGTCAGGGTGCAGAATTAAAATCACAAAAGGCAAGAAATGCAAAAGTAACCCCTCCCCCCCAATTTGCCCATGTAGCACCTCCTGAAGCAGGTAGATAGTTTTAATCATTTGGGCTAGACAGTCAAGTTTAGGACCAAGCATTTAGGCACATACATTTGCACACTCCAAATGCATGCTATGTTTGTACACATTGGTTATTTGCACGTACACTTAGCCTGCTAGATGCCTAGCTGGCCACAAAGGTAGGCAAATACTTTATTTACTAGTGCATGGCTCGTATTTGCAGACAAATTAGATGCATGCAAGTATGTGTTCTAATGCACCCTGCCAATTTATAACCTGCACGTTTAACCAGAAAAGTGAGGCTATTTCTGTGTTTCTACGAGCAAGCAGCAGGGCTCATGTCTCGCTTTTTTCTTTCCTTGGTTTGAACTGCACATTTACGATCGCACCAGCACAGTTTCTGACGGTAACTTCCTCACATAAAAAAAACCAGAGGAAAGAAGTTCAAAGCCGGCTGAGCGCTGCCGAAAGATGCTCTGTGGAGTGCAGGCCATTTCCTTTTATGCTCAATGGACGGGTCGGAAGAGGGGAGTTCCCAGCCTTGCGGTTGTCACTAGCCAGGGGGAGGCAGGCTTCCACCTTGAGATGTTTGAGAGAGACCTCGTCTTTCTTCCCGAAATGGAATCTCAGAAGTTCCAAAGAGCACAGCCGAGGCTGTGCGGACCCTGACATTGCTTGCCATGCAACTCCGCTCTTGGACGTGAAGTTAAGGCACTTTGCTGTTGGTCGCAGGGCAAAACTGACAACAAATTCTCCCCTCTTCCCCCCTCCCAAAGTCACTATCTCTTCTGTGCAAATTTTCCCAGCAGGAGCCTAAGAACAGCAAACCTGGCCCTGCCCAGCCTCCATCAGGGTGACACAAAGGGAGGTGGGCTTCAGGAGGCGGCACCAAAAAAATTCACGGGTGCCTACTGAGCGTGCTCAGAAGCTATTTGTCTTTCAGGGGCTTATACCTTTGTCCCTTTCAGCTCCATAAAGAGGAGGTCCAGGCCAAGTTTCCAGGTTTTCAGACACTGGTCTTTTTTTGCCAGAGTCCTGTTTGGGAGCTGGGGACGGTGGGAAGTAGTTAAAAAGATTTTCCAGTGGGAAAAATGTCTTTTCCCGTCTCCCAGACCTCAGGCACAGCGGAAGGAATTTTTCTCAAGCTTCTGAAAACAATTCACCGTCAGGCAAACAACAAGCCTGGAAAATTTCAGCCCAGCAGGTGAATGGTTTGGAAAGTGATTAGTGTGTAGAAACTGTCATGCAACCCTAACTATAGGGGTCGCTGTCTAGCACTTTGTCTATTCTTAGGCTAGGACACCACCCTTCCCCCTAATGGGACCCCCGCAGGACCCCAATGACACAGTTAAATAAGACATCAACAGGAGCAAAATAAGTCATGCCCCAAACCTGAAACCCTTCAGTGTGTTGTTTCTGAAATGCTTTTGAAATGCTGATTCTTCTGCTAGTGGAGCTATTTTGTACAGAGTTAAGGGTTCTTGCCACTCTGCAATCATCCCTGTTAGTACAGAATGGGCCTGCAGGATGATGCAGAACAAAGCCACTAGAAATCCCAGCCAACAAACAAGGAGGTGTAGCTGAGTGGGCTCAGCAGCCAGAATACTTGGGACCACATCAGAATTCACCTAGACCACAGATTCAGTCTGCACAGTAGCTGGGACTCAGTGTATATATTTAAGTTAAATAGAAACAACAGGAGACAAATTTCATCTTATTTAACGAGCCACTCTGGGGCCATTCTATCAAAAGCTGGGGTGCTTCCTTTCAGTCCATCAGGCAGGAGCTACTGTCTGAGTAAATATCTCCTGAAGAAGGTAGCCATGCTAAATATCCTTAACAAAGCAATAACTTTAGTTGAGTTTCCAATCCCTTGCAGTGTCCCCTGGTCCTCTTTGATTAGTACAGACAGCAGGTACGGCAGGTCAGTTGGGAAAAAATATGGCATTGTTTCTTTTCCTTGTGCATTTAAGTTTAAAAAGGAGGTAGGGAGCGCCTGGCATTTCCTTCTTCCCCATAACATATAATTTAGAAATATCCCCTCTTTGTATCTGATAGTATTCAACTTCTGCTTAGCAGCTCTGTCCCATACAGGGCACAGGCCTCTTTCAGCTGCTCTCCATTAGCCATCTAGTGACACCTGGGAAAGTGCCAGTGAAGCTCTCGCTGGGAAAGGAGAGTCAAGCCCCTGTGTTGCAATTCACTTCAATCACCACTGGCCAGGGAAATGCCACTTACCAAATAGTGCATTTCTGCACCACCTGCGCCCGCCAGCCCTGTTGGCACCAGCCACAGCACAGCAGCGGCTGCGGTGGGGAGGGAATGTTTGGCCAAAGACACCAGAGTACTTTTTACCAATATATTTCATGGTGCAAATACCAAGCCAGAGATTTAACAGTAATAGAGATAATGAATCCCCAAGGTTCATCCCTCCATCCTGCGTCCTGACCAGAGAGTATATAAAACTCCACATCACAGATTCCCATGGAAAGTGCCATGGGATGCAAGCAGACAGACCATGCGTTTTAAGTTGCCATCGAACCCTGCCCCGAGATTCAGTAGCATGATGCTCCACTGATCTCCTGAGAAGGACAAACTGAGCCTGCAGAGTTCGAACCTGAGGTTCCAGGGAGAGTCTAGGGGGCTAACTCCTGAGGCCGGAGCCAGCAGCCAGCCCTTCCTGTGTAGCTGAGCAAGCTGCTACTGCGCTTTGGCTAAACCCACACCTGAGCCACACAACAGTGCAGGGCGAGGCATTAATAATACATTCAGAGAGTCGCACTCAACCTGCCAGAGCAGAGCAGCCTGTGCCCTGGCAAGCAAGCCCATCGGAGAATTAGCAAACACTAGAGCTGACCGATGGTCCCATTTGGAAAACACTAATTACTGGACTGTGGTGTATTTACCAAGGCCCACTGTGCACCACTCACTGCAGCTGGCTCCAATCACCGCTTAGCTCAACTCACGGGCTGGAGGGATTATTATTAGCCATGCTCTGGCCAGACAGCAGGCCCTCATGGGCTGAACATTCACACGCATCTGCAGGACTATGGCCCTCTTCGTTCTCTCTGCATCTCCGTGGCAATCCAGCTGGTCCAGCGCTCCCTTGGCTGCACATTGGTACAAGGGAGACCCAGCGTCCTGACACGCTATGGGTAGTGCTGAATGAGGGCGTTATTTTGAAAACACGGTAGCTGATATTTTATACAATAGTCACATCATGTACGTGGGAGGCCCTGTTCCATTTTAAAACAAGCACTGAGTCACCAGACTTAAACACTGAGCAAAACCCATCAGTCTGTGAATACTTACAGCCGGTGATTTCCTGCCATAACGGTGAGTGGGCAGCGGCTCCACACCTTGGGCTCAGGCAGGGAGGGATTTTCACCCCACTGTCAAGGATGTTGATCCCCAAAAGGGGGCTCCATCATCCCTCGGCCCTCACCAGGTATGGCGGCACTGCGCACCCAGCCCAGCCTCCGACTCAGGTTTAGGCCCCAGCCGACCACCCAGGAACTCAGCCTGGCTCCAGGCAGCGAGCACCCAGGTCCTAGGCTCCTGCTGGGGGAGCGGGTCAGAGCCTGAGTCCTGCTGTGTGTTGGCTCCAAGCCCTCTCCGTTTGCAGAGTAGCTGCTGAGCCACGACCGAAGATCTGCACTGTGCAATGTGGATGCACAGCACGGCTGTGAGACCCAGCTGCAGCACCTGTAAGCCCAGCTCTGCATGCAGTGGGGACGCTCAAGGGCCAGCCTGGCAACGCCACCCCAAAAGCCCAGTCCCCCAGCCTGGCACTCACCATGCAGTGCAGATACACCGTCTCCCTGCTCAGGTCCCTGCCATAGTCACAGACAGGATGGGGGAGGAAGAGGAGTCAGTGTGAAGCCAGCCAGGACATCGATTCCTAGTATCTGTGGCTGGTCGTGTCCACTTGGTGCTTTCCAAACACTCAGGAAAGCTGGTCCCTGCTCCCATTGGCTCTCAGGACACGGACAGACAGACAGACAGTAGACAGACATTATCTGTGTCAGAGGCCAGGCAGCTTTGCACCACAGGTAGGCCTTCCGGGAAGCAAAGGAGAAGGTGACCTGCTCCCTGCATTCACTTCCCCTGGGGGCTGTTTGGGTTGGGAAGGAAGTGGCCTGCCCCAGGGCCCGAACCAAAGCTCTGCGCCAGCTGGTGCCACAAGGAGAGGCCTGAGCTGCCTGCTGGCAACAGGAGGCCAGAGTCCCACCAAAGAGGCAGCTGTATTGTAAGGGGCAAACAAATGAAAACCAAATGCAAAGATGGCAACTCTGAGCTGCAAACCTGACGGGTGCTCCAGAGTCTGAACTGCTCTGCGCTTTAATTACAGCTCCTTGCCAATCAGGCGGTAATTACTGATATCCTTCCTGCAGCCCACAATTGCCTAATCTTGTTATTTGAGAGCCATCGAGATTTAAACAGCTGGAGAGCTGTGCCTGCTCCTCCAGAGGCTGCGCTTGGCCCTGACACTGATTGTTTAATCTGGAAACAATGTCTGACAATATGCATTCGCTTTTCATCTCCAGCATCTCTGATCCGTAGACCATCCTCCCTGCCACGATACCGTCTGAGGGGCTGATTTCACCTCTCTGTCTGCATGCCAGGCTGAGTGCCCACTGCCCACACACACCAGCAGCCAGGTGCCTCAGCCCTTACCGGGGGGCCCACCCCCTGCCCTGCTGCCAGTCAGTACCCAGCCTCTGCTGAACAGCCCAGCCGTGGGGAGCTTTGTGACACAGACTCCAGAGAGTCCGAACACATTTTCCATAGGACCCCAAACAGCTGTGTCAAATGGCAACGACGCTCAGCTAGGACTGGTCTGGACTGGATTTGGTGACCTAGAGGTGAAAGGGTCTGTATCATGTTCCCAGTCCCTGGAGCCCCTTTTCTATTAGCGGTTAGAATACGGCAGAGAGGAATGTGGCTGTGTTTTGGCTCATCTACAGCAGATGGGATTCGCCCCTTTTACAAGGAGTCTCATTTTGTTATGAATTTTAGCACTGAGATTCTGCACCGCCATGGGCCCACTGCACAGGACAGAGCCGTACGGCCAAACCAACCCACACGGACGAGATTTGTCTTTGCATTTTTCCAGAAGTAAGAGGTTGTTATGTCACTTTAGAGGCTCAGGCAGCAGATAATCAGATAAGTGGGAAATCCACCTTCAGGCCCATAGAAGAACAGACCTAGCATTCAATTCCAGGAATTTACTCCAATTGCTCCAAGTCGGTGACTTCTGCTATTAAAATCATTCCAGCTGTGCTCAGTTGCTCTTCAGGGTGGCAGTGAAGAAAGCTGTTTGTTGGAATGAAAAGAAGTGACTGCAAACACTAAAGTTGAAGTGAAACACCATAAATAATGAACTATTTGTCAACCCTTCATTGTGTAGAACGTCTATCGCGGCACCGGAGCAGGGCACTGCCAGGTGCACAGTCCCTTGGTGCTGTGCCATGGAACCCTTTGCTTCTCAAAGGTGGGGCAGTTTCATTAAAGTTGTGTCTCCTCCATATGATATAAAGGGCCTTTTACAAGGCTGAGCATGTAAAACCAGGGAAATTAGAAAGGCTACATAGCTAGAAAATGCAATAATAATGAGGGGGGTCAGTTATCCTCATATTGACTGGGTACATGTCACCTCAGGCCAGCATGCAGAAAGAAATTTTCTAGATACCATAAATGACTGCTTCTTGGAGCAGCTGGAGGCAATTCTTGATTGAGTCCTAAGTGGAGTGCAGGATCTGGTCCAAGAGGTGAATGTAGATGAACCACCCAGTAATAGTGACCATAATGTCATTAAATGTAATATCTTTGTAGGGGGGAAATGCCAGAGAAACCCACCACAGTAGCATTTAACTTCAAAAAGGGGAACTATCCAAAAATGAGCAGGCTAGTTAAACAGACTGTAAGAGGAACAGTCACAAGGGTGAAATGCCTGCAAACAGCATAGAGACCATTGAAAAACACCGTAATAGAGGCTCAAATGAAATGTATTCCCCAAATAAAAAAAGACAGTAAAAAAAGCAAAAACAAAACAAAACGTGCCACCATGGCTAAACAGCAGAGTGTAAGAGGTGGT
This sequence comes from Chelonia mydas, assembly GCF_015237465.2. Lineage (NCBI taxonomy): Eukaryota > Metazoa > Chordata > Testudines > Cheloniidae > Chelonia > Chelonia mydas. Next base: position 31,750,241 of record NC_057856.1, read on the forward strand.
TAAAGGAAAAAAGGCATCCTTTATAAATTGGAAGTCAAATCCTAGTGAGGAAAATAGAAAGGAGCATACACTCTGGTAAGTCAAATGTAAAAGTATAGCAAGGAGGCCAAGAAAGAATTTGCTTTTAGTTTTTGTGTCCTTAGCTAGTTGTTTTTCAAACACTGGAAACCTAAAACCAAAAGTTTTTCAGTGAAAAATTTTACTTTTTGGTTAAAAAAAATATCATTTTTTTGTTTTGAAAAACCATTCCCCCCATCCTGTACCCAAATCAGTTTTAAAAAACAAACATTTGGGGGAAAAGTTCGCTTTTCATACCAAAAAAAAAACACAAAAAAACAAAAACAAAAAAACATTCTTGGGAAATTTCTAAAAAAAAAAAAAAAAAGTCTAAATCTCCCACAAAAAATAATTGGCATTTTCCAACCACCTGGAGTTCCCACTTTCCCCGGTTCCTATAGTTCAGAAGAGCATTTCCCTGTGTGCTGCTCATTCATCAGCTGCTCTGGTAGTCCCTCGGAGAGAGGACATGTTCGAATGTGAACAAAGATTGGCTTATCACAGTTTTAAAATACATGATTCGGGCCATTTGGAGAGGCTGTAAGTGCTCCCTCCAGCAATGCAGGAACATACGTTGCTGGCAAAGTAGCTCAGAAGGTGACAAACAGCTTTGGGGTTTTAAAAAAACGGAAACACACACCAAACCCATGAAATCTGGCACAGGCCTGGGCTCAAGGGCTTTAGCTGCACTGGAGGAAAGTAAAGACCAAGATATATAACTTTGGGAAATGGCTCATGAGTGTCTAATCATCGCTACTCTAACCAGGATCCTCACCACAAATGGCTGCATCTCCCGAAAGGGCTGGCTGCTCATTTATGGGCTGATTGATTTATATTTCTAGAATGCAGCTCTGGGTTCCCAATCTGCTGCTCTGGGCCCTTATGCCATACATCGAAATCACATGCACAGAAAAGGTCTGCCCAGAAATATGTCTAGCTCCACCTTGGCCCACGTCATCCTTGATAGCCTTAGAGACCAGAGAAGAGGTGGGGTTAGCAGTGAGCTCGGAAAGTTAACAAAGCCAAGGGGAAGGAGGGAATTCCACTCCCAAAGACCCACCCTCAAAGCCTCCAGCACCTCTGCTGATCTCAGCTGGGAGCCACCCAGGATGGCGAGAGGTGTCTCTCAGTGAGCAGGTCCCAGATCATTTAGGACTTTACTAGTTAAATCCAACCCCTGGAATTCCAGCCAGAAGCTCACTGGAAGCAGGCGCAGATCACAGAACACTGGAACAAGTCATGTAATGTGCTTAGCCAAAGCTTTCTGCAGTCTCCTCCGCAGTAGAGCAGCTGTGGTAGGAAGGGTTTGATGTGCTCAGCAATAGGAAATACCTACCTAGTAAGAGTCGGGGTGACCAGCACACCCAGCAATACCCACAGAGCTTGTGAGCTCACAGTTTCCTTACAGTAACTGCACGGTACAGGCCTGTGACCTACGTTAGCTGCATTAATACCGACATTTCCAAATCTTCTCTGCAAAGCTGACGGATTCTCACTCGCGGATTATGAAGCAATGGCCAAACTCCCTGCCAGAAACAACTGTGATAACACAAAGGTCGTGATCAGTGGGATTTTTAAGCATAATAACCCTGTATGCAAATATGAAACCAAGGTTTAATCCAAACCCAAATTCTTGGCTTTGGAAGACGATGTGCTTGTGCAAAGCAAAGGCCCCAGGGCACCCTATCTGTAAGGCAAACTTCCCAGTGCCCAAAGCCCCAGCCAGAGTTATGCTTTGGACAGGTCTCCCAATGGAAGAACAGCTGCGGCAACCCCCTTGCAATGTGACTCATTTGTGAAACTGGATGGCCTCTAATCTGCTTCATTCTGAAGGCGGTGGGGGGCGAGCAGCGTGAATGGGTCACCAATGAGACCACAAAGTGAGTCCAAGTACAAATTGTCCTAAGAGCTGTTAATGTTGTTCAACTCAGGGCAGCAGCAGTCAGGGCCTCTGGAAAACGGCCCTTTCACTGCGGTTGCATTTCAGGATTAATGCTTTGTGAGCAAACTCAGTAAATGTCTGCACCCCACTCTTCCTAACACAGCTGTGTGACAAAGCAAAATAGGAAGCAGCTAAGGAGCCTGTCGGCCATCTGTCTTCAAAGAGAAGTCTGTGGAAAGGATTGTGAACATACTTAGCACTTTTCGTTTCAGAGCATGACTGACTACACGGGCTATGGGAATCTCCCCACTGGCAGCCCTCTGGATGTAGGTGGCGTGAGAGTGAGGCCGTTCCCAGGGAACGTGCTCCTACTGGTCTGCGCTGGCGCCAACCTGTGAACTGTTCGCAATTCTCCAGTATGATGCTCTGTGCTGCGTGAGCCCTTGTGAGGGGTTGGGCTAGAACCTTGTTCAAACCGATGTGTGAACACGCCCTTCGCCTACGATAGGTTGTTTAGGTGTGCTCCCTTGAGCGTTCCTTACAAGGCCTGGCAGAGTCTGCCCAGGAATTAGCGCCACGTGGGCAGGGGATTCCACTGGGTACTGTGACCTGGTGTGTGTGCGAGAGGGGGAAGGCAGAACAGACCAAACAATTGGGCGGGAAGGACAGACAGCCGGAAGGAGCAGCTGAAGGCACAGCAGCGGACCAGGGAGAAACCTAGGGAGAGGTTTTTGGATCGGGGTGCAGGCTGAAAAGTGTTCTCTTGGGGCTATGAGCAAAAGATGCTGTTTCCTGTTATTTGATTACTTTTGCATTCAGAGACATAGGGCTTTGAAGCAGTTTTGTTTATTTACAGAGAAATACCTGACTATCAACAATTTCTACTCCCAAATGGAACATACCCAGGGTCCCAAACTTTGACTAGCCACTTGGGTCGAACGGGGCAATGATATGATCTGTGAGAGACAGACCTGTACTGGGGACAGTTTGATGGGGCATAGCTCATAGGTTGGTTCATAGATTCATAGATACTAAGGTCAGAAGGGACCATTATGATCGTTTAGTCTGACCTCCTGCACAGCGCAGGCCACAGAATCTCACCCACCCACTCCTGCGATAAACCTCTCACCTATGTCTGAGCTATTGAAGTCCTCAACTCGTGGTTTAAAGACTTCAAGGAGCAGAGAATCCTCCAGCAAGTGACCCGTGCCCCATGCTACAGAGGAAGGTGAAAAACCTCCAGGGCCTCTTCCAATCTGCCCTGGAGGAAAATTCCTTCCCGATCCCAAATATGGTTAGCCAGACATCATTCCTGGGCAAAAGAATGGCAGACCTGGTACAGAATTAAAGTGATCAAGACTTAAAGGCTAGGAATGTAATTAATGCCAGTCACCATAGTTTTATGATCTCATCAAACAAATCTGGTGTCATTCTTTGTGGAGATTATAAGTTTGGATGACAGGGTAACAACACAGATGTAATAGAGATAGAATATCTTGTGCTACAAAGTCAATGCCTTACAAAAGTCTGATTTAAAAATTAGCACTATGTAATATCAATAAAGCCCACACTGAACGGATTGAGAACTGACCATGCAACAGATTGCAATGGGGAATCATCAAATGGGGGTGTTTCTAGTGAGGTTCCGAAGGGATGATTCTAGGCCTGCCGCTGTTCCAGCTGTTTGTCAATGATCAGGAAGTAAATATCAAATCACTGCTGATAATATTTGTGGCTGACACAAAAATTGGCACAGTGGTAAATAGTGATGAGGCCAGCCAGCCATACAGAGCATTCTGGATTGCTGGATAACCAGGGTCCATCCAAACAAAATGCATTTTAGTGCAGCCAAATGCAAAGTTATACATGTAGGTTCAAGGAAGGCAGGCCGGACCTGCAAAATGTGGGACTATATCCTGGAAAGCAGTGACTCTAAAAAGCATTTTGGGGTTGTTATGGACTAGGCAACTCAACAGGTGCTTCCAGTGTGATGCTGTGGCAAAAAGGGTAATGTGATCCTGGGATGTATAAACCGGGGACCAGCGAATAGGAGCAGGGAGGCGACTGTATATGAACCGGTGAAACAGACACTCAAATACTGTGTCCAGTTCTGGTGCCCACATTGTAAAAGGATGTTGAGAAATTGGAGGGGACGCAGAAACCCACCACAGCAATGATTTGAGGGGTGGAGGAAATGCCTCACGGGGAGAGACTTAAACATTGTAATCAGGCACCTCTCCATCTCCCTTTTGATGCAAGAAGCAGATGGAGCTCTGTAAGTACCTTCCTGGGAAGAAATTACTGAGCACAAAAGGGCTGTTGAATCTAGCAGAGAAAGGCAGAACAAGAACCAGAGGCTGGAAGCGAAAGCTGGACAAATTCAAATGAAAAAAAAGGCCCTGTTTCTAACAGCGAGGGTGATTGGAGCAACCTGCCAAAAGAGACAGTCCTGCCTCAGGCCAGAGCCTAGAGCAGAACCACTGGGAGCTGCACAGAAGGGCAACTACAACACACACAAAAACCCTTGCTGTGCCAGCAGCCCTTGATATTATCAGTTACACACCACTGCTCTCTCCTCCACTTGCCGGGGGAGCGGCCGATGGGCTCACACCCACTGTCTGTACTTGTCGCTTTCCACAGCTTCCCAAGGAATCCCGCATGACCTCCCTCTCCACCCACCCACCAGGAGTTGTGACGTGCAGCGTCCCACAGCATGGCTCCATTCTCCACGGTGGTTGTTCACCCACTGGGACATCGGCTCTGTGCCTTTTACCCATCCTGCCCAGAAAGTGCCATCTCTGACAGGTGCCCACGCTGGAAGAACAGCAGTCAGCTCACCACTCAGTCCAGAGATGACCAATGCAGTGCTAACTGGAATGGGAAAATGCTCCACGAAGCTGGAGACCCTGGGCTCCGGCAGCTAAGGCAGTGCACAGCCTTGGGTTGTGCTGGACTCGTTACTGCCCTTCAGAATCACAGTCACCCAAGTGCCTCCTTCCACCTCCGTCTGGCGAGGCGGCTATAGAGTGACCTGCCCAGGTACTGCAGATGTTTGTCACCTCCTGTCACTCCATTAGGGCCTGCATCAGAGGCTCACAAAGCAGATCCTAGTCGGCGCACTGACTGTGAAGAGTAACACACACGGTGAAGTGCAGGAAAGAGAAGGCAAGAGTGGGAAATTCTTGGCTTTTCCACACAGCCCCCTCCCCTCCATGGAAACACCGCTCTCATTTTGCTGCTGGTGAGAATTTCTCTGCTGGGTTCTGCTCAGTCAATGAGGGGTCTGTTCCACTCACCAGTCTCATCAGAGCCAAGGGAGCTGGGGACAAGGGCCTGGTTTTATTTACTCACCTCTGCAGGCCCCTGTGCAGCAGCCAGTTGTATTTTTCTATAATTGAATTAAGCTGGAGTGGATGGGCCAAAGCAGTTGGCACGCCGAGGTTTAATTCACTTGGTAACTCCTGTGACACAGGGTAGCACACAGCTCTCCAGCACTAGACAGCCGGCATGGGGAGGGAGCCACACTCGCCTCTTTAGCTTGCTGATCTGTGAAACAGTGTTGGCATGAAACCTCCCTGAGCAGATGGAGATAACCTACTGTACCATAGGAAGGGCAGCTGCTGGGATGGGTGGGGAGCTCCGCCTGGATGCTAGCAACGTCCACAGCCCGAGGCTGTTACTACACAATCAGAGAATCATAGAAATTAGAGAGGAAGGAAGTGAGAAAGCCAAGAGGAAGGCAGGGGGAGTGGCAGGGGACCCTATTACTGAGCAATTTAAATAAATGATCCATGTTACCAGAGGTCCATCAGTTTTTCTTGCATGAAACAAGGTGCAAAGTGTGATTGTCGCCCTGGCTGGGGGGATTTGTGCACTTTCCCCTCTTGTAATCTGCAGATTATAACTTGTATAACTGGATTATTTAAGATTAAGGAACAGCAGCGAGCGTGTTCCAAATCACACAGTGAAACAGGAGAGGAACCTGGAAGAATGTCTCACACAGTAAGAGTGCAAATATGTCCTCATAAGATCGCATTATATTTTAATATCAAATTCTCTATAATGCAGAACATATTTGTGGCCCAACTCCCTTGCTGGGCAGGCGCTGGTTGTCAGCTTGGAGGAATTGGCAAGGTCTTTTCACCAGGTGAAATAAATAGAGTGCTGGGCCCCAGATAGGATTACAGTTTGTTTTCTTTAGGTGTATAGAATCAGCAGGAAAGCTGAGCCCAAACGGAAACTCAACTCCTAAAGAATTTGGCCTATACTGGCCAGCTTCTGTCTGCCTGCCAGGCATGCTCTTGCTCAGCTTGCATTTCACTCGTTATCTTTTAAGAGGCTTTGTTAGTAGCCTATCAAACCATTCTTTGTGTGCTGGGGATGGGTCATCTTTTTAAATTATTGAGGATGATGAAGTTACAAGGTATTACCTGAAGAGTTCTGAGAAAGAAATTCCTGTGGGTGCTTTCAAGAGCTCCCCACTGGCAAAACTTTCCCCAAACCCAATTCTCAGCATTTTTAACCCCAAAAGTGAGAGAGAAGCAGGACCTGGCAGCACCTTGTCTGTGTCTCAATCCCATTTTCTGCTGCTAACCTGTTTTCCTTCTTGTTGATTGTACCTTCTGTGCCAAAAGGTTTATGAAAATCCTGCAACATCACACGAGGGAAAAAATGTCTGAGGTGCCCATTACACAGAAGCTTAAATCCAGTGCTAGCTTCCGCCCCAGCCTGACAGAAAGCTGTGACAGAGGGGCTTTGGGCTGGGAGAGTGACTCAAATTAACACCAGCGGTAAAGAAGAAAATAACCTGTGGGGATGTTTCTGTTTGGGGTATTTGCTGTGTACTCTTGTGTTCTTTGTCTCAGCATTTGGAGAGTGGATCTGGGCTAGAGCCTGCCAGCTTTGCTCAGAACATGGCAGGTCTTACAGTGCCTGAGAGCCCCAAACCACCCCAGGATTTGCCAGCACTGCTGTTCTGGTGGTGCTGATGAGAGTGCTAGCCTGATGGCTCCCCACACTCTGTTCCTGCTCTGTGCCGGGGCACTGCGGAGTCTGCCCCCGCTGCTGACACAGAGCTGCCAGCCCTGGGCCTGAGAGTACGGACAGTACACAGAGGTTTCAGAGTAGCAGCCGTGTTAGTCTGTATCCGTAAAAAGAACAGGAGTACTTGTGGCACCTTAGAAACTAACCAATTTATTTGAGCATAAGCTTTCGTGAGCTACTGCTCACTGCATCGGATGCACAGAATGGAACATATAGTACGAAGATAGATAGATAGATAGATATACACATACAGAGAACATGAAAAGGTGGAAGTAGCCATACCAACTGTAAGAGGGTAATTAATTAACATGCACTATTATCAGCAGGAGAAAAAAACTGCCAGCTGACTCGGGCTCACAGGGCTCGGGCTGGGCCCAGAGCTCAGGCTCCAGCCCAAGCCCGAATGCCTATGGCGCAAGTAAACAGCTCCTTAGCCCAAGCTCCACAAACCTGGGTCGGCCGGCACGGGCCACGGGTTTTTAATTGCAGTGCAGGCCTAGCCTCAGGGCCCCACCAAACTTCCACTGACGTCACTGAAAGTTGTCCATTGACTTTGATGGAAGACGAATCAAGCCCTTAATTTCTCTGGACCTTAGTTACTTCCCCTGTAAAACAAGGACAATAACATTGGCCGGGCCAGGGCAGAGAGGTGAGGCCTTGCTAGCTAAGGGTGGCGAAGGGCAGATATTTTTTAAGACAGCTGGTGAGACTGGTGGGACAGGAGCTCCTGAGTCCTGGAACTCTCCCTGTGCATAAGGCCTCATCCACGTGTCCAGATACTGGGTTTTCCCAAACCTTTGGAGAGTTACACTGGAGCGAGGTCGTTCACTTCCAGGCTACCTTCGTTTGAAATACACGTACAGCACATTGTCCCTGAGATGTGAACTTAACAAGCTTTTAAAAAGAAAAACCTTGACTGAGCATATGCAGTTTGTTTTCTTCAAACACTCAGAGATCAGTTAAATCCAAGCCTTTTTCCCCTCCCCAAGGCCATGCCCCACTGCTCACAGACGACTATTCCATGTCATATTGTGACCTCCAAGTGCCAGTTATCTGAGCTGTAACCCTGTTGGAAAAAAGAATTACAACAAGACTGTTGTGTTTTGTAACAGGAAAGTAAACGTTGCTGCTCTCCTTTCCCCCAAAAACTGCTGAATCGTTTTTGCTCAAAATTTCACAAAAATCTGAACAAGACCAAGCAGGAAAAGTATCAGCCCAGGTGGTTGTTTCACAACATTATGACCAAAAACAATAGATTATAATGGGAACTGCTTTAGAACTCAAAGGCACCCAATGCAGTAACAAAGGAAGACACGGTGATACACCTGCAGAATAAAGTTACGTTGTTTGCCTTGAGTTACCAGCTGCACTACGCAGGGGGGAGTTCTTTACAAAATGAAAAGATCAATATGCATTTGAAGTTCAGAGCATTCTTCCAGCCTCCTCTTGCTGTAGTTACCTATCCGTTTGGAGCCTTCCCATGTTCTGCTTCCGACTTCCTTAAGCCAGTTCCTTGTTAATATTTAGGTGCCATGTGATCACACTTCCAATATTAGCAGAGAAAATACCAGGACAGATCGCTGATAATTGAAAACGTACCATGGTAGACGAGGTCAGCATGGCCTCCTTTGTGAATGTGGCTCCTGTCTGCAGTGATCCTAAGAGTAAAAGTCTGGTGGGAGCAGCATGGAAATCTGCTCCTGGTGCTGGTCAGAACAGCCTACATGGAAAGAGCCCTCTTTGGGCTTGCCCATGGATATGCCCCCATACAGCATGAATTCATTGCACTGCGCCGCGCACGGATGCGTCCGAAAACCCTGTGCCTGACTCCAGTCTATAACACCTCCCAGAACGGAGCTGAGAGAGCTGCATGGCTTTCATTGCTTTCGCACACCAAAGCCACAAAGAAATGATCCTATTATGATATTACAGAGAGAGCTCTAGCCAAACCAGCTGAACTCATTCAAGCATTCAGCGAGTGCTTAAGGCAGAGACAAAACCCTGGGTTCTAAAGAGATTCCTTTGAAGGCAGCGTGTTATCTAAACAGCTCCTGCAAACCAGGGTTTACAGGGACCCATCCCGAGCTGCAGAGAGAGGGGCGGGATGCAGGTACTCAGTCACCGCGGAGGCAGCTGAGCTGCACTTCCCAGCATGCGGTGTACTATGAATATGGTGACAGAACATCTCCCACTTTGGACAATGCCTGGGCCAGACAGGACTCCCTCGGGAGCCAGTGTGGGCACAAGACACGCCCCGAGCCCCTTGAGTCCGCTGCAGGAGTGTTAACAGGCAGAGTGGCCACACAGCAGTGTCTGGGCCCCAGACATGCTACAGACACCGTCTCCATGGCCACAGCCCAGGCCAGGGCCACCCCTGCCCTTGGCATGGCTCTGGTGGTCTTGGAGGCCCGTGGGACTGACGTGAGGGGCTGCAGCCGCTATTCTAGCCCATAGCGTGGTGTAACAGCTGGGCAGGGAGGCTGCACAGCTGTGTCATATGTAGGGGTGAATTTCACCGCCCTCACCAATGGGGCTTGAATGCCAGGGCTCAGTGAGCAGGCGGGGGTTCCCTGGGTTCTCTCTGGCGGCAGGCAAGTGATACCCCGCGTGCCCAGAGGTCGGTGAGGCAGGAGGATCTCTTCGCCCAAGGCTAGCACCCCGGTACTCCAGGAGTATGTGGTTTTACAGACTACCCTCCACTGGTTTGGGTTTCCGGGCTGTCAGCCCTAGGCTGGGACCCGCCCGGGGAAAGGCGGCTGCGGCTGTCTAGTGGGGCTGGAGCGCTGCCCCTGCCCGCATGGCGCTCGGGGACACTCTGCTGCCTGAGGGTGCCACAACGCCCCGTGGCTGTGAAAGGCCCCTGCCTACCACAGAATTATGGGGCCCTCACCAGCCCCCTCAGGCCGCTTCTCCCTAGAGCTTATCCACCCCGCTCGGGCACCCCTACATGTTCCCCTGCCCCCTGAAGAGGGCTGGCGAGTCCCGGTGTAACCCACGCAGGCGACAGAGCGAGCTGAGGGGCCAGAGCACAAAGAAGGGCAGCACAGAGCGGGGGCAGGGGAAAACCCCTGAATCAAAATGGGCACCCAAATCGCCAGTGCAAGGCCCGAGCCGGAACCCAGCGTGGGCTGTGGGCTGCTCCAGAGACACCAAACGTCAGCGCATTTCCAGGCTGTCCCTGTCCTCCAGGGCCTAGAGGAGTCTGGTGCACAGCAGAGGACAGGGTGCGCAGACACTGCCCTTCCCAGAGGAGGCCAGGCCTAGCCTCCCCTCTCTGAGCAGATTGTAGGCCAAGCAAGCCCTCCCCTCAGGGGAGCCATGCCGCTCCTCAACCCTGTGGAGTTCTCAGGCCCCTGGGATCCTCCTCCTCCCAGACAGCGCAGGGAGCTCCCGCTGCCAGGACAGCCGCCTCTGCTCCCGTCTGGAACAGTCACCACTGGCTGATCATCCCCACCAGCTCCATGCACTTCCTCCCAGCCGGATGCTTCTGGCTGGGGGGGTAGGCAGAGCCCTTTCTGTCAACCCCTTCCTGCCCTGGGGCCATGGCGTTGTGCACCCAGCCAGGTTTCGGCAAAGGCTTCAATAGCTCCATTTTTGTATATGTTTAGCAGAAATCAGAAGAACAGGAAAGAGCGTTTCCACTACCCGAACGCAGAGTCCCTAACAGTAACGAGGCCAGAACTCTACAGTTGCAGTGTGTCCCATTTGTCTTGAGACGTCTCAGCATCTAAAAACTGCAACCAGCTACCGAGGTAGTTTCAGAAATCCCAGCTGTGCAATCTTTGCTGAAAAGTGTGTCAGTTTGTGCTTAGAGACATATTTTGCTTTAGCTACAATAGGAAAGAGGATTGGCCTGTTGTGCTTTCACTAGGGCTGGTGACCAAGTACAACCAAGCGCATGGCCTTGGGAGCAGGACCACACACCCCTCCGTCTACCCCCCTGGCGGAAATGCAGAAGGCTCGTGAGCTGTCCAAAGGGCAACTTTAACCCACTCGAATACCTGTCAATGGGAAGAGAAGCAGACGCTGACAGTGCTGCGGTGGAGGGACCCGTCCCTGGCAGCCAGGCACCCCTACAACACTGAGCCGTAATTTGCAATGGGTAACACAGTGACACTCGGCTGGCAGATTTTGGGAACAGCAGCTAGGTGATAATCGTTCATGAATATGATATTGGTGTTAAAGGAGGTTCATTCTGCCTCTACCTGGAAATGTGTGAGACCTAAACGTCACCTGCTTCTGATGACCTGAGTCCTAGTGGCGCAGGGGAAATGATTCGGGGACATTTTGGCAAGTTCAAAAACAAATGTTAATTTGCCAAGTTCCCCCTTTGCCATTCAGTTCTCACAAATGCTCACTGGAGCAAAGGTCTGTTTGTGCCAATGCTCACAAACTGCAGGACCATAGAAAAGGTTCATTTCCTAGTTGAATATTCATATTTGAATAGACTATGCTTTGGAGATGGAGGGGGAAGGCTCTCTGCTTTTCCCAGGTAAATACAACTGTTGTGTAATCAAATGCATCAACAAAACTGGGGAGAGAGAAACAGTCCCAGTATGTTCACTGGCGTGAGTACTAGGGGTCTGCCAGCAAGTGCCCGCTCCTGGGTACAGAACTCTCCAAGTCTCTGGTTCCTCTCCAAGACTTTGCACAAGAATGCAGGGCTCTACAGCTGCTCCCATACATAAAGATACCGAGTTATTTGGCCATCTCCTGCTGGGTACCATTAGCTCCAAATCAGGATTCAAGAAGGGATGAGGGTCTGGGGCAAGGGAGAGGAGGGTCCTGCAGAGAACATCTCACTGGGAGACCCCTAGTAGCCGCTAGGTTGAGGAAGGTGGCAAGGGACTATTGAGGCATTTTTCATGACACACTCTTTCCCAAACCTTGATGTGTGGCAGGAGCTTCCCTGACTCTTGATCGTAGACATCCCTCTCTTTGCTTTGCCAGCCTGGGGGCCCCTCATGTACAGTTTTCCCAACTGACACCTTTGAAGGAAGGTACCTAAAGTGAAAAGCTCCAGAAATGCCCCCAATCTGTCTGGCACCTGAATAAATAAAGTACTAATAAACAAGGACACAGCCCCTGGAGCAGCCATAAGCAGAAGCAAAACAAGGAAGTGTTCATGTACTGATACAAAAGCGTCATAAATACTCTCCCACTGCCAAAAGACCTCCTCAGTCTTTTACTAAATCTCATCACAGGAACAATTTACAGGCCAATAATGCTGAACAACTACATTCCAAACTCTGTGCTAAGCTTTACTTCAGGCTTCCACACTTTCTCGTGTTAGCACTTCCTGGGCTGGCACTGGACAAGTCTATGCCAAGTGAAGAAAGGTGGTGGTGGTGGTGTATTGACAGTGAGGTTTTGTATCTGTGCATGTGACCTGGAGAGAGATTCTCTTAGTCAAGAGAAATGAAGCACTTCTCATATATACCTAGTTTGCAAAGTATCCCCTGTGCTCTCTTTCTGATTTAATGTCTGTTGATAGGGACTATCGGCCAAGGGAAATATATTGTGGCAATTTTAGATAATATAAAAATGTTGTATTTTCATTTTTGATACAGCTACAGCAAGTATTTTATTGATAGTAATGGAACAACTATAATACTGGTCACACACCATGCCAACTTCTGAGATGAGCGAGCACTGATACAGGAGATGAAAGAGCTGAGCAGAAGTCTTATCTGCAAATTATACAGGGAGAAGAATTTGACAGAGGAGAGGAGACCCACACACAGCCAAATATGAGTTCTTGTGGTAAGGGTACTGTGACAGATTTAGGAATAGGTCTGGGTCAGCTCAGGAATTTCATTTAGGCTGGTGAGTCTCATCTGCATTGCGGCCTAGAACCTCCATTCTGTATCTGACTCTCCTTTGTGTCCTGTAATCAGAGCCTGCTGAACTGGTTTGTGGCCTGCTGAGATGCATAACAGGCTGGAGGAGCTGGGGGTGTTTCTCACCTGGGGAGAACTAACCCAGGAACAGTCATCCAGCCTGCTCCCAAGCACTATGGACTTGCTAATGACTGTTATCTGCTTTTCCACCCTCTGTCCAGCCAGGATGTTGAGCACATGAGCCCAGCCTGGGTGGGACATGGGGTCACGCTCTGGGGATCGGGGCAAGTCTGTGTTCATAAGCAGGAGGGATTCTGTGGGGAGGATGCTAACCAGCCCCAACAGGAAGAGGAACTTGGTGCAGGGGAGACAAGGGGGCCTCCACAGGCCTCAGACTGGAACAGGGTTTGAGATCAGTCAAAGGGCAGTGCGCTCAGGTGTTTGTTGTATTTGCGTATATCTGTAACTCCCCTGGGCTAGTATAGTGCGCATGCATAAGGAGCTTTTGCAAAGCTTTTGTGTTCCTTGCTGGGATGTCACACGGTCTCTGAAGGGTGCAACTAGGGAAGAGAGTGTTCACCCAGCCAGCTGGACTCTGGAGGGAACAGGTCTAAACACCCCAGCAGCTCAGGAGGGCTGAGACACTGGCTCCAAGGATTAGGCCAGCAAACTGTGGGGTGTCAGACACAGTCTGTACCTGAGAAGTGCACCTGAGTGGCCCAGAGCTAGAAGCTGCGACCAGTCACCGCCCAGGAGGTTGAGCAGCATGTGGGGTCCCATCACAACAGACCACTGCCGTCCCAAGAATGGGACAGGACCAGCTCGTAGCTGGTCTGATGACCCTGTTTCTGTGCCAGGAGGACACTCTCCATTGCAGTTCCAGGTCTACAGTGAACTTCCCTCCCCAGCTCACTAAACAGACAGGGCTAGATCCTCAGCAGGCGCGAGCTGGCATAGATGCACTGAGGTAAACAGGGCTACAGCAGTTGCACCAGTGCAGGAGCTGGCCCGCAGTTCTTACAGGAAGTGCTATGCCCTGGAGGGACTATTTGGCCAAACAGGTGTTTTCAAGCTCTAAGATCTATGATTCCCTGAAGTCATAGCTGGAAATCCTGCACTCCGCACTTCCCATGAGCCATGACACATAGAAATCACTCTGTGCTTCCAGTGCTGCTGTATCATCAATTGTGTCACACTGACAAGGGGTTTCCCATCTAGATATTTACCGATATTTTTATCAAAAGCCAGTCATTGGCCAAGGAGCTTGAGAAAGCCTCAGGTAATTGAGACATTATGGGCCATGGAAACACACCCTTTTAGACCCAGTTTGAGAAAGGAAGTTAATGTAATTATCTTAAATTAATTAATCAGAGGGAAACATTCCACTTTGGAGGTCAACTCCATTAACTAATGCAATCTTATTCTGTTGTAATGTAATTGCGTAGGCATTGTGCTTTGCAGCCGAGATCTGAGGCTCATTACAAGGAGAACAATACAACTCGGTTACTTGCTGTGGCATGGCGTCTGCACATTTCTTAACTTACATGCTGATACCTAAGAACTGGAATACATTGCTTGCAAATTTTCGGTAAATATTGAATGAGATGTAAAAGGAGCTGGGTTTTGGATGAGCATTTTGGAGGCACTGGCAGGTTCTTTTCTATACATCTACAGGTTCTCCATGCACTTTGCATTACTATTGTACATTTTCTTATTGCCAGCTGCTCCCTGGTTTTCTCCAAGTTCAAAATACAGACAGATTCTGCTACTCCCCTCCATAGTTCCATGTTTTATATTATATTTCATGACTGCTGACATACAACAAATATACAGAGCAATCTCAGTAGCTTGCCCTGAGAGACCATGTTACCAACAGCTGCTTAATTCAGATTGCAGCTTCTTCAGAAAAGACTTTTACAAACATTGACACTCCAAAAAAAGAGCCCTCTTTAGCCTTTTATGAGCTAGGAGTTTATTTTGTTAATATTTTTCTGCATGACGTGTTTTAAATAACATTCTGAAAGTAAATTGGCAGAGTATTTATTGCTGTTTATTCCTAAGCAGCTATAAGCCAATAATAATAGAGAATCCTCTTCAAGTGAAAGCTAAATTCCTTTTAGTTAAAAAGCTCAACTCGGAGTCTGAAGCTGTGTTTTGTCAAACAGATGCACAGTGTCACCTTATAACGCCCATGGTAATAGAGTAATAGGATTGGAACTGTGGCTAGCTAACCAGATCATTGTGATAATCCTGGCCTAGAGAAAACAATTCTGTGTTAATGCTCTGGAGGGAGTCCATTCCCTGGCTGGTCCATCCACGTGTGCTACACACGCACGCACACACATTAGCCCTTAATCTTCTAACTGCCCACGAATGCCACAAGCATTCAGCCAAACAGAGACCTAGGTTGTTCCAGTGGAGCTTGGCCTCCTCTCCGAAAGCTCAGACACAATTCTGCCCCATTGCTTCTTGCTAACACTGGATGTAATATATTGATGCACATACATTGAGAACACCCCTTCCTTGCGTCGAACACACGTGTATGACAGTGCTCTCCATGTGATGCATTGTATTTATCATGACCCCCACTTGCCTGCAGGCTGCCCACTATGACCTTTCCACAGCGCCTGCTTCTAACACCACCAACCCCCTGGGCAGCTTCAAACAGCAAAAACTGGGGGGGCGGGGTTCCCTTCTTCCTCACCAAATATGGAATTTCTCCCAAAAAACTAAGCCAGCCCTGAGGCCTAAGGCAAATAATATTTAGGCCTGGACCACTGACAGCATCGAGAGACAGTATCTTCTGATGCTTCTGAGTTAGAAAGCGGAGATTCCCAGCTTCTCCAGGGAGACACTCAGCTCAGGTTCCCAGCCCCACCAGGGCCCAGGACACCAGACCTGAACATCACAACATTACTAGTTAAGATTACAAAACATCATTTTTAGAGTCTTTTCAAATTGCATTCCTTGTCACTTGCCTCCTCAGAGCTCATACAGTTGGCCTGATGGTCACTGAAGCCACCAGCTTCATTGGCAGAGAGCTGCAGCAACAAAAAAGTTTTAGAGAGATGTTTTATCAGGACTAACAGAGTTATGAGTTGTCACACTATTCCTGCCTCTGGGCAATTAAATCTCAGTGCTAAAGCTGGCCAAAAAACAGAATTCCTGTCCCATGGAAATTCTGAGATTTCAAAATTTTGTTTTGTCCTGAATCAGAACAAAGAGTCAAAATCTTGGAATTTTTTGCTATATGATCTTTTCCAAAATACATATGTCATTTTCACCTTCTCAAAACCATATTACATGATAATATAGCAGACAACAGAAACACTGAATTAAAACATTTGGATAATTTCCTTTCAAAACTGTCTGTGAAATTGACCCATTCCCACAAACCGTTTTGATGTTGTCGGCTCAGCATCTTCCGATGTGGGACTGTTCCGCCAGAACATCTTCAGCCAGCTGTCCTTAATTCCCCTCCAGCCCGGCATGTGCTCCCTCTCTCGCGCTCTGTCTCCATGCCAGGGACCCCAACAGTCTAACCAGCGAAGCATCTCTGGGAAATCACTGCCCCATGCAGTCCATGACTAACGCCATCAACCCGCCGACCAAACATAGATCAACAACCTCCTCGTCTTCAGAGCAATAACTCAAGCCAGCATAACGGCCCTCGTCAGGGCCAAGCAGCACCACCTGGTTTAGCCAGATAAATGTAAAATGGTAGTTGTCGTTCTACAGCGGCATCAGCCGTACGAAGAAGAAGAAGACGATGCCATGAGGAGGCTCGGGAATGCTAGGGGAAGCCCCTCCAAACAAGACTATGACTGGGAAAACATGGCACCTCCGCTCCCTTGTGCTATGGGCGGAGTCTCACGACACCTCTGCCCATGTGATTGGCAACACCATCTCCTCCCATAGGTGGAAATTTTCCCCAGAATCTGCCAGCAGATTGAGTTTTGAGTTTCTGGGCAGCACGATCTGTAACAGCAAATCCTCCACATCATCATAGTAGCTTTTTCATCACAGTGCATGGATGAAGAGCTGCTCCAGTGCTCCTGTCCCAGGTTTTCCTTAGCCAGTGGGGTGCAATGCAGTGAGCCCTTCATGCCGACCCACTGTCAAGCCGTGCCCCCTAGGGAGGAAAATCCCGCCCTAGCATGTGAAGTGTGGTGACACCTTCCCAGCCACACAGCAATAAATCAACTGGCAGCCAATCCACACCTTTCAGCTCCGTTCGACCCGGAATGATTAAGAGCAGGGCTGGGAATGGTGGTTTTTAATGCTGTTGTGTTCACACTGTAATTCCTGTCCAGGTGAAGGTATCTGGGGGCTGTGGGTGTGAACCAGTTGGCTGTAATGTGGTGTTCTGTGTATTCCCAACTCTGCAGGCAGTGCTTAAATTGTGACAGGGCTGAGACCCGGCACCTCTTGGCTTGGCAGTTCATAGCCCCAGCTTGCTGGGTCAGTTATGAAAGTTAAAAAACTGCTTGAGCCCCAGAACCTAATTTCTTGAGCCTCGGCATCTCTTTCCTTACAAATTAAGCTCTTCCTGCGGGTACCCAGCACAAACCGTTCTTGAGAATGTTTAACCCCATTTGCGTTACAAAACGAGCCTGGTGAAAGGGGGGAGGATTCCAGAGCATTAACCAAACAAGCCACTGCGTACGGAATCCACTTGTGGAGATGGGCTGCTGGCATGCCCCATCTGCCTTGCTGAGGTCTTTGAGTCTGAATTATTTTACAAATTGAAAATTGCAACAATCCGCCTCCAGGTTGAAAGTGAACGTTGGCAGCCGTTCAGTGAGCCGAATGCCAGAACTGCACGTTCTGTCGAGCTGCTCTGAACACAGTGGGGTCTGTGCTCCTTGCAGCTCTCACCCGGCTTCATTCCATGCCCTAAAAGGGCCTTCTTATTCCAGAGAGATAAACCAACCTGGCCTGCAGCGTGAAACCCTCAAGGAATCACTGCAATAAAAGTATAGAATTCCACCGCTGATCGATTTAATTTTCCACAGACTCAGTCACTTTATAGTCCAAGGGCCACATGGGACCGGTCACAATAGGCCCAGGAGTCACACCTTATGGGTCACACTGGCCTCCAGAGAGGAGAGAGAATCAGATGGACTAACATCTAGGGATGCCATGGAGTGGGATGCCAGTAGGATCCAGGAATCATGTGTGATTGGGCACATGACAGCCAGCACCACATCTGGCTTCCTTCCTTGCTGGGCTAGGTCTATGCAAAAAGGTTAGGTTGACCCTACTCCATCGCTCAGGGCTATGAAAAATCCACACCCCTGCGCAATGGAGGTAAAGCTGGTGTAGGCAGCGCTAGGTTGCCAGAAGAATTCTTCCATCCACCTAGCTACCAGCTCTCGGGGAGGTGGATTAATGACAGTGATGGGAGAACTCTGCCTGTCACTGTAGTGAGCGTCTACACTGAAGCACTACCAAGGCACAACTTTATGTGAAGACATAGCCGAAGGCCAGGCCTAGACTATAAATTTACACCAGTGTAACTACCTTGCTCATGGGCATGAAAAATCCACACCTCTGAGTGGCGCAATTATACCAACCTAACCCCCAGTGCAGACAGCGCTAGACGCTGTCCGTCAACACAGCTACTGCCTCTCGTGAAGGTGGATTAACTACGCGAGGGGAGAAGGTGTCCCGTCAGCATAACAGCTTCTTCACTGAAGCACTACATCCGCACAGCGCCCCCGGGGCAGCGTTGAAGTATAGACCTGTCCTAAGTTTGCCAGTCTGTTCTGATCCCATTTCCTAAAGCGCAGGGTTTTCATTTAGTTCAATGGTTCTTAACCTTTACTGCAGCCTGCTCCCCTTTGGTTCTCATAATATGTTCTCACACCCCTTATCAAAAATCGTTGAAGTAGGTCAGTTCTTTAAACCTAGAAATATTTTTTGTTTGTATGTTACGGTAATCGTTTAAATATGTATCATGTTAATAAACACAGGTTTGATGAAACAAAGTAGTTGTACTTACGTGCTTGTGCTGAATTTGTGTTTTCGATGATTTACCTTCTAAAAAAATCTGGCATGTCTCGCACCCCCAGAAAGGGCATCTCGCACCCCCAGGGGGTGCATGCACCCCAGGTTAAGAACCACTGATTTAGTTACTGCTAGAGGGCAATTACTGGAGGAGAAATCCTTTTATCCAGAATACAGTACTCAGTCAATCTGATTGCTTGTTAATTGCTCTAATTAAACTGGAACAGGTGGAACTCTTTAAAGTTTAACCTTAAATATACTGATCCTTAGTGGATGAATTATTTTGCTGAAAAGTTCACTCAGCTCCCCCAAAGGCCACCCTCCCCCACCTGCTAACAAGGCTGGAGCCCTTCTCCCAACCAGCCCTGAGACAGCCACTGCTGTGGGACTCCCAGGCCTGCTCAGGTGCTGAACTTCTGTCTGCCAGGGGCTCTGCCCGGCTGGGCTCCGGGGACATGGACGTTAGGAACAGGATTACACTGGGCTCTCTGTGCAAGTCTCTCTTTTTAAAAAAAATAAATAATAAGGGTCCATGGCGAATCTGTCCCAGCTGCTGATCAGAATCAGATATAATAGCTATCACTAAAAGTGGTAAAAATGAGGTAATCTCAATCTTTTCACCCCGGGCTGAAGCAGCAGAGAGATGCTAAATATAGGGACCATTGTCCAAGTACTATCTTCTTTACCAATGTCGTTAGAGTCCCTGAGAGCCTTCCCCGTTCCCACCAGACTGGCCAGTTACTAATTTGAAACGTCCCGAGTCATTCCCAAGTTTGAGACACACCACGCCTGCAGTTCTTAAGTCAGTAATGCTCATATTGAGGCTGGTGGGAGTTTTGCTTGATTACAGCCCATGGAGTTTGGCCCAAAGTTCTGGGCTAACTGGAATTCCAGTGGATACGGCTTCCAGGGAAGGCAAATGCTGCTCGAAATGGAGTATTCTGGAAATGCATCCCAGCTCCGACCCACAACAAAAAGCAATTCCAGCCAGAGACTAATGCTAGCTGCCAGGATCAGACCCAGCTTCGGGTGCCCCCTTGAACTGCACAGTGAGGGCATTACTGGCTTCTGGCTTCACAATGGCGCCCTGTAGCTAAAAAGCAAGATGTTCTGTGCTGCTCTGTAAGAGACCCAGTCTAGCTTTTCCTCCCCTGCCAGCAGGCCGAGAGGCAGCCCTGATCACTGTGCAGGGCTGTCAGGCTCCGCCAGCCCCACTGCATGCCACTGGATTGCTAGCTCTTGTTGATACACAACACTGTGCATTTCCAACAAGCCAGGTGAACCCAAGCTCCCCAGATGACCCCTCCACACTGCCAGGGTTGACAGCTCTCATGATTTTGTCATGAATCTCATGATAATTATAGTGTTCCTTAAAGCCCCAGCTCCTGGAGTCAGTGGATCTGTGATGATTTCAGCCTTACTTTTTCTTTAAGAATGAAGTTTCTAGCCCTCGTGGCTGTGGAGAAAGCTTCAAAATGTAGCCCCAGTGCACCCAAAAGACTCAAAAAGCAGAAGGCAAATAAAAAGAACCCAAATCTATTATTTTTACATAGTCTCCTGGTTTTAAAACCAATCTCATGGTTTGTGGTGAACCCAACTCATGATTTTTGAACATTTTGAGGTTGGCAATCCTGCAGACCAGCCTCCCAACGCAGCTTCCTGGGCTCAGCTTGGTGACAGATATATTTACTGGGCACGTAGAGATGTGAATATGTGGCACAAATGTGGGTCTGATGCTTTGAATAGAGCCGGGCTTAAATAATTCTGTGCCGGACCCTGGATGGGAGGGCAGTCAGCAGCCCAAGTGATGGATTCCTTGGGCTTGTGGAACATCAAACCCCATGTAAAACACTTCCATGTGCGGCTTTGCCGCTCCGTACATGGCAGTCATGTTTTATTAATCCATTGGGCGGCATGAATGCTGCTGTCCCCACAAGTATTCTTTCATGTTTGCCTACAATCTCAATGTCATCGCACAAAATCAAGAGTAATTGTGAACAGATACCGGCCCCCTCGCTTCCCCCTCCCCCTCTCCACTTCTCTTCAACATCTGGTTTCCACAACATGTCTCGGGGGCTCTCAGACCTGCAGAGAGCACAGCCGCGGCTTTGGCAAGCAGAGCCCTGCTTAAAATTAACCTCAGCCTTCCCTCCTTCCCTCCCCACCACCTTTCGTTTTTCAGGTCAGTTGGTGACCAGAATCAACCAGGTTTTCATTCCCCACCCCGAGATTGGTAACAGGTTTGTTCTGGGCACATTTGCAGAATAAGGATAAATGTATCAGCCCCTTGAATAGGCAAACTCTCCTCTGTCCGGCAGCCTGTAGTCACATCCCCGCTTCAGACATTCATTCCTCATACCCACTGTATTTCACATGTGACATGTTATGTCATAGGCCAGTAATGCTCCGTCACCTACCAGCAGGCTATTATTCCTATGAAAGAAAATACAGGAAAAATGTAAGTTTCCTGAGGCTCCTTGGCTGAGGATCATAATTCAGTGCAAAGGAGGTGTCTGCTTTCCAGTCCTCTGGGACCGAAATGAGCTCGTTCACCATGTGTCCGTTTTCTGTAACCATCTTGTAATTTCCTTCTTTATTAGCAGCAGAGCCAGCCCAGGGTGAAGAACTCCCCGAGACGCTTGTTGTGAGGCAGGCAGCCTGGGTCTGATTCCTGGGATGTACAATCCACTTCCCACATCAGCATGTGCATGGGAGAGGAGGACAGCGCTTGGCAGAGAGCTTGGGGGTAACTATGGGCCCAGTCCAAGCCTGTTGAAATCAATGGAAAGCTCCCCTCGAGGTCGGGGATGTTGGATCAGGCCCGATGAGAAAACCAAGCGTTCACTTTGTGGAGAAGAGGTAACTCACTGTGATTCTAGATTTCAGAGTAGCAGCCGTGTTAGTTTGTATCCGCAAAAAGAAAAGGAGGACTTGTGGCATCTTAGAGACTAACCAATTTATTTGAGCATAAGCTTTCATGAGCTACAGCTCACTTCATCGGAGCTTATGCTCAAATAAATGTGTTAGTCTCTAAGGTGCCACAAGTCCTCCTTTTCTCTTTGTGACTCTAGGGTCACCACGATCAGTTTCTGGAAGTGCAGGGAGACAGTGAGGAATGCTGGGGAAGGGCCAATGGGAAATACCCTGGGGTAAAATCTTCCAGAGCAGAGCCCAGTGCTTCTCCCAGGGAGCCCTCCTGCTGTCAAACTTAGCAGTGCAGAAGCTAAAGAAAGAAGTGAGAGTCCTTTGTGATTTGTGGGCTGAGGGGAAAGTCTCACGCTGCTGCGTTTCCTTACTGCCTAGTTCCAGGGCCCCAGACCCACGGCATTGTCACTGGTGGCATGAGGCTCCGAGAACCCTTCTGCTGCTGCCACAGCAGGGCTTAGCAGCAAAACAACCGACAGCAGTGACCGCTGAAGAGGCAGGGGACACTGCCAGGACCTCCTCCTCCCAGCCCCATGAGGCTTGCATGTGAGAGAGAGAGCCCACGGCTAGCGCCACAGAGGTGGGAGCGGGTGAGCCGAGATGAAGAGGGTCAGCAAGTGTCTCGGAGCACAGTCACCCCTGGCAGCACCGGGATACGTGTCTGGGGTGGCGAGACACACCCTCAGCCGGGTGACTGAGGGGCTCCTCAATTCCCAGGTCAAATATTCACAGCAAAAGTGCTGGGGAGCAAGCCATGAACCCAGAGCAAGTCGCAGCCATTATTCCTGCCGGTTAAGGGCAAGGCCCAGAAATGGCCAATGCCCTGGAGACGGACACACGCAGAATTCAACCCATGAGGGACTTGGTGTGAGTGCCAGCTGCTAGGCCTGGCTAGAAACGAAGCCATCTTTGTCTTCTAAGCGCTGAGTTCTTCCGCTGCCTAATCCTCACTCACCGGCGGCTCGTGGGCCCAGGCAGCAGCCCTGGCTGTGCGGGGCTGCTCTGTTCACACCGAACGTGGGAGGTGCTGAAACCACGGGAGAGGAGATCACGAATTCCGACGGGGAACCACCCCTTCCGCGGTGCCTGGAGATACAGACACCGGCTGGGAGAGCTCCGGGGAGGGGATGCGCTGAGCCGAGGTAATGGGAACGGGGGTGTTACCCTGCGTGAGGCACCTCTGGGAGAGGTGGATGGTACAGCAGGAGACTCTCTTAGACTGGGAGCGCGAGGGCGCTTGCTTCTCCCGTGCGGCTCGTGTGAGAGGAATGAAGGCGGGAGCCATGAGGCACTGGACGAGGGCTCAGGTGACCTGTGTTGCATCCCCAGCTCTGCCCTGGCCTGCTGCTTGACCTTCGGCACGTCCATTCCTCTCTCTCTCCCTGAGCCGTCTATTACGGCTGTCGGCTTTTGGGACGTGGCCTGGTGGGTGTTCTGTGCCTAGCACGCGGGCGATCTGCTGGCACCCCAGTCCCCCCTGGGCTGCAGTCGTAACAATTATGCGAAGGTCTGCGCTGGAGCCTCTCCCCAGGCTGAGGGATACGCCACACTCCTCTCCCTCCCCCAAGGCAAAATGGGAGAGAGGTTTTAAAATAAAATGCATCTGAGTCCCGATTCGCTTGTTCAGTGGTGCAGGAAAGTAGCTCATGGACCGTGCTGTAAAGTGTGACCTTTGCCCCACCGAAAAGTCTTGGACCTGCACTCCTGTGGGTGTGACGGGGGAGGGAGGAACCCGTGTAAATCAGAAATACACTGTCCCAAGCCTGATTTGTCTCTCACTCCTCGTGTGTTGCCATCTCTCAGATCCAAATCTGCACCTACAGATGTAGTTGTGACACACTGGGTCCCAGGCTTGGAACATCTGTTGTGGGGGGCAGGGGAAACCATTTGCGTCCGGAGGTAAAAGCCATAAACCTCCCAGTGACAACTGCGTGATCCCACCCTCTTTCACTGTGACCTTTGTGAAGCTCAGGATATTCTCTTTGGAAGTAAGATTTCCTCCTGTAAACATCTCCACTGTCATTTCCCTTCAGCAAAGCTGCCTGTAATTGAGCGCAAGCTAATCTGAAATTGTTTTCTTAGCACGTTTGTCTAGTCTGCTAACTGTGGGGCTCTGGATAAAATAAATATTGCCATGATTGCATGCTCAGTGCAACCCCAGAGACTGCCTGCCCCCCAATTTACCTCCTTTTATACCTACTCAGCAGTAGGGTCTGTTCAGTGCTTCGTGCTCATTCCCTGTGCCCATTGTCAACAGCTTGTGAAAGATTCCTAGAAAGCATGTACCTATTCCGTGCTGCATGTACGCCTTGGGTTCACTGGGGAGCAAGGCAAGACAAGGTCAGAGTCTTTGTTCCGTGTTTCAGGTTTGCCTTGTCTCTCTCTCTCCCTCCCCTTGGCCCCCTGGTTATTGAAATCCAAACTGGAAAATGCTGAATGCATTAAATACTCTTGGAATTGTTTGAAAGCGCTCATGTTTATGTTTGCAATAAAAAACGAACAGGTGCTGGCAATTTAACTAATCAGGTACCATCTAAATCTCCTCTGAATTGATTCCTTTACAATGCGTTCTAATGGCTTCTTGGCCATCTCACAGCCTGCAATTATGCAAACTTCCCTGGATTCACATGGTACTTATTACTGGCACAAGATGTGCAGTAATCTTGTAACCTCACTGAGGCCTGTGACTTGCCGCATCAGCCTCTCTGGCCCTGCTGTGCTGATGACATCAGACACGGGTTCCTCTGGTTGCTCAGTTTATCCCTGTTGCCCTGAGATAAGGAGAAAGGGGAGTGGGTCCCTTCAGGCCAAGGGGCTGAGGCTGCAAGAGGAGGGCAGGTGTATCCCATGGGAATCTAATTCAGAACCGCGTGATGGGACATTGCTGAGACAGTTCTGCCCAGAATGGTCAGCGCGCCATCCATGTTACACAGCTCTAAGCTGGGTGCAGTGTGTGTCCCAGTGGACGTTTCTGTCATTATTCCCCAGATGAGGATCCTCGGGGACAGGCTTCCCTGGCACACCCCAGGGACCCACAGCCTCTCCTTTCTCCTGGTCTGAACCCACATCACTGAGGGGAAATCTTTTTCCTCTCCCCATATGGTCATTAACTCCGCTGCAGTCGGTGTTGCTGTCTGCCCTGCACTGGCGACTAGATGGAAAGCTAGTCACGCCTTGCCACACCTGGGCTGAGTGTAGGGAGGCCTCGGGAGGCTGAAGGTCACTGCCAAACTAGGATCCTGCAGCCCAACAGTGCAGCATGCTGCTGGAAGCAAGTGAAGGTGCCGAGCTGGAGACATCTGCTCTAAGGTCAGCCAGCCACTCGCTGGGTCACCTTCTACACCCCCAGCTGGCTGGCTGCTCACTTGTGCTCCCCACAAATCACTAGTGAATTGCAATTCACTTGCCGTCATGGGAGTGACTTTTTTTCCATGTCGATGTTCAAGCTTTGGCAAGGGCTACTCAAACACACTGCACGTGCTCTGGCATACGTGTGTCCTGGTGAACTAGCTCTTCTGCCACAATTAAGCCTTGAAGGATGTATGAGACCAGTGTATAGCACATCGCCTCGGCAGAAATGGAACTTCCTTGCTCAGCCTGAGATCCACCACATAACGTCAATGTGAGGAGAGAATTAAACCTCTGGGAGAGGAAGCAGACAAGTGTTCTGGCATCTTGGAGCCACACACCATATGTAACAGCAAAAGGCCCAAGTTTCTATTTCTCTGATAAATAAACGTCTCCCCAAAAGGGGACCCCATTGCCTCCATTATCACTGCCTAAGGTTTGCCTTGCCCAGGCCAAGCTGCAGAAGATAGAACCAATGCCGCAGAGTCCAGGCGATGAGTAGTGACTTGCCCTGCATCTGACTCCTCTGGCAAGCATTCCTGTCTTCACCACTGGACTTTAAACCCAACCTCTATTTGAAATAAACCCTTCGATATTACCCATTTTCCCAATTCTGACTTAAGCAGAGTCCAATCAAATGCAATTCATACAACATTTTTATTGCTAATTGGTTTGACTGTTAAATTTTAAATCCATGAAGTTACTTTAATGACAGACAGAGGGGACCTTGTTAACCTTTAAAAGGGTCTTAATTCATTTATAGACCTCCTAAAATGCTTTGCACTTCTCCCTGTGGTGAGTGCCCCTGGCTGTCCTGGCTATTCCACTGCACAGCCACCTGGGCATGTTGCCTAGTGGATGCGTCGTGAGAGAATCCAGTGACATAGCTTGTTACGCGTAAGATAGAATAATAATCAGAGCGCTGGCAGTACAAGCTGGTGCTAATGCTGGGTGTCACTGCTATTCCGGCAGGGGCACCCGGTGCCTTGGTGAGGAAGAATTGGGGGCACCCTATATAAATATAAGAGAGAGAATGTGAAATTAAATTCTAAATCAAAATGTGCACTCAGGCCATCCCCTCTAGGTCACCTCTCCTTCCCAGGCCAGGCTAGTGACCCAAAGTCAGGGCCATCTGTTGGCTGCTGAGTGGGCACTGAGAAAAGATTGGCTGGTTCTCAGTCCAGTTGCTAATGAACATAATGAACCCCACAGCTGTCACTCATTGGCTCCCCGGCTGGCAGCCCCAACTGGGAGGCTGCGTGGGCCACAGAGTCTCTGAATCCTGCTCTCTCCTGGGGGAGATTGGAATAACGGAGCTCAGGCTGCCCCTGCTCTGTGCTGATGGGTGGATTTTACTCTCCCAGGCCCTCACACCAGCCCCATCCACCATCATGAAAATGACTGAAAGCAGGGCAATGTGAAACATCACCACATGCGGCTGGCAATGGCTGCTGCGCTGTAGCCCTATTTCTCCCATGGCTGCTGCACTCCGTTGACTAGGAAGGTCTTGGAACTGAACACGCACACCTATACATCTGCACGTACGGGCCTTAAAACCTCCCACTGCCTGGCTCCTAACCCAAACACAAGCATTTATTGTTCAGTTTCACCCCAAAATGCAGTTATGAGGGCACGGGAATGGAGCAAGGACATCGCAGCATCATGACCAGGGAGCTGTGATTTTAAGACAGCACTATCATCTCCATCCCACCCCACTGTGAGGTCAGTCATTATAGCACTGAGCCCTGTCCTCTCTGCAGGCACCGTAATAAACGCCTCGGGCCGGGTCTCTGTGCCACAAAGTGCAACTACCAGCAAAAGGCCCGGAACACTGGACACAGCTACAGGTTACATAAAAACCTCAGAAAAGTCAAAGGCCAGGCATGGTGTCTGCTTGCAGCCCACAGCAGCTCTGTGTCACCCATGTTCAGGAACAATTGTGTCCCAGTTGCAGGTGGGTTCACATGTTCAGAGGACCTGCGGCACACCGGTCCCTCTGTGTAACACACCGCTTAGTGATGTCTATTTAAATGCAAATTTTGACTTTTCACTCAGCAGTGAGAGAAAGGTTTTCACACTGGAGTGAGGGGTACAATAATTTATCCACAGCCTCTTTCTACAATTACTGCTACTGTTTGTACAAGAAAAGTGTTTCTACTTCCACAGTCGGGAGAAGACTCCTTCCGCAGAGTGAAATGGTGACAGATCTAGTGGGGAGGGGACACCACTCATGTCAGCGCAGGGGCTGTGTTTGTTTCTTCTGGAAGATCTAAATACATGTCACTGGGAAAAGGGTGATGTGATCTACAGGCCTCGAATCACTAACACATGCCATTTACATGGGGATAGGCTCTGTTTGATGTGTCCATCACGCTGTCAAAACTTCACCACTGCCAGGCAGCTCTGCGCCACACACAAGCACAGATGCATCCCGTGCGGATTAAACACGGCTGGGAGAAGGATGCTGCTCGTTAGCTCCCAGGAAGGTACATGCACTCTCACTGTGGCAGGGGACCGAACCACCACGCAGGGATCCTCCCGCCCCAAACTGAGGGATGTCACCTTCTCCAGCGCTCGAAATCTATGCAACGCCTTCTGTCAATAATTCCTTACAATGCCACATGGACACGAGGCGGCTTCGTGTGGTTTTTGCTCCAGCAGTGAGGAGTCCCTGACAGTGTGGAGTTTGATGGGTGAGAACACCACAGGGAGGGGTAAGCCGATGGGAACCCAGCACTGCTGGAAAGCAATAGGATTCAGGTTACAGCACCTTCTGCACAGCTGTGTGCTAGCTCCCCTGATACGGAGGGAGCCTCTCTAGCTCACACCAGCTGGGGCCTGGGGCCTGAGCATCTCACACGCATCCCAGACGAAGACAATGTCATCCAAGGTGGAGAGACTGCAAACAGCCTCTTCACACAGACCCACGGACAGCACACAAGCCCCATCCCCTTAGATACCCGACTGGGAGTCACCCCTCTGCTCACCTCTGGGCTGGCAACAGCCCCAGCTCTCTGCTAACCCTGGCTAGGAATGAAGCTGCCGGAGCCACGGTGGAGAGCCCTGGAGGACAGAGCTAGAAATGCCCTTTCCAGTCCCATCAAAGCCGTTCCTTGGTGGGCAGCCAGGGTAGCTGCCCATTGTTTCAAACATTGCACTGCTAGAAGGTCAGACTGATCAGTGCTTAAACCCCTCCTGGGGACTGGGTCCCGCACCGTGCTCAGAAATAAGCTTCCCACGTTGCCAAGTCCAAAGGGGTTAATTTTTAACCAGTGCAGAAAGCTGCCTGGGAATGCAGTGAAACAATGTCATGGGTTCTTTTGGACCTGAGATTACCCGGCTTTTTTTCTGCTCTGCCAGAACGGAACTGAGTGCTTCACTTTAAGAGACTCTTGATCTAACAACTGAGATACAGTGCATTGAACCAGATCGCCAAGCATCCCAACACGGCTGTGGGGAGCAGATCCCTCCAGGCCCCAGCTCTATAACAGCATGTGCATGCGGGGAAACGCTCAGATTCACACTGACCCTTTGGCTTCTTTGTGGGAGGAGCCAGTGTAGGGGGAAACAAAAGTTGGAACTTCCCTGCCAGAGTTGTGGTCAATATCATTCCAGAGCAGCTTCTGACCACCACACCTGAGTCTGAGTCACATCCTTCCTGGTTGGTACAATCTAGGGTACCGTCAGTGCCTTCCCACAGGCAGGTAGGGTGCCAGCTTCTAGTGAAGAACCCATTCCTAGGCCCTTTTAGAAGAAAACATCTACGGACATTCACAGACTTGCCGATTATTGCCCAGTCTCTAATCTTCCTTGTTTGGTGAAGACAACGGAGAAGGTGGAACTGAGGCAACTCTGGCAATTCCTGGAGACTGATCCATCCAATTATTATTACTATGATTTATGTGTAGTGTGGTAGGGCCTAGGGCTCCCGGCATGGACCAGGGCCCCAGTGTGTGTTGGCTGGCCATGGTACAGAGACTCCGTGGGTTCACTGCTGACTCTCCTGCTGGTAATGAACAATGGCCAAGCATCTGTCTGCTCATTCTTTTAGATCTAACTTTGGTGCAATTACCCATGAGGCATTGCTCCTAGGTGCAGGAATAGCTGTAGCCTCAGAGAGTAGTGCAGGGCGACTGCACATCTGCCCCACAGGCTCCTTTGTGTGGACTAGTACAAGGGGCTGTTCCGCCCCCTCTTCCATTCAGCGCCCCAGTGCAGCGAGTGCTGAGGTTAAAACAATTGTGTGCCTCTCCTCTGTTGGCCTTGCAAAGAACGGCCTGCACACGGATTTATAATGCAGCTCTTGTTCTGAAATGCACAAATTATTTTATTGTCCTTATCTATAACAAAGAGAAACGAGGATACAAGAACATTATAAAGGTTGCAAAGTCAAACTCTCAGAAGTTAGGAAACGCCAGATGTAAAGTGTAACCTTAATTCAACCCCCTGGTGCAACTGTTTGAGGCGTCTTGAACCGCATGGTCACCGCCTGTTTTTTCACAGTCATGTTTTTCCACAGGACCCTTTCCACTTTCAGTGCACAGGACGGACGGGGCTCGTGTACGGAGCAGCTATTCAACATTTTGTTTTCTCCTTGTTTAGTGTGTAGCCCCAGGCCTTATTTGTTACATACTGTTCAAACCCTGCTCTGAAGATAGAATTATTAATATCCTCATGAGCTGTTCTGTGGTGTTCATCACTACGGTATCTGAGTGCTTCAAATAGTAATTTTCGCAACACCTCTGTAAGACGAGGGGGTGTGATTATCCCCATGTTAGGGATGGGGGACTGAGGCACATTCAGGTCAAAAGTTTCAATGAATTATCGGCCCCCAGTGTGAGACCGGGCTTGTCAGAGGATCTAGCATGGGAGACACTCAGCACGGTGCATGTTCAGAGCACGGCCCACGTTGACTCCAGTTATTGCTGAGAGAGCTCAGCACTTCTGCACATCGGCCCCCAGGGTGTCAAGTCAGGCCCCCAGAAAACAAGGAGCCACCAGTTAGTGGCCACCTATGAAAAGTTTGGTTTAAATTACTTTGCTCAGCACCACATAGAAGCGCTGGGACAGAGACAGGGACAGAATCCTGTTCTCCAGGCAGCATTCAACAGTCTGAACCATTGGACTGTCCTGTCTTTTTCTTCAAAGGAAAGGGCACCTTCCAGTCTGCAGCCAATGAAGCAGGAGTCATAAGACACCCTCCTTCACTACACAACCCTGATTCATCCCCAGAGCAGGGCCAGCCTGTGCATTGAAGGAGCCTGGAGTCCCTGTGAAAAAACCAGTATGTGATCAGACAGGTAAAGACCTTATCATAGAATCATAGAATATCAGGGCTGGAAGGGACCTCAGGAGGTCATCTAGTCCCACCCCCTGCTCAAAGCAGGACCAATCCCCAACTAAATCATCCCAGCCAGGGCTCTGTCAAGCCTGACCTTAAAAATATCTAAGGAAGGAGATTCCACCACCTCCCTAGGTAATGGATTCCAGTGTTTCACCACCCTCCTAGTGAAAAAGTTTTTCCTAATATCCAACCTAAACCTCTCCCACTGCAACTTGACACCATTACTCCTCGTTCTGTCATCAGCTACCACTGAGAACAGCCTAGATCCATCCTCTTTGGAACCCCCTTTCAGGTAGTTGAAAGCAGCTATCAAATCCCCCCTCATTCTTCTCTTCCGCAGACTAAACAATCCCAGTTCCCTCAGCCTCTCCTCATAAGTCATGTGTTCCAGACCCCTAATCATTTCTGTTGCCCTCCGCTGGACTCTTTCCAATTTTTCCACATCCTTCTTGTAGTGTGGGGCCCAAAACTGGACACAGTACTCCAGATGAGGCCTTACCAATGTCGAATAGAGGGGAACGATCACATCCCTCGATCTGTTGGCAATGCCCCTACTTATACGTCCCAAAATGCCATTGGCCTTCTTGGCAACAAGGGCCCACTGTTGACTCATATCCAGCTTCTCGTCCACTGTAACCCTTAGGTCCTTTTCTGCCGAACTGCTGCTGAGCCATTCGGTCCCTAGTCTGTAGCGGTGCATGGGATTCTTCCTTCCTAAGTGCAGGACTCTGCACTTGTCCTTGTTGAATCTCATCAGATTTCTTTTGGCCCAATCCTCTAATTTGTCTAGGGCCCTCTGTATCCTATCCCTACCCTCCAGCGTATCTACCTCTCCTCCCAGTTTAGTGTCATCTGCAAACTTGCTGAGGGTGCAATCCACACCATCCTCCAGATCATTTATGAAGATATTGAACAAAACCGGCAATAATGCGAGAGCACAAGAGGGCCAAATTAAGGTTACACAAGCAACAACAACGAAAGCAACCTGAAAAAAACCCATCATGTAGTATTATATAGATACCGACGTGGGTCATTGGCAGGGGTGGCAAATTTAATAATAAAATAATTAATAATAAATAACCTAGCTCATATATCCACTGCACAGACCTCTGCCATTTGAGCTACTGGAGTAACTGATAGCAGTAGTAGGTTGTTAGCTGCTTTGTGGACCGGCACTGGAAGGGAATGGGACCCTGTGCCAGTGGGTTTCACAGACATTTGTTGATAGAGGAGGAATAGTGAGATTCAGGCATCTTGGGTCCCACTCCAAGCTCTGGAGAGGAGTGTGCTCTTGTGGGCAGACTCTTCTGCTCATTTCCACCAACCAGTCCCTGTCCTGCCTCTTCCCCAGCCCCTGACTGATCATCCCACTCCCCAAATCCTCACCTAGCCAGTCCCAGTCTCCTTGCCCAGCCAGTCTAGTCTCCTCCTTCAGGCTCGTTGTCCAAGTCCCAATCTGCCCTCCCCCTCCCAGTTCTTCTCTCCCCCTCCCATCCCAGTCTCGCTCTCACCAGACTCCTTGTCCGAATCTACTCCTCCTCTCCCCCCCTCTGCCCCCCAGTCCAGCTTCTGTCCCCTCTGCATTCAAATTAGAAGGTCAATGAGAGCACAGGAGTGCTAGGTGCCCAGCGCCACCCAGCACCTGGGAGCAGATGTCACAGGGAAAGTCCAGTTTTGCCCCTGCGGTCCCTGGGATGGCGCACGCGCAGTCCCTGGGAGGGGAGGGCACATGTGCAGGCTGGTCAGAACTAGGAGCTGTGAGAGGCTGGAGCATGCTCAGTGAGGCTGGAATCTTTGATTTTAGAAACTAAAATTACCAAAGACGCCTCTACTGAGCATGTGCGAAGTGCACTTTTTCGTGGGAATAGCCAAAGGTCTCTCCCTGACACAAACGCCACCACCTGCTAAATTTCGAGTCCCTGCCCCAAAGCATGGGGTGGCTAAAGCCACTCAAAGGAAAGGGCACCGGCATTTTTTAACATGGGTAAAACAATGTATTTTTCCCCAGCCTTATTCTTGGAAATGGCGGAATCGTTTGGGCAGAAATTTTCCAAAAAATTCAACCCAAGGCAGATACCAGCATGGAAAATTTCAGGCAAACAGCTTAAATTTGGCAAAGTTCTAAGCAACTGAGAATAGGGTCATCTAATGGGAAGTGTGTTACCAGCTCTGCGTGTAATCGTTCAAAAAGCAGAGGCAATGGGTCCAGAACAGCCGATCCTAGCTCTGACACTGATCTTGAAAAAGTCACTTGCTCCCTCTGTTTCAACGTCCCCATCTGTAATACCGGTGTCATATGCTTGTTTCCCTGCCCCTTGCTGGGAGGGGGTGGTGTTAGGGTTTATTAGTTTTTGTACCGCACATTGACAAAAGAAGTTCTGCATGTGAGCTGCCATTACTGCATTTCCAATTGCCCTGTCCAGATGATGGCTTGCAAGTCAAGGCAGTGCATGGAGTAATTGGTACAACAGAGACAGGCATAATGTATAGTAAGTACTTGACACCACCCTCTGGAGAGCTGTGAAAATGGGGTCACTAGAACCCTGTGTTATATTTTCCAGGGATTGCCACTTGCAATGATGTGTCATATAATGCAAACGCCCCTGCTGTCTCCCTAAACCACCCGCACATGAAATACACCACTCTCAAGTAAAGCAAGAGCAATCTAAAAGGAATCAGGAGTTGAGGTCACATCCCTTTTCTAATGTGAATTAATCTGAGCACTAAATGAGTTCAGACTTAATTGTGAGCATTTTCTGTTAACTAAGCAAGAAATCTTATAATAACACAATAAGGTGCCATTTCACAGCATCCAAATGGAGCAATAAGCCAGAGCCTCATTTGAATGTATTTTTTCACAGTGATTGCTGACACTGCTGCTTTTAATATATTCACATTGGCACAGCCATTTGCATTCAGATGCAATTATGAGTTAGAAACTCCCTCTTCTCTGTGCACTCCAGAAAGGGAGAATTTTAGCCCAGAGACATGTTACTGTTCATTTTGTGGGGCCTAATTAAGGAGTCTGCACTGGCAAGAATCGAATCCCTATTGTTATCAAAGGGAACGTCCTGCAAAGAGACAGATTAAAACAAACCAACCTTTAAAATCTATGTTCCCACAAAATCTTATTGATCAGGAACAGAAACAATTATTTCCTGTGGAAATAGTGATCGTTGTGGTGAGAGTCTGGAAAGGAGTGTATTAGAGAATAAGAAACCCTCTCTGCAGGCTACATCTTGGCCAGTAAGAGCACAGAGGTCCTGCATGCCCCTTGTGACCTTGTAGGAGAAAGGAGCAGCCATACGGTAGATGAGAGACAAGGTGGGGGAGGTAATAGCTTTTACTGGACCAGCGCTGTTGGGGAGAGAGCCCAGTGTTTGAGCCGCACAGAGCTCTTCTTCAGGGCTGGCAAAGGTACTCCCAGGGTCACAGCTAAATACAAGGCGGAACAGATGGTTTAGCGTAAGTAGTTAACACATAGTTCAAGAGGTCATTCAAGGTGAAGAAGCCAGTTAATACACACGCCGCCCAGCTTTTTCTTTTCCCCTTCCCCGCCATGACGGAACAGGGGTTAAGTGGGTTATAGTTTGTTGAGCCATAAATCCAGTGTCTCTGTTCAGTCCCATGTTTCCAGTATTGGGTGGTAAGCGCCTGGCTCTGAGCATTTCAGGTGACCTAGCCCAGGCCTGATCAGCCACACTCCACATTACTGTGTCCTCACTGCGCTTTCCGTGTGTGTCGCTAGGACTTCTGGGGGCACCTCTGGGCTGCAGTAACTTGAGCCACTCTAAGTTCTTCTACAATTCACTGGGAAAGAGCTATAGAGTCATAGAGTTTAAAGCTAGAAGGGACCCCTACATCGTCTAGTCTGTCCCCCGGTATATCACAGTCCACCAACAGCACCCAGTCACCCACACACCAAACCCCACACCCAGATTTAGCTTAAAGTATTACAGCCCTCAGGAGACTAACCTAGGCCACTCCACAGGCAGAAAACTAGAGGGCCTACGGTTTACCAGTGCCTGAGGCACGGCAATGGCAGGGGACTGATTAAGTGAAAGATGCCCAGACACAGGGGGCCCTGGGGAATTCTGGGAAGCCACTGGAGAGCTATCAGCACTCGAGTGGTTAGCCTGTGTCCTCACTGCAAAGTGGGCAGTCACCAGCCAAGTGAAAATTGCATCCAATCCGTAACCTGTAGCCCCAGATGAGCCAGCAAGCCTGGGTTTAAGTACCACCAAACTCAGGTGAGAGGGTTTTGTGCATGGATGGGACTCGGAAGGGAAGTTAGGGGCAACTCCCAGGTAAGAGCCCAGGTTAACTCTGCAGTGGGGGGACACCCTTAGAGTCCCTCGTTTGCATGGCCACCTGTGGGCACAAGCACTTCATTTCTCCAATAGCTAACATCTGAGTAATGCACCGAACTGAAGAAGCCACTGAAGAGCCATGAGGCCAGCAAGGATGCATGCAAGTTAGTCAGGCAGCCTCCAGACACAAGATGCTGGAGTGTAAAAGGGCAGGTGTGACTGCTGACACCGGCACTTTTAATATATGCACATTGGCAGGGCTGTTTGCATCTGGGGGGATTCTACATTAGCCCTCATCTTGACGGATAGAGAGGAACTGATCACAGAACCAAAAATCAGTGGTAACTGATTACACTTATAGTGAGCAAACAGAATAAACTCCAAACCAGTAATATATATACTTCGTACTTTAAAAGGGCCAATTTCACAAAGCTGAAACAATTATGGGCCGACTCAGTTGAGAGGAAGAATTTAAACAGAAAAATGTGACTGATAATTGGGAATTGCTTAAAAACACTTAACTAGATGCCCAAAAAGCCACAATCCCCCAACAAAGAAAGAAGGACACACTGGTTAAAACACCTACCTGGCTTAGAGGGAAAGTGAAGGCAGCTATAAAAAATTAAAGAATGTACATACTAAATGGAAGAAAGGAGAAGCTGATAGTAATGAACATGAATCAGAACCTACGAACTGTAGAAAATTGATAAAGGAAGCAAAAGAACACAAGGCGAACTCTGTGGCTAGCAGAGTTGAGGACAATAAGGAGTTTTTTTAAGTATGTTAGGAACAGAAAGCATCTTAACAATGTTCTTGATGAAATGGTGGACTTGTCAATAATAATGTAGAAAATACAGAAGTGTTCAATAAATATTTTTGTTCTTTATTTGGGAAAAAGATGGATGACAAAGTCATATCACATGATGATGATCATGATGATGATGAAACACTTGCCATTCCAGCAGTAACTCAGAAGGATGTTAAACAGCTGCTACTAAAGTTAGACATTTTTAAATGAGCACGTCTGGAAAACTTGAATCCAAGAGTTTTCAAAGAACTGGCTAATGAGCTCTCTAAGACATTAACGTTGATTTTCAATGTCTTGGAGAACTGGAGAAGTTCCAGAGGACTGGAAGAAAACTCCTGTTGTGCCAATATTTTAAAAGGGTAAATGGGGCAACCTGTGTAATCATAAGCCTAGCAGCATAACATCAATTCTGAGCAAAATAATGGTACGAGCGATACAAGTCTAAATTAATAAAAAAAATAAAGAGGGAATATAATTAATGCCAGTCAAAATGTGTTTATGGAAAATGGAGCCTGTCATACTAACTTTACAGCATAATTTGCAAATAGTTTCAGTCGACCTGAAACTGCATTTTTTGGTGAATAAGTTTTTTGTCCACACTATTTCACCCAGCTCTATTCTCCACTGCTAATTAAACTCACTCCTGTTTGGAGGCAAATAAAGTTTGATGCCAGTGTTATCTGGGAGGCCTTGTGTTAGAGATAGAGAGAGACCAGCCTCCGTGAAGAGCAGGGAAGGCAGAGACACTTCCTCTGGCTTTCTTCAGGGGCAGCTGGACTGGGTGGCATCTCATTCTATGCTCTGTCCTGGAAGCAATCACAAAGGAAATAATGCCTGATAAAGTGTTTGCATTTGGAAAAACCTGCCATTAATGGCTCACAACATAACCCATTCCCATAGCTGCCTCCATCATGGAGTTTTATTTATTTGCTTTAACTTATAAAGATGCTCCAGGAACTTCTACAACCTGTATGAAAAACTGCAAACAACAATTTGGATCTGCTGCTCAGAAACTAGAACCCTCACACCTCTCCCACAAGCTAAAGCCATCCAACCATCCCCCTTCCCCCACCCTGTCCTCTACATGACTGCAGTGAGGTCCCAGCAACTGCAAGAAAAGGTCACAGCTACTGGTTAAAATAAACAGTCGGACAGTCATAGTGTTCCAGTCAGGATGGGAGCAATCCCACACTGGCGGAGGCATTCTGGTATTTGCCCATTCAGGAGGACACCAAACTGTGAGGGGTTGCAAGCACTTTGGAGGACAGGATTAGAAAACAACTTTGATACATTGGAGAATTGGTCTGAAATCAACAAGATGGAATTCAATAAACACAAGTGCAAAGTACTGTAGTTAGGAAGGAAAAAATCAAATGCACAGCTACAAAATGGGGAATAACTATCTGGGCAGTAGCACTTCAGAGAAGGATCTAAGGGTTATAATAGAGCACAAATTGAATATGAGTCAACAACGCTGTTGCAAAAAAAGCTAATATAATTCTGGAGTGCATTAACAGGAGTGGTATATATAAGACAGGGGAGGTAATTGTTCTGCTCTATTCTACACTGGTGAGGCCTCAGCTGGAGTATTGTATCCAGTTTTGGGTCCCACACTTTAAAAAAGATGTGGACAAATTGGAGTGTCCAGAGGACAGCAACAAAAATGATAAAAGGTTTAGAAAACCTGACCTGTGAGGAAAGGTTAAACAAACTGGGCAGTTTTGAGAAAAGAAGACCGAGGGGGGGCCTGATAACAGTCTTCCAATATGTTAAGGGACGTTATAAAGAGAACAGGGATCAATTGTTCTCCATATCCACTGAAGGTAGGACAAGAAGTCATGGGCTTAAACTGCAGCAAATGCGGTTTAGGTCAGATATTAGGAAAAACTTTCTAACTCTCAGGGTAGTTAACTACTGGAACAGGCTTCCAAGGGAGGTTGTGGAATCCCCATCTCCGGAGTCTGGACCTGGACTATACCTTGGCCAAGAAATTTGGACCTTGAGAAAAAATAATTGATTACCCCTGGTCTAAGTTTACTTGGTCCTGTCTCAGCGCAGGAGGCTGGACTAGCTGACCTCTCAAGGGCCCTTCCAGCCCCATGTTTCTATGATTCTAGGCACCACTGAACTCCCATTCAGAGTGAAGGTTCCTCAGCCTACATGTGGGAGCCCACTGGTGCACAGGCCTTCGACTGGCCCTCTGAGCAAGTTTCATTCAGGCTGTCATGCTCTGCGTGCTGCCTGACTATTCCCATGCCTGTCCAAGTCACCTCTCTGGTTGGGCGGGAGAGATCCTGGCGAGGGAAGGAGGAGAAGACAGTATAATTACTGCAGCACCTGAGCCCTCATAAAGAGTCGCATGTAGATTCCCTCCTTCCGATGGGCGGGAGCTTTGGTTTATAGTTTACACCAGCGTATATCGAATTAACCTCAGAGGAAAAGGTTAAACTATCAATCATGAATTGCAGTTTAAAGAACTGCGTTCCCTGTGATGTATGGCAGTAGCAGGCACATCAGAAACTAAGCAAAAGGCAGCTTAAAAGTAACTGGGGATAATGGCCTGGCTTCTTATGGAGATGGATGTGCAGCATGTTAACTTTAATATGCTGCGTAAATGAGAGCCCGGTGTGGAAATATGACATCCCGATGTAAAACAATTTCCTCTCTTCAAACAACCTTTAAGTGGGAGCCTCCTGTTTAATATTCGGCAGCAAGTGTTGCCATGGCAGGGCTGCCCTTGGCGAGTCGCACGGTGCTGACAGGGTGAGGAGTGGGGGCGCGCAGGTGACAGGAGCGCCAGACACACATGCTGTGGAGGACAGAACAAAACAGAGCTGGGGAAACACTGCGGGAACTGGAGTGAGCTCAAGACAGTCTGCGGCGCTCGGCCTGGAAGGAGGCCTCTCTAGCAGAGGGCTTCTATTAGCTACACATGTGGAGGGCAGCGGGGCTGTAATTTGAAGACCTGTAACGCAGACTGTTTACATTTTTCCAATCCTGTGCTGGATTTCCCTACTGGAAAGAAAACGGCACAACGGGGGAAAGAAGGAGGGAGTCTTGTCTCCTCTTAGGAACACGGAGGATGCATCACACCCAGGACCAGTGACCAGTGGGCAGCAAACCCAGACAGATGGGTGTCTTACCTTAAAACTCAGTCTGAATGGCACACCGTCCGGCTGGGGGGCTAGGAGCTGTGTAACCCACCATGTTCAGACCTCCTGGCAGTCGGAACGCCACTCCTGCAAAGCACCTCTTGTGGCCGTTGTGGCCATGTCAAATCACTTTGCTGCTGCTATGGCAAGTGCCTCCAAAGACAGCCACTCATACACACTGACCAGCTGCCTTCATCTCCCACAGTCGCCTGCACAGTAAAGCAAAGAGTGTCTCGATATTTCCTCTACGAAGCAGGAAACCCCCCTACTTCCTGTGCACTGTCTCCAGCTGATGGACAGAGATGGAAAAGCCCAGACCAGATTCTGGGATCTTTAATGGCCATCATGGCAGCATTAGCAAGCTGCCAGAAACCACTCCCTTTTAAAGTGTCTCTCCGTGACTAGCACGGGGTTACCCGGTTAACT
Organism: Chelonia mydas; assembly: GCF_015237465.2. NCBI lineage: Eukaryota > Metazoa > Chordata > Testudines > Cheloniidae > Chelonia > Chelonia mydas. The sequence goes on from NC_057856.1 coordinate 31,789,385, forward strand.
TTGCTTGGTCTGTCGGTGCCCTGCTGCTCCTGTTGCCCACAAATATAGTTCTCGGTGCTGCCTTCTTACTCATGATTGACGTGGTCTCTTTCAATCGGGCCTCAGTCAATCATTGTCTGCGCTCGGGTAAGTCATTCGGTTAGCCCCAAACTGGTCCCTCGATGTCAGTTCAGAACGTACCGGTTAGAACATGTACTGAGTGGATTAGCAATACCCTACTCTGGGCTAGGCCTCAGGGCACTGTACGGCCACCACGTATCATCCCAGTGGTCAGACAGGAAACGTGCGTCTGAGGTGAAGGGAGTGGAAGAGCCCATTAAAATCACCCACAGGTTTTACTAAGTCACAACCTTTTCAGACCAGTTCTCAAGGGGCAAATACATCAGGAAACCTCCTCGGATGTCATGATGGCAGGCAGCTAGGACACAGGGCCTAGGCTCCCTGCCTTGCACCCGTTCAGCCGTCTGACCGCCCTCTCCAGTCAGCAGGAAGGAGAGCTCGGTGGCTAAGGCTCCCACCTGGCACTCCAGGCGGTTTGTTCCAGTCCAGCTACAGACATGAGGCAAACCACCTCATCTCGCTGCGTGCTGGTTCTGCTCGGTAACACAAGGTGATAATACGCCCTTTGTCGATTTCGCTGGTACAGTCCTTGGGGCCGGAGCTGTCTCTGTGTTTGTACAGCCCCCCAACCCCATGTAGTGACGGCCTCACGGGTGGGGCGTGTAGCCCAACAGTGATGTGAGTAACTGTGATCATCTCACACCGGTGCAAAGCGAGTGCACAGTGCTGCCACATGAGAACGCTCCACACACATGGCTGGCTGCATGTCACACCCACTCTGCACAACTGTGAATGAGGTCCCAGAGAATCCAGCTCTAAAACAGCAGTAATCCCAATTTACCAGACCCTCGGCTTTGCTATGGAAGGAGAAGTCTCCTGTGGTTCCTGAGTGGAGCAATCCAATGTGACGTGAGTTCGCAATAGCATTGGAAGGAGCTCCCATCGGACGGGGGCAATGCTAATGGAAGCTGTTCTTTTGTTCAGCATCTGGCTCACCTGCATTTGGAGCCATGACTGGGTCAGGGGAAGTGTCTCATGCACCTCTCCAGAGAGAAAGCAGCAGCTGGCCCAGCTGGCAGAATCTCAGTGTTGGGGCTGTTACAAAGTCATCTGAGAACTCCCTTTAAACTTCTTTCTCTGGGTAAGTCCTGAAACAAAAGGGAAGGAACAGCAACAGGGAAAGGGAATGTAAATGGTTTGGAAAGTCTTACAGAGGCCAATGAATGCCCAGAACTGGGCTCCATTCACCTAATGTGCTGTTGTATCCAACACAGTACACCCAGCCTCTCCCATCCCAAGTTTCCCTTGGGAATCAGCCCAATGGAAAAAGAGCCTGGACCTGAAGCATCCTGGCTTTGGCTGGCTTAAGTGAATCTATTCATGCTCTTTCAGTGTTATTTCATGTGTGTTTATGCTTTTGTCATTTTATGGCCCCCAAAAGGTTTAAAGCATATGGGGAAATAGGCGCTTCTGGCCTATATGTTTAGATCTGCTCTTGTTTTCAGCTGAGCTGAGACCAGATCCGCTCATTGTGTGCTTTGAGTCTAAAAAACCTTGACTGAGTTTGCTGCTTTACCTAGCATGCTGCGTGTCTAGAGCAGCAGAAAAGGTCAGAGAGACTTTTGAAATAAAAATGTCTCCATCTCAGTTGAGAAAAAGCCCAGATGGGTGAACAAAGTTTAGAAAAGGGAAAGAATTGAGCAAGCAAGCAATACTGTGAGAAGCTGATAAGAGGAGCTCTAGCAGGAGAATAGGGGAGCCTTGTCTATCTCCCTATTAAAGGCTATTCTTACAAGGTTTTTTTCTTTTCATTAATACGCAGGGTGAATAGAACACTGAATAAAAATCAGTACTTACTGCACAATTGTAGGATTGAAAGGTAACTGTCAACAGAAGGGTTGGGGTGACAAAAGGGGCCATTTCAGTGCTTAGCAAATGATTTTCGGCTTGTCATTTCAATAGGCCGTGTTTTTCAGAGATTGTGTTTTTCTGAATAGCGTCTATTACCATGCTTTTTAAAAATTTCATGTTGTCTCTTTGCAGGCACCATTCATTTGCAGATGCAGTATTCCTTTTTGGTTGTCAGAGGGCTACTGCTTTAGAAAAATAAAGGACAGTCGTCCAGTTAGAAAAAGGATTCTCTTGTGAAGCTAATGGTTGAAAGAACAACAATTTGGGGCAGCTCCTACCTTCATGCCAGGCTGACCCAGTTTCTCGCACTGTTCTTTATTCATGATCACATGGGCAACCAGTTAGCTCATTTTCAAATTCCTGGTATGATTTTGAGGTAGATAAACTTTTTGTTAACATAAAGATCATCTTCCTTATTGCATGAAATCTGCAGCACAAGATCCTAAAATCAAATATCAGATAGAACCTCTTGTGTGTAGGAAAGAGACAGGGGACATATCCTGCAATCTTCAGTCAGTCAAAATCCTATTGACCTCCATGAGAGTATGCCTGCAGGAATGGACAATTAGTGCTCAGACTTTACAAAAAGGATACAGGGGGTATTAACAGATAATGTGTGTTGCCCAAGTGGAGAAGCAAAGTAGCAAAGTTTTACAGTTATGTAGGTTAATGAAAATCTTTGAAAATATGTCCTGGTTTAACAGAATTGTTCATGTTCATTGCAACATAATTGCTCAGAGTTTCGGTATTTGCATGGCACTGCATGCTATGCAACAGTGGTTAAAAGACTTGCATTCGGATTTCATCTCATTTTAACCAAACCCTCCATTTCTGGCACCCTGGGTGCCTAAGCAGAGAGTAATCTAGAATTAGTGAGAAATAGATTTCATGGCTTTAAGTCACTCATAGTGTGCAGGTCTTGAACTCTGATCTTTTGTAAATTGAACCACTTGTGAAAAAACAAAGGGGTCTAATCCTTTTAAACTGCCATTGCACATCACTGGCCCAGTGCCCTTGAGAAGTGATTTAAATGGCATTGAATATGGCTGTTCAAAACATACTGAGATCTGTTAAGAGGCTGGTGTCTATGAAGGGAATGGAAGCAGGGGAAAAAAGTTAATTAAAAATATTGATGAGTCTGCCAAAGAGAATCATAGCCTCCGAGCCCCTGAAAATCACCCAGAGCAAGCCCAAGCAGCAGTTACAGTGAGGGAGACAAACCAGGGCTGGTCAGGTGTCAGCAGGAGGCGGGGGTGGGGGGAGGCTTTTATGGAATTTCTTTTGGGTGCAGGCAGGTGAGGCCCCACTGGCCAGCCTGGCTCAGCCTGGGACCCGGCACAGCTCACTCTCACACACTGGCCCTGCCTCCTGAGTTAGACCTGCCTGCTGTTGACCCCAGGAATGCATCCACCTCGCCCTCCCCCCGCCCCTTTCCAGGACCTTCCTTCCATCCTGAATGCCCCTACCCAGGGCAAGAAATGGAGCATGGGTGCCTTTTAGCTTCCAGTGCAGCCTCTAGGAAAGGTGGCTCTCATTCTATTGCTTAGATTGCAGACAGGTGTGCAGCTTGCAGCTGGATTGCTTGTTTATTTTCTTGAGCCAGCATTTCTTCTGTTTTAAAGAAACTTTGTTTCTTTTTGGTTTTGGTTTTTCACAAATAAAGTTACACTTCTCACCTCCAGTCCCTATTCTTCTCCCACCCTATTCTGCCGTGCCTTTCTAGGCTACTCTATATAGATTCTTATACGGTTCTCCTCACCGTGGTATCTTCTCACACACTGAAGGCTGCTCTCCCTAGCAGCTCCGTTTGCTCTGTGGATGGGGACATTAGTCGATGTACATCTCTGCCTTGGTGCCCTCACTTTATTCAGTGGAATGTCGTAACCAGGCTGCCTGTGGTGATCTGGATAGGTTTTTCCAAGTCTCCCCGGCACACCCAGCCGGTTTTCTTCTTGCTCTATTACCAGCTGCTGATGCTTCACTCTCTACATGCAGAGCTGCATTTGATTAGAAGTGAAGATTGCCAAAGCTGTTTGGAAAAAATACAACACCCTCAGGGTCTTGGTTAATCCGAGCCAAAGAAAACTTGACTGACTCTCTGTGTCTGGTCAGTGTCTCCCCACAGATCATTGGAAATAGAACTGTATATTAGTAAAATCAGGTGTAAATATGAGAATGGCAGTAGGCTGCATTCTGCCAGAGAGGAGCTTTCATACATCTGTGGGAGCAAATACTGTCTGCAGGATTCAGGGATTCCAGATGAAGTGCAGACTTCAGAGCAACTGGCGATCTCTAATTATAGGTTTAACTGTGTATTTTGAGATTGTTTTCCCCTTGATTCTGCAGCTGTCAGGGAATTAGATTCGTCTTTCACCTTCTCCCATGTAAGCTTGTTTATGGACCAGCAAGCTACAAAAAACTACTTTAGAGCTAATATTAAACCCAAGAGGGGGAAATGCCACTTGCCAGGCTGGGCTGCACTCAGGCCCGGGTTCTTACTGCAAGACTAGCCACTCATATGGCTGTAACCTAAGGATCAGTGGGCTGGTGGAGATGTATGTAATTCCTGCTGCACGGGGGACAGTTGTCAGCTCTGGCTGCAGTGAATAGTTACTTCAGTAGTGTCTGAATCTAGGGGTTTGTAGGTCACAGTTCCTTGCTCAGATTGGATAGCCCCCTCCTATGGTGTTGGCTACATAACGGGAGTTATGGTACTGGTTCTAGCCCCAGTTCTACGCACTTACCCATGCTAGGTAACACTTACTCAGGCGAGTGGTCCCGCGGACTTCAAACAATTTTGGGGAGCAGAATATAGAAATGAGTGCATTCACTGGGAATACTTGCATGAGCAAGTGCTACTCAGCTAGAGTAAGGCTGGCAGAATTGGGTTCACCGCACATTGGTGCGTTTCAGAGGCATGGGATGCATTCATGAAACCTGGAGCCTAATAGCAACCCTTAGTTACAGGGTGACTGCCCTGCACATGCACAGCAGCTGCTCTTTAAACCTTGGTATCCTGCTGGAAGCTTGACAATCTCCAGGCGATATGTAAAATGTGACTTACAAAAATAAAGTCACCTGGTTAAAGGACACCCAACCCATTAGGAGCTGATAAATATTGTTGGGAGACCTTCGGAAAGTTCAGAGGTTTGATCTAAACAAGCTCAAACATTTAGAGGCTCCTCTGATCTTTCTCCAAAGGGCAGGAACAACTGAAAATACTGGGGGAGAAATTATTCCAACATTTTTCCAACCTCAGAAATGATTCTGGTCAAGTTTTAGGCAAAGGTTCAGGTCAGTTGGGAGCCCCAGCAACAGCTCATCTCTGGCTTTAGCTGGAGTTAAATGAATAGACATAAGCCTGACTTCTGTTTCACTTTTAGTTGGTTCACTCTTGGTAGGGAGAAGGTTATTCGGTCTCCGCTGGCCACAGAGAAATCAGCTAAAGAACTAGGATTATTGGGGGAAGATCTTGCTCAATGGTTTTGCTGCACTCCTCTTGGCTTAGAATACAAAGGAAAAGAGAAGGAAAGGGCCTCTCTTATCTCAAGGGGACAGAGGAAATCTGAAAGGCTTCTCCTCATCCCAGAAGGGTCAAAAGTACATTCAGTGACCCTTTGACTTTGTGTATATTTGTGTCCAGAGCAAAATGAGCGAGTGCATTCTGGGAGCTGGAAGGCAGAGGAGCTAGAGAGAAAGAGAGAGCTGACTGAGGACTGGGCTACATTTAAAATTTACCTTGACATAGCTGCATAGCGCAGAGATGTGAAAAATCCACACCCCCGATGACGTAGCTAGACTGACAGCCCACAGTGTAGACGCAGGTAGGTCACCAGAAAACCGCTTCCATCCCCCTAGCTACCATTGCGTGGGGAGGGGAGGTTCCGACACTGATGCAAACACCCCTTCCCTCAGGTTTCAGAGTAGCAGCCATGTTAGTCTGTATCCGCTAAAAGAACAGGAGTACTTGTGGCACCTTAGAGACTAACAAATTTATTAGAGCACAAGCTTTCATGGGCTACAGCTCACTTCATCGGATGCATTCAGCGGAAAATACAGTGGGGAGAGTTATATACATAGAGAACATGAAACAATGGGAGTTACCATACACACTGTAAAGAGAGTGATCGGGTAAGGTGAGCTATTACCAGCAGGAGAGTGGGGGGGGGGAGGGAGGCGGTGGGACCTTATGTCATGATAATCAAGCTGGCGCATTTAGACAGTTGACAAGAAGGTGTGAGGATACTTAACATGGGGAAATAGATTCAATATGTGAAATGACCCAGCCACTCCCAATATCTCTTCAAACCCAAGTTAATGAGATCTAGTTTGCATATTAATTCAAGCTCAGCAGTTTCTCGGTGGAGTCTGTTTTTTCTGTTGCAAAATTGCCACCCTTAAATCTGTTACTGAGTGGCCAGAGAGGCTGAAGTGTTCTCCTACCGGTTTCTGAATGTTATGATTCCTGATGTCAGATCTGTGTCCATTTATTCTTTTGCGTAGAGACTGTCCGGTTTGGCTGCATCTACACTACGAGGCTCTGGCGGCACAAATACAGCCCGGTGGCTGTGCAGGTCTGGTCCCCGGCACAGACGTGGCTGAGTCTGTGAAGCAGTGTGGGCTCTCTGAAGGGCATGAGGGAGGTTTGCCTCAGGCAGCGTGCAGATGGGAAGGCAGGTTTGCCAGCACAGGAGCCAGGAGCCGGGCCAGGAAGGGACAGGCCGTGGGCGCTCACTGTAGTAGCTTTCTTTTCCCTCATGTTTGGATTATTTTTTAAATGAAAATACGTGACAATCATTGACGGTGCAGGAGGTTGCCAGGCGCCCAGCCACTGCCTGCACCACACCTTGCAAGCAGGCGCTGCAGGGGCTCCGGCACTAGGTCGTCCGGGGCTGGCCCTCAGTGGGTCCCATAAACACTCCTGATCTGAGGAATAACCACGGGTGCTATACTAGGGCGGCCAGAACTGAACAGTGCAGCTCTCCATGGCACACGGGCTTTAACACCCACAAGCAAACAAGGAACCGGTCCCTTGTCCCCAAGGGCAGGCCAGTTCCAGGGTAGGACAGTGGGTTTCTTCAGCCCAGCGCCACGGGCATCCCTCCAAGCCTCTGCTCTCACAGAGGAGCCATGCGCTGGCCTGCAGATCCTCACGGCCAGAGTCCTTGTGTCCATCCTATTCAGACCCCTGTCTTCAGGCCACTTCTGAGCTGTTGCCTGTCACAGCTCCCGCTGCCCCCAGGCCAGCACCAGGCTGCTTCCCAGCCTTGCAGGCCCAGCTCCTTCTGCAGCACTCACTCCTGCTGACTGCTCCGGCTCCCACGCAGCCTCCGGCTCCCTCCTGAGCCGGGTCCCGTGTCCCTTCCCTGTGCTCTGGAGCCTATGAAGTCCGCTGCTGGCTGGGTACCATGACCCGGCTGCCCAGCAACGGGCTCGTTACGGTATCACTGGTCCACCTCATCCGTCCGAGCTGGGGGTCCCAGACCCAGGTCATAGGGGATGGCAGGCTAGTGGAAGAGAAAGTGCTTCTCAAATGTGCTGTTTTAAACTGAGAGTGTATGTGATGTTTCACTTTGCACGCGGACTCTGCCGTCAGTTCAACACAGTAACAATAAACGGAAAGAGCTGAAAAAGAAATTCTAAGAAATTGTTCCAAAAGATCATTAGCAGCCTGGTTCCTCGCTCAGCTTCCTAGCCTGCGGGCTCAGTGCCATTCAGAGGAGCATGTCATGTGCCTATTACAAACCCCACTTTTTCATTTGCTTCTCTCACCCTCAAACACAAAGTACCACCCAGAAAAAGTCCCAGCTCTCCTTAGGTTTTATATCTTAGCTGAACGTTGTTCATTCAAAGGTGCTTTCCTTGTCAATGGACAGAATTAAACCAAAACCCTGCCCAGGGGAGGCTGAGCAAGAACGAGTCCTTCCTGCCCTGAGTTACGGCTGATAGCTCAAGAGATGGCTGTCACATTCTAGACAAGCTCCACCCACGGCACCAAGTTGTGAGCGTTGCTGTCGGGAAGCAGCAATAACACAGAGCGATTTGGTATTATTATGATTTGTTGTTTGTACGGCAGTAGTGCCTGGGAGCCCAGCCCTGGACCAGGACCCTACAGAACCAGAGAAACACGGGGCCGGAAGGGACCTTGAGAGGTCACCAAGTCCAGCCCCCTGCTCTGAGGCAGGACCAAGTAAACCTAGACCATCCCTGACAGGTGTTTGTCCAACTTGTTCTTAAAAGCCTCCAGTGTCGAGGATTCCACAACCTGCCTTGGAAGCCTGCTCCAGAGCGTAAGTGTCCTTACAGTTAGAAAGATTTTTCCTAATCTCTAACCTAAATCTCCCTTGCTGCACATTAAGCCCATGACTTCTTGTTCCAATTTCAGTGGATATGGAGAACAATTGATCCTTGTCCTCTTTATAATGGCCCTTAACGTATTTGAAGACTCTTCTCAGGTCCCCCTCAGCGGTCTTTTCTCAAGACAAAACATGTCCAGTTTTTTTTAAACTTTCCTCACAGGTCAGGGTTTCTAAACCTGTTATCATTTTTGTTGCTCTTCTCTGGCCTCTCTACGATTTGTCCACATCTTTCTTCAAACGTGGCACCCAGACCTGGACGGAGTACTCCAGCTGAGGCCTCGCCGGTGCTGAGTAGAGTGAGGGCAATTATTTCCTGTGTCTAACATAAGACACAATTGTGCTGGGCAAACACAGAACAGAAATATTGCCCCTGCCCGAAGGAGGTCAGACGAGACAGGAGAAGGCTACAGCCGGGCTGCTGGTGTGCAGAGACACTGCCCATCCAGCAGACCAAGAGTGTCTCATTGTTTCTTGGTACTCCCTGTCTAACTGTTGTCAAGTTTTCTGTAGGCATCACAGCACAGGAGAGCTTTGAGGAAGGAGCTGAAGCTGTCTAAGGAAGTAGCAAGGTCATAGGGTGACATGAAGTGCAATTCCCACTCATGCATCAGAAAGTAACCTCAGTGAGCTGCGCACCTACCAATGACAGCCTGGCTCCCACACACCTGCACAGCCAGCAGGGCAGACTAAGCAGTAGACTCTAAAACAAAGTTCAGTTTGGTGTGAAAGAAATCACACGTACCCCACACGGAGGTGCCCTGGTGTGAAATAGAGAGATGTTAGAATAAGAGACAAGATGCAGCCCAACACAAATGTGTTTGTCTGTGCTCCAGACCAGTCTTCACTTCAATATGCTTCAGGCAGCGAAATCAGAAACCTCCTGGCACATTTGGATGATACTCAGAATTTCCAACAGTAATACTGTAATGACAGACTGTGCCTTGAGCCAGCTCTGTGCGTGATGGTCGGTGTAAGAGCCAGTGCTGCCAGGTGTGAGCACGACATCGGAGACAGGGCTGGTGTTTCTCAGAGAGCAGATTGTCTTCCCTGTAATTGCCCAGTTTGGAGATAGCTGAGCTCTGTGCTGCTCTCCCAGCTCCAGAGCAGCGTCACCATTTCCACCCGGGCGCACAGCTCGCCACGGCGAACACAGCAAGGTTCTGCTTTGAAGGAAGCGTGAAATGCTGCAGGCTGGGAGGTGCCGTTTTCCCAGAACAAATGGCTTCTCCGTGGCTGCCCGCAGACTGGCTCTCAGAGGAGGCCGTGGCAATTCCTGTTTCTCTGCTGTGGAAAGCTGCAGCAGCTAGCATTTTCTGGGGATTTCACCAGCAGCCAGAATACTCTGCCGTGTCTCTGCTTCTTCATTACGCGCCTATCATCCCTCCCTTTTTTCTTCCTTCCTTCCTTCCTTCCAATCATCCCGTTTGTCTCACAGCAAAATCCTTCTCACAGGCACCCCCAGCTGGTCTTGCTGGAGAGCGACGGGAGCTCTGAGAAGTCACCGGCGCTGAGTGCACTGCCATCACTGAGAGCTCTTGGTGCTTCTGCCCCTTCCTAGTGTGACTGGGAAATCAAACGAGCGGGACTATGAATGCAGCAGAAAAGCAGAAAAAAATGTTCAGAGTAGAATGTGAAAGTCCTGATCTGGCCCTAGGACACCTGACCAAAGGAACTTGAAAGCTGGAAACTTGAAGTGTCAACATTCGGGAGCTGAGAAACCTGTATCATGGGGACAATCAGTTTAGTGCAAAAACAGCCACAGTGCTACATGAGACCTGCTTTAGTTTAGAGACAGACCCAAAACAACACTCGGGATCCAAACAACAAAACATTCAGGAAGTTCCAATCCAAATCTGGATCCTAGCCTTGGCCCATGCCTTAGTACTGAGACTACAATGCTAAAGTGGTGATGTCTCGAATGTTGTCTAGGCACTTCCTCTCACAGGACTGGCAGTGATTGTCCAGGAACTGGACAGGAACAATTGATTGCATTTTAATTGCAGGCTCAATCTAAATTTGTGAGGAGAAACAAGGTATGGACCAAAAGGCTGCTACAGTAGGTGAGGAGCCAAGAAGGGTTTGGTGCCAGAGTTAGATGCTCTGGCAAACTACTCAAGTATACTTCTAATTATTAGACTCTCTTATAGCACTGTCTCTGAGCACTGGTTTCTGACTACCCTAGCTTATATCAAATTGTAATCACCCTCGTTCTGCTAAGGGTCACAGTGGTTGGTGCCCAACGTAACCCAATAATTGCTAAGGAGGAGACGGTGCTCTCTGGAGATCATCCTCAGCATTGCATGCTCCAATACACATGGAATTGCAACATGGTTCACTGTGCTGCGGGTACCTCAGGGGAACTGGAAAAACAGTTTTTCCTATTTCAGGTTTATAAAATGGTCTTAGAGTTAAAGACATTTTGCAGCTTTCCTATGAGAAGAAACTCACACTAACCCCTCTAGTGAGCAATTTCTCAGACCCTTGTAACGAAAAGGTACCTATGACAGAGCATCACTCTTCTGAGTGTTTGGGGAACCCATTGGCACTATTCACACCCTAATAATAACCTCTGATTTATCACGTATTCAAAAATAGAGTGAACTTCGATAAAATCCATGAACAGAAAGAAAATATGACTGGCTGGAGTGTGACTTGGCTTATTGGGTTTTTATGAATCTTATATGAAATGGGAAACAAAGAAATAGTTCTCTTCACTTAGCTAAAGAAATCATTGAGTTCTCCAGTCTCTTCTGCACATCCAGACACAGGCAGATAAATTAAGGGTGTCCCTCTTACAAGTTTATCCCTAGGAACAAACTTGTTGCATTATTATCTCACGCTGCAGCACTTGTCACACCAGGAGGAGGCATCGGACTGAAATATACTTCAGGACACTGTAATGATTCTCCAGTTTCCAGGACAGACCCCTCCAGGTCAGGCCCATCCCACACAAAACAAGAGAGGTGACAAGCCCCGCTCCAATCCAGCCCACTGAGAAGAGGCTATAAATGCAATTGAATAAAGGAAGGGAAAGCATGAGCAGCAGTGGAGGAGAAGGAGGGGCCTCAGGCAAAATTTATGTCTGTCAACTGGTGGTCTATTTCCCTGATACCATTTCCTTGTATACAGATAAGGAGTTATCTTAAATGACCATGTCTTTTTCAATTTGTACTTAACAGTCAGTCCCATTTTCCTTATGCGATACTATCACAGCAGGATGAAAAATGCATTACAATAATCCCTGAGGATCTTCATATATCAATATCAAATGGTCTGAAATTGACCTGTTATAAAAACCAGCCTTTCAAGTCAGAAAAAAACTTAAATCAAAAATAGCAAATTTTAGAGCTTGCAGTATGCTCCATAACCCAAATACTCCAGCACAAAAACCAACCTCTCCAGAATACAATATGAAAACAAATGCTCGACATCTATTAGGAAAAAGTATCTGTATTATTGGTACATCTGCTTAATGTTTGCTACACCTCAGCTGATGGGACCTCAGAGGAATACTAATCCACAGAGCTGGATTAAAGTGTTAGCGGCCAAATTAAGTAGATCTTCCTGCTTCTCAGGCTTGTGGTTTAACTGGCTGGCCGGCCCTGCAGTGCAAATGTGGTTGACGAAGGGGATTTCTTGGGCTTTATATGCCAAGACAGGGGCAGGGAGACCGTGGGGAGAGTTGTGGCCAAGCAGACCGGCCGGCAGAAGGGAAAACAGGGTTCATTTTTATGGAAGGCTATTTGTGGCTTTTGCAATGAATACGAAAGGGTCTGCAGAGACTTGAGCCTTCCTCATGTGACTGAAAGGTGAAAGCTGGGGCACCTGCATCTTCAGAACTGACATTCAGCCATCTGGACCTAGCCCTGGGGCTTTAACCTCGTCTCTGTTCCAGCATCCATGAGACACACTGACACACAGGGTGGACATCCAGCAGCGGGAAGACGTAGGGATAACCATGCTGGCGGAGACTCTACCTGCAAAGCCCCTCATCACTGGAGGTGCAATGTGCACCGAAGAGGTGGAGAGAAAACTGCAACCCCCTTAATGCTTTCTGAAACTTTACAAGGAAAAATACACCTGCCCCCATGCTTTTTATTAGAAACAATGTGAACCGCTAGGTGTTCCTGTGCATTCTGGTAGTTACAGAGGCAACTCGGGCTCCAGCTGGTCTGGTTTCTCTCTCTCATTAGCTAGCCCATAGCCAAAGAGGCGATGGGCCTGAGCCTGGGCTAGTTTCATATGTTGATCGATTATAAAGCCAGAAGGGACCATTGTGATCATCTAGTCTTACTGCCTGAATAACACAAATCCTGGGACTTCCTAAATGAATTCCTGTCTGAACCGGCGCAGATCTTTTAGATAAACATCCGGTCGTAATTGTAACATTTCCAGGGAAGCTGAATCCAGCCTAGCCCCTTGGTAAATTGTTCCAGTGGTTAATTACCCTCCAGCAGAGACACTGCCCCCAAGCAGCACATGCTTCCAATATGTTTAAACACTGCAGCATCAGATCACTTTACTCTGCCTAATTGTTTGTACAAATTTCCCCCCTACCTTTGACAGCCGGTCAGAGACTGAGCCACCCAGACTAGACCTAAAGATGCAGAAATACCTGGACAGATCTTAATCAGGATAAGATGTTCTTTGTTGTGCGTCACCAGCTCACCATCAGGTAGTGGTTTGGAACATGAGTGCAAAGAGGGAGGAAAATGGCATCTCTAGATAGATAATATCGGCAGCAAAAAGCAGCCTGCATCAGAGATGGGTCTGAGTCAAAACCCCAGAATCCAAACTAGCCTAACTTTGAGGAAGTTTGGATCTGGGGGAGGTGCAACCTGGTTCCTATCTCCATAATGGTCTAAACCAAAACCCCAGACCTCAACCCCCTCCCCTCCAAACCTTTGGCAAGTTCAAATCTGGATCTAGACTTTGTAGCTTGGCCTGCACCCATGGCTGCCTGAGTTTACTTTGAGGAATGAGAATTGACAATAGACAGAGGTCACCGTTCTGTTTGTGGAAACTGCCACAACAGTTGACTTTTTAACAGACACCTCTGCGTTTACGACTGCAGTGAAGCCTCATTCTGTCAGGGGACTTGGGGAACAGGCAGAACACGGACAGGTGCAGACTGATAATGAAATCAAATATCACAATAATAATACTGAGCCGGCAGGAATTATGGGGCACTTTGCCCAGAATTCTGGGGATACTTTTCTTTTCTTTTAATTATACACGTGTATTCCTGGGGCTCTTCTGTGCAGCAGAATAAACTGGGGGAATCACCTGGATTACGACGTTTATGCAACATGAACCTCAGTGAATTCTGCCCCAGCAATGTTCTTGACCCTGCTAATTCTGATCCCCAGAGACCTGCTGAATTCTCACTCTCTGCTTCTGGTTTCTTTTCCCCTTTCTTAGCAAACATGCCACACTCCATATGGTCACAAGACACTATTTACCAATCTCAAACTTCCCATCCCTCTGAGAAAACAGAACCATTCTGAGGGAAAGGAGCAACAGCCACTAGGAATGACTCCAGTCTCACTTCCTGCAGAACAAACACCCAGATGAAAAGTGCTATATTCATGCAAAGTACATTCTAGGGTGTGCCCAATCGGGCTATGTTCCTACCCGTCCTGCACCAGCTGATATGGGATCCTGAAGAAGAGTCTGCCAAAGAGGCAGCATGGGTGTGAACCCCTGGCATGTTTCTAGAGGGAAGATTGCCCGCTTTAAGAGGATTGCATGAGAGAAGAGTACCAGGCCACTTCATCATTTTAAATGAGGCCAGAATCTGAGATGAGACACACAGGAGGACATAAGTAATGCCAGAACAGAGCCCTTCATTAATTAATCAACAGGAATGTGAGCTGCAGGCTTTACATTTGCCACTGCTAAATGCATGTTTAAAAGCCCTATAATAACCTGTATTCATAATATATTCAGAGCATTCTGCCTTGCTCTGGAGTGCATGAGATGTGACACTATCTACCTGCTGCAACATGCAATTAAAATTAAGAAGCAGTTCAGTCTGTGATGAATATGAAGTGCAATTCTGCGTAGCAATATCACCTGGTGGATCAATCTAATTGTTGTCATGGCATCTGCAATGCCAGAGTTCAGGCTGAATGTGTGTGTTCATTACAAATCCTAGTTTTACTAGGATTTCTCCCTGGGTGTGCTCTTCTCATTCTCTCTGGCTGATGCTTGACAGTACTGTGTATGGCTCTCAGCATATCTCTTTTGTTAAATAACGCTTAACATTGGATAAGCCATTTTTAAATCAAAAAACATTCTGATTTTTTGGTTTTTCTTTTTCTTTCATAAAGAATGAGCCAAGGTCCATAAGCAAATATTTACATGCGTTTGTGCACCATACACTATGAGCATTAGTGAACATACACACTCATGCACAAATGGCTACTTAGACACCTACCCATTTGCATATGCAAATACTCAGTTTGCATGCAAAATGTATCTTACAAAAAATGGACATCTAAACTGACGTTACTGGACATGTTCCAGAGTGAGGTACCCTGTGATAATGGGTTTGCCATTGCTGTGTACAATTGTAGTAAATTATATCATTATTGAGGTCTACTGATGAAAAGCACTATATAAGCCAGATGTTATTGGTTTTGTTTATTATTAACAGTTACATAACAACATTCATGATCATAGCATTCATCAGCATCAATTACTCCTTGCAAGTACATCCCTATGGATTGGGTCCGTTTTTGCCCCAGTTTCCCAATCTGTAAATTGGGGGTAAGCAATCGACCCGAAGCCATAGACACAAGACATGCTTGACTGTGACTGTGGGGATCCAAGGGCGAGTTCAGTGGACGCTCATCTCTGACATTTATTTCCAGAGAGACTAAAAAGTTCAGTGCTTGGCAAAGGTCACGCACCCCTCGGGGCTCATCATCTCCTCACGGATGCTGCGGGGAGGTCCTGATGGTGAACTTGCCACGTACATGACAACATTCTGTTACCATGGAAATGGTTCGGATGTCACAACTATGTCTTCACTGCAGGATCATGTGGGAGGAGAAGCTGGGCTGGGGATGAGCACCTCTTAAAAAGAACTACAGTGAAAACAGAGGAAAGAGACAATCCTAGGCAGAGGAAATTGCTTTTTGCCTCCATGGTCTGATGGAAGACCCCTTGAAGCCAATGGGAATCTTTCCTTATTTATCAACAGGTGGTTTGTGTCTTGTCTGCCTTCCTCAAACAGGCCTTGTTAAAGTTACAGTTTCCTTTTTCCGATGCTTTGTGTGTGTTTAGCTGGCAGTTTATCAGCCCATTGAATATCTTTTTCTCATTAACCCTTTGGCACCCTGATGAATGCAGACTCGTTCAGCATTTGCTACCACTCTAGGAAGTCATGAAGGAACATCCCAGCTTCTGACATCAGCTAAGTTTTATGTCAAAAAGCGATCCCACTTTCAGGCAGATTTCCACTAATGAGTAAAGATTTGGCAACCATATGCTGTCTACATCACCTCTCCTGCTTACTGCTTGTTCCTTCCACTTCCTTCACCGTACTGGGAAAGAGGCATGATAAATGTCTGTACTGTTTCAATATTATATTAGGCCTGGTAAGCTGGCCTATGTTAAATAAAAGATATTAAAAAATAACAGCAGGATATCAAACTTAATTACTTCTTTAAGGCTGTGCTCTCTAGTTTGATGGGCCAACCTCCTAGACATTGGAGATGGGAGATTATAGCCCTCAAAGTGCATAAAATGAATGGGATACATGTGATGCAGGTGCCTGGGGAATGCAAGGTACTACATATACACACACACGCACAAAACATTCGCTTTGTTATACACACACACTGACTTGTCAAGCATTTATGCTGAAATGCTTGCAGTATCCACATGCAGTAGAAAGTTCCTGAGAAGATCTGTCCCTGAAATGCTACTTGACTTAGTGTAATTGTTCTCTCTCTAGACATGTTCACAGTCAGAACAAGTGGTCCTTAAGAAGTGAGCCTCAAAAATGCAATCCTACGAGACTCCAGAGACTGGGTATCACAGGGACTACAGAGGTGCTTTTCCTTTGTCATTCAGATAACAAGATACAGGCATTATTTGCATTTCTCTATATGTTGCTAGGGTGTTAGCTCTCCTATTTTCGTAGATTCGTAGATTGCAATGCCAGAAAGGACCACTGTGATCATCTACTCTGACCTCCAGTATAACACAGGCTGTGTAACTTCCCCAAAACGATTCCTAGAGCAGATCTTTCAGAAAAACAGCCAATCCTGGTTCGAAAATTATCAGTGAGGGAGAATCCACCATGACCCCTAGAGATATTTAAACTCAACCGATTGAGCTCTTTGAGTCTACCAACGAAAAGGCGGGGGGGCTTGATTACAGTGTATCACTATCAGGCAGGTTTTCTGAGCCTTTGATCATTTTCACTGATAAAAATGTGAAATAACAGAGGGCCAAGAACTGATCTGTGCAGGACCCCACTGGAAACACCCCCTGGTTGACAATTCCCCATGTACAGTTCCATTTTGAAACCTATTAGACAGTTTTTAATCAATTTAGTGTGTGCCATGTAAATTGGATATAAATCTAGTCTTTTTAATTAAAATGTCACTTGGTACCAATTTAAACACCTTACAGAAGTCTATTACATCAACACTATTACCTTTATCAACCAAACTTGTAATCTCATCCAAAAAAAAATATCAGGTTAGTTCAACAGGATCTATTTTCCATAAACCCATATTGATTGGCATTAATTAATAAAGAACTAAAGGAGAGTTATGTAATTAAGTCCTGTATAAGCCAGTCCATTATCTTCCTGAGGATCTATGTCAGGAAGACTGACCTATGATTACTCAGGTCACCCTTATTAAAAATTGGTACATTAGCTTTCTTCCAGTCTTCTGGAACTTTCCCAGTTCTCCAAGACTTATTAAAAATCAACATTAATGATCCACTAATTTCCTCAGCCAGCTCTTTTAAAACTCTTAGATGAAAGTTGTTTGGACCTGCTGATTTAAAAATGCTTAACTTGAGTAACTTCTGTTTAACCTCCTCCAGAGACACTAGTAGAATGAAAAGAGTGTTATTATTACCATATGGTAAAACTATATCATTTGTTTTTCCCTAAATACAGAACAGAAATATTTGTTGAAAACATCCTGCCTTGTCTGCATTATTAGTGATAATTCCATATTTTCATCTAGTAATGGACCAATACCATTGTTACGATTCTGTTTGTTGCTAATATGTTTTTTAAAAAGCCCGCTTTCTGATATATAATTTTCTACAACTACCTTCACTTCCCCTCTATCCAGGTCAGTTTTTTTAACCAGCACAGCCTTCTTCTTCAGTTGTGGTATTGTGCCTTTTTCTGGGCATCGGGTAAGGAGTTATTAAATGATTCCAAATTATCATTACATTTTTCTGGTTAAATTCTTCCTCCTAGATGATTTGACTGATAATTGTTTTCAGCTTTGTGAAACTGGGCCTATTAAATCACCAAGTGTATATATTACTAGTCTGGACTTTACTCTGTTTGCACCTTATAAATGTGATCAAGTCATGGTCTCTTGTACCTGAGCTACTATTAACTTTTAGTTCTGTGATCAGTTCCTCTTTATCTGTTAGGACAAGTTCTAATAAATAATTTCCTTACTCAAAAAGTGTTGCAGTCAACATGGGGGAATTGTCATCTATAATGTGTAGAAATTCCAAGGATGTTTTAGTACTGGCAGTATGCGACCTCCAGCAGATGTCAGTCAAATTGAAGTCCCCCGTGATCATGCAATTTTTTCCTACACATTGTAGCTAGGTACATAAAGAGACAGTCATTCTACTCCCCAGTGTAATTTGGTGGCCTGTAGTAGACACCAACTGCTACCCCATCTTGTGCTTTATCTGTCAGAACATGGATCCATACACATTCAGGATCATTTTCTTCTGAGTTATCAGTGATTTGGAAACAAATAATGCCATTTTTGACATAGAGCACCACTCCCCCTCCCCTTTTGTCTACTCAATCCTTCCTAAATAGGTTATAACCATTGATTTTAACATTCCAATTGTATGAATCATCCCCACAGGTTTCAGTAATACCAACTAGATTGAATTTATGCTCATAAGCGAGCAATTCCAATTCCTCTTGTTTGTTACCCCGGCTCCTAGCATTGGTGTATAGGTAATTCAGAAATGTCTGCTCTTCATGTCCTTTGGTTCCTTGAGCAATTCTGTTCTCCCCATCTCAATTTTGTGCTGAGTGCTCATGTCTTTTCTCTTTTTACCCTCCCCTTTTGTTATTAGTTTGACCCTGTCTTGACTATTCTAGCCAGCCCGTCCCTAAGGAGATTGCCTCATCAAAAGAGGGAATAGAGGCCATCCAAATTGTACAGCCCCCTTTCCACATAGAAGGTGGACCAATATTCCACAAAACTCCACTCTATGCCACTTACCTAGCCAGCAGTTCACTTCCAGAAACTTCTGACTTCTGACTTTCTTTGCTCATGGGACAGGAAGGGGCTCAGAGAAGATCGCTTGGATATTCTTCATCTTCAGCATACGTCCAAGTTCCCTGAAGTCACCTGCTATCAGTGAGCTATCCCATGGTGCAGTGACATTAGTGCTGATATGAACCATCAAATACTTGTACCTATAGGCTACACTAGTGGATCCTTGCCCATCAACGTCAAAAGCCTATCCAATCTTACAGTGACATCTTGAGTCCTGGCTCCAGGAAGGTAGCACACTGTCCTGTTGTCTCTGTCCGTCCCTTGAAGAATGTTCTTTTAGTTCTTCTGAGTATTGAATCTCCAACAAGGATTGTCCATCTTCCTTGGAGGGCTGGAAATCTCTTTGTGGGCAAGATGGGTTTTCTGACAAGCTGGCCCCAGCTGTCATCCACTTGTGTCCCGCACAGCTCTCTCTTCCCTTGGACCTGCTGGATCATGAGAGGTACCCTCCAACATTTCTACACTGGGGACCTTGTATTGATTGGGAACTCCTAGCTGTGTGGAATCCCTCACAGTCCTCTCCTCTCAGGTGGCCACAGTCAGCCCATTCTCGTTGGTCTACAACCATGTAGAATGCTGCCATGACCTCCTGGAGGTTACAACCAACTAGCCTCCTCCTCTCTCTCCAACTCCTTTGTGGCCAGCTCCTTTCTTCCTTGAACCTGAGGTATTGGTGTTTCCCGAACGTGGCTGTCTAGGATCTCCTCAGCTTCTCTGATTCTCAGTAACATCTCAACTTGCCCCTCCAATCCAAGAATCTTTTCCTCCAGTGCAATCACCAATTTTCACTTCATGCACAGGAAATCCCTCTGTCTACAAGCAGGAAAGAGAACATGGCATATCTGTTGCAGCTCACCTCCACTGTTTCATCACTGGCCATCTTGATATCACATGTAATGCTGCACCTGGAAGGAAAGCATCTCACGCTCCCTCTCTAAACTCCCCTATTTGCTGCCTCTGTTCATGGCTCTCAAGTTCGCCCAGCAAGTGATGTTTTATACCAAGTCTTCACTGCTTAGCTCAGCTTAGCTCCGCCCCTCACCCCCAGCAAGTGATTAACCACTCAGAGACTTCAAACAGCTGGGCTGATCAAAGCTCCAAAGGCTAGAGCCCTTGGATCCTCTGTAGCATTCTATATTTTGTGATGGAGGCAATGCATTTTGCTGGTCAGGGTTAGTGTCTTTTTGTTTTATATATAAAATGCGTAAGGATAGGGGTAGCTGGAGGTTGTTATTACCTACGTATGTGTGTGCGTACGTATACAAAGTTCCTCCTCTACTTTGGTGGGTCTTACGCTTATTGGCGGATTTGCTCGCCTTGGAGATTCACGGCAGCCCTTAGCTTGGCCGTTTTTCTGAACTCACAGTCCAGGTCGACTCCTCCTGTGTCTGACCAGGAGTTGGGAGGTTTGGGGGGAACCCGGGCCCTCCCTCTACTCCGGGTTCCAGCCCAGGGCCCTGTGGAATGCAGCTGTCTAGAGTGCCTCCTGGAACAGCTGTGCGACAGCTACAACTCCCTGGGCTACTTCCCCATGGCCTCCTCCCAACACCTTCTTTATCCTTACCACAGGACCTTCCTCCTGGTGTCTGATAATGCTTGTACACCTCAGTCCTCCAACAGTCCGCAGTCTCACTCTCAGTTCCTAGTGCTTCTTGCTCCCAGCTCCTCACACGCACACCACAAACCGAAGTGAGCTCCTTCTTAAACCCAGGTGCCCCGATTAGCCTGCCTTAATTGATTCTAACAGCTTCTTGATTGGCTGCAGGTGTTCTAATCAGCCTGTCTGTCTTAATTGTCTCCAGAAGGTTCCTGATTGTTCTGGAACCTTCCCTGTTACCTAACCCAGGGAAAAGGGACCTACTTAACCTGGGGCTAATATATCTGCCTTCTATTACTGTCCTGAAGCCATCTGGCCCAACCCTGTCACAATATGCTTAATTATTTATCCTTTTAAAAGGAGCTAATGAGACAAGTAACTCCCACTGCCTTGCAATGCCTGTCTGAACACAGTATACTGCTTCTGGTCTCTTCAGACTGTAAGTTCTTCAGGCAGGGATTGTGTCTTCCTTTATGCCAGTACATTCTGGGTGCTACTGTAAAATTAACAATCATTTGGAGGAAGGGTTTTCTTTTTCCTTTTGTGCCACAGCAGCTTGGTTCCTCATCCCATGCTCTCTTGTCTGTCACACAGACATATTTGATTGGTGGTTTTCAAAGTTGTATTATCTTTTTCAGCAGCTCCAAATACACTGGAGTCCAAGTTGTGAACCCCAGCATCTGGCTGATTTCAATGAGGAGGAATAACCCATAAGCAGACTCTGTGAGCCCAGTGCTGCAGGCATGTTCATGTGGGTGCTTGCAGGAGCAGAGCCTGCACGGTATCTTTCTATACATAAGAAAAGAGGAACATTTACAATGGCGTCTGTACGCCAAAGAAGGTGCATTCACACACTTTGTACAGTGGCCAATGAAAAGTGGAAATGCTTGTAAGCAGTGTGAAATAAGAGTGCGTTTTTCATATAACGATATAATAACACAGTCAGTGCTGACAATAAGGCCATGCCCGCTGCAGAATACCCCTGAGCAACGCTTCTTAGTCACTAGGCTGGATGGTGTATGGAGCAGCCACGCGTCATGCGGAAAGGGTTAAAAGAAAATGTTTTACTAAAAGAAGTCTTTCTACAAGTATAAAAAAAGCAAAATGATTGTAAATTCCACCAGGGGAATTCTGCCATGAATATGCTTCACCTTTCGCAGAATCTCCCGCCCTGCCTCAGAGGATAACTGACCTTTGGAGAAAAATAATGAAAAGAAGAAATTCCTTGGAGAAAATAATGTGGCCAGGCCTCAGTAATGAGATCTGCTCCCTTTATGTTGCTATGACAACCACAGTCATTTTATAATACAAAATACATGAATGGGAAAGAGGGCCATCTCCTCTAACCAGAGTCAGCTGTTCGGCACCCGTTAGCCTTTTGCACGCTCTCCATAGGATGGTTACAGGTTTGATTGGATTTGTGTTCTGCTCCATTTCACATTAGTTCACATCTGATCAAGGGATCCTACTTGTCTGAAGGATTTAATTACTGCCAAATTACTTGCTTTGGGAAAGCTCTGGGCTTTGCGAAGTTGGGGAAGGGAATCTGCCCTTGTGCCCTGGGCTGAGGCAGGTTTTGGCAGCCTGCCCTTCACAGAGCCTGTCTGAGCTGGGCCAGGAACTGAAGGCCGAGTTCTGCTTTCTACATGTACCCTTGTCTTCCCCCAATTCCCTCCCCACTGCATGTTGCTTTTAGTCACTGGGCCTTCTCTAACCCTCATGCTGCAGGATCGTTAGGGCAGGACCTTGTCTTTTCATAGACCATAAGAGAGCACCGGGATCATCTGACCTGAGCTGCTGAATAACACAGGACGAAGAATGCACCTCCTGGGTCAAGCCTGTCAATTCTGGCTGACCTATGTGTACTTCTTATGACAACACCCAGTCCTGATGTAAAGACTCCACCGGAGGGAGGCTCCACCACACCCCTAGTTACCTTACTCCATCCTTCCTCCGCATTAGAAATTTGTGCCTTGTTTCAGTCTGAATTTGTCTAGCTTCCCCTTCCAGCTAATGAACCTTGTTCTACCTTTGTCGGCTTGATTAAGGAGCCTTCTGCTGTCAGAAATCTCTTCCCTGTATCGGAACATACAGACTGGGGTGACGTTACCGCTTTACCTTCTTTTGGCTCAGATAAATACCTCGAACTGCTCCAGCTTCTCACTGGTCCTTTGAGGCGCCTGGCACCGTTTTGGTTAAAATCATCAGTGCGAGAAGGTGACAAGAAGGTGCAATCCAGGCCTGCGGAGGGATCTGTCCAAAGGCCAGTCCTGTTCTGGCTGAATGCCTACTGCTGACATGGTGTGCGGTGGAGATTTCTGGTGCCTGCTTAGTGCTGGTGGCAGCCACTGGTCTATTTGACCCCCAAAGTAGATGAGATCCGTAAAGGACTCTTGACCTCCCTACAGCAGAGGGAGAACTGGGGGCATTGCTTCAAGCAGGATGCATAACAGTGACCTCTGGCTCTGCATACTGAGAAACCTGCTGGGAGTATGAGGGAAACCAGGAGGATGGAGAAAAAGTTGCCCAGGAAGGAGGCAAGACGAACAGGGGGTGCAAAGGAGGCCTGCACATGCCAAGAGCTGTCTGTCTTTATCCAGCATAGTCACTGACAAACAGGAATTGGAGGCGGAGGGTGTCCAAGCCTCTTGTGAATAAGAAAAGCATGAGAACTAGGACATTGATCAAATGGATCAGAGTTTGGGTTATCTAGCCCAGGTAGCTACAGTTTGCTTCTGGGGATGCTTCCCAGTGGGATTCTCCTGGTTCAAGCCTTGACTGTGGGAGATGCGAGCAGTGTGCTCCCAAGGCATGCCAGGGAGCAGCGTGTTAGCGGAGAGGCATGGGTGGGTGAGGACAAGCTAATGGCACGCAGACCTAGGGTGACATCAGGCCATGTTGACGCCAATAGTAATTTTGCCACTGACTCATAGACTTTAAGGTCAAAAGGGACCATTGTGATCGTCTAGTCTGACCTCCTGCACATTGCAGGCCACAGAACCTCATCCACCCACTCCTGTAATAGACCGCCTAACCTTTCACTCATATTGCATAGCATGTGATTCCACAATGAGCCCAACTGACTTCAGTGGGACTATTTGGAAACGTGGGCCTACTTAATGTGATTAAGGGTGGCAGGATCTAGCCCCGGCTGTTCATTTATAATCAAGCTTAGGTGTGGGTATGGGTCTATAGTTTATTTATTTTTAAGCTTACTTCAACTGCAAGCTCTTGAAGGCAGGGACTGTGTTCTGTGTTTGCACAGCCCCTAGCACAATGGGGTGCTGGTTCATGACAGGTGCTGCTAGGTGACAAATACAAATAAATATCTTTCAGACCATTTCTGCTCTATAGTTGGCTGCACTTAAGTGGCAAATGGTGTAGCCAGAATACATTTTCAGCAGGGTCCGGAGCTCCAGTTAAATGTATCTGCCTTGCTGTGCAGTTCACTCCACTGCCTACCCTCTCCCGTGAAAAAGCACCCAAAACAAAATAAAAAACGAAAACCCCACTTGCCTTATTGGCAGAGCAGTTCAAAGCACAACTCTGACCTTCCCATGACCGACCTATGTGTCCAAAGAGCGCCGCGGTCCCAGTTGTGGAGCTGGCTAATGCACCGATAAAGGAGAGCGTTGGTCTGCCCCTGGCTCTCCGTCAAGCACTCGAATGAGCAGAGGAAAGGTTTCTGGAAGTAAGCGCTCTTGGAATGGACAGCGAATGCTGCACTGTGCGATGTTCTGCTTTCTTTTAAATTGTTTGCAGGGGGTAAAGTGGAGCAAGATGCACTGAGGGTATTATGGAGCAGCGTGCTTTGTTACGGTAGCATCAGCCCAGCCAGACTCTTTAAGCCAGGAATTGGGGCCTGACTTCCAGCAGATTTGACTGTGAATTTACCGCTCCAGATGAAGCCAGGATTCCTCCTGTTGTCTCTGCAATACAGCTCGCTCCTGCTGTCACCTCTTGGACCCCTGGGCACACCCTGAGTTCCCGGAGGGGTTATTTGTATATGTTTGCACACAACTCACGGACGGGTCTAAGCTGTCTCCCAAGCAGCACAAGAAGCTCAGCTACAGGAGGAGCCAAAACAGCAATGTGATAAAATATGGAAATATAATCCAGTGTGAAGCTCCCCATGCTGTGTGGCTGCTGTTTTCACTCCTGCTAATCAGCCTCCTCACCCACCTCAGCTGCAGGGCTGAAGAGAGGGCTTTGGCCTGGATTTCCCAGCATTTGCCAATATTGTGACAAGGACATTGACTCTGGGGACGGGCTGGAATTCAAGATGGCAGCTGCCCCATTTCAGCTGAGCAGCCAAGACAGGGAGGACCAGTAGTCAGAGCTCTGCACCTCCCTGCATACTTCCCTGTCCCACTGTCCTCCAGTAGTCAACTTCTGCACTTGCCTTTGATAACTGAGTGTAGCGAATACCCAGAGAATACGATGAAGGCTGGGGTAACATTATCTACTTATCTACAGCAAAGCTAGAAAGATTTTTAGGTCCAGCTGGATCTGGACCATCTGTATGCAGAAGGCTCAGAAACAACTGTTTCCAGCACTGACATTGAATTTAAGCTCCTCTCTGATTCTGATATGAGGCACATCTTGCTGTCGCAAGGCCCACACTTAGAGAAGGCATCAAATACCAATGCAAAGGCTAATTTCAATCCTTTTTTATGCAAATGTTCAGTATTATGGAGGAGTAATAAATCTGGGAAACCACTGGAAAGATATTTAAAAGGACATACAAATTCTGGTCACACATCAGCAATTAGGAATCCCAAGAAGGGAAGAGAGCACCTGTCTTGGCCTTTATTGAATATTATTCTCAATTAGATTATTCATCATACACACAAGACAATTTCTCCATTCAAGCTTCCTTAGACATGTTCAAATTACATCATATCTGTGAAACAGAGAGATGGAAGTTATCACAACCTGTCTCTGAATAAAGCATTATTAAGCCTATAAATGGTGCTGTCTGAAACCTGCTAAAATGCAGGGGCCTGACAGATACTGTATGTAGCTGAATTGTACAGGCATGTGACTAGCTGGATGATGTCTTTCTAAGCAGCCTGCATAAAAATGAATCACATTCACATCCAACTTGTGATTCCGAGGCTTTCCAAATAGCCACCATGAATATGGAGTGGGAAGGAGATGCTGCCTATCTCAGACATGCTGAGGGTATCACATCCATGTGTGGAAGCCAGTATGCTGAAATACAGCGAGGGGAGTGATCCCGAGAGTGTTACTGCTCCTGCCTGAATGGGAACTTGAAATCTTATGTGGGAATCTGCCTTCCCCGTGAGATTAGCAGCCCGATGTCCAGATAAAGCCTCAGAGGACAGCCAGATTTTTGGATGCTGACCTGTCCTGAACCTTCAGAGGTTAGCCCATTGCTGGTCCTTACTTGAGAGAGACAATGTCTTGGAGGAGTTACATGTCTCACTCTCCTGAATGGGCTCGGGGGTTAATTGGTCTCATTCTCCTGCTCATTCCTGGGCTTACACCAGACATAGATTGGACAGAGGGTTGTTTTCTTATAGCACCATCATTCTGAGGAGCTCCCAGTTCTTTCCAAAGATGAGTGACTGGAGCAGGACAAGCTCCCTGGGAGGCAGGGCAGTCGTTCTCCTCATTGTACTGCTGGGGAAATGAAGGCACTGGCAGCTCACACAATGATGGTAGGGGGCTTATTTACACAAATGACAGAAGGGTCCCTACTTGAGTTCATTCTCGCTGACGCCCATCACAGCTGGCAGTGGGATGGCCAGTTGTTTCCTGATCAGTCACTGTTTGGCAGAGGAGTCTGAAGGAACCAAAGCTAAAGTCGTTCATCATCTTGGGGACTGTTCCTCTGTTTTCTTCAGTAATGAAAGGGAGGAAAGCAGCTAATTTCACCTGCCATTTGAAAATAAAGAGGCCTATGCCAGACAGTCTGGCTGGGATACACGCCGTTCAGGGCAGTGGTACATGCCCAGGGCAGGCCATTGAGGCCTACGGGGGACTGTGGAAGTGGTGCACTCATACTAGAGTAAGCTCCATGGAGGCTGACTGGGGCCTGCTCATGTCAGGCGAAAGCCGGGGTACGCGCCAGTCAGGTGACTCTCCAGGAAGTAATGGCTGGTCATTTTGGATGACTTATAAGGTTTAACTCTGTAGATGGCACTTTAAATTGTGAACTGATCTGAGTAGTACATCTTAGTAATGAGGCTTCTTCTCAAGGTTTCTTGGTATATATAGTGGTATAAATATACGGCTCATAGAAACTAGACAAAGCCTCAATTTCCACACGTGACCAATGATTTTGAGTGCCTCAGCTTTTGGATGCCCAGTCTCTCGAGGAATCTGATTTCCAGACTTCCAGAAAATCAGGCCTCCACAAGGTGTCTCGGGTTGGGCATTGAGAATCACTCCGGACGGAAAAGACTGCATTAAGGAGAGCACTCTATTCTAGCTTCGTTGCTACACACATCAGCTAAGGAAATCCAATTTATTTATTAAGTATTCCCTATACAAATTATACAATCCAATCCAATGTATTTATACCTCTTAACCTATCTAGGTTTTTACACGGCACCTGTGTTCCTAGTGTCTAAGCCTACCACTAAAGGCTCCAGAGAGGCAATTCCATATCATTCAAGCAGACCATGACTATATTTTGGACAAGATCATGCCACAAAACTACCACTCACCACTTGGCTCATTAGTATAGATAATACCACCATTGTCATGCAGGCCTGTACCTGGGTGCCATCCTCAACTCCGGCTTTCTCTAGCTCCTTGACAATTCAAGATCTTGCCACTTCTTCCTGAGCAACATCTCTAAGATACGGCCTTTCCTTTCCATCCACACAGCTAAACTCTCAGCCAGGCCCTCATCATCTCATGTCTCTACTACTGCAACCCCCTCTTCTCTGTCCTAAAAACGTGCAATCTTGTCCGTTCAGAGTGCTGCTGTAGAGATCATTCTCCTAGCTCATCACTTTGACCACGTCACCCCTCTCTTTGCATCCCTCACTGGCTTCCCCTTCGCCACCACCTCAGACTCAAACGTCTTTACTTTCAAGGCCCTTCACAGCTTATCCCCACCTGAGCTGATCACATCCTCTCACGATGTCGACTCCCGCTTCTGATCAGCCAATGAGGCCAGCCTCTATCACCCACTTGCTAAATTGTCAAACACATCCCTTCATGAGTTATCGCCTCCTGCCCCCCCATAAGCATCTACAAAGCTACCTCCTTACGCTCCTTCAAATCCCTCCTTCAAACTCTCCTTTGCCATCATGCCTACAAAGAACTTGAGAACAGCCAGGCAGGTGGTGCTCTGTGACCACGGACCAGCACACTGACCAGAATGTCTTTGTTTCCTTGTGCTCCCCCGGCACCATCTGCTGCGTCTTGTCTTTAGATTGTAAACTCTTTAGAGCAGAAGCTGTCTCTTTGTTCTGGGCTGTACAACACCTAGAACAATGGGGCTCTATTCCATGACGGGAGCCCTTTGGCGCTACCACAATATACAGAAATGCTACTCCAGAGACCAACGATAATAGATATTGTAGACTGAAATCCTGCATATCAGTGCTGACATACCTCCCTTCCACCCAGTGTTCTGTGATAAATTCCCCCTCCCCACTGGAAGAAATCAGAAGAAAAGACAAACTTCCAGGATCAGGCCTTGAAATGAGGCATGGAGTCTTTTAAATCATCCAGGCTCCTCTGTGATTTAAGAAGGCATTTGGAAGAACATGGCTGTAAAAAGAGACTTTCTAAATCACTCATGCTCTTTGTCAATCTGCCCTGCTGAATTTCCCAAAGCTGCTCATTTCTGAGATGAAATTAAAATAAAAAATTTCCAGTTGAGTAATAATGGCCAAGGCTCAACAGAGACTTGCCCTTCCACACCACAACTCACCCTGGGAAAAGATACAATGAGAAATGATCATCAGATCAGAGCATGTTATTCTTTAAGAAGAACCATTTCTTTCTCATGGTTGTTCATCCTGCCAGCCCATTTCCTGCATTGCCATTGGGGTGTAATGTTTCCATGTAATATGTACCCCACTTCCTGTGTCTTCAGAACTATTTCTTCTTTTACTCAGGCTTCATAGAATCACAGAATATCAGGGTTGGAAGGGACCTCAGGAGGTCATCTAGTCCAACCCCTGCTCAAAGCAGGACCAGTCCCCAACTAAATCATCCCAGCTAGGGCTTTGTCAAGCCAGGCCTTAAAAACCTGTAAGAAAGGAGATTCCACCACCTCCCTAGGTAACGCATTCCAGTGCTTCACCACCCTCCTAGTGAAAAAGTTTTTCCTAATATCCAACCTAAACCTCCCCCACTGCAACTTGAGACCATTACTCCTTGTTCTGTCATCTGCTACCACTGAGAACAGTCTAGATCCATCCTCTTTGGAACCCCCTTTCAGGTAGTTGAAAGCAGCTATCAAATCCCCCCTCATTCTTCTCTTCCGCAGACTAAACATTCCCAGTTCCCTCAGCTTCTCCTCATAAATCATGTGCTCCAGCCCCCTGATCATTTTCCTTGCCCTCCGCTGGATGCTTTCCAATTTTTCCACATCCTTCTTGTAGTGTGGGGCCCAAAACTGGACACAGTACTCCAGATGAGGCCTCACCAATGCCGAATAGAAGGGAATGATCATGTCCCTCGATCTTCATCTTTATGCCAATCACTCAAAAATTTACCTTTCCCCTTGTGACTTGTCTCTATCAGTCCAATCACATGTCTCGGCCTGTCTCTGGCATCTCCCACTGACGTATCACCATCAACTCAAATGTAACGTGGACAAAAATGAACGTCTGATTTTTCATCTCAAGGCCTCCCCACTCGTCCAGCTCCTCCTCATCTCAGATCTTAATTATACATCTCTCCTGTTCTCTGAGCCTCCCCCACTCCATGTGCCCCATTACAGTCCATACAAAACAGCTGCTGAGATCGTCTTTGAGGACTGCCACTCTGACCATGTCACCTCCTCCTTTGCGTCTCCACATTTTCCACTGGATCAAGTTCAATTTTCTTGATCTCATCATCAAGGCTCTTCACAGCTCCTCTCCCTTGTCTCTTATTGCATCACCGACCCCCACCTCACTCTGCAATGATGGCAGTTTACCTGCTTTCCCCATAAATGTCTCAGCATTTCCTTCCACATCATGCCACGTGCATGGAACGTGCTCCCTGACCTGAGCCACAAGGCCTTTACTCTCACCACCTTCAAATCATTCCTCAAGACCCACCTCTGCACCATCAGTGCAACTGCCTCCTGGGTCAATCCGTGTAATGAGACAGTAAACTCTTCAGGGCAGAGCTGCCTCCTCCTAGGCATCTGTACAGTGCCTCGCACCGTGGAGGCCCAATCCAGATTGGGGCCTTTGGACGTGACTGCAATACAAATAATAAAGAAATAGTTTTACTGGCTGGCCTGAAGGAAAGAGCCTATAAACCAGACTCACAGCCCCTCTTTTCACCCAGAATAGGCTCCAAAACCATGCACACGCTATCGGCAATGTGGAGGCTCCTCAAGGAAGCTTCTTCTTCCATAGATTGGCTTTCTGCCCAGTAACTAAGGTCTTCCGGGAAGTATAATTCTGTGTGGAGACTTTGTGAACCCAGAGGATTATCTGGGCTTCAGTTTCAGAGCAATAGTTTTGTGTGTGGCTGCTAATCTCAGAGACACGCTTTCCTGATTTCTTTCACTAAAAAGATTTTTATTTTTAATTGTGACCACTGTCATTCACAGCTTAATTACCATATTTCTTGCATTTCTAGTGATCATCTCACCCTCTGCCAACTCTCCAACCATCCTCTGAACTAAGTATGCAGCACGGGCAGGGTTCCTGCCAAGCAGCATCTTAGGTTCATCTGAGCACAGAGGAGTTTACAGAGCACAGATTGTGTCCCCTGCCTCTCACGCACAACCAGACTTCCCAAGAAAAGACAGCAGGAGCTGTAGGCCATCAGGCTCAGGCATATCCTCTGACGGTGATATTGAGAGGTGGTGGACAGGA
This sequence comes from Chelonia mydas, assembly GCF_015237465.2. Lineage (NCBI taxonomy): Eukaryota > Metazoa > Chordata > Testudines > Cheloniidae > Chelonia > Chelonia mydas. Next base: position 31,819,854 of record NC_057856.1, read on the forward strand.
AGGCATATGAAATGTTAAAAATAATCTCTTCTTCTGCTGGCTGGAGACCCAGAAAGAGGACACAAGTGACTATCCGGAATGGGGAGCAGGACTGTGATTAAAAATGTCACACTTTGAAAACATCAGAGGGGCTAGAGAGCTTTTAGAACCTTGATTTTCAGAGTTCTTGGGCCTTGTTTAAGATTTCTTATCCTCAAGAAATACTTGGAAACCTAGATTCCGAATGGGCCATGTTTTAACACAGACATGTGTACATAATAAAATCCCCCCTCCTCCCTTTCCATTGCCTTGCTGTCCTGACCCTGAGCATGTTGTAACCACTGAGATGTAGGTACAGAAACTTTTGTAAAGCAGGCTCTGAATGCGGAGATGTGGTATGATCGATGAATCCATTTGAAGGCTGGCTGAATATGGATGGATTTCAAAAAACAGTTTTATTTTTACTAAAGAAAGAAAGAAAGAAAGAAAGAAAGAAAGAAAGAAAGAAAGAAAGAAAGAAAGAAAGAAAGAAAGGTGATTCATTTCTCAGTTACTTTCAGGGTAGAACAATTATGGCCACTTGAGTCTTGAATTCGCCCTTTGTTGATTTTCTTAAAATGAACTAATTTCTTCAGCAAAGCAGCAGGATAAGTTTCCCGAGCCTGCTCCAGCACTGTGCACCATTCCTCCCCTTGCAACTTGGGGAAGCCAGTCACCAGGTCTGTCCAGGCCTGGCCTCACTGTGGAGGCGGACGGAACAACGATGCCAGCTAGCGTCAGTTGCACTGTGAACAGTTGTCCCTTAGAAACTCTGCTGAGCCCACACAGGTGCTATGTAACTGGCAGGCGGGGTTGCCTGAAACATCCCACCCTGTTGGCAGGTGTTAACCCCGTCTGAGCAGCATTACTTGGGTTCTGCTGACTCAGTCAGGTGTCTCATTATCTTACTTGTATAGAAGGGTGCTGGGCGCGGCTCTGCAGAGAGCGAGGCACTAGGGAGTAGACGGAGCAGTCTGGGGGGTAGAATCCTAAAGCAGAGGAGCCTGGGAGAAAGTCTGAGATACGAATTATGTTGCTGTGGCAGTTCAGTTCACTTCTGTGTTAATCAAGCCAAACCCCAGGGAGCCGGTGAGTTCGGACTTCATGTGGCATGTGCCTGTGTCTGACAGCAGCTTGTGCATGGCACCCACTCACAAGCCACTGAACACCCAGCCATCATGTGGTAATGAATTTCAATCATGACCAGCCTGGACTAGATTAAAAATTGGAGACCTAGGGTGAAAGGCCTAGCAGCCTCTTTCTAATGCCATGAGCCAAAGAGCCCTCAAACTTTCCTTTGTTGAACAAACATCAAGTGAAGATGATGCCATAAAACATCCTGGTAGATGATGCTCAAAAATTTAATGCTCAAATTAACTCCCATCTGATTCTTGCCGATGATTGGAACGTAAGAACGGCCATACTGGGTCAGGCCAATGGCCCATATAGCCCAGTATTCTCTCTGACAGTGGCACGTGCCAGGTGCTTCAGCAGGAATGAACAGAACAGCGCAATTATTGAACTGGCAGTTGGAGGTGTAGGGACATTGGGAGCATGGGGTTGTGCCTCTGACCATCTTGGCTAACAGCTCTTGATGCACCTTTCCTCCATGAATTATCTAATTATTTTCTGAACCCAGTTATACTTTTGGCCTTCTCAACATCCCCTGGCAACGAGTCTCACCGGTAGACTCTGTGTTGTGTGAAGAAGTGCTTCCTTATGTTTGTTTTAAACCTGCTGCCCCTTAATTTCATCTCGTGACCCCTAGTTAGTGTGTTAATGGATAAATAACACTTTCGTATGCACTGTCTCCACACCAGTCTGATTTTATAGACTTTTATCCTATCCCGCCATAGTCGTCTCTTTTCTAAACTGAACAGTCCCACTCTTTTCAATCTCTCCTTGTACAGAGGCTGGTCCATCCCCCTAAACATTTTCGTTGCCCTTCTCTGCACCTTGTCCAATTCTAACATATCATTTTCGAGATGGGGTAACCGGAATTGCATGCAGTATTCAAGGTGTGGATGTACCATCAATTTATAGGGTGACATTACGATATTTTCGGTTTTATTATTTATCCCTTTCCTGATGGTTCCAAACATTCTGTTCGCTTTTTTGACGGCCGCTGCACACCGAGTGGATGTTTTCGGAGAACTGTCCACCATGACTCCGCGATCTCTTTCTTGAGTGGTGACAGCTAATTTAGTCTCCCTCATTTTATATGTATAGTTGAGATTATTGTTTTCCAATGTAAATTACTTTGCATTTATCAACATTGAATTTCATCCACCATTTTGTCACCCAGTCACCCAGTTTTGTGAGATCCCTTTGTAACTCTTTGCCGTCTGTCTTGGATTTAACTATCTTGAATCATTTTCTATCAACTGCAAATTTTGTTCCCTCACTGTTTGCCCCTTTTCACAGATCATTTATGAACACGTTGAACAGCCCAGGCCCAAGACAAATCTTTGGGGGAACCCTGCTATTTACTTCCCTCTGCTGTGAAAACTGACCATTTATTTCTACCTTTTGTTTCCTATCTTTTAACCAGTTACGGATCCATGAGAGAACCTTCCCTCTTATCCCAGGGCTGTTTACTTTGCTTAAGAGCCTTTGGTGCGGGACCTTGGCGAAAGCAGAGACCGGGCATGCTGATGGGGCAGAGCTTTTCAGTTCAGTAGGGTGTCTCCAGCGCCATGTGAGGGATGGGTGGTTCAGGAATCCCACTCCCTGCTGGAGTCAGGGGTGGGGTAGCTCCCAGCAGTTACTCGCTTTTTGTCCATTTTCTCCCTGTCTTTCTCCTTCTAGTCTTCTACCCTGGGTGTTTATTTTACTTTCTATTTCTATACTGTTTTGCAGCTCCCTCTCCCCGCTCCGCACTCACCAGAAGGACACAGTGTGGGGCAAGTGATATAAAGTATTTAGGAGCACCCTTAGAAGTAAAGAAAATTAAAGGGCTCCTCTTAAATGACCAATTCTCATCCCACACACCTCGTGCGCTGCTGACGTGAGGGGCAGGACAGCTTCCCCAGCCTCTTATACCTTTGTAGTTTGTGGATTTGCACTTAGGGTGCGACAGACACCCCAGGAACATTTTGCCGGGTTCCCAAGTGCGCACACGATCCTGTGCAGGGAGTATCAAAGACTGGACACTGCACAGAGCACACAGGAATCTTTGCAGCATTCGAGGAGAATCTGGGCCATGAACAGATGGGGAGTGATTTTGTTTGCGATACCCACAGGTCTGACATGAAGCTTAGGGAAGCAGGAGGCCCCTGCACTGGGTTTGGAAGGACGATATGGGCACATCTCGGGGTTGAAGCCCAGTTCTGGGAGGCCTGTTTACACAGGCAGATTGCAGGGTCCCTGGAAGCTGGAGTGAGTGACTAAGTGGTGTTTTTCTGCGGTGCAGGGAAGCTGAGCCAGGGATCAACTGTTGTCTTTCCGAGTGCAGTGAAAACCAGAACTATGTGGGCTGGCAATTACTGCCTCAAGAGGGGGAGCGTGCTGTCATGGAAACGGCGGACAATAGCCTAACAAACAGAGGGGCGCAGAGCCAAGCAGGCCTGGGCTAATCCAATCTAAGCCACGCAGGTGTGACTTTCCCAGGCTAGGGGGGCAGAGGAGGTGAAGCGCAGGGACACTGCAGCCCTAGAGAGGGTGCCAGAAGTACATTTGGCTCGATGGAGGAAGCCAGGCTTGGAGCCCGAGAGGCCCTTTCTATTACTCACTGCCTGAGCAACTTTCTGGGGCTTTTGAGAGCTGCCTTCAGATGTTAGCCTGCCTGGCCGGGCCGCCTGCTCGCTCTGCCTTTGCTGCTCACTTTGGAAGTTCCCTGCCTTGATTCCTTCCCCTTGTCCCTCTGAATCTGGGATGGGCGTTTCCACCCTCCCTTTTGTTGATCTTTGTGGCGCGAGGACAGATGGGTATTTCAAGAGCAGCCATCTCCAGACTCCCATTCTGGAAACCTAGCCGCTGGGCTGCCCTTTATAGGAAGAGGGAGGAAGCACATTCCAGTGGTTATAGTCAGTGACAGGGAATCAGGGCCGCTGGTTCCATTCCTGGGTGCACTGACTCATTGTAGGGACCCGGGCACAATCTCCTCCCCTCTCTGTGCAGCACACCCCTGGTGACATGATGCCGTGGTAATAAATGGAGTGAGTACTCAAAATGTTAAGACAGGGGTTTTTTTAAATCCCAAACAATGGTGGTGACATTGTGGCTTAAACAGCAGCTGCTTTGAACACAAATACAGTAAATAACAACGAATAAAATAATAACACTAAAATAATAGTAAATCATATAATAAAATATAATAATTAATAATACACAGTCTGGCATTTCCAGAGGTTTCCCGCGGCCTGATAGGACATACTGCATGTCTCTGAAGTAAGGAATTCCATATAGACAGCAAGGCCCATTTGGATGTGTTCCTGTCTATTGCCTCAATAATATGCTGTAAAAAATTAATGAATACATATGTAACGGATAGAGCAGAGCAGCTTGGAGAATGAGCCAGTCCTATCTGTCCACTCAGTAATATGCATTTTAAAACCTGCCTCCGTATATAGTTACCCAAGAGACTGGGCCCTGGATTCTGTCCTCAGCCGTGCTGGTGTAAACATGGAATAGTACCATTGCCTTCGCCAAGTGCAGCATGGACAGGAACAGGGCGTCTCTTCAGAAAACAGCTCTTTCAGGGCATGTATGCTCACAGATCAGGGTTTATTCATCATTTTAATTTGATTTTAAAAGAAAAAATAATTTAAAACTTAGATTTTAATGTAAAAATCATTTTGAACAGGTGATTTAAACCAGCAAACTCCCTGAAACTCTTAGCAGGTGGGAGGGGGGTGGAATTTTCAGATCCAGTCACCTAAAAACAGATGAGCAAATCCTGCATACTACGGAGGTATCTGTGAGCTCCAGGTTTGAACAATCTTTCACTCTCCCTTTTGGGTCTTTAGGAAAATAGAACAGGAGCTTTATCCCAAAATTCCCTGGTGTCTTTGGCTGCCTTTCATTTACTTAAACAGATTTTTTTATTTAGTCATGTGTCTTGTGTGGATAAGGAGCAACAATCTGGCCCCGGTGTTGGACACTGGCCCCATGGATTTAGCAGGGGACAATTTGCTGTGGTCTCTTGTAGTGAATGTGACTATTTTGCAGAATACTTGGGGACCAGCCCGCCCTCAGCCCAAGCCTAGAAATCTGACATTGGAACCAACAGGAGTTGCATAGGGGGAAATACGCTCCCTGTGCCCAGCTATTTGGAGACAAGTCCCTGCATGTCAGGATGGCCGTGAAGCAGGTAATTCACAAACAAAAGGAAGGAAGGTTCAGATCAACCAACTTTACATGCAGGAGATTTCATGAGCAGAGGTTCTAACTGGGAAACCAATGGTGCATCGTTTACTGGCCCTGTTCACGCTACATCATCAGGGCCGAATCTCCCAACATCACAAATGAAGGCAGCGCATCCTCTCTCTATTCCTGGCTGAAATCAGCACCTGAACGAATGGCAGCCGACTAAATCTGAGCCGTGGTGAAACTGAGCTGAAGCTGGTGAGAAGAAAGAAGCACGAAAGAATTCGCTTCCTCAGTAACATCCCCACGATCAAGGGCCTGCGTCCTTCTGGACTTGTCACAATTGGTGCCCAATGAGCCATTGTGACAAAAAACTCTCTCCTCCATCTGCAACTGGCTGGAGAACCCCTCCCATTGGCTAGCTGGCCAGTGCCTGAGCGACTCCCCAGACGTGATCACTGCAATTCCTTGTGTCTAGGCAGGAAGCTAAATGCCCTGAAAGAGCTCTGGCTGGTGAGAAATGGGGCAGCCTGTCCAGTTAGCAGCACAGGTCACTCCCGTGCTCCACTCACTATGCCAGAATCCCACAGAATGCGGAGTCCAGTCCCAGGTCTCTGCCAGCATTTACAGACTTGCCTGGAACAGGCCTGAGTGCCCTGAGAGATTCACATCTCCCTCGACAGTGGGGCAGCTTCAATCGGACAGAGGGGGGGAGTCCCATATGAGACTAACCCATAACCCAGTGGTTAGATCACCCTTGTGAGAGATTGGAGACCCTGCTTCAAATCCCCTCTCCCCCTCTAGCCCGGAGGAGAGAACTGAATCTGGGTGCCCCCATCCCAGCTGAATGCGCTAACCCTGGGGATAAAAGTGAGAAGATGGGTGGGCACCATCACCTCTGCCTCCAGCTGCTTTGTGTGGTGTGAGGAAGTGCCAAACTCATTCTCAGGGGGCAAGTTCCCGTTTGCAGATCACTAGCAGAAATAGGAGCTTCCCTGCAGCCCGGATTTAGGCGTCTATCTCTGGGGATGGGAGTGGGGCCTTAGGACTCATCCCTCTTGTCAGCATGTCCCCTTGGCAGCTTAGCGGGCTCCCTGCCTCATGCGTTGGTTTTTGGGGATCCTATTTGTAGGCACCATCCGTCCCCATTCATTGTTCAAGGAGCCTGAGCGCCTAGCTCAGGCTTTGTAGATCGCGGTGCTGTTCCGGGGATTTTCCAGGCACATCAAAGTCCCTTTGTAGGTCTGGGCCATAGAGAAAAGAAACAAAGTGACACGGCATGCTCCTTAATATCAAACCAGGAGCCCACGGCCTGCCGGCATAACCCCTTTGATCCCAGCCTACCTCATAGATCTTCTGGGCCCCTTTGAACGAGCACCTCCCACTGCAAGTTATCATTGATTTTTTTCAGTACCTCTTATTTTTGCAGAAGTCAGATAATTCATTGTATCCTATGATTTTTAAAGGCAATTAAAGCGAGGACAAGGTAAGAGGTTAGCAAAATCTCTCATTCTTTAATATATTGCATTTTCTCATTAATTCTTTAATCTCGTGCTAAATTCTCCTAGGCATCAGGCCAACTTCCTGCCCACTTGAACTCGCTCTGAGTTATGACTGAAGCAGGTAAGGCCTCAGCCTGCTCCGCAGCGTTCTGAGCCGCCTTCTGCTTGCTGCTACTTCCTACCATAGGCCTCCCCAAGCCGCGGGTCATTGTGGATCAGCCCAGAGCCATTGTAGGGCCACACACGGGGCAGTGTCACCCTGTTGGCAGCTTTTCCTTCTGACCCTTAGCAAACTGCTTCTGCCTTTGTGCGGAGGGGGGCAGTTGTTTCACTTTTCCACAAGCCACCAGGCTTGGGTTTTTCGTTCGTTTCTTAGGGTCAGGGCGGGGGGAGCTAGGCGCTTCCCTGAGGTGCCAGGCCCATCGAACTGCTCTCCTCAGTGCCAGGCACCGAGCCAGCCCCAGTCGGGAGATGTACCCCACGTCCCCCAGTCCCTGCACCAGGCTTAGCATGGGCCCCAGAATGGTGTGGCGGGGGACTGGCCCTTTGAAGTGAAGCGGATCCAGGGCTCCCAGGCTGGCCACTTGAGAGGTGGGAGCAGCATCTGTGGTTACCACGGATCAGGGAGCTTCAGAGAAGGAGGAGATCCCAGGGCTTGTAGGGAGAGCTGGCGACAAACTGGCAGATGATGAGGTCAGTAATGTTATTAAGCACAAACAAGTTGACTTAGGTGCCCTCATGCAGACTGGGGTTTCAACGGTGACTCAAATGTGAGCTAAGGAAGGAATGGCAAGACCTGTGGGCACATGAAGCAAAGGGGAAGAAATCCCATGAAGTTTGGCCAGCAGTTGAAAATGTTGCTCTAATCCAAGGCCTGGAGGGGCAGAGCAAGTGGCTCTGTTCAGAAGTGTCCTGTGGATTGACTAGTGATCTATTTCTAATTAACAAACATAAGGATACACTATGTGAAACACGTATGGTCCAGGAAACCTTATGTAATCGATTACAGAGAGCGTACCAGTGAAAGAAGATATTTATATGGAAAACTCAGAAGCCTTAATTAGAGTAACAACATTTTCTTTGCAACACCTGGACAGAATAGGAGGAAAATTAGGCCCAGTTAGGAAAACCATTCTGCAATTCTTTCAGAATACTGGGAAAGGTGACAGACCCCAAATCTCTGAAATCCAGGGAATGGCCGTTATAAACTCAGGAAGTGCTGAGCCCCAAAACCAAGAACAAGGAGGAAGAGAAGTCATCCCTGAAGGAAAGGTAGGAGGTTGCTGGGGAAAGGCTGAGGCAAGAGGGCCTGTTTTGGAGTCTTTAGGGGCCAGAGATGGGAAGTGGGAGGGAAACCTGGTTGGGATAGGGTGTGTACCCCACGCAGGCCCTGAATGGGTTAATGTGGCCTGAGATGCCAGTTACTTATCTGACTGCAGGTGGTGCAGAGCCAGGCTTAATTGCTCATGAAGCCGAGCTGGGCAGGAGCTGGTTAGTACAAAGGCAGGGAAAGAGCCTCTGCTTCTTGTCTCTCGGAAGTGGGAACCCAGGGGAAAGATAAGCCCTGGGGTCCTAGCACTGAAAGAAAAGTCAACCCAGAGACGTTGGGGGGGGAAGCCTGAGAGAGTCTGAGTAGGAAGAAGCCCAGGGAAATAGCAGCACAGGGTGGGACTGTGCAGACCTTGGCTGCTGGTTACAGAGTTCCTGGGCTGGAACCCACTGTAGGGGGAGGAATTGGGTTCTCCTACCAGCCTCTGGTGAAGTGGCATGAGCCCAGAGTCTGGGGCCAGAGACCTTACATATTAATAGAGTGACCTGGCCAGAGGGCCAAGTTACAGAAGAGAAACCACTGCAGGGAACAAGCCAGTGTCAGCAGGGGGCTTGAGAAGGAACGACAGCTGCTGTGCCAGGCCTGGCCATGAGGATGTGCTCTGGCCATGAGTGAACCGCTTTACTTCAGTGTTAGGGTGTCCAGCTATTGTGCTGCTGGAGACTGGCACATAACAGGCAGCGCACTGTGCCGTGAAAAAGCCTGGCCTGGGTGCTCTGCGGCTGACCCACGGGAGGAACAGAAGCTAGTGGATACTGGGCAGGTGGAACCTCGGGAGCGGGGGCCAGGAAGCCCCAACACAGCCATGAAGTTGGGCCTCTCCAGGCAAGACCGTGCGCTGGGTTAGAGCAGGTGCAGCTGCTCCTGGCAGCATCTGCCTCTCCTGAGGGGTGGAAATGCTCCTGGAAAAAATCACACCTGGAGTCAATGCTGCAACAGGCAGGCGTAACTCCCACACTGTACTGCAGCCCCTGGCAATGCTGGGGTGGCCTTGCCAGGTGCAGGGGAGGGCCGTATCCTGTGTGGAGTTGCAGGTTCCCAAGCCCCAGGGCTGCTCTCCATACTGCTCTAACAGGAGGGGAACATGGATCTGAAATGCTAGCAGGGAAACTCCTGGACCTGCCTGGGCCTCTGCCCCACTCAGGTGGGGGTGACCTGGTCCCGAAGTGGGAAGTAAAAGCGAACAAAAGGAATCCCCTGCCAAATCTCTGCTCTCATTCACAATCCACACATGCAGAAATGGCGAGGCTGGGGAGTAAGAAATTCTGAGTGGGAAAGAAACCAATGTGCAACATTTCTAGCTTCAGCCATTTATACCAGAGAGATAATGATTTAATTGCTATTAATTGGGGTCTTTGCAAACATGAACATATCATAATTCTGTAAATCACCAATATTTCTGCTTAATGAATGGAAAATCAAAATTATTTATGAAGTTTTAATTTAGTTTGGAATTCAAAGTTTAAATGCACAAATTCTGGGTAAGTGCAATCTGGTTTGCCAACCAAAAGCCTTTAATAGTGAACTAATTAGAAAACATTGACTCAAAGACAGCAATAGAAGTTCACTTCTTAACGAAAGAGCGTGGAGCAGTGTGGCTGTGAGCTTTTTCTGTGCAGATGGTGCAACAAGAAAGGAGCAAAATGTAGGAGACAAACTGGAAAGATGAGTCTTTATGTAACACAGGCGTGTGTGGGCGCGGGCGCGTGTGTGATGTCGATATGTGTATAAGGATAAGCAAAATGTCACAGATTCAGACATACAGCACTTGCAGACAGTGAAATGACTGGCAGAGCCACCACTTGCTAATTTAGAGATAATTTACCGTTTTACTTTTAAAACATAATAGCAACACAGGCACCGGCTGTGTGAAATAGCACCCAAGCTTCAGAGGCTTCCTATTTTTCTAGGGCAGTTGTTGTCCTCTGAACTGGTCACTTGTGATGCAGTGACAATGGGGAGAGCTGTAGCTACTGGGAAAATGTACATATAATGAATGCGGCTAGTTACTAGGCCCCCGCATCAGGCTCTGGAACTGTAGGGTCTGGTGCATGCCTCCCTGCTCTGAGCATCACAGCAGCGTGCTACCCATCCCTGTGTGGTGCAGGACACCTGCATCCTTTGCTTTTTATTTCTTCAGCAGTCCTGCCCCATTACACCTCCTTCAGCTGGGCTTCTCTGAACAGCTTCACAGAACTGTTAGGGAGCTAGTGGAAAGTTCTGTCTGCTTCTCCTGGAAAGAGCTTACAGCATTTAAACATATTTGTAAAAGCTCCCTGCTGCAGTTACCTAACTGAAAACTTCAGCTCTCATGGCTGGGCCCTTCCAGGTTACATTTGGGGAAGCAATGGCTGAATTCACAATGGCAGAAGTTCAAATAAAATATTCTCTGGGTGACTTGTGACTCGTCGCATGAGGTCTCCCTTTGGAAATGCTGGAAGATTTCTCTTTTCAGGGCTAGAATTTTACACTCTTCTTAGGCAGATCCAATATTAACATCCTGAATATTTACCTGTTTCATTTTGGTTCCCTCTTCTTGGGAATACTTGCTGCCTCTTTCCTTTCACTAGGCATAGCTTTCCTTAAATACTGCAAATACTAAGGCCTTTGAATCTACAGAAATAAATTATTACCACACAGTGAAAATGCTACTGTATTCCAAACACTGGCAAGAAAGCAAAGAGGCTCATGTCCTGCCAGTTCTTAATAGGACACATATTTAAACTGCATGTGGCTTGCAAGCTGCATGTTTATTTAAACAAGGGTTTCAAAGTAGTCAGGGACAGAGGTTGCTACAAGTCCTTATCATCAGAAACAATAGTGCTGAAACTATCCGGAAGGAGGATTATAAGCAGAGTTACTTTATGCAGAATAAATCAATGATAAACTTTCAGCACAACTAATTTTAACCAACGAAAAAGTATTTCTGGATGCTAACTCCCTCCTAGTGGATGTGCACATGCTCTCAAGATGGTTTGGGGCCTATTACGAGATGAAATGATTTATTTTGGGTTTCAAACAGTTTAAATAAATCTTGCTTTTACTCTTTGAATTATTTATTTTTTCTAGCAGAGCCTGTGATAGGACATTGTGCGTAGCTATTTTTACAAGGAATCCCAAGAAGACTAGTCAAATCTTTCCATTCACCCAACTGTAAAAGGCTTTTTGTGACATCCAAAAACTTGAGACATAACAGGTAGTAAGGGGCACTCAAACCATGAAGGGGCCCCGCTGCAGAGTGCACAAGCTGTACCCCCAACTGGTTTTCATTTTATGGACAGTCCCTCATTGTGCCTCAAATTTCCCTACTCCTGCAGTCCTGGGGCCGGTTTTGTTCAACATCTCCATTAATGATCTGGATGATGGTGTGGATTGCACCCTCAGCAAGTTCTCAGATGACACTAAGCTGGGGGGAGAGGTAGATATGCTGGACAGCAGGGATAGGGTCCAGAGGGACCTAGACAAATTGGAGGATTGGGCCAAAAGAAATCAGATGAGGTTCAACAAGGACAAGTGCAGAGTCCTGCACTTAGGACTGAAGAATCCCATGCACTGCTACAGGCTGGGGACTGGCTGGCTAAGCAGCAGTTCTGCAGAAAAGGACCTGGGGATTACAAGGGATGAGAAGCTGGGTATGAGTCAGCAGTGCGCCCTCATTGCCAAGAAGGCCAACGGCATACTGGGCTGCATTATTAGGAGCATTGCCAGCAGATCGAGGGAAGTGATTATTCCCCTCTATTCGGCACTGGTGAGGCCACATCTGGAGTATTGCTTCCAGTTTTGGCCCCCGCCACTACAGAAGGGATGTGGACAAATGGGAGAGAGTCCAGCGGAGGGCAACGAAAATGATCAGGGGGCTGGGGCACATGACTTACGAGGAGAGGCTGAGGGAACTGGGGTTATTTAACTGCAGAAGAGAAGAGTGCGGGGGGATTTGATAGCAGCCTTCAACTACCTGAAGGGGCTGTTCTCAGTGGTGGCAGATGACAGATAAGGAGCCAATGGTCTCAAGTTGCAATGGGGGAGGTCTAGGTTGGATATTAGGAAACACTATTTCACTGGGAGGGTGGTGAAGCACTGGAATGGGTTCCCTTGGGAGGTGGTGGAATCTTCTTCCTTAGAGGTTTTTAAGGTCAGGCTTGACAAAACCCTGGCTGGGATGATTTAGTTGGGGTTGGTCCTGCTTTGAGCAGGGGGTTGGACTAGATCAGGGATCTCAAACTCAAATTACCAGGAAGGCTGCACAAAGACTAATACATTGGCCGAGGGCCGCATCATTGACACTGCCCCACCCTGGCTGCCCCTGGCCCCGCCCCCACTCCACCCCTTCCATGAGGCCCCGCCCCTGACCCACCTCTTCCCACCCCTTTCCCGCCCCCATTCCAACCCCTTCCCCAAATCCCCGCCTCTTCTCCGCCTCCTCCCCTGAGCACATGGCTCCCCGCTCCTCCCCCCTCCCTCCTGGAAACCACTAAGTGCCGCCAAACAGCTGTTTGGCTGCAGGAAGCGCCTGGAGGTAGGTAGAGAAGTCGGGATAAGGTGCACTGGGGGTGGGGGAGGGGGGAGGGGAGCTTGGCAGCCACAGGAAATAACTAGAGGGGGGCATGGGGAGCTTGGCGGGCCACAGCAAACATGCGGCCCATGGGCCGCATGTTTGAGAACCCTGGACTAGATGACCTCCTGAGGTCTCTTCCAACCCTAATCTTCTATGATTCTATGAATCCATGAAGTTCTTTGAACCGTGTCCCACAGGCCTTCCTTGTTCACTGCTCATGTTGGCTTCAGTAGGAGTAAAATTTCATAGAATAAGGACTGCAGGACCTGACCCCTGTTCAGAGTAATTTAAGTGGCAGAAGCTGCGTGTAAAGAGAACCTTACAACCAAGAGCTGGAAAAAACAGTATAGGTCATCTGTACTAGGGCCATGGCTGTCATCATGCGTACACACAAGGGACAGAATTAAAATTGTGTGAGAAACAGTAAACCTGGCATTTCTGAATTTTTGAATGCTTGACTTTGCATCCTAAATAATAGTCTTTGGGCAGTTTGTAAAATATAAAGGGGGGAAGAGGCATTAAAAGAAAAATGTCAGAATGTACTTTATTATGTAACAGCCTCGTCATCATACATCAGCATTTGAACTCAGACTTTTAACTGAGAACCACAGACTGCTGCTCCCAGAGGTACAGGACTAGCAATGTTAGCTGGTGGCCGAAGGCTCTTATCCCAGAGTGGTGATGGGCTGCTGGCACCCTGTGCTGGACCCAGGAGTGGAGTATGGGGTGGTTGCAGAGAAGCTTACCTACCTCTTTTTCGTGTGTGTGTGTGTGTGTCTCTCTCACTCACACACACCCTGGAAGTGGGAATCGAGCCACGTGGTGCATCGGAGCAGGGGATGGGCTGCTGGGTTTGGGAAGGGGGTTGGGTGAAGGGGGCCCAGACTTGGCGCTCTGCCACCCAACATTCCCCCCACTGTTGCAGCGACTCTGGCAGAGCCCAGGCATTCCCCGGGCGGCGTCTGCTGCTGCTTCAGCGTCAGCCGGGCCTGGTCCTTGGGGATGTTCACGCTCAGTTGTTGTCGTGCTGCTACGAACGCTGCTGCTGAGGGCACAATCGAGGGGAAGGAAATGGTGTTTTCCTTCTTCGTTTCTTTTCCGTTAACAGGTTTTATATCAGCTGGATCCCAACAGACGTTCATGGGACACGTGAAAGTTCATGGGATGCTTCTCTAGCCCCAGGTCTTTGTCCCTGCGTCATCTGAAAGCCCTGCTTTAAACAGGAGAGGTGTGAGAGCTTCTCAAAGGAAAGCTCACAAGAGTCTTTTGTCAAGGAAGGTGACAGACGAGCTAAATATAAGAGTCACTGCCAGATCCCTCCACAGGTAGTGTGCAGAAGACTTAACTGTATTGTGACAGGGTCATGTCACTGGGCTGAAGCCTGGCGGCGGTTATTATACCCTGTATTTGTATTGCAGTAGCATTTAGCGGCCCCCTCGTGCAGGGTGCTGCACAGACACATAGTAGGAGATAGTCTCTGCCCCAAAGAGCTTACAGTACTAGTGGAGAAGACAACAGAGGCACAGAGAGGCAAAGTGACTGGCCCAAGTTCACACAGCAGGTCAGTGGCAGGGATAGAACACAAGTGTCACGGTGCATGAGCCACTAGGCCTTGCTACTTCCTGATAATTAAAGTTCCTTGACTACTAGAAGTTGTAACCATGTGTGACAGGTTGCCTCCCCACCCCCACCCCAGATATGAATTTGCACAAACTGGGATTAATAATAAATGTATTAACTATAAAAGGCAGATTTTGTTTTGTTTAAGTGATTATAAGAGATAGCAAACAGAACAAAGCAGTTTACCTTAGTAAATAAACAAAACCCACAAACTGAGCTTAACACACTAGATAGATAGGATATAAATTAGCAAATTCTCACCCTGAGTGATAAACAGGCTGACAGATTCTTAAGGCACAATTTGCCTTGGCTTTCCCAGGTTTTCATACACAGGCTAAAAAATCTTCATCTGGGACCAACACTTCTCAGAGTTCAGTCTTTGTTCCTCAGGTGTTTCCAGGTGTATTGTTGTAGGGAGAGTGAGGTGCCCTTCTGATGTCATTGTCCCCCTTTTATACCTTCTCCCCACTTGCTGGAGAGCTCTTTGTCCTGTGTCCTGTGTCCTGTGTCAAACAGTTCCCATTGCGTAGAGCTATCTCTGAGAGGTTTCTATTGCACACAGTTTCTGGGGTAGTTCTTGTGCTTGTGTGCATTTCTTCAATAAGCCATTAACATTGTTTGGCCTTTCATACCTGAAAGGCTGCTTGAGAGTGTCACCCAAAGTAGCACATTTGAAACACAGATACATGGTCAATACTCCTAGCTTCAGATACGAAAATGATACATGCATACAAATTGGATAAACACATTCAGTAGATCAGAACCTTTCCAATGACACCTTACATGAGTCATCTTGCATAAAGTATATCTTAGTTATGCCATATTCATATCATAACATTATTTCTATGAAGAATATGGGGTGTAATGTGACACCATGTTCCCCGACTTTGGTGCTTTTGTAATGTGGCTCGGCTCCCTGGTTGCTGAGCTGAGCAGATTAGGGTCAGTTCCCTGCCAATGACAAGTTACAGCTTCTGTACCGTTGGGTGTGACTGACACCATTCCAGAGAGCCCAGTTCACAGAATTCCAACCTAGCATCTCGCAGGACGCTCTGCAGAGGGTGAGGACGAGTGTCAGGGCATTTGTTATTTAAGCAGCATCGTAAAGCTTTAGCCATTCAAACCTGCAATAATTGCTCACTCACTGGCCCAGCATGGTTAGTGGCTTGCCTTAGCCTTTGGAACTGAATATGTAAACTGCTGACAAGAACACACAATGCAGTGGAAATGTTAAGACAGACAACTAGTCTGTGGCAGGGAATCCAGCTTCTCAAAGAGTTTCAAAATGGGGGTTTCATTCTTCTCTACAGGATGTAGCTTGTGGGATGGTGCAGTGGCAGGATAGCACCGTATGAAGCCAGGACTGAGCAGTATCGAAGGACCGAGGCAGGCTCAGAATTCCTTTGGTTTCCCTGAGCTGCTGCAGAGGCTAGGTGCCCAGGAAGAGGGGGCTTTGCTAGTGATTCACACTTTCCCAAGGCACGGTAATGAGTTCAGTATATGAACCAGCTTCTGGAATCTGCGTGGAGACCATTTATTTTATTTATGAAGATACTTTTTTGTGCCTATGTTTGGAAAGTTGCAGTCTAACTCAGTGTAACGGCACTTGCGGGGAGGAAACCACCTGTGTTCTTAATTACAACAGACACTGCTAAACCATTCCTGAATTATTTATAAGTAATAAAGCCCATGGCAGACTCCCACGTGAGTGCATGTGTTCCAGACGAAAAGCCACAGCCATCACAGACAGGCCTGGGGCAGCACCATGGTACTGAGAAGCGGGTCTGGCTGAGAATGCTGGAAGATGTGCGGCAAAGGGCAAATTCAAACTCTGCTGGTGGAGAGGTTCTGAAACAGCGATCAAAGGGCTTCCCTCAGTCTAGCACTGAGTACCTCCCCATCTTTATCCTGTATTTACTAAGCCCTCTGAGGTAGGAAAAGGCTCCCAGGTTACAGATGGGCAACTGAGGCCCAGACAGACTGCGGACCAGATTTTTAAAGTTATTTAGGCACTGACACACCCCACTGATTTAGGAACCTAGGTGACATGTCCATAGTAGCAAATGACATTTGTGGCAGAGACAGAAATTGAATCCCAGTCGCCTGCTGGCCCGTTGCTGCCGGGGCTTATTTGCCTTGTGTCCAGGTCACTGGCAGGGCTGAGCGAATACCTGGTTTTTCAGTCTATTGGCTGGACCGAAAATTTTAAAAAATCATTTGGGGTCAAACAAAATATTTCATTCAACCTGAACCGAAACGTTGTGTTTTCAAAGATTTGTCATTTTTTTTAAATAAAAGTGGAGTAAATTTCAAAACAAAAAGTTGTTTTGAACTGAAGTGTTCCCTTTAGAAAACATCAAAATGAAACATTTTGATTTTTTTCACAATTGTTTTTGTTTGTTTGTTTGTTTGTTTGTTGGTTGGTTGGTTGGTTGGTTGGTTGGTTGGTTGGTTGGTTGGTTGGTTGGTTGGGCAGAAAAAAAGCCAACAAACTTCGCCAAGTTTGTACAATGTTGCAGTTGACCCAAATCTGCCTTTTTCAGAAAAAAGTAGTTTTGACTGAAAACTTTCAGGTCTCGTCACTGGCTCAACTGCCCCTCGTTAGCCTCCCTCCCGGCCTTTCCAGAGACCATTCAGCTGTGCAGGTGTGAATGTAACCTCAGCCACACAGCAGCACACCACGGCTATCCACTCAGCCAGCCATGTGTCGCATGAGAGACAGCTTGTGACTATGGAGTGACCAGTGGCGGTTTATAGTTTGGCCCTGGCCCCCGCAGTGCTCAGAGGGATGGAGGTTTTGGGGACTGGCGCTGAAAGGGAAGATGGGCCTAGACACCCTGGTTGGCTCTGGACCCAGTTCCCCAGAGTTTGGGCAGATCAGTAGGGTGGCTGAGGCCCATCTCCAGCACCAGGTTGAATTTCACGCCTGGCGCCTGCTTACATCTCACTTCACTTTGCAAAGCATTAACCCTCTGGTTACCACACACTCAGCTTTGCAAAGTGATGCTCTGAGTGTAGACTCCATGGACTCTGTGCCTAAGGGGCAGCCCGGGCCCAGAGAGCCTTTACAAATCCCATCCATCCTTAGACAGTGTGTAGCAGAGATCTCACGGCAAGCGTGCCCCTGCACGCTGAGACGGCTCTGTAAGAACAAGGGAGTGTGGCCAGTGATGTCTGTGGGGCCAGGCCCCTCAGCCTGCGGCAGGAACCAGGAAGCATCCGGTTTAATGAGCCCTGAAAGCTGCAGGAGCCTAGCATTGGGCTTGTGGGATCACAGACCTGTCTACTGCACAGGAAATTGGCAAAGTTGTCACAGACAATTGTATCTCAACCAATTTGTAGTCAGAAAAGAGCTTGCAGACATGAATCCTTCGAGTTTACAGTTCTGTAGTTTAAATGCACCCATATGCCTTCCTAGCCTAAATTGTTGTCAGTCGCCAACCAAATCAGAGGGGAAGGATAAAGGCCTTTCTCCCTTGACCTAGTTTCACTAATCCCATCGCTGCTGCTCATGCCAGAGAATGAGGGGGAATTGTTTTAATTCACTTTGGTCTTATTAATCTTAATCAGGCTCTGAATGTGATGGGCACCTACAGCATTAAAACAGGCTGCAGGACTGCTCCCACTTGTCTCTATACAAACATCTGACCAGCGGTGATTCACGAGGCATCGGCCTGTCAGCTCGGTCCCAAAGTAAACAAACATCCCTGCGAAATGAAAAGCATTGACTGAAAGAGCTGCCAAACGTGGGAATGGCTCTGTCAGAAAATGTCACCCCTGCAGGTCTGCCCCCGTGACAACTGCAAGCAAGCAAGAAATGGGGCTGCCGACTCGAGTTTGATGGTTCTCAGCGTGCACAGGAAGCCAGAGTCCCTGCATCAGTGAGCTGTAGATTTAATTTCTGTGGGGGGGAGCGAGGGGGGAGCACACAGGAGTCACTAATGCACTACTCCGTGTTCGTGGGGAGGGGGCTGAGTTACAGGGTGAGGAATCCGGCCCCAGAATGCCAGGGAAGTTAATATTACACTGCACTTCTCTACCACTTGTATGCAAGTCTCTTGGGCGCCCTAACCATCAGCGACTTTCACCTCAGGCAGCCCTGCACCTTCTCAGGAGGCAGCTCTGCCATTACCCCGACTTTATGGGCCCAGAGAGGTTGAAGTGACTTGCCTCAGGTGCTGACTGGAGGCTGCCCTTCCTGTCCTTTGTGTGTAGGTGAACCGTGGGCAGGCAGGTGAGACAGAATGCACCTTCTAGTAACGCGGGGTGAGATTTTTCAGCCAAAACTCTTCTTTTTTTTCTTTTTTTTTCTTTGGTCTGGAAAATGCAGATTCGGGGCAATTGAAACATGCTGTGTCGATTTCAGTGAATTGTTTCAGTTGGAAAAAAAAATCAGCAGTGTTGAAAGAGTTAATTTCGCCATTCCCAAAATGAAACGTTTTGCTTGTTTGGTCTAGAGCCGCCAGGCGACAGGTGCCATTCACAAAACAGGGGCAGCGCCACCAAAGGGCCCATGGCCCAGGGTAGCCACCCGGGGTATGCGGGACCCAGGGTTAAATCCCCACTCGGGAGCAGAACCTTGGTCCCGGGTGTCTCTCTGCTGAGTGCCTTAACTACCTGGCTGTGGGCTATTCTGGCCTGGCCTCTCCTGTTCTGCTTTGTGCAAATGATTAAACAGTCATTGGGCCAAAGAGAGTGAGAATGAGTCTCTAGGCTGGTGGTCAGGGCACTGACAAGTTCCCAGTGCCTCAGCCAATTACTCTGAACTTATTTTCTATGAAGTGTCATGCTCCCATGCCAGGCATGAGCGGGGGTGCCTCGTTAGCACTGCACGTTGCTTCTTTTCTTTATCCATTTCGCTGACGTCTCCGATGTGCCACGGCCAGTTGCTGCTACCAGACCTGCCTTGGCTAGAAGCAGAGGCAAGATAAGCTATCTCCTACTGCTGTGCCTGCAGAAACCTGCAGGGGCTCAGTAAATAAAAGGAGACTCTAACTATT
This sequence comes from Chelonia mydas, assembly GCF_015237465.2. Lineage (NCBI taxonomy): Eukaryota > Metazoa > Chordata > Testudines > Cheloniidae > Chelonia > Chelonia mydas. Next base: position 31,839,186 of record NC_057856.1, read on the forward strand.
ATTTTTGGTAGGGACTTCCATAGAGAAAAGTAAAACTCCATAAATCAGACACAGAGCGACAATCAGCACATGCTTGGGAACAAAGTCATCCTGTAACACGTTTCAACATAAATTATATCCGCTTGATTTGAGCTTTGCTGCGAGAAGCCACAGTGCTTAAATTCAACCAGAGCTGAGTCCGTGCACATTGCTACCCATTAATAAGCATATTCATGATTATTGTCAGAAACTCCTGAGAACTGGCTGCTGAATTATTTTGCCACATCATCACCTATAGTAAACAAGATGTACAATACATTCCTCTTTTCTTTCCTGACAATCTGCTACAAATGCGGTGCAGAATTAGTGCCTAAGTTATAACCAGCAAGTGCAAAATAATGCCCAGATCCAGTACGGCGGTGATACGCTACAGAGCTGCAGCAGATCTGAACGGTGACATGGTTCCTGTGTTGCAAGAGATGAGGAAAGCCTACTTTGGCTCTTGGTATTAGCCCCTCTCCCTCAACATTAGAGTATATGCAGTGGGCAGAATCCAGCAGTCCTTACACATGCAGAACCCCCAGTGGTTTCACTGGGGGTTACTTATTCATAAGGATTGCAGGATTGAGCAGAGAATGTGCACTGTGCATGCAAACACATGAGCAGACAGATGCTCAAAGTCTAAATTCCAATACAAGATAGTCTCTGTAAAGTTCCTAATGTTATCTCAACCAGCAACAATCCATTGCAGGGAAAAACAAAAGCACAAAGGATCAGAGGGGAGAGGGCATGATACCTGTTTACCACGACTGGTCTGTGAACACAGAGGAATTAACTACCTGTGAATCAAAGACCCAGAACTTGAAACTAAGGGCTTGTCTACCCTGCACGGCAAGCACTACAGCAGCACAGTAATGGTGCTCCAGCTGGGTCACTGGTGCATCGCAGGATGGATGCTTCCTCCAGAGACCGCCGGGGTTTTTCCATTCCTGTAGGTCAACCACCTACCCAAGGAGCAGTAGCTATGCCAGTGGAAGTGTACTTCCATCGACATAGCCACATCTACGCTGCGGGCCAGGCTGGGGAAGCGACGGTGCCCGTTTCACACCCCGAGTGCCACAGCTACATCGTCCTAACTTTTACAGGTAGAACAGACTTACAAGAGGGTTAGCCAGGCGCAACCCCCAAAAGCTCTGGAACTCTCTGCCTGGACACCCTGTCCGAGGGGGGCTAGGGCCCCCGCATACTCTGTCTGCACAATAATCACATCCTTTATTAAACCTTGCCCACAACACCTTCATGAACCCAAAGGAGAAAAACCCGGGTTTAGTCCCCTCAACTTCTGCTCCGAATAGAAAAAACCCCGTGCACAGATCTACCTATGTGAGTGAGTAGCCAAGAGACCGGAGTATGACGCACAAATGATCCATGTCACACTTGTACATTCACATCCTCCTCTTCACATCGGCTTCTACAGCCCCACCATGAAGGGATCTAAGCACCTCACAACCACTCGCAATGCCTGGGAGGGCAGGAAACACGCTCCTTGTTTCATACATGGGAGACAGGGCAGTCACTTGATCTCTAAGGCTACGTCTACACTGGCAATCGAACGACAAAACTTTTGTCTTTCAGAGGTTTACCCCCCGCGCCACCAAAAGACAAAAGTTGTGCCACGACAAGTGCCAGTGTGAACAGCACATTGTCGGCAGGAGCGCTCTCGTGCTGACAACGCAAACGCTGGGGGTGGACGTTTGTCGGCTCCCCTGCAACAAAAAACAGCGGCTACACTGCGCAACTTTGGCGACACGGTTGTAGCAACACAGCCATGTCGCTAAAAGCTGTGTAGTGTGGACCAGCCCCTAGTCACACATAGAGCTCAGTAGAAGCAGGGGTTGAACCAAGGTCTCCTGATGTCTAGTCCAGTGCCTCAGCCAGGAGACCAGCCTTCCCAAGGCTCAATAGCGTCACTGAAAGTTAAATACATTCTGCAGCCAGTCCTAGGTTCGACTGCTCCAAGAAAGCAGCAGCTTTGCAACTCGAGCTCAGAGTCAAACCTACAACCCCCCTTTGCTAAAGGGAATGGTGCCAAAACCAAAAAGCCAGCAGAAGCAGGGAGCTGGGTGAATGTATAAGCACCTGTATGGACGGCTTTAGAAGGGCAGATGGGCTCCCATTGCTGGGCACCTCTCTGTCTCACACACACTCACACTCACACGCACACAAATCTAAAAGACAAAACCGGGATAAAAGGTGTGATCCTCTCAGTGCAGGGCCTCGTGGGAAGTTTCCAATGGCTATCCATTGACGGCCTGGGTAGGAGGTCAGAGAGTCAGGGCTGCGCACCAGACAGACCAGGGAGTCCCGGAAGGCAGACAGTAGCTCGATTGTGTTTGCTGGTTCAGAGAAGGCAGGTAGCTAGAACTCCAGAGATGCTGCAGTTCTGGGAAGACATTTTATCTCTTTTGTCACTTAGCATCTACTTGGGAATGACAGTTTCTGATTTGTGAATAATGTGTGTTCTCCCAGAGCAAGGGAAACCCATGATCTCTTGAGCAGGTCCCATAGATCCAGTGGTGGAATGTGAAATACTCTTTAATTTTAAAATATGTTAGACTCACCAGAGGCAGCAGTGGAGTATCTGGCCTGAATAATAAAATTCCCCCAATTATAAAACTGTCCTCCCTGCTGAGAGTGTCATGTGCGTGTTACTCCGCTGGTCTGCAAGGCTTTGTCAGTTGTTGGCTTGCTTGTCTAACTGCATTAATGTTTTACATTTCTCCTACAGTTTGCAAACTTTTAAAAAATTAATCCCCATCATTTCAACAAGTGTAACAACTAAATTATCATCTTTACATGATTAAAGTCTCTGTTGTGTCTTTTCTTGGCAAACATTACATGCACATAATTTTACTAAATGTAATAAACCAACCATAGAACTATTAATTGTACCATGCTATTCAGAACAATTAGAAAAGCATGAACCTTAAAATGATAAAAACTGAACTGAATACTAAAATAGCATGAAACTCGAGAATCCTGCTTCTCAACCCAGGGAAATTGACTTTACTGTGTAATGTCACAATATACATTTCAAAGGACAGAAACAAACAGCACCTGGATATATGTGGCCCTGTTCACTTTGATAGTTTCAGAATATCCCCACTCTACACAAAAGGAAGAAACCACCAGTAGATCTGGGATGATTTCCTAACCTCTTCCGTTCTCCGATCAGCCCAGCAAGAACAGCGCCTTGTCGCACAAATGCACACGGGATTCTTCCTCGTGGAATTCGATGCCGTGTCCATGGGAATAAGTCAGCCCTACTGTACCGCTATGACCACCAAATACTGAATATAGGAGTGGGATAAAATAAAACCCTGCTCCTCCTCTCTGCCCCAAACCTCACTCAGTGCTTGAACAGAACAAATCGAGAGGTTTAAAAAAGTTGGTTTACTCCTGTTTGCTTTGCTTGTTTGTTTTCCTTTTGACTCATAGCCATTTCCAGGGTCTAGCTAGGCCTGAATGCAGAAGTGACAGGGCACAGGATGGAGAGAACTGGTTCTCCTGAGGATTTCTAGCCCAGTTTTGCATACCCAGATGTTTCAGAAATGGTCCCTAAAACTTTTGGGCATAAGCTTTCGTGGGTAAAAAAAACCACTTCCTCAGATGCATGGAGTGAAAATTACAGATGCAGGCATTATGTACTGACTCATGAAGAGAAGGGAGTTAGTATATAACGCCTGCATCTGTAACGTGCACTCCAGGCATCTGAAGAAGTGGTTTTTTACCCACGAAAGCTTAGGCCCAAATAAATCTGTTAGTCTTTAAGGTGCCACCGGACTCCTCGCTGTTTTTGTGGATACAGGCTGACACGGCTGCCCCCTGACCCTGAAAACTTTTGGGTGTTTCTCCAGAAAGACTCAGTTGCTGCTCTCTCATTTCAGGGCTTTGCCTGGTCTGACGTAGCAGGCTCTGGGCAGAGGGGGCACAATGCTGTGACTGTTAACTGAACACGGATGTAGCTATTCCCCACCAGGGCTGGGTGTCGGGTATGAGGCACCTGGATCTCATGATTAGAGCTTTGCTGCTTTGTGGAAGAGGCTAGAGAGCTCTGGAGTTTCAGGTGAGGTAAATACCCACAGACTGGTGAGCAGAGGGCTCCTGCCATCATTCCCGGAAGTGTCAGCAGCGCCACTTGGCTGCTTCAGGCCTTATTGGAGGTGTTGTCCAGACCTGTGTGCTTAGAACAATTGTTTGCTGGGGGACTCAAAATACGGAAACTATGAAGTGTCGAGCCCCCCAGTTCTCTGACAGACAGACAGATGTCTTAGCGCTCAGCCCTGGCCTGTGAGTAGGACCCTGGCCTCGTTCACCAGCCCAAAGGAAATTTCATCACTCCATCCAGGCTGTGATAGCTCAGCACTCAAGGGGAATCCACATTCACTCTCACCGTTAGGAAGGAAAGGAGCTGCCCCCTCCCCTAAGACCAGTACTGTGTGCTGGGTTCTGAGAGCTACAAGCCCAGAAATCCCCAGGATGTTTCGAAACATGCCCTGACTGGGACATTATTCCAGTTTAATAGTAACGGGGAGAGAAACCATTTATGTTATTTTATGTTTATCATTTTCAGCAACTGATCTCTTTTTGAGAAGCTAGCCATGAAATACTTGATCAAAAGCCAAAAACAACCTTTGGTATCATGGCATTCTTGAGAGGCTTTGTTTATAGATACCAAAATATACACACCATCCCACACTGCTGTAACCACTTAGCATAAAACACTTCCATAAAGAGCAGCCTGTTATTACAAATCACACACTACTGCGTTTCCTCTGCAATAAATAATATCAGGTCAGGCTGCAGCAAGTCCTTCTAGGAGACAGAATGATCGGTGCAAAAGCCGTTGTTGATGGGACTGGAGAAGATCTAGCAGAGTCCTGCCATGCTCCTGCTCATATGTTAAAGTGTCCTAGTTTAGAGAATTCCTGGGACTTTCCTTTCCCATTTCTGCTGATTGCCAAAATATTTGCACAGTGATGGAATTTGCCTGTCTGAGCTAGAGCTGGAAGTGGGAGCTTTCCTTTAGTCAGACCTCAAGTCATGGGACAGAGACGACCCATGCCTAGGGTGACCAGATGTCCCGTTTTTAAAGGGACAGTCCCATTTTTTGGGACTTTTTCTTATATAGGCGCATATTACCCCCCACCCCCATCCCGTTTTTTCACAGTTGCTATCTAGTCACCCTACCCATGCCTGCTGATAGGTGGGGTAGGAGGGGGCAGAGTGAGGGCAGCCGGCTTCAGCAGTGTTACTGAGCATTCTCAGTACAAGCCACACAGCAAATCCGGGGGGCAGGGCACTCTCCCCACGCGTCGCCTCCGCATGGGAGTTTCTGGGTCTCCTTCTTGAACTACTATGCAATGCAATTTTACTATAAAATTCAGTTTTAGGTTGCAGTGACAGAGGCATAGCATGCAAGCCATGGGAGGGGACAGTACCGCTCTATTCAGCACTGGTTAAGCCTCAGCTGGAGTACTGTGTCCGGTTTGGTCAGCAACGTAGAGAAAAGATGTAGAGAAACTGGAAAGAATCCAGAGGTGAGCAACAAAGATGATCAAAGGGATGGAATGGAAGCCATCTGAGCAAAGGCTGAAGGAACTGGTATGTTTAGTTTGGAAAAGGGGAGATTAAGGGGGGACATGATGACAGTCTTCAAATACTTCAAAGGCTGCCATGAAAAAGATGGAGAAACTAGTTATCTCTTGCCACAGAGGGCAGGACAAGAGGCAATGGTTTCAAACTACACATGGCAGATTTAGATTAAATCTTAGGGAAAAACCTAACTGTAAGAACAGTGGGACAATGGAACAGGCTGCCTCAGGAGGTCATGGAAGCTCCTTCACTGAAGATTTTCAAAAGGAGGCCTGGATAGCCAGCTGTCTGGGGTGGCTTAACACAGCAAATCCTGCATCGTGGCAGGGGGTTAGACTTGATGACCTTTGCGGTCCCTTCCAACCCCAGGGTTCTATGATTCTATTAGCACTACGCCCTGGCATCACTCCAACACAGCCTTGGCGCCTAACGAGAATCACCGGCTGTGGCCCCCTCCTCCAGCAATAACCCGAGCCCAGAGGGAATGTAGAAAAGGCCCCGTTATTTACTCCAGTCTGAAGGGATTGGATTGAAACCGTTAGAATGGTTCCACTTTGCTTGAGCGGAGTAGAAAACTTTTGGAGACGAATATTTTAGCAAAAAATGTGAAGTGTCTCCAGCTTGATGCCTGTAATTAGAACAAAGCAAATGCCTCTGCCGTGGTGAACGAGCCGTGGGCCTGTAAGAAGCCAGTGTCCAGTGGGACAAACCGGAAAGACGTGGACATTTCTGGGTATTGTTTGAAACTCTAGACAGAACATGCTGCTTTAACTGGTTGGCTGTTACACTCCATTTTTAAAGCGTTCTGTGCTGTGACAGACCCGCTGAAGGGTGGGTCAGAGACCTCTGTGCACAGGGCTCTGGCTGGCTGGCTTGCCTCGGTCATTGCTGAACTGTGATATTTTCCTCTGAACGGACCTGAGCACTTGCTTCCTGTGCTTCCCCTGCGCTCGGCTCAGTGACTCACCCACAGGAACATGGTGGCTCCCCCTTCCTTGCGCTAAGAGTTTGTCAGTCTTGAGCTATTGCTTCCAACTTCACACTGAACTGGAACTGATTCTGATCAGCACATTACAAGAGTGTTCAGTTAATGCACTAGACTATGGCTGCTTTGCTGCCAGGGATATGTGGGAATGTCCTAACTTAAATAATCACCCCTTTCCTATAGAGAGCTTGTACACGTTACCGTCCCTGGCCAGCAGGACACTGCTAAGCTCAGACCCAGCGCCCACCCAAACGCCCAGCGGGAGGAGGTTCAGCGACAGAAGTGAAGCTTTGAAGACACTGGGCAGTAGCCCCCATCTGTGCAGAGCATCATGCATCCATCACAGTGTGCAGCCTTGTCACTGGAGTCTCGTGTTAACGAAAGGACCGGATTCTCCACCAGGTTCATTCTGGTGTCATAGTAACCCCATTGGAAAAGGGCTGCAACGGAGTGGAGAACACTCTGTGAAAATCCCCCTTTCATGTTAGTGTAACTCTTCCTCAAAGCATCAAAACTTTATATGAAACCTTCCTCACCAACTCCAGCCTGCTGTTTCCAAGCTGACACTTCCCCCAAATGCCATGTAGATGGCTATGCAGTCTGTCCTGTGCTTCGGTCACAGTTTGAATCCTTTTCCAGTGGCTTCTCTCCTCTGCAGGGGACTATTCTCCTTTGAAAGCGGAAGGCCCTGAGAGTTCATCTGGAGCATTCAGAACTGAGGCCATCAGGGTCGTGGCTGGATTGGAGACACGTGGCCAGGACATGGGTGATGATCTTGGCAGTGGATATGACCTAAATATTTGCTCTAGAGCAGTGTGTGTCTTTTTCCGTCATGCACAGACTTTTCTTTTGCAGCTGTCTGTCCATGTATGTTCTTTTGTTATTGCCTGTTGGAAGCTTCAGATTGAAACCAGGTCCTTCCAGAACAGAGTGTATTTTTATTCACAGGGCTGGATGCATTGACTGACACTGAGCTCTTGCATTTGTTTTTATATTATACATTTACCATGCGCCCTCATTGTATGGTATTTCTTTTATTTAGCATATATTTTAGATTGCTTATCTTGACGCTGGTTCTATACATCTGGCTCCAGTTGCATGTCCCTTCTAAAACCTCAGACTGGACAATGCCCTTTCTGATTTGGGGGTCCATGGCTGCAGATCCAGAATAGAAGCACACTTCTATCCCCACAAGGAGCAAAAATATTTGTCTGGAGCGATACATGCTACAGAACAGACCCAGTGTGAAAGCTGAGACAGCCTTAAAGTATGTAATACAAACTTTATTCCCCCATTACGTGTCTGGTAAATGGACATGTCATTGCCACCAACAGATCCCATTTGTTCATCTAGCTGCTTAGACACTCATGGTCTATGGAAATACCTTTGAAGTCATCAAGTGTAGGTTCTGCTGGACTAGCATCAGGCTTAGGAGAGTTCAGAGCCACCTCCAGTGTGCTCACCCCAGATATGTATTCTATATCCTAAGGCAGGGCTAGGGGCAGAGGAGACATGCCATAGGAATGAGGTTAATCAGCAGATTCAGGTTTGTTCAGATCTCAGATAGTTCTGGAAAATTGTAAACTTGTCAAACATAAACTCATCCCTCAAGAATGTTTCCCACCAGGAGAATCCAGCCTTTCCCCCTTTGAATGACACCGCTATGAGTGGGCTGGCCCCCTGGATTAGACGCTGGAAATGCCCAGTCTAGACTATTCGCCAGCCAGCCAGGACAGCAGCATTCTGCAGCAAGAGGCATGGGGTACAAGGATTTTGTTTGCATGACCTACTTAGGGATGAGTTTTCTCTAGATTATCAAACTTTTCAAGCAAATCTTCTGACCTGTCAAAATACAGAATCCCCTGACAATTAAAAAACCCTTAGGAAAAATGCCCCCGGCAGTCCCTGTGCAGCCCCCACTAGACACTGCTGCCTGGCACTGTACAGCACAGCCCCAGAGCTGCTCTGAAGTCCCATTCAGGCTCACCTGGAGACCAACAGCAGAGATGCAGAGTTAGAGTTTTTTCTTCCACTGCCACAATTCACCTTCTGCGCTGAACATGGAAACCATATGGCAGACAGGTCCTGCCTTGCCAAGACATTCCTGGTTGATGAGATCCCTGTAACTATTACTGAGGCTATGCGGACTTCCAGCAGGGAGCTCAGTTTCTGCCTCCAGTGAGATAGTCAAGTGTCAAGGGAGCAGGAGTGCCCGCTCTGCTCTGTACCGCCTCCCCTGCTATTGCCCCTGGAGAGGCAGCATCTCTACTCTCACACCCCCAGCTTTGCCTCCTGCGCCTCACCCACCCTCCCGGCTCCTGACGGGAGTCCTGACACTGGCCAAGCTCACACTCCCGGCTAGAAGCAACCAGGTGAGTGTCGGGCATGAGCAGAGAGATCCAATTTCACTCTCCTCTCAGTCCCCGGGGACACCCGTAGAGAAAGCTCTCCCATGGAATAATTAACAGCATCTTTATTGCTCCTTTCGCTCCTGAGGGCCCAAAGCACTTTGTCAAGTGATCCATCCCCTGTCATCCAGTCCTAGCTTCCGGCTTCCCCACAAGTGGCTGCATTTCAGTCATGGGTGAATGTATTCCTGAATATTTAGGGGCAAATCAGGGCAGATCCAGGTCTCAGCATCGCTCAGGGCTGTACAATGTTATAAATTGCCCTGTTCTGTTCATTCCCTCTGGCATTGGCCACAGTCAGAAGACAGGACACTGGGCTATATAGACCATTGGTCTGACCCAGTATGGACGTTCTTATGTTCTTAAGCGCTCAGTTAATATGGCACAGTACTCTACAGCAGGGTGGAACAGGAGGGGAAGATTACTGAAAGCAGTTGCGATTGCAGGAAGGATTTTAGGGAGGCGTAATACAGTCACAACCCAATTAGAATTTGGCCATGACATGGTGTGTCTCCAGTGAAGCCTACAATGGACTTTCACATCTGCATAGCCCCTGGCTTTACTGTTCATCTTGTGGTACACGTGCCATTCCTCACACTAAGCTTCTCCTCAAACAAGGGCTGATGTGGGAAGAAATGATGTGGATGGAGCAATCGTTGGCTGGGGTGTTTGCCTTGTGAAAAGCAACAGAACTGATGTATGGAGAGGCAGGTATGGAGGGGATCAACGTCTCTGCATAGCATAGTGCTTCTTATCTACATCTGTGTCTTGTTCTCCGGGTGTTTGTGACATACATCTATTTGTCAGTGAGAAAATGATTTGCAAATACGAGTCCTGGCAAGAAGGAATCCGAGGACTAAAGAGATAACAAATGAAGACATGGCCTCTTTGCAGAGTTCTCCTCTCCCTGAAATGGAATCGCATCTCCCACTGACAGCTCAGGCTGCTAGCAGAATGAGAACTGAGTTCCAACTCACAGGAAAGTTTTGTGAAATGTCCATAGCCCAGGAGTTCAGTATAAAGAGAGATTGTGGGTGACATTCTCCAAAGCCTATTTTCAGAACAGCATCAGGCATGTAGGAGCCAACTAGGAGCTTCAGAAAATGTTACCCTGAGCCTCCAAGTACGGGGCAGATTGGCCTCTTCGCTTTTCCAGTGGTGAGCCGAAAACGTCCCTTTCTTCTGTCCCACCTTTCCCAGTGTTCTCCGACTGGTTTATGAATATTATAATTCTTGACATCTGATTTGTGTCCATTTATTCTTTTATGTAGAGACTGTCCAGTTTGACCAATGTACATAGCAGACGGGCATTGCTGGCACATGATGGCATATATCACATTGGTGGATGTGCAGGTGAACGAGCCTCTGATAGTGTGGCTGATGTGATTAGGCCCTGTGATGGTGTCCCCTGAATAGATATGTGGGCACAGTTGGCAACGGGCTTTGTTGCAAGGATAGGTTCCTGGGTTAGTGGTTCTGTTGTGTGGTATGTGGTTGCTGGTGAGTATTTGCTTCAGGTTGGGGGCTGTCTGTAGGCAAGGACTGGCCTGTCTCCCAAGATTTGTGAGAGTGTTGGGTCATCCTTCAGGATAGGTTGTAGATCCTTAATAATGCGTTGGAGGGGTTTTAGTTGGGGGCTGAAGGTGACGGCTAGTGGCGTTCTGTTATTTTCTTTGTTAGGCCTGTCCTGTCAGATGTCAAGAATTATAACATTCATAAACCAGTCGGAGAACACTTCAATCTCTCTGATCACACGATTACAGACATGAAAGTTGCGCTATTACAACAAAAAAACTTCAAAACCAGACTCCAGCAAGAGACTGTTGAATTGGAATTCATTTGCAAACTGGATACAATTAACTTAGGCTTGAATAGAGACTGGGAGTGGCTAAGTCATTATGCAAGGTAACCTATTTCCCCTTGTTTTTTCCTACCCCCTCCCCCCCCCCAGACGTTCTTGTTAAACCCTGGATTTGTGCTGGAAATGGCCCACCTTGATTATCATACACATTGTAAGGAGAGTGATCACTTTAGATAAGCTATTACCAGCAGGAGAGTGGGGTGGGGGGAGAGAAAACCTTTTGTAGTGGTAAACACCCATTTTTTCATGCTTTGTGTGTATAAAAAGATCTTCTACACTTTCCACAGTATGCATCCGACGAAGTGAGCTGTAGCTCACAAAAGCTTATGCTCAAATAAATTGGTTAGTCTCTAAGGTGCCACAAGTCCTCCTTTTCTTATTATAAACTATGGAGCTAGCACGCCATGTGCCAGCCATTCCCCTCGCTGTGTCCCTTCCCCTTCCCGCTGTCTGTTCAGGGGGTGAGCTCTTTGGTGCACTGTGCGTTTGTACAGCACCCAGCACACTGGAGCCGGACCGGCATGGCTCCTCAGGGTGCCACTGTAATATAAATAATGCTGACAGTCCGAATAGGACTGGCCAGTTGGGGTGGGGTTTGCAATGTATGCTATGACATCATCTCCCTCTCTCTGTATTATAATAGCTGAGCTATATTCTAAGGAGCTGTGTGAATGGGTCTTGGCTGTCCCTGCTCACGCTGTTTCGGTGACAATTCTTCAGTTGCATTTAGGCGACTCCCCGGATTAAAGGTCTGTGGGGAGGCTGGCTGCGCCGGATGGCTGACTGCAGGAAGGTGAGGCTTGCTGCTGAGAAGATTGGGACAGAGCTGCAAAATGTGACATGGTCTCTGACTTCAGTGGAGTTTTTGGAAAACTTCAATCTTCCATCTCAAACAAGATGCAAATTCTCAGAGGTCTGGGTTCCATACCGCCGCGCTAACAGGTATCTGCTCAGCCCCCAGGAGATGCGGGCTGCTGAAATATTGCTAACCCTCTCCTTCCGAAAGCAGAAGGAGCATGGTGTACTGGGTCCTGTAGTTCCCCCGCCCTGTTGGTATTGCAGCCCTGGGTCCCCTGCAGCTCGGCTACTGTACCTCGGTTCTGACCTGCCGTGCCCCACACCTGACCCCCTGCCACTGCAGCCCTGGGTCTCCCGCAGCTCAGCCGCTGCTCCTTGTTTCTGATCCCCAGCGACCTGTCTCTTGCTGTTCTGGTCTTTGGCCTCTCATGCGGACAGTGGCTGACAGTCCTGATGAACCGTAAATGTCACAGCGCCAGCTGACAAATGCCCCTGGGCCCTGGCATGGGAGACGCCCAGCCCTGCTTTTCCTTTGTGCCCAGAATGAACCTGAGCCCAGGGCTGCGGCGGCAACTGCCCCAGCGCTCCTCGCTGGCCCCCCAAGAGCCCCGCGCACGAGGGTCTTTGCAATGACTTTACAAACCCTGAGCAGCAGCGGAGTGTAACGGATTGTTTTCGAACTAACAAATGCCTCTTTAATTAGAACGCGGTTGTTCAGTTCCGATTCCAGAGGAGCTCAGCACCGTGGTCAAGGGGAGAGGAAGCTCATGGAACGTAGATGAAACAAGTGCGCTGCGTGCCAGACCTGTGTAAAGTCCATGCCTTTCCTCTATAGCTGTTCTCCAGAGAGGTCTGCAGGCCAAACGCAGGGACAGACTTAGCCAAAAATGAGGCCCTGCCTGGCTCCAGCTAGTCATTTACATGGATTCAGAAAGAAGAAAAGCCCCACAAATCCTGCCCTCCCCGACAACAGGGAGCATCTCCCCTGCCCCTGTTGGGCCACGTTGGGCCCCCTATGCAGCATCTGCAGCCCCAGCACTTGCTCCTGTGCATTCAGGACCCCTCTGATCTCTGAGACTCAGGACACCCAGGACAAAGCCCATTCTGCAGAGCTGCTTTGACCCCCGGCTCATCTGGCACACGGCTCTCTTGCCGCTTGGGATTTGGGGTGCTCTGCACGCTGGCTGGTCCCAGTGCCACACTCTCAGGGGCTGCCCTGCCCACGCTCTGCAGAGACAAGCCCGCAAACCAGCCCCTCAGAAGAGCGGCAAAGAGAGGGGGGTAGGAGGGTGGCCACAGCAATCATATGGCAGCAAACAGAAGAGCCCAGCCCTTGAGACCAACGGTCCTTGTGCCCCACTCAGCTGCAGTGATACCAGCAGCTGTGGCCATGCCCAGTAATCTCCATCCCTGACATTTCTGCCCCAGGCCCCGTTGGCTCGCTGCACTAATGGAGAGGAGCTGACTGGAGACACAGGCCAGGTGGACTGCAGCTACAGATTGCTGGCATCCTACAGCCATGAATCCCTCCTGAGCGGCCCAGAGCGGCTCACCCCCAAGCATGGGCCATCACACAGTGTCATAAGCCTGACCTAGAAGCTAGTTCTCTACAAACCCCCCCAGCCCTGCTACTGCTCTGGCAGGACAGGGGGGCCTGGATAATGGCAGATTCCCCCTACCGCGCCCATGGGGCATGGCCTGTCCCTGGCTGAGCGCCGTAGGAACTGCTCTGTGCAAACAGAGATTGTGGAATAGGAAAATCTTACCGTGAAGAGTCAGTTTTAAAACCAGGTCCAAGTCTAGTTTCTGGGGTCATACAGCAGCACCCATCAGGCTGCTGCTGCTGCTCTGTCTGGGGACACCCCAACACACGGATGCTTCTGCTCTCACCCTCCCCTGCTAAGAAGGTTCTGTTGGGAGGTTTTGTTTCCATGCTGAGTCTTGCAGGGGGGCGAGTCTTGCAGTATGTCTTGATGGGTGCCAAACGCTGGCTTAGCCCATGCTTTCGAGGCACTGGCGACACGACTGAATCCCCTGGACCAAGAGCACCGTATCTCCAGCTCTCGTACACTTTGCCTGGAGCTTTGCGAGCTGCTTTGTCTGTGCAGACTATAGATGGAGGGGCATTCCTGGTCCCCATCAGCATTAAGAGGAATTTGTGGTCTCCTTTTTACTCTCAATCTGCCATGGTTACATGAACATCTATTCCAGGACGGACCTCCACACACCCCTCCATTGGCAACGCGCGCCCCCCAGGGTTGGGCTCAGGACTGAGGCGATGGCGGCCCTCCGACAGATGGAGAACTGGCTGCAGAGTGGCAAGGGTTAACGGAGATCTGATCAGCATCCTTGCCTGGCTCCTGAAGTCTCAGTGAGCATGCCTTTGTCTCCACGGCTTTGTGTGATGTGCGTGTAATGTAAGTTGACAAGATCTCTATTAATGGGAAAGGAGAATTAAGCTGCCAGAGGTCGTTCATGGCAGGAAAGGCACTGGTGGGTGGTGGCGGTGTCTCACCCTGTGGAGAAGGACTGAAGGGACTGGCATGTAATGGAGCCCACATGAAGCTCATCCCTCATGGAGCATCCTGCTCTTCTCCTTTCTCTGCCTGAGGACATCCTGTGCCGCTCAGGGCCACAGCTCCTGTGGGGGGACCTGGAGTGCACCCCAGAGGCAGCTCCCCATCAGGAACTCAGAGGTCTGGTTTGTAAGATGACTTGGTGCTGCATATGGGCAGAACAGACGACACCAGGCAAGTCCCAAGCCCGGAGAGAGCTGTTTCCCAGAGCAGCCGTGCGTTCCCCAGAGATGTAAAACACTCCCATCAAATGGCCGCCCAAGGGCTACCAACAGGACACACTTGCCAGCAGTCAGGGTTGGAACATAATGGGCAGAGCTACAGGGGCTTCTGCAGTGCTGGTGTCTCCTCTTTCCAGAGAGCATTCAAAAAACACCGCTGATCGCTCAATCACAAGAGACCGTGCTCTTCCCAGATGTCCGTGGCCAGGCCAGGGCGGGTGAAACTGAGTAATCTGCCGCTTGGCTCGAGGGGGTCGCTGGCAGCAGCCAGAACAGGGACACGCAGGTGCAGAAATGCAACGAACACTCGTGGCGGAGCAGGACAAACACAGGTGCAAACCCAGTCCCAGAGCAGCCCGCGGGACGCTGGCCTATTGCAATATGGGAAAGGTGGGCGTCAGAAGCGCTGCTGGAGGCTGGGAGTGCCAGGAGAGCAGGCTGGGAGTGGTAGCAATCAGGATCGTTGACCTATCGTTCCTCGGGAGGAGCTGGAGCAAGGCTGTTTTGCAGGAGTCCGGAGACAGAGCAGTACGTTGGTTGAAAACCAGGGCCACTGGTAATGTCACCACTTTGCCTGAGATCTAACCATTCCCAGGCAGGGTTCTCCCTCTCCTTCTTCTTCCTGGAGTCCTCGAAATCCACTTTATCCGGTGAAAGTGAGATTGAAAAATGTGGGCAGAGATCTTAGCCAATAGACGGTGGAACTTCTTTAGGAACTGCTAGGCTGCATCTAGGGCAGTCTCCTTTGGCCAACAGGCCCGCCCGCACCAGATACTTCAGAGGAAAGTGCAAGAACTCTGCAGCAGGGTGATGGGATAACCTGCCCACAGGGAAGTTTTTTTTCTCGCACCCAGTAGTTATGCCCCGAAGCAGGAGGGTTTGTAGCCCTTCCAAGTCTCCTGCTTTTGGATATTTGAACTCGCTGTTTTTGTTATCCTTGGAAACATCTGATCTATTTTTAATGGATTTAAATACAGGCACTGGTGCTGCTGCCTTTCATCTATGCTTAAGGAAACTCAGGATAGAAAGAATTTGCCCAGTTTATGCAGTTGGGCTGGGAAGCATGAGCCAGTTGGCTGCCCTTCAGGATTAGCTCCCTGAGAGCTCCCTTGCTGAAAGGACTTTGCTAACCACTTACCTACAAGCCTCTACAGGACTACCAAAACCAGCAGACAGAAACTCACTTCCCCAGAGAGGCTGTGCCTCGGGAGCATGGAGATTCTGTTCCTGTGTCCCATATTTTAGGGAGAACATTTTGAAATACTCTGCCTCAGCCCAAGGAATATTAGTTCAGCAGAAACCACAATCTGCTCCTTCAGAATCTCTACAATTAACTCATGTCCAATTTCTCATGCTTGTTTCCTTGAGGTCAGTTCCTGGTCACATGTGGCTGACTCTGTGTAGGAGGAACCCAGGCATTCTGGGTGACTCGGCACTGTCTCCCTCAGCCCCCTCAGTGATCTAATGCATTAACTCCAATATCACTTATTTTGTCTCTCCAAAGTTCTCCACTGTTTGATGGTGCTGGTAGCCAGGATACTGGCCCAAGCTCATGATGTTGTCACAGTCTTATGGCCCATCTCCCTGCTGCTTCTGTCTCCTGTCTACAATCTCTACAGAAAGCGAAAGCATTTGGATTTGATTTCTCATCCCAGGGTTACACCATTAGCTAACGGCAGCACTGGTTGCCTGGTCTCATGGTTCACTTTTTAGCTGTGCCTCATATTTGGAGATGTAAAAGTAACTTCTGAACCTGGGTTTTCATGAGAGACTGGCCAGGGATGCAGTGCCAGATCCTGGGTGGTAAGGGACACCGCCACGGCCTTCACGCGTGTGTAGGACTCAGCCTGATCAGCCATTTCTACTCTGAGCGGCCTCCAGGAGCGCTCACGGGGGGCAGGGGCAGGCCCTGGTGCCCTCGTGTCCCTTGTATTTCTCTGTTTCCGGAGCCGGACACGCACCCCGCCCCTCAGTCCTGTGTGCCCGCAGGGAGATGGACAGGGCTACTCTCACGGAAGAATTGGAAGGAAAATCAGGGAGAACAGTGGAGTCAAAAGAGTTTCCAAAGGCGCCTGCGCCACCCCAAAGTGAATATTACTTGGGACTAAATTGTTTCCTTATCTGGACGTTTGTTCTAAGGAGTCCGACTTAGCCGCCCAGCGAACCCAATAAGTCTTTCCGTCTGACTGGAAACTCCACATTTTTCCTTTTTAGAAGAATGTCACAGACATTCCTCCGCTCCATTGCTCTTTGTTGCCTCTCCTTTCCCTCCTGCTAACGTGTAAGCAGGGGGAGGGGGCTACTCCAGCGCTTCAGGGGCTCGCGAGCCAGCCCTGAGCTGGACATGGGCCCAGACTGTCTGGACGTCGCTCAGCAGTGCAAAGACCTATTGTTTTGCTTGGCAGGCTGCTGGTATTTTTCCTTATGCCCAGAAAGGCTGCGCCCACTTACAGCCAGTGACCTAGGGAGGGGGAGGAAGGGCCAGACTTGTGTTCCACCCTTTCCCTCTTCAGTGAGCTCAATCAGTCAGCGACGCTCGCTCTGGGGCGTATCATCTCGAAAATTAACTCCTATTTCCTGAGGAGCAGCTTCCCTCTCTCTCTCTCACTCTCTCAGATACGTTCTTTGTTTGGTCCTGATTTATTCTTTAACATAGCCGACATAAGGGTTTATGATCCAGCCAGGTAACTGAGTCCTAACTGAATCCCATGGGACTGTCTCCTCCACAGCACCTGAGCTACTGCCATGCGGGGCAAAGCTCACCCAGCCCTTCCCACACTTGCGGGAATCTTGTCCAGACGTCTTTGGTATGGGGCTCTGGGCTTGTGGTGAGATCTCTAGCACGTCCCTGTTCTGCCAGGGGCAGGAATCCCACCAGAAGCCTCTCTGATTCTATCTTCATACTTCCAGGGCTGGGGAGAGCAGGAAGTGCAGGGCTGTGGGAAAACTAAACCGGGAAGCTGGCCAAAGTTTCTCACACCACAGAGTAGGTTTGGTTCATGCTCAATTCAAGTGCCGGGCACAAGTTCAGGTCGGGTCTTGTCTTATCTCACATGGTTTCTCCCAGGTCCTGAGATCATCATATGCTTTCACTGGCCTGATCTTGCAGCTGCTCCATCCTATTGACTGCAGTGGGCGTCGCATGCACAGAGCAGCTGCAGGGTCCAAGTCCCGGGGGTCTGTCTTTCTGCACGGGCAGCGTTTCATTGCACCTTTCACACAATACCATGCAAGCCCCATTTCTCACCCTGGTTGCATGTTGTACAGTCCAGGGGATTTTTACACAGTTGCCATGCGAGGATTTGAAAGCAAGCTCTTTCCCTCGCAACCAGTTGAACTGATGCCATGAGTATCCCTGGCGGACAGTCAATGCAGGAATTCGGAGAACGTAATCTGCACACCATCTCCAGCATCAGCTGGAGTCGCAACATCCTGCAGCTCAAAGAGGCCCTGGCTCAGATACGGCTCTAATCAAACGTACCTTCTGGAGACCAGACTGGGTTCCCATGGCCATGGAGCTCCAAGTTCAACACAAAGCTTAAATCCAGACAGTGCTGTGGTGGAGCAGGAGGGAGACTGCAGATCCAAGAGCACCGCGCTCTGATTGTATCCCTAAAATCGTCAGGCAAACTGAGCGGATATAACAGAACCCGCCCAAACCAAAGCTGGGCCTTGCTGGGGGTTACACTTCGTTCAGCCACTTTCTTTTTGTATCCGAGAGAGTACATTTTGCAATTTTGTTCTCTGGTTCTAGTCACGTCCAGGAGCCAAAGTAGTGACGGCCCATCGTGGTGGATCCAAGTGGGGAAATACAGAAATTTCTGGGGGGACTCAACTCCAGACCTTCTGAGACTGCCCCATCACTGGTTCCATAGTCATCAGTTTTCTTTGTTGAAAATCTAGGGGCTGGTTCTGTATTTACAGAACCCCACCTGCACGGTGACAACCGTAGCACAATGCCCTGGTATGGTGGGAGTTTCTAATCCATCACCAAGAGGTGCCCCACTCACAGCTCAAAAGAGGAAAAGGGAAGAAGCAAAGTGAATGCTTTAGCTCACTCGTCCAGGCAGCATTTCACGCTGATTCGTTCGCTCTCCATCCAAACCTTGTCGAGACCCTTTGAACTGCAGACCAGGGTCTAGTATGGCGGGCAGTGTGACAGGCAGCATAAATTAAGAGCCCTGCTCACCTGAGCAGCTGATTTCCAAGGTTGTTTTGCAGCTGTTGTTGTTTGTTTTGTGAAATTTGAATTAAATGGTGAACTGAAAAGCAAATAGGAAAATTGAGCGAAGCCCAGATCTCTGGGCTGAAATTCCCCAGAACTGGCTGCTCACGGCAGCATTCCACACAGAAATAAGCTTTAACTAAGCTCTTCCAAATTTTTCCCCAGTGCACCTCCCTCTGTGAAATGCTTCTGCAACTGCTAGCTTCATCAATGAGGCAGCCAGAATGCAACGGCACAAGAGCAGATGTCTCAATACAGCCACATCATCCATGACATTTGTGATGTCACAGACAGAGGCATTCTGCAATACTGTTATTATTGTATTGTCTTATGGTCGCGTTAACCTAGGAGCCCCAACTATGATCAGGCTGCATTCTGCTCGATGCTGTACAAAGAGAACAAGAAAGAGCCCCTGCCCTGAAGAGCTTCCACTCTCAATAGACAGGCCAGACCACATTAGGAGAGAAAAGATATAAAAACACAGCTCCAGTGAGCCAGACAGGACTAAAAAGCAAAGGAGGACTTGTGGCACCTTAGAGACTAACTAAGGTGCCACAAGTCCTCCTTTGCTTTTTGCGAATACAGACTAACACGGCTGCTGCTCTGAAACCTGTCATCAAGAAAGGACTAAGAGCATTGCACCCCGGGGGAAAAAGAACTGGAAAGAGATTCATTAAATAGCTGTCTGCGCTGAATGCCCAAGCCGTGCTAATGGGCACATTCACCACACACACATCTGGGTGCGTGCCAGTTTTCACTGTAGTGCAGGTCACCTTTAATGCAGTGCTAGCAGCTGCCCTGGGCCCTCAGTCCCAGAATCACGCCCACGCTAAGGATGTGGTTACTCTTAGAGCCGCTGGCACAGCATAACCCCCACTTGCATCCTGAGGAAAAGGGCCAGCCGTGGTAATTCCTGCTGGTACAGGGACCCCCTCTACAACCTTCCTGTTCTCACAAAGGGTTTTCTCATCCCACAGGCCCATACACGTCCCTGGCACCGGCACTTTCGCTCCCATCTCTCCCTCATTACGAGTAACAGCCCTGTTTGCAGTGGTGTCATTTGGCCTCGGGCCCCATTTGCCAATTCTGGTGAAAATGCGGCTCCCGAGAGCATGACATTACCTGCAGGTGCCCAGCCGCACAAAGGCCTGGCTGAATCCCTGCAGGGCACTCTGTGGGGTGCTGCGGACACTGCAGCTGCACTGGGAATGCAGCAGCCTGCATGCTTGGTGCTTCTTGCATGGAGAGCTTTACACCTGTGCCCTGTAGTCTTCACCGCCTGCCACTTCATTTCCACATGCACTTCAAGGGGTTGGTTTCACCCTACAAAGCCTTTGAGGGCTGGGGTCCCGTCTAATTAGCCTCACGGCTGCGCTGGTGCAGCAGCTCAAGCTGTCTCAAAGAGGCCCTCAGCCCACAGGCAGGGCTTCAGCGCTAGAGCTCACTTTCCAGACCTGGGCTTGCTGACGTTCCTGGCTCGGTGCAGAAGTTGTCTCTTCTCCTGGGCTTCCATGAACCAGGCAAGCCCCGGCTGGATGGCTAGATGAGCACGAGCTCTTAGCGCCGAGTTCATCTGGTAAATTTTCTGTTTGATTTTATACCATAAATGCTCGAGAGTCAAGCAGTAAACAAACCACTGCAAAGCAGCACTGCACCAAGGCTTCCCTCGGCCCTCAGAGCCCAGCCCTGTTTGGAATATCCGTTATCCGACATTCTCCTCAGTATCTACAGCTGACTGGCCTGATGGAGGGAGAACACAGCCCCTGGAGGGTGCCTAGGCAAATGTGGCAGGGAGTTCCAAGTCCCCAACTACTGAGAATAATGACGATAAGAACGCACACTCCTGATTCCCGAGGTTCTGTGCCCATCTACTGTATTTCCATGTTCTGCACATAAAACTCTCTCCAGACAGGCCACAGATACGGAGGGGCAAAAAGGAAGGTGAGCAACAAATGAGCTAATCAGACAGGAAACGGCCTTTGTATCCCAGCCAAGACAAACTTGGATTGTCTCTTTGACTCAAAGTGCGGCTGAAGCAGGAAAGCTTTTGAAAAGTGCACACAGGGCTGGTCTGCAAATTGGAGGTGGGGAGCCTGCCCTGCCCCAGCTTAGGAAAGGAGAGGGCACGACACAACCCCCAGCTGTCACAGCAGTCCGAGCTCGTTGGTTTTGTACATGGACCGTCACCCAGCAGAAAACTCAGCTGTCACACCAGGTAACCAAGAATCTCTCCAAAGCCCAGTTCAGGTACCTGCTCTGTGCGCCCCCCCGCCGCCCCGCTCCAGACAAATAGTCATAAAGAGCCATTCCAGGACTGGGATTAGGTCCAGGGACATAGCCCTCTGACCCCTGAGGGGCTCAGGAGAGGTGAATATTCATTTCTCTGGATCCTCACATCATGGTTTGTGGCAGCCGGGCACCGAAGCTGCTCTGGGCATTTCCAGCTGTGTTATTACTGGCTGGAAACGCAGCTCCCAGTCTGGTGTCTGATCCCAGCCTCTGCCTGCCGGGGATATGCGGGCTCCATGCTGGGGTTGCTGCACTGTATGATGGAGAAAACACTTGTAAGGAATTCCTCTCTCAAACATTTTATTGTCAGTTATTTTGGCCGAGCGAGTCATCCCTGTACTGCGCAGGCGGGGCTGGCAGCCGTTCCCCTGTCCGAAGGGAGAGTCTCATCCCAGGGGAGGAAGGGGCCCCGTGCCAAATGATACCTCGCGGGAAGCAGATTGAGATTGAGATTGATGATGCTCTAATCAGGGTCGCCCTTCCTGCCTCCCTTTCAAAGCCTGTTCCGTGGCCACTGGCCGCACTGGGGAGCAGCTTGGGCATTCTGCACAGGAAGCCCAGTTTGGCGAAGGATGCAGCAAACTCTGCAAGATGGAAGGTGTCAAACTTTTCTGGGCTGATGGAGAATTCTCTGCAATGAACCACCTGCGGTTTACAAGGAAAGCACAAACCCAGCTGCATTCAGGAGCTTTCAGCTCCAGTCTCCAAGGTCTCTCCCAATTAATCCATGTGAAATTAAATCCCCAAGCCCTTAACGGGCTAGAGAGCAGTGGCTATGGTAAAATAAGCCCTGGAGCCTGTCTGTGCATCGGGTGAATGGCAGTGATGGGGGTCAGCGAGGACCTTAAAAGATCAGCAGCTCAGATTTGCTCTGCATAGGCACCCAAAAGCCTCCCCGAGCCTGGAGTCAGCAGAATGGGGCTGGAAATCTCATGAGAACTGGCTCCTTTGGGTAGTTTTGGTGCAGTTGGATTCAGTCCCAGCCAGAACCCAGAAGTGAGCAGAAAAAACCTCTCCAAACAGTCAGACCCCTAAATAGATGCAGCTGGAGTTTTTTGCTCCAGAAGTGGTGCCCGGTCAGGGCAGTGAGGCATTGCGTCCGATATAGATCCAGGGCATGCCGAGTGCTCTGCAGAAGGGTAAGGAGACCTGCCAGGCGAAGGGGATGACTGGTTTTTCTAACTGTTTCAGCCCTGCCTTCTTACTAGTTACTAAGGTTATTACTACGCCCAGAGGATGGGCACCGCAGGTTGCTCTTCTTTCCGAGATGTCTCTGTCACCATCCTGTAACTGGAACCCCTCCATGAAGCGCTGATTAGCTCCTCACTCTGCTCCCAGATTTCCAAGACAAGAGAACTAAATACCTTGTAACAAAGCCACAGAAAAGCTGATGCTGACCGTCAGGGGAGCAATGGCTCAAAATCCCATATGGCCAAATAATTACTTACAATTCTCTTGTCTCCCGTGTTCAATAAATATTTGAGGTTCTCCCAAATCTCAGCGCTTTAAAGCGTCCAAATGTTTGATTTGGCAGCAAACAATTTTAATACAAAAATCTGTGGTGCTCTTAAAGTTCAGCTGCTGTCTGATCACAGGTTGGCCCCTTTAATCACCCAGGCCCCCAGAATCGCTCCCAGTTCACTCACCTCCTCAGAGGTGGCTCCCATGCATTCCCGCCCCTACCTGCACTGTGCCCATTCACCCCACCTGCGTACAGCCCTCCAGATGCACGGAGCCACCCCCTGCCGCCCCTCACACACTCACACGGCTGAGCCAGAGCGCCCTTTGGCTTTTGTGTCTTTAAATCTCCCGTTGGGGGGCGGGAGTTGTGCCCGCAGCCAGGCCCCGTGGGAGGCAGGAGAAAGGCAGGCAGCTTGACTCCTGGTTGCAGCAAGGCCGTTTCTGCCTGGCGCAGGCTGGCGTTTGGGGCTCATGTCAGAGCTGCGTGACCGGAGCGGGGGGCGGCAGAGGGTCCAGGGTGGTGACAGCTCTAAGCCCTCTGAAACAGGAAAGAGCAAACGCCGTGTGTGATGCCAGCTTAAACCACATTAAAGCTTTCACAGCTTTGACTGCCACCGCTACCGCTATGGTTCGCACCCGAGGTGGTGGGCGGGAGCTGCAGGGTTGGAAATAGCCCCTCCACAGACCCCTCAGCCACGGCTACCGGCATGGTGGAGACGCAACGTGGGGGGGGGGCGCTGTGCACATGGGGGGGCCTGTGGCTGTGTGCTGGGGTGCGAGTGAGGCGTCTATAATGTGGCTGGTGTGACCAGAGTCAGGAATGTGTCAAACTCCCTATCTCACTGTTAAGCACAAAACTCCTCCGCCGGGTCTGGTTTGACTCCTCGTCTGGGTCAGGCTGCCCCGCTTCCCGACTGGTGATTGCAGCTTGTCTGACACGCGCATCTCCCCACCCACCCTTGCCTGGAGCGTGGGGCCAGGGATCAGCCCCTCGCTCTGCAGCGCTGCCAGATCAGTAGGAGGCCTGGGCCCCACGTGCCAGGCTGCCCTCTCCTGTGGCGGGGGCTCCGAGCAATCAGGAAAGGCATTTGCAGCAATCAAAGTGTGAGAAACACCCACACAGCTCCCGGCAGCCATGCCTCTGCCCTGGGGAGGCCAGTTCCACGACCGCCCCACTCAGGGAGGGTGAGGGCCCAAAGCTCACCGTGGCCCTGCTCTTTAATGGCATAGTTAGTCCCTTTTGAGCCAGCTGCATTCGCCCTCCCCCATGGCTGGGATCCCTGCAATCCCACACCTGTTGTGGGAGCTCTGCTCAAGGAGAGGGCTGGAACCCTCTCTCTGCCATACACAGGCTCTGACCAGCATAATAACCAGGGGCCTTTGCAGAAAGGGCCCCTTGTTCCTCCCTGGGCCCTCCCCAACATGGGCACTGAGGATCTGCAACCAGTTTCCGCTCTCCAGCTGCGTGATCCCCGCAGCAAGTGTGCTTCTTTGCGCTGCGCCATGTCTCTTGGGACAGCACCCGAACCGCCCCTGGAGGGGCCCTGGCCCTTTGCAGAGCTCCTGTCCTAGTGCAAGGCAAGACCCTGCACGCTGCATCCCCCCCACAGTCACACGGCGGCCCGCTTGCACTTCCTTCTCCATGCCACGCTCCATGACCTGGAGATGGAGCTTACGGGTAGGCAGCCAGAGCGTTTCTAACCGGCCCGGCACCCAAAGTGCGCCGCGCACTGCCTGCTTCCAGTTCCCAAGGGAAGCGAAGGGTTAAAGCATTTGGAGGCAAAGAGTCCAGCCAGAACATGTCTAGCCATGTTGCAGGAGCATGACTAACCATGTCCCGCAGCTTGTAACATGATCCAGGACGATGCACATCACAGCCCCTGGGAGAGGGCTGCCAGCGCCCGGCTGGTGCGAACATGCTAATTTGGTGTAACTGTTTCAGCGATGGGACAAATAAGGAAGCAGCAGAGAAGCCAGTGACACCGGGAATGAGTAAATCCCAGGCTCATAAAACAAGTTGAATTCAGCTAACTTTGTTACCTTCAGTTACTCGCCCTGCAGCCTATTTGTGTAACACCGCACAGACATTCTCCGTGGGGATCACCGGCACTCGGCCCTCGCCTCAACTGACCCAAAGAATTCCATGTTGCTTTCCAGGGAGATTTCTGCCAGTTCCGTGCCTCCTCCCTGCTACAGAAAAGAAAATGGCCTCCAGAATTGCGTATGATACCGAGGGAAGGGCTCATCACCATTTTCACAACCGCCACTCACCCTCTGAGGATGTCACGCTCCAGCCAGTGAGGGCAATCCGTCACCCCGGCTGACAACAGGGTGTCTGGGCTCTGCCCCTTGTCTGGGCTGCTTGCCAGACCCATCTGCAGCAAGCCCATCACTTCACACATCAGGGCCTTCCACCAGGTGAGGGACTAGCCGCACCAGCGGCGCCGTGGGATGGAGGCACCAGCTAGAGAAGGAAAGCGAGTGCTACCTAAGAGCTGAGAATTATACACCTGTATAGGTGCAGAAATGCTGCCAAACCTGCTTCACTATGGGAGGCAACAGGGAGTCTCCTAATGGCTCTCTGTTAGCCATGGAATTAACTCGCTCATGAGAAGCACCAGACCTGACCCTTCCCCAGCGACTAGGGGCCTTTTCGCTCGCACACAAAGGCTAGACCGGTTTTAACTGCGGTTTTGAGAAGAACGTCAAACACAAAGAAACGATGCAGATACGTATGTATTCATGTCCAGGAAAACAACATTTGATTTTCCACAGAGAAGATCAAATAATATTTCAGTTACAGTTAATTACACCCCCCGAAAGCACATCAAAGAGAGCAGTGTTGTTCTCAGAGAGGCTTTTTCATTGACTCAGTGTGTGTAGGGATTTCACACATGGCTTTATCATCGGCTGCATTAGCTGCTACTTCTCGCCAATATTTAAAGGTATTCTACAGGGGCCGTCATTTGAATGATAAGAAATAACAGTGAAGACACCGATCCCAGCCAGAGTCCAGCCCAGCCCAGACATAGACTCATAGAGCGTGAGGCCAGAAGGGAGCATTAGATCATCTAGTCAGACCTCCTGGATATCACAGGCCATTGCATTTTACCCAGACACCCCTGTTTTGAGCCCAGTAACCTGTGTCTGACCAAAGGGTCTCACGAAAAGGCAGCCAGTGCGGATCTGAACACGTCAAGAGATGGAGAATCCACCACGGCCTGGGTAGGTTCTTCCAGTGGTGAATTCTCCACTGTTACAGTGTGTGCCTCATTTCCAATTTGAAGTTGTCTGGCTTCAGCCTCCAGCCATTTGTTCCTGGGCTGCCTTCCTCCACGAGACTGAAGACCCCTTTAGTACCCAGTCCTTTCTGCCTGGGCAGGCACGGATACGCTGTAGTCAGTCACCTCTCGGTCGGTTTCTGAGAAGCTAAACTGACTGAGCACTTGTATTCCCCAAGCATGTTCCCAGGAAAGATGGGCTACAAGTGTTGCCATGCAGAGGCCTTCCCCTCAGACCCCTAACATCACTGGACTCGGGAGTGTCTTGGCCGGCACACCGGGCAGTTACTGGGGGCCGACGGGCGTTGACGAGCTCAGAGGAGCAGTGTGACTCCTAGGCGCAGACACCAGTGGTGACAGGCCAGACCCAAACCCCACGGAAACCAGTGGAAAGGTTCCCCTTGACATCAGTAGGGTCTGAATCAGGCCAGTATGCTGCAGGGGTGGCAAACCAGAAATACCGCTAGAGGCAGGCCCGGCCGAGCCAGTACTGCCCGATTCTGAGGGGCCAGGAAGCTGGGCTGTTCCGTGCAGGTTCAGCTGCCATTGAGTGTCCGCTCCCCTAAATGTGGGACAATATCAATAAAAGCTGCAGTTGCACAGCGGTCCCATTGCCACCCGGCCAGACTTTGCGGTGTGCCAGGCAGGGCGACCGAGTCAGCACCACTAGACGAGTTACTGGATAGCTTTGCAGACGACGGCATTTCTATTTTACAGGACAAAAAATATGCCTCTCCTGTACCCTGCTCTTACCCCCCTGCATCACCCGACCGCCCTCATATCCAGAGTCTGCCCCTTTGTCAGGTGCTCTCAGCAGTGCCCGTAACATGCGAGGAGATGCACACAGTCAGACACAGACCCTGCCCCAAGAGCTTACGACTGATGGCCCCAGTCCACACAGTTGATTGAATGGTGCTTCGTACAAGTGCAGGTGCCACCCGCGACGCTCCAGCTGCAGGATCCGGGCCTGGAAAAACAAGCGACATACCAGGGTGAGGGAAGAGATACAATCATACGTGCGTTATGCAGTCGCCGAGTATATACATGGGACTAGCAACTAGACACACAGCTGCCAACCTGCCATTGCTAGTGGCCAGTACCTGGTCGGAGTCATGGAGATGTAGGTCTTGAGGCGGGATTTGCAGGAAGACAGGGCAGTGACCTATATTGGAGCCCATCACCAGACCACCTGAGCGCTCAAATACCATAGCTCAGGTGCTCCAACGTGATCTCCAGCTTTGTGGCTTAAAGCGTCTCCATTTAAAAGACTTCCTGGGGGTCAGAGGAGCTGATTTGTTGTCAGTTCAGGTGATCTGTGCAGGTTAAAGAAAACTGTAGATTTCCTTTCTAACTGACCAGACAAAGTCCTAGGCACAGCCTCCCAAAAGCCTGTTAATAACCGAAGGGTCTAAAGGCACGCTGAGGCTTTATTACGCCATATCCCATTTAAACTAAGAGGGACACTGAATCCTTCCGTCAGCCTGAGTCTCCTGGCAGTAGTCAAGCCTGCAGCGATGCTGGCCGGAGAGGCTGGAGGAACGCAGCTGTATGTGGTCAGCAGATCACCAGCTGCTTTTCTTTTCCTGTATTTTCAATTTTTCCTAATTATTGTAAAAATCCTACTTGTTTAGCTAGATTCATTGTGATGTGTGTGAGCTCATGCTGGAATGTAGCATCATGGCCATTGGCCATTAACATCCATCCACATGAAAAGCTAATATTCCTCATTAGAATACAGGGCCTGAATAGACTTCAGTGGTCAATGTCCCATTCTCTGTAATGTACCAATTTCCATTGGTACTGTTGGCTCCACCCCCATCGTCCCTAAGATCTGTGTCAATTGTCGGCTGACGTGCTATGGTTAATATCTCCTGACATCTGAGCACCTTTCCGGGGCTGACATGGCTTCCGGTGTGTTCCACGGTCAGAACACCACGAAAAACGGAGTGGTCCCAAGGCTGGGGGCTAACCCCTTGTGCAGTGTGAAGGGTGCCTTCCTCGGGAACATTTAGAACACTGCTAGGCAGTGCATTGCCCACGTGAAAATGAGACTCCATCGGCAATTGCATGTATGGTAGGGCCTGGTCAGTAAGTGGAAAGAATTTGGTTTTATTGCCCAATAAATCACAGAACTTTCAATTAGATGAGTGGCTTAATGACCCTGCTGAACTGAGCATCCCAGCTCTTCTGTAAGATCACAGTCCCGCATTGGTGACACCCCAGCGCCACAGAATCCTGGCATTTACTGTGCTCCACTCCCTCTTATTCAGCATCCAGGACTAAAGCAGATGGGATGGTTTATGTTAAATTCGTGGAGTTATTCGTCATATATAGCTCATTTGCCTTGTCACAGACTTCCTAGTGAAACAGCGGCGTGTGAACAGGGCATGTGTGACCTCTTGCACTGGCCTGCACAGTCCTGGGTTCACCAGGCACTCACAGCTTTCCGTACATAGGAATTGTTACTGGGCGACTGGTTTCTTTACGAGAGAAAAGGGAGAAGGTGAGGCACCCGGAGTCCTGGACTAGAGCAGAACCCTTTGTCCAAGGAGAGAGCTCTGAGAAGGCCCCACATGCGGGAAGTGACGCCGACAGAGGGAGAGCCTGGAGAGAGACACCAGGATGCAGAGTGCAGGAGAGTCTGAGGTTTCAGGGACAAAAAGACTCCAGCCAGCACGTGAAGCTGAAGACCTGGATTTCTCTCTGGGAAAAGGGACTGAGTCTGTTTTGAATTCTAGGTAAATAAATTGGACCTGGAAGGAGAGTGTTCCAAGGACTCTGGACTGGTGGAGTTTATTAAAGGAGTGCTGAAGAGGGGAAACTGAGGGAAGCCTCCGCAAAGCCACACTTGGCCCGAAGAGAGCACAACACGGCAAGCCCAGCCTCCTACAGGAATGTGCTTCAAAACATGAAATCGAGATAAAAATATTGCAGTGCGCCTCTTTGCCCTCAGGAGGACGTTCAACTTGAGATGCAGTTAGCCGCTCCGCAGAGCTTGGAAAGCCCCTCAAGCAATTCAGTCAGGGCTGCTTGGAAAACTCCCCCACGCAGGCCCCTCAGAACGGGGACCAGGAGAATCAAGTCTACAGGCTGTTGGTGGCTCAGTTTATCTGAGAGGGAATCCAGAAAGAAACTGAAAGAGAGACAGAGACGGACGCACTCACACTTTGTTAGCCCAGAACAAGAATGGCGGGTTCGCACACTTGGCTCTTTTTCTCTTGCGAGTCAGTGTCCCTCGTTTCTTTTAATAAAGTTCTTCCAAAGCCCATGAACTTTGGGAGCCAGCAGGGGGAGGCTGAGCGATGAATGGAAAGAAAGTCAGGAAAGATCATCTAGGTTTCACAAAACATCTTTGTCTGACACACATCGACAGGTGGGTCTCTCTCACCCATGGCACAGGATCTCTCTCACCCATGGCACAGGATCTCTCTCACCCACAACAAAAGACAACCCTACGTTGTGTAGCCGTCTCATAGCAGTTAAATAACAACACCCTAAATACAGTTCTAGAACACAACGAGTTACAAACATTTGAATTTAGTAAATTCAGCTGCTAATTTGTCTCTGAATTCCTACTGCTCGTTCAGGACTGGAATGCCTTTCCTCTCTCCCACTTGCATGAGGGAAGGAAATATCTACAGAATAGCAGAACACAAGCTCTGGTAAAGGAAGAGGTGAACATCACTTTCTGTTAGAATAGTCAATCTTTAAAGTGCTCTAAAATCCACCTGCGTAGTCAGATTGCCTTGACATTTGCTGTGCCTCCTGGAGACGGTGGGTACTCTGGGCTGGATTTGGTATAATTTGAGCAAGGGGTTCCCACCACTGCAAATACCCCTGCATTTTACAACGTCATCTTCCAGTGTTGTTTTGCCCACACCTGGGGCTCAAGCCATGGTTCTGACCCTCCCCAGAAACTGATCTCAGCCCCTCCAGATTTAACATAGGGTTGTTAGTGCCTGGTGCCCGCTGCCCCTTTGAGGCTGAAGAAGCTACTGGACATCATTCAGAGTGGCCCAGGGCATACGCTCTCCTTCAGGTGGGTGAGCATTTTGCGTAAGACACCCCACCGAGAATGGACTAACAATAGCTGGAAGAGCGGTGCTACTCGTGCGGCAAGGATACAATATTTGTATCTAGTAGTCAGTCGTTCTCCAACCCTGCTGAGAGTAGGACTCAGACTGAGTCAGCGAGGGTGACTGGGATTAAACCACATCCCCCTGAGCTCCTCTACAGCTGGGAGGGCAGATACATGGCCACACGCCCCTCCCCATCTCAAAGTCAGAGTGGATCGACTCATGTCTGATTTGCAAACTTTGGTTGGGGAATACGGACCTAGCCAAGAGAGGGGGCTATCTGGGAATGAAAACCGGCCATGATTTTTGAGGGATACAGCGTGGGAGGATGGGGTGGTTACAGAAACTTCTGTAACTCAGGTTCAGAGTGCACTAACGATTGTATAGTCTGGTTTCATTTATTCCCCACGTGCCTCAATACATGAAAGCAAAGCACTGGAATTAAGGCAAACCCACTGATCTACCATTGTTCCAGCTAGGATGAGAAAATCTTCCCAATGAAAGTCTGTCCTTAATTAGGAAGCATTTGTCCAGAATGTGCTTGTGCACCACAGAACAACAGGTACGCCCCCATCACCTTTTCTCTTTACATTGGCCTTGGAACCTTTACCTGACTGTTGCAATTAGAATTAATCCAGGAACCTAAAGGAATTCAGAGGGGTGGAAGGAGTATCCAGCAATGTATTATGCAGAAGATATAATCTGACTAATGAACAGCCCTGGGAATTCTACAAAAATATTTGATGGGTCGTATAAGAGATGTTGAACCTTTGTCAGGCTATAATATAAAGTGGACCACAAGTAACAAGGGAAAGTGTTTCTCTCACAGTTCCACCGCATGTGTTATGGGCTGAGAGCCAATTGTGCCCATTTAAATGAGGGAACGGGAGGTGGCCTCTCAACAGGGAAATGCAGCACCCTTCACAAGATGACTCAGAGCAGGTGCTGCACAGGTCGTCACAATAATTAGTCCCGAGACACCAGGGTTGCACTAGTTTGCTCATCCCTCTTCTCTTTACGAACAGAAAGTGCTTTTGCCTCCAAACTAAATTTACCCTTTATTACTTTTTAACTGGGTTAAACTATTAAGCCCTTGTTCTGAACAGCCCAAGATCCCCCTGTGTGATATGAAGCTTAGAGCTCAGATCGGAGCAGGACGAATGTCTTCTCAGAGAAAGGCAGGGCTGGCAGCTGACGGGAGGGTTTGCCTTGTGATAAGGACGGTAACACTACTGGTACTTTACCCTCTAGCACTGGGGGTAGCGGGTCTAACCAAGACAGCTCTGGCTCACAGAGCAGGGGTAACACTGGCTCCTGGGACTCACATGGTGGCCATCTAAGTTCTCTCAAGGTCTGGGCTCTCCAACCGTGGTGAGCGGAGCTGTCGCCACCCACATTCATCCAAAGCTGAACAGGAGGAAAGAGAGCAAGGCCTCTGCCCCTGGCGTTGCGAATGACACTGTCTGGGGCTGCCGGGGGCTCTGAGTCACAGACCCAGGCCAGCCTCCCCAGTGCAGGAGTCCTGCCATCCTTTCCCATCTATCTGTACAGTTCTACAGGCTGCAGCCCCTGGTGCATTCTGGTGGGCACCGCGTACCGCAAGCTCTGCTAACTGGTATCCACCGGGTAAATGTGAATGCTGCATACAACGCTGATAGTCAGCAATGCCTTCCTGCAATCCACAAGCCATGCAGAGGTGACCACACACAGGCCCCTTCTGAGTGCTTGAAATCCGCAGCCCACCACCCTTTGATACGCCTCACCCCCAGCTCACCTCTTCTGGAGTCCATCCCAATGCCGCCTAGACTTCCCATGGCGGTCCCAGCTCCAGCTGCTGATTTTAATGTTCAGTGACATCTTCTCAAGTGCTGACCAGCTCTGGAAGTCTGTTAATACAGGGCCTCTCAGGGTGCGTTACTGATGCTTCCACTCTTTATTGATTATTGCCAGCGTTTATTTGCACCCATCAGCGTGGCGTCGGGGCACTTTGCAAGGCATACTTTGGGACAGTTGAGATCCCAGAGAGACCAAACCCCAGGCAGCTTTCCCATCCCTGTAGAAAACCAGGCCTTTCGCTCTGTGCAAAGCAAACAGCAGGGCAATGGCAATGATTGATAACATTCACCCATGACAGGGAGAAAGCTGGAGAAGGGATGTCCTTTTCCATAGGGAAGGGGCATTTCTGGGGCATGTCTATTTGAGGGCTGCAAAGCCAGGCTGCAAGGGGGGACAAGGAGAAAGGGGGCTGCAGCTCGAGTTCTCACTTGCGTTTATTCGCACACAAAACTCCTGAGCACTGTGACGGCCGGCTCCACAGCCAGCGTTAGCAGCCTTGCAAGCCCATCCTGCCCTGAACGATGCCGCCCCAGGAGGTGCTGTCAGAGCTGGACTGCAGCCGGGTAACAAGGCCAAGAGCAGCCTCCTCAGACCAGGGTAAGCTGAGAGGAGCCCAGAGCACCTGCTTTGCAGAGGGACTGCTCCCCGACCTGTTCAGCCTGTGCCCCCCAGCAGGACTCTTGGGGCAGCTCTGCTTCCCTAATACCTGGTCCTGGCCCCTTTCTGGAGCTGGCATCCAGCCGTGGGCCCTGTTGTTTGCTTGTCCTGTCCCCACTATAGCTCCCGTGACTCCCCGATTCCTACTCATGTGACTCTCTCTGACTCTGGGTTACAAAGAGGCTGTAAAGGTGAACTGCGCTGTGTCCTATTTACTGTGGCTGACAGCCACCAAGAGCTACCCCTGCCCTGCACACTCCCTTCCAGCCTGTGGGCCTGGGCATGCAGACTGAGCCGCTTGGCCGGCATGCAGGGTAGTTTGTACATTTGATCCCGTACAGGCCCTATTTGGTGCTAAATCTCGGCTCTGTGATCTATAAACAGATCTGTCCGCAGGCCCTGGGCCGAACGTGCTTAGCACCTTGGCTGGGAGTGATGCCTTTGACAAGCGTAACCCCCTACAAATGGCTATAAAACTTAGTAGCCCACTGGCCAACCCGAACCAGTCCCACAGCCCTGCACGCTCCAGATGTGCCATGAGCTCCAAAGCTCTGTGGGAACTTGAAGCAGAAATTTAGCAAGATGTTTGGGGAGAAAAGATCATCGTAAATTTTCCAAAAATGAGCCGCTGGCAGCTGTCTGGCTCCGCTCGTAGGAGCTATAAAATTTTACTAGGGGGGAAGCTCCTGAACGTTAGCACAGTCTCCCTGGCTCGGGGTTTTGGAACCAGTGGGACATCAGACACCACCTCATCTGCAGCTTCAGCTGAAGTCCGGGGAGAAAGCTCCAGCTAAATCCATCCCCTTCTCACCCAGCCCAAGCACCCACCCACACGCCTCAGCCCCACATGGCCTATCCGTGCAGGCCCGGCCTCCCCCACTGCCAGCGACACCCTGCCCTAAGAGTGGCAGGAACCCTACCCCGGCTGGATGGGCCCTGCTCTTGCCTGCTGCTAATGATTTCCCAGGCCACGCACGGAAGAAGGGACAGCTGTGCACGCAGTACCAATGCGGCTAGCGTCAGCTCTACGCGGCGTGTGAGACGGGCCCCTTCCAGGAGCCCAGAGACCAGCTCAAGTCTGGGTCCTCTGGGGCATCTGGTGCGGGGGCAGCCAGGGTACGCTGTGCCCGGCAGAGGAATCGTCCTGTGCTTCCCTACTCCAGGGCAGCTTCTCCAGCCCCCCAGCCGGGGCAGTGCACGTTCCAGAGCGGGATCCAGAGGGGCAGCAGCAAGTGGACTGAGGAGAGGCACCCGCATTTTACAGGCCCTGTGTAATTAAAGAGCAGGTGTGCAGTGAAGGAGGGCTCCAGGGCCCAGCCGATCACCTGATGCGAAACCACCACAGTTTGCAGCCAAATAGCAAAGAAACCCAGAAGCCCAAAGGGGCAGGAAAGATTCTGACCTGGGCACTGAGGTCACCCAGGCTATAGGGTCTTCTGCCTATACATCGCCTAGCACAATGGGGCTTGGACACCCGAGCGGGGTTTCTCGGCACCAGTACCAATGGGTCCAGCAGCAGCTTCACCAGAGTGCCTAGGTGCCTGCACTGGGGAAACGGAGGGCTGGGCTAGGAGGCACACGGCCCTCTCCCACCTTCCCTCCTCACACTGTACCATGACGGGCAAGCCCCAGCCAGTTCAGTGCACTCAGCAGACCCCCAATGTCAAGAAATCAGGCTAGAGCCGCCTCCTGGGAGGATCAGGGTACCCTGGCGAGACCTCCCCAGCTTGTGGCCGTCAGGGCTGGCTGGTGCAGAGAGGGAGAAAAGGGGCTCATTTAAAATAAAAAAATACCAAGAGGGCTTTCTGCTAATTAAGGAGTTTGCCGCGTGAGCTGCAAGTAACAAATCCCACCAAGCCCCATGGATTTTGTCCCGTGCCTAGTTACAATGTCCACCCCCTGGAGAGGTACAGCTCACTCCTGGGGCAATCCCAGACCCTCGGAACCAATCCATCTCCTGGGTATCTCTCTCCACTCTCACAGCTGTCCCATGGAACCAACCCCGCACCCCAACTCACTGTCAAACCTGCTCCCTGCCCACCCCGTTCCCACGTGGGGTAACTTTATGGACTGGGACTCTGCCCCAAACAGTCCCTGAGAACAGTGCAGGGCACAAGCTGTGAAATGTGCCAGCCCTAAAAGTGAGGCCAAGGTTTGCAAGAGTGACTGGAGATGTTGGGAGCCCTCGAAGGGGCCTGATTTCCTGGGGAGGGCTGGGGAGAAACGAGATTTCTTGAAAATCAGCCTCCTTCAAGGGGTCTCAAGCTGGGTAGCCAGATTCACTGGCCTCGTTTGAAAGAGTTGGCCTGAGGCGCTGAGTCTTATTCCCCTGTGGCATTAATGGGGATTAATTCCAGTGCAATCTGTGACACTGCACCAGGCTCCAGCGAGCGGGTGCGAGCGGAGGATCGGGCCCCACATATGCCGTTTGGCTGAGTCTCATTTTGATTTTGCTGATTTAGTCTGGCGAGTGTGTTTAATTCAGAGTGAGCCCTTCCTCTAGAATAACCAGAGTAGCCGAGCCAGGAAAAGGGACTCCCTTTCTCTCCTCACTTTCTTCCCACTGCTGCTCATGAGTTATAGATCTTCCACACTCATAAAAGATAATCACCCTTCATGGGTGAAGTGGCCTCTCGCTATACCATAGCAGCAGAAGGATTGATGAACTATGTAATTAAAAGCACAGGACCTGCAGCTCAAGGGCCGGACAGAATTTATATTAAAGGGAAAATACAATGTTTAAATTCTGTTACTCTTTGGTCAGAAGCTGTGAAATCCAGGACTTTATCCCAGTGCCAACCCCAGGGCTTGGCCTCCTCTCTGAGTTTATGGCAGGACAGGGCTAGCTGGCTGTGGGGTTATGAAGACGTTATTGACACGTACAGTTTAGGGCTCATCAGTCTTGTCTTACCTGCAAACAGTGAATGAGTTGTGGTCCTGGACTTGCTCAGCCTCTGTAATAATATTCAGCCGGCGTGCCTGATTCCAGTGGGTGCTCCTCTGCCCCGGCCACGCCGGGGGCTGGATTCCACAGGCTGAGTGAATGCTGCCCACAGCAGGTCTGGAACCAGCAGAGCCAAGGAGCTGGGCAGGGCTGGGGAGAGTCTGAGAGGCCATGAACTCGCCCATCCTCCAGGTACAGGCTGCTCCTGGGCACAACGGAGCTGTCTAGTGTGTCATGGAGTTTTGTCTGGTTCTGGTAGAGCTGGGAGACCCCCTTCACCCTTGGGGGGAGGGATAGCTCAGTGGTTTGTGCATTGGCCTGCTAAACCCAGGGTTGTGAGTTCAATCCTTGAGGGGGCCATTTAGGGATCTGGGGCAAAAATTGGGGATTGGTCCTGCTTTGAGCAGGGGGTTGGACTAGATGACCTCCAACCCCTGGTATTCTATGATTCACCAGGTGAGGGGAAATGCCATCTTCTAATCAGCGCAGCTGCAGTGGGATCTCCAGGCCTGCTCGCCCTGCCACTGACCAGGGAGTGTCCCTCCAGGGCAGGGGTGTGACATTCTGTACCTTGGGGGAGCATACTGTAACCCCCAGATTGCTCGTTTTCATATACTCGGGATCTTACATATAAAGCAGGCCTGGTAAGGTATCAGGGGAAAGGGTATGATCTGTGGAAAGTCATTTTTCTATCTGTATACGTGTATCATGAATGCAGATGAAGTTGTGAGAATTGTGTAGCATGGTGGTCACTAAAACATGCGTAAGTTGGGGAATCTGCCAGATCTTAGCTCCCCAGAGGCAACAGCAAGGAAAGTCACCAACGCCCAGGCTGGGTGTCAAACATCATCCACAGCGGTTGTCCAGCAAGGAAGCTACAATGCAATGACTCACCTGCATGGGGCCACAGCAGGGAATTGCTCAACCTTGCTTGGAGAGACTCAGCAATGCCCCCAGACATGCCTGGACTTGTGCTCTCCAAGCACAGGGACTGAGGGTATAAGGCAGAGTGGACGCATACTGGGCCCTTCTCCTGCCCCCACCTTTGCTGCAAGCAACTAAGACACTGAGAAGAAGACAAGACTCCAACAGAGGAGACTGGCCCATGTTTAAGGAACAAACCTGTATATTAAGGACTGCGATATCCAGTGGGGTGAGAAAAACTGCTTCATCTAGATAGGTTCTCCAGTGTGCCCTGCCTGCGTTCCTGCTGGGTTTTCACTTCCTCAGCAATGGTGGCAGTCCCCGCATCGCACATGGGACTGAGGGGGATTCCTGCCCCGCGGCAAGAGTTTGTACAAACCTGGAGTTTGTACAAACCCACTTCCTGAGAATGACGCTCTGTAGGTACCTCCTAGGCTGCTGCATGGGAAAGGATTCACGGCCTGCCTGCACACCTAAGGCACAGGACGGTCCCTAGCGGTCACTGGCCCGATCCCCTGGGCACCGCTTCTCCTCCCAGCTTCAGACCCACAGGTTTCTAGCCGGGTCACTAGCCCGATGGGTTAGTGTGCACTTGCATGCTGGGGAGGCAGCGTGGTCCGGGTGCCCAGCAGGAACGAAGGGTGGTTCCTAGGGACTGCAGAGTTGAAGGCTACAGCGGGCTGGGGGTAGAAGCTGTCTGTGTGGGGGTGGGATATGCCTGGGACACCGAACGTACATGTACGGAGGGTGGTGGTTCCCAGTAACCACGACAGCAGATAATTCCTACCTAGGGTATATTCAGACAGAGCCTGCAGGGCTCTAAGCGTCCAATTTAGCCAGCTAGTCTTGGTTTTCTCCTTAATAAAATCCCAACCACCTTCCTTGTTATGGAGCAGGCTGGACAGCTGTTCACTGAAATCTCCTTGTTAACGAAAGCAAAGCAGCAAGGAGCCAAGCGGTGACTGCAGGCCAAGCAGCCTATTCCTGCTCCCTGCGTCTGTTATACCTGCTTTGTGTCTGACTCCCTGGACCTCCCAGACTTTCTGAGCGCGACATTTTCCTCAAACCTCCTAGGATGTTCTTAGCCAGCCATTTAACAAACGGGTGGGCACCGAAGACGCTCCTCGCCTGGGGCACCATTTGGTCTAGAGCCGACCCTGGTTGCCACTTGTCCAGGATTTCTCAGAGTCGTCCCTTGTTGTGAGGTAGTGGTCCCAGGAAATGAGTACGGCTCAGTGCATGTGGCCAGCTGTCCAGTTTCATGGGCTCGGGATCACACCAGGTGTCTGGATGTTCTGTATCTCAGAGGGGCAATCTTACGCAGGATCCTCAGAGCAGGACAGTCCCGCACCCACCCTCTCTGCTTCAGCACCCCCTGGACTCGAGATACTGACCCCCTCACGTAACTAGGGGCATAATCCTGATGCATGTCAGGTGACTGGCTCCAGGAAATAAATCACACCCTCCACACATACAAAATGACAGGAGCTTTGCAATAGCCACGGCTAAGGTGCGTCCTCAACATGCTCAGCTGGGACCTGCGGTCCTGCAGCTGTGTGGCTCACAGCTCCTGTCCTGTGATTTGCAGGGGATGCCCAGGTCTCGCTATGCAGAGACAGAGAACGAGCTCTCTGTCAGCCTCCAGACACTGCAGCCTTGCAAACCCCCCCTCAGGCAGCCTGCCTTTCTTCTTACACTCTTGTGTGTGAGCCTGTTCCTCGGGAGAGATGGACACAGTCACAGCATGTGCTCTCTTTCACACACACACACACACACACTTGTGCAGAAGCACACCACTCACACACAGTGTAGCAGCGTGTGGCAGACCAGATGCACTCCTCCCCCGCTGCCTCAGCTCTCGGGGGTTTGTCTGGCATTCAGGGTAAGCCACACTGCACGGCTCCTGTGCGCAGCAGACTGGCGGGGGAGCCATGCAAGCCGTGAGAGCCATGCACAGGGGCAGCCAGACCACCCGGTCCTGGCATTCTCTGGTGTTAAGCTGGGCAGCCTGGCCGGATCCTGGCAAGCGCTGCTGCGATGGCCCAATCCGCCTGGGGCCCCACGAAGCCCCAGGATAAAGGCTGGCTCTTCCGGCTGCGGCCAGGCTTGAAGGTTGGCTCAGCACAGAGCCTCCGTTAGACTGTCACGCGTCACCCAGGGACAGGCTTCCTCGCACTGTTTCTGCCTCCCATGCTACCCGGCACCAGGCGCTGCAGAGGCTCTTGGAGAAGAGCCAGGGCAGAAAAGTTCCCTGAACTCTCTCAAGCCTCAGGAAAGTCTGACACAGCTGGGTGAGCTGGATGACAGGGCAGCTGGTTCTTCCATCCCGGCCCATTAGCCATGCTCAGGATTAAGGCAGTGATGCTGGGTGGGGCTTCAAGTCGCTTGTGCTGAGAAGCCGGCATATCATCAGAGCAGAGCTGGGGAATGCAGGAGACGGAGAAGAGCAGGTGTCTCCTGGGAAAAGGATCTCTCCATGGGACGGGCAGCCGGTGCAGCGGTGATAGAGTGACCGGCCATTCGTAGATAAGTAGGGCCCTACCAAATTCATGGCCCGGAAAAACACGTCACAGACCGTGAAATCTGGTCTCCCACCATGACATCTGGTCTTGTGTGCGCTTTTACCCTATACTATACACGGGGGGAAAACAGCATTTCTCAAACTGGGGGTCCCGACCCAAAAGAGAGTTGCAGGGGGGGGTCACAAGGTTATTTTGGGGGGGTGACCCTTACTCCTGCAGCGCCTTCAGAGCTGAGCGGCTGGAGAGCGAGGGCAGCAGCGCAGAAGGCAGGGTGGCGATACCAAACCATGTCACCCTTCCTTCTGCGTGGTGCCTGCAGAGCTGGGCGCCCAGAGCGCGGCGACTGCTGACTGAGGGCCCAGCTCTGCAGGCAGCAGCGCAAAAGGAAGGGTGGAAATACCAGACCATGTCGTCCTTCCTTCTGCGCTGCTGCTGGCCGTGGCTCTGCCGTCAGAGCCGGGATCCCGGGCAGCAGCTGCCGCTCTCCAGCCGCCCAGCTCTGAAGTCTCCCCCACCGCCAGAAGCAGCAGAGAAGTAAGGGTAGCAGTACCGCAACCCCGCCACACACACACAATAACCGTGCGACACCCCCACACACACACAAACTCCTTTTTGGGTCAGCACCCCTACAATTACAACACCCTGACATTTCAGATTTAAATAGCTGAAATCATGAAATTTATTATTTTTAAAATCCTATGACGGTGAAATTGACCAAAATGGGCCGTGAATTTGGCAGGGCCCTGTATATAAGAGTAAAGAAACAGACACCTGTCCAAGTGCACTGCTCCTGGGGAGGTGAAGCGTGAGGACCAGGCATCGTCATGGAAACCCAGGAAAACTGGAGATCTTTGCTGGCCGGCAGTGAGCGCTACAATTAACAGGATTAATTTGAATCAGACCAAATGGGCCCAGCTCCGTGGTGTATCTGCAATGGCTTCCATGGGGCTTTTCACTGGGGCAGGACTGAAGGAATGGGAACTGTGCTCAACACAGCCTCCTACCTGTGCCACCTGCAAAGCCAAACCAGCAGCAGAGTATCTGGGTTGCTTTGTGTCGCTCCAAGTGCTCTGAGGGTGTGTTCTGGGGAGATTCCAGCCCATGGCTGGGGTGGCTGCTCCTCCTGCCCTGTGACCCTGGATTTCGGGGTGCGAGGAAGCCGTTGGGGCACGGCAGGGAATAAATATATCGAGCAGCAGAGAGGCACAGCAGCCATCTGACTTTCACCCGGCAGCAATCAGCAGCAAAGCCGGCGGTTTGGAAATCGTGGTCTGGCGCCGGCTCACCAACGGCCACTGCTGCTTTCCAGCAGAAACTTTTGCTGTATGTTGCTACACGGGTGCATTATTTAACTAGTTAATTTCTGAGGGAGGCGTTTCAATTGCTTTAAATTACTGCTGGAAAAACGAGAGTGGTCAACAATCAATCAGCCTGATTTACCACCCCTTGCCCACCCGCTGTGAGTGAGCAATCAGCTGCCACCACAAGATCTATTATTGATGAACTTTGCAGGACCCACTCATTAACTGCAAACACACATCCTAAGCATGGTTCTGCTGCTGGTGAATACGGTAATGGGAGTAATCAGTGGAAATGTCACCACTACCTTTTTCTCTCTCTTTAAAGATCCTGCTGCACGAGGCAGAGTGCTTGGCCATTAAAACGATAATAGTCAACCTTTTGCCTTAGCTACATTAACACTGATGGATTTCTAAACAATGGCCAATAATAAAATGAAGCCACCTCTCTCACTCTGCACCTATTAAACCTTTCGTATTTCTATCGGATGATCTGGCAAGTTGTGCTGCAGAAGGGGTGTTTTATAAGAGCAAATTACCATCAATTAACTGAACCAATGACAAATAGGAAGTCAGACAACTATATCATAATCATTGTTCCATGCCAAGGATCTTGGGGAAATGTCTCCAGTTCCCCTTATCTCCCTGTCCTATTTACAGCCGATTCTATTCTGAAGAACAAGGAAGCTGCACTGGGTTAATTCCAATGCAGAATGAACTCCTGGAATTTGTCCCAATGCGATTAACTTGCCAATTGATTTTTTGTCTATCCATTCAGTTCTCTTTCTAGGTCTCCAATTGATCTGTGAGCTGCTGCTGACCTGAGCTATAGAGACCAGCTCAGGACTAGCACTGGAAATTAACTGGCTCAAATGCCTGTCGGTGTGGGCCAGGCGAGTGGTGGGCCGCCACACAATAGGATGTCAATGTGGTCAAGCAAAACAAGTCACTGCACTTGCCAAAGCCATGGCGCTGAAAGGGTGATTCTTTCTGGCTGGTTAAAGCTCAATAGCATTTCCCGTTCGTTCCTCTGCTGGGGACGGAGCACGTAGTGAACTGCGCGGGCTCCACAGGTAATTCTGTGCCCGGGCCGCTGCTGGACGGCGCGTGGTTACACGGATTGGCATTCCGCCCTGTCTCCAGAACAGTCGAAAGAGCCACTTTGTAACGCTAAATGCTTTTTTCCTGGGAGCACTATTCTAATAAAGTCACTTGTTTTGCAGCTCAGTGCACAGCTGTGTTAGCGCTCTAATTAATATACACATTAGGGTTATTGGATAGTCCCTTTTAACCACCCTCCAATGTGTCTTTGCAGAGAAACAGCAGCACAATTCATAACCGTCAGTCCAGAATCTCCGGGCCGCACATTGCAGCTCCAGCAGTTTCTTTAAGGCTGCAAAGCAATGCCGAGTAAACAATATTTATCACTGCCATTATTAGATTACTTAAAAGAAATCTTCTTTTGAATTGGGCTGTGAAGCAAGAAACTCCCTTTGTGTATTAGGCGTTTATCTCATATACCATTAAGTGGAACAGCATTAGTGTTATAATGTCGCTTTAATTAGTATTAGTGGAACGAACTCCCACAGGAAGGCCCACCATAAACCTCACCACTTGTGCTCCAAGTGCCAGGCACATTACTTCAACCCGCCTTCTCCAGGGTAACCCTGACTAGCCTGGACATCCGAACAAAACACAAACCCTGCCAAAACAAAGCACTCCATAGCACACGTCAAAACAAACCACCCTACCTTCTACACAACCCTCCCACGGGGAGAGGGCAAGAGGGGAGGAACCACGCCCCACCAATGTGAACGCACCACTGCAAAGCGTTTGGAAATGTGGAGACAAAGTGGGATAAGCAACCTCATGGAACAGAGTCCAGTTGGTTTCCTGTCCCAGTCCCGGTATGGGGAAGCACTCAGACTGGCTGGATTGCATCAGGCCACAGACGACATCTCAGTCAGAGTGAAAGGGCATTATGATTCCCAAAGTCAGGCTCCCCTTCGGGGGAGTGAGCCAGGAGATTTCCATATGGAGTGCAGGGGAAGGCTCTTCTGTGCCTTTACCCCACCCACCCAGCTGTCCCCTGGAGATGGGGAAAGGTTTGGTGGTCGGAGGAAAGACGAGGCGCCGGGTGGCTCCTGTGTGCTCTCACGGCTGCTGAGGAAGAATATCTGTATCTCTATTATGGCAGGCCCTATGGGCCGGTGCCGCTTGGCACATCTGAATCACCAGCCGCCTCTGCAAAGGGGAACCAAAGACACAGGAAAATGCAGAGCAAAACCATAGTGAACAAATAGGGTCGTCAAAACTTTAATTTTTCTCGCTGAGCATGATGGGAAGTGGCTGTTTCTTTTGGTGCCCAGTGAAGGGGGCTAGCAAAACAGCTGGGTAAATGCAGTGTATTTGTAGCCATGTCAGTCCCAAGATATTAGAGACAAGGTGGGTGAGGTCCTAGTGAAAGCTTCTCTCTCTCACCAGCAGAAGTTGGTGCAATAAAAAATATGACGTCACCCAGCTTGCCTGGACTAATGTCTCTGTACTGCAAAGCCGCCATCTGAGATTCCTCTATTGCACTTTATCCAGCTAGAACTTCTTCAACTGACCTTCGATGCAAGTCACAGTCTCGTGCCACCTAGTGGGCTAGCAAGAAATCACCATGTCACTTCTAGTGAGAATGCCCACGTCCATGAAACGAGATGACGTTTGTTGGGAGCGGTTCCTTAGGATGGTCTGGGACCCAAGTCTTGCAGAGCCCCAGATAGGAACTTGTGCTGAAACCAAAGAAGCTGCAGTGGGGGGAGGGAGAGCGACGTAGCATTGCAGTTCTGAGCAGCGAAATGCG
The DNA here is from genome assembly GCF_015237465.2 of Chelonia mydas. Lineage (NCBI taxonomy): Eukaryota > Metazoa > Chordata > Testudines > Cheloniidae > Chelonia > Chelonia mydas. The sequence continues at coordinate 31,882,030 of NC_057856.1, forward strand.
CTTTCTGTCTGTCCCCGGCCAGCAGCACGGCAGCAGTCTGGGCACTGGCATGCCACTCATCCATCACGCTGCTGAGCTCACCCGTGATTTCCATGGACATCTTTGATTTCTCATCATAAATTCTCCTTGTTCCTTACTGGAATCTGACAGGGGTTTTCAGTACAGAATGAAATTGAGAATATTAAAGTGGCTGCTTTTCTATTGTGTTCATCAGCTGTGTCACGTTCAGGTCTGCCTTTGCTGAGGATCTCAGGGTGTGGTCTTGTTGTCATTAGTAAAGTTCTTCCAGGACATTAATTAAATGCCGCACACCCTGGGGCGGGCGATCACAGTTGTTTTTAATTATCCCCGTTTTATAGCTGGGGAAATAGAGGCACCAGGAGGTTAAATGTCTTGCCCAAGAGGACAGAATGATTCACTGAGAGAGTTCTCGGAAGGGGCTCCTGGAGCTCAGAGCCCTGCATTTCCACCTGGGAAAGCTGAGAAGGACGTCAGCCTTGTAAGGCAGATTCCTTGCAGCATTCTCCATCCAGGCACAGGGCTGCAGGTAGGGAGAGCGTTGAGGCCATGTCTGGGCTTGTGAAATGAGCAAGCAGCAATGCCCAGAGCCACAGCAGAAGGAGCTCTTCCATGGGCACCAGCAGGGATTAAAGGGTGCCTAGGCCATGCATTGCCCTTCCGCACAGGGCCAGTAAGCACTGTACAAGCTCCTGCACATGGCTTTGGCAATGTCCTGCCATTCAGCCCCCTGCTTCTCAGGAGGGAACGCCAGTTGTGCCCCTCTGTAACAATTAGCAAAGCAGGTGAGTGTTCACTGGGGGCCACATTCGATGGCGCAGCTTGAGCCCCGGTTCCTAGAGGACGAGGCCCGTGCACGAAGCCAGTGTGTCACATTTTGCCTGGTCTCTCTCATTCTGGGGCCCTCAGTAGGTCATGTAGTCCAGTCCCCTGCACTGAGGCAGGACTAAGTATTATCTAGACCATCCCTGACAGGTGTTTGTCCAACCTGCTCTTAAAAACCTCCAACAAAAGAGATTCTGCTGTGATTGCCCACGGTCTCCCCAGATTCCAACCCTCCCTCCATGTTTTAGACTTGCCTGTGGGCTTTGTCTCATGCCCCCATTGAACCTAGTTTAAAGCCCACCTCACTAGGTTAGCCAGTCTGTATCTATTTCTCCATGTTTATTTTCCCCCCTACTGTTCCTCACACGTTCTTGTCAACTGCTGGAAATGGCCCACCTTGATTATCACTACAAAAGGTTTTTTTCTCTCCTGCTGGTAATAGCTCACTTTAACTGATCACTCTCGTTACAGTGTGTATGGTAACACCCATTGTTTCATGTTCTCTGTGTATATAACTCTCCCCACTGTATTTTCCACTGCATGCATCTGATGAAGTGAGCTGTAGCTCACGAAAGCTGATGCTCAAATAAATTTGTCAGTCTCTAAGGTGCCACAAGTACTTTTGTTCTGTATCTGAAGATGCTCTTCCCCTGCCTCAATAGGGGGGTCCTGTCTCTGCTTAGCAGCCCTTCTTCCTGGAACAGCAGCCCATGGCCAAGGAAGCCAAAGCCCTCCTGGCAACACCATCTTCACAGCCAGGCACTCACCTCCAGGGGTGTCTGCCAGGGCCCCTACCCTTGCCTGAAAGGATCAGAGACAATCACCTGTTCCCCCCAGCTCCTCCACCCTCACTCCCAGAGCCCTGTCGTCACTGCTGATCTGCTCAGGGTCATACCTTGCAGCATAGGTGCCAACTTTCTAATGTGCTGGGGGGGGGCTCCCCGTGGCTCTGCCCCAAGCCCCCTCCCCCACACCATCCCTTCCCCCAAAGCCCCACCCGCACCCCGCCCCTTCCTGCCCCCTCCCTGCCTCTTTCCGCCCCATTCCGCCCCCTCCCTGAGCCTGCCCCACCCTCGCTCCTCCCCCCCCCAGGGCCTTCTGCACACCACGGAACAGCTGATCCCTGGTGTGTGGGAGGCGCTGGGGGAATGGAAGGCACTGATGGGGGGTTGCTGGGGGGGGCTCAGCACCCACCGTTTTTTCCCCGGGGGTGCTCCAGCCCTGGAGTCGGCGCGTGTGCCTTGCAGTATCATCAGTGCCCACAGGGATGAGCAGCATGGGCTAGTAGTCAGAGGGCCAGATGATTCTCGACAATCCCTCCATAACGTCTTGGATACGGGCCCCCGGCAGGCCGCACACCCTCAGGATGCCATGTCAGGCTGACAGATGGGTGCCTCTGTCCCCCTCACCAGGGAGACACCAGCCCTCACCACCCCTTGATTCCTCTTGGGAGCAGTGGCTGCAATCCTCCAGCCTTGGGGGTACATGGCTTCTCCTCCTCCACCTCGGGGGTGATTCCTATCCCTCATCGCCAGGGCAACATACGGGGTTGTTATCTCTGTGGACGGAGGCTGGGAGCAGGGGTGGAGCACTGCAGCCACCAGCAGCCAGCTTCCTGCCCTGGTGGCTCTCCAGCCAGATGGCTTCCTCAGCCTTGGCGTCTCCATATGCCTGTTTGCAATGAATTCCTTGCCTGCATGCACCTCAGCCAGCCACCTCCTCCTGCAGCTCTCCCCCCGCTGCCTGAGAGATTCCCCCAGCAGGCTCCGCGTACTCTGGACGGTCTCCCCAGCCTGGCTGCTTATGACAGGGAAACACAGGCCAGAGTCGCCACAGATCCAGCCCAGGGCCTGGGCAGAGGCACTCAGGGCCGGGTTCTCTGGCTGGACACAGATGCGGGTCGAGGAGCCAGGGCTGATGTTCACACTGGCGACGTGGCCTTTCTGAACCCTGCTGATTATATTCCCTCTCCCTCCTGCCCTCTCAGACTCCCCCGTTTGCTGCTCCCATTCACTAGCCCCCGGATGGCTAGCGCCTGGCTCTTAAGCCCCTCTCTCCGAACGCCGTGTTCCCCAGGACAGCAGCTCCCCACTCAGCACGGTGTCTGCACTGGCTTCCTGGGAGCTTTGGCTACAGCCAGAGAGTAAGTGAACTGCAGGGCTGTGAGGCTTGCTGTGCCCAGCTTGTCTGGCACTTAATTCAAAGCCTCAGGCAAGACCTGGCAGTGTCCAACGCCAGACAGAGGAGCCAGTCTTCTTCGACCATGCTGCATTTCCACCGGGCCCTCCTTCCGCCCCCGTCGGGAAGCGGGAGACAGCCGAAGGGCTGCCCCAAAGTCTGTGACAAACCACAGATGGCAATCCCGGCCAGGCTCCCAGCGGGTCCTGAGCCCCCTCAGCCGCCTGCGTGCCCCAGGATAGAGAGGGCTCCTGCGGCAGGGCTCCTGAAGACACCAGGGATGCGCTCTGTGCCGGGCTGCCAGCGCCTCGCCCACTGACGCCCGGGGCTCACCTCACGTGGGTGTTCATGTTACCATGCGTGGCTGGGCAGGGCCCGGTAACACCGCGCGTGTGTGGTGGGGAGAGACAATGTCAGGAGATCTGCCGGGCTCTCTGGCCTGGCCGGGTCAAGGTCGCTCTTGCCCTCGCCGCCTGCCCCAGCTTCGCTCCCAGGCCCCTCCGCCTGCCCCGCTCCCCGTTCCGAGGAAGGCCCAGACGCCAGCCGGCTGCGTGCGTGAGCAGCGCAGACGCTGGCGAGGGGAATGAGCCCGCTCCCTGCCACGCGGGCCTGCGGGCCCGGAATGCACAGACAGTGCAATTATGTGGGGAGGCGCCGACGCCCCTGAGGGCTGCAGGCAGGGGCCCAGCTGCGTCGCTTCCCGTGCTCCAGGGTGGCTCTGAGCCAGACTTCCAGCAGCTGCGTTGCCTGGGCCTGGCGGAGGCACAAACCAGACATCCAGGCAGCACGTTTGGGAGGGGGAATCAGCAGGTATGAAACCGATGCTGGGCTAATTATTGCTCAGCTGCAAGGCGGGCGAGGAGAGTGAATGGCGCCATTCACGCAGGGAACGCGGGGGCCGGGCCTTTGTCGTTTGCCTGTTGTGCATTCCCCAGCCTGAGACAGGCCGGTAGCGCGGCCCTGCACATTCCACCCGCTCTGCAAACGCAGGGCGGCACCCCGAGCGCCTGCGCCCGTCCTCGCTCAGGCACCGCTCCCCCGGGGCCCAGGCCGAGAGGCACCAGGCTCCCATGGGCAGCAGTGGGACTGACCCTGCACCCCTGACGTAACGCCCAGGATTTGGCCCATTACACGTCAGTGAGAATTTGGAGTGAGGCCCAAGTGAAGGCCAGGTAAGGCCCTCCGGGTTTGCCCTCGAGTGACTAACGCACTGGTGCAGCCTCTGAGCCAGGGACAAACGCCCAGGGAGAAGGAGCCCTGCCCCAGCCCCCAGGAATGCCGTCCCGCTGACTGCAGCTTTGCCTCAGCAGGAGAACGTGCGCGACTCAGGCCCAGCCTCCGCCTCACGCCTCGAGCTGCAGAGTGACGGCGCGCCGTGGGAGGGGAGGCCGCGGCGGGAAGGAGCTTCCCTCTGATGCTGGCCCAAAGCCCCTCCCGCGCCAGAACCGCGGCAGGGTTATTTAATGGCGTTTGTGCATCACTGGTGCCACTTTCTATCATCAGTGAATGTACGCAAGGATCAAGGAAGCAACTTCCCCTACGGCTGCCCCTCCTTGAGTTCAGCTGCTCTGCGAGGGTGCTGGGGGCAGGCCTGCTGCCCCCAGACTGCCCCCTCGCTACCCAGACGCTACAGGACACGGCTGGGTTATAGCGGGGTACGGCATGGCACAGGGTTACAATGGGGCCATCTGCCTGCAATATCGGGGCCAACTCTGAACTGCAAAGCAAACCTGCATCCCGGGCGCCCCTCCCTGGGTCCAAACCCCGCCCCCCCCAACCGTGCCATTTATCCCCCACCCTGAATGCACAGGCCTTCCTTCAGGAGCTGCGTGTGGCCTGGCTGTGCTGAAGCCCCGGTGCCCAGGGGGTGCGGGAAGGCAGGAGAAGATAGGGAGGTTCTTGGTGGGGAGAGAACAGCCCAGACCCAGGCCGCTGGCAAGGTTGGAAGAGCTCAGTTCCCCTTCCACTCCAAGAAGAAAGCTCTTTTATCTTTCTCTCCTTGTCATAATCCTATCAAAGCTCTCCAGCCTGATCGCTGCCTCGCCCGGGGTACTGCTCCATGCCGCTCTCGCAGCCACTCACGCACAAAACACCTGTGCAAACCACTTCTCCCTGGCAAAGCCAGCAGTAATGTTTTATCTCCAGACATAAAGCAGCAGTGCCCTGCAGCTCCTCCACTCACAGGTGATTAAAAGCACGTACAGATTTCCTCGCTTCCCCTTCCTGGTGTCAGTAAACAACATGAAAAATAAATATTCCAAGAGCTTAAACATTGACATGCCAGCGCTGCAGATGGAACCGATGGCTCCAGGCCCTGAGGGGGAGGCGTCCAGTTAGTCACGGCGAGGGGGCTGTTCACTAATTCGGCTTCACAACCACTGGCTTTGTGCTCGCTTGGCACCGTCTCCACGTCCTTGCACTGGGGAATCTACGTGGTGATCACCAGGGAGGCAGGGAGCTCTCCTAAACCAGGGCAGGGATGGGACTTGCCCTATGCTCCCCGCATGACTCTTATAGCTGATACGGTCTGCATCCCACGCCAGCCAGAGCAGGGCTGCGTCACACCTTCAGGCATTGAGAGAGCCGCACAGAGCCTCTCCCTGCATGGCTGGCACTCCCACAGCCTGTGAGGGAGGGAATAAGCACCGTGCTCCCAACCCCGAGGCTGAGCTCACCACTTCCTCGCACTCCCCACCTGGACAGCATGGACGAAGCGTGAGTCAGGGGTGTGGATCCAAGCTGAAAAGTTACCCGGAATATTTTCTGTGGCACTAAGCTACCACATGTACCAACTACACACATAGGGCAGAGGCTTGTGCAGCTGGTATGTGCTATCTGCATTGTTATAACACAGCTCCCGTGTTTGAGACTGTCCACTCCCTGGTTACTTACGGGTCATTGACAGGGTGGGGGAAGCAGTGCAGCAGAAGCCAGAATTGCCCTGCACTGTAGCACCAAGGGAACAACAACATTTGTGATATTCAGAAATTTGCAGAACTTTCCTTCAATTTTTTCCTTTTTGTGCATCTCCACAGGGGTGGGGACAGAAGCAGGAAATGGCAGAAATCCCGGAAGCCAGTTGGGAGGTTGAGTTCGCGTAGGATTTGTACCTGAACGTTCAGATGTTTATCCAAAGCCTGTGCAAGCCTGGTAGCCCTGGAAGCAGAACTGAAAGCCTTACACAAAGTCTGTCACCAAATTTCCATTGTGTCTCATTTGAGCCAGAAACACCCTGACAACAGCCTCTCTCACAGGACTGTGGTGTCTTCACGCTTCCATCCAGAGCCAGGAAGGGCAGAGAAGCACAAAACTGGCCTGAAGCCATGAAAATGGTGAGCTGAACATTTCCCAATGGCCAGAAGAGGGTGGTTTGCACTGTGGGGACAGCAGGGGTAGCATTTCTGTGTCTGAACAGGTGTTCCCATGTAGAGCCCCTGGAGAAGTGGGACAATCACTGCATCGCTGTGCAGAGGGCTCAGCTCCCAGAAGCCAGACGTAAGTGACTCCCCGGCCTTGCACTGGCTATCTGCACGGGGATGACTTTCACCCAAAGAGCATAAATAACAGGAGTTTCAGACTGTAACAGTCACAGCAGCTTACGATGACTTGTGTTCTCTGTGTTCCCCCTCTGGCCTGCTGAGGACTCACTGCCTCTTCATTACCAACTACTAAAGATGCATGTTGCAGTATGGAACGCCATTTGAGTTCATTGCTATTTATGTGATTAGTGCAGCTCAGGAGCAGAAAGGAGATGCTGCTGTTCCATTTTCTCTGTCCAGCCCTCCTCAATGCTGCAAAGGGAACTGCCATTGTGTGTTTCTGTTTGAGGCAGTTGCTGGTATATAAGCGTCACACACACGATGAAGTGAGCTGTAGCTCACGAAAGCTTATGCTCAAATAAATTTGTTAGTCTCTAAGATGCCACAAGTCCTCCTTTGCTTTTGCGAATACAGACTAACACGGCTGCTACTCTGAAACACATACTGTGGTCACTCATACAGACTTTACGTTTGTTCTTTCTTGTTTTCCGTAATCTAAAACAAGTCACTCAGACTGAAGGGACAGCGTATGATTTCTGAAGACACATAACATTTTGTCTTATTCTTCCGCCACAACTGAAACCAATGGGCAGATTATTACTAACCTCCTCTTACACAATCTTAACAAGGAGTAGAAAGCTCAGAATGACAAGCATCATCTGTGTGATGTTCCATAGTGACTTGCTCCCTTCCACACAATGCTGGGAAGCAGTAGCACTGGGTGCTGTCCTGCAACGAGTACACAGTATTTTGTGTTGCATGGAATATTTGGATTTGACATTGGTTGTTCTTTATTAACTGTGCAGATATGTCTATGGTATAAGCAGCAACTGCAGTAATCCCTGACAGTTTATCAGCGCAATTATATTAACCTCCATGAAAATTACATTTTGATTTGTCTATTGATTTTTAAATTTTCAAACCAGCAAGGGCTCACTTCTCAGCTGCTTCCCCCTTATCACTCCTTACCTGTCTATGAACACTGCACCAAAGCAACTCGCAGCGCTTTCATCTCTCTGGGATTTACTTTTTCCCTTAGCCAGCTTACACTTTATAAAAACGCATCATTGAAAGCAACATTGCATCATTTAGCACATTAGGGCTTCCTACTCGAGTAAGAAACCATTGGTTCCAAGGCACAGCTGCTGCCAATTACCACTACTTAACTGGCACATTAAACACATAGTAAGGAATTAGGAGTTTCGGTCTGCTCTCTACTTAACAATAACAAAGTCACTTGACCTTTTTTCAGCCACCACAATGGCTGTGTAAGTGACTGTTTGACAAATGCACTTTGTAATGGTCTCTGTTCTTTCTCATGCGACTGGTGGAACAGTTAATATCTTGAGTCACAGCACTGAGGCGAGTGCTCGTGATTAATTTAAGATGTCAATTAATCACCCCAGATGGACTGGTTTGTCATCACTTCCTAATGGGAAGATGTTGATTTGTCCCACAGAATTTGTAATAGGAACTAAAATGCTGAAGTCCTGGCTCGGGGGCTGCTCTGGGGAAGGAATTTCTGCGTGTGCAGTATTCGTGCTTTAATTCAGACCTGGCTAATGGGGCTTTTCCAGCACTACCTCAACAGAACAAAACCCAGTTTTAAATCATTAAGAAAATACACAATCCTATGAACAAATGTTCAGCTTTATTCCACTTGAAACATAACGCTGACCTGGGGAGAGCTCTCCAAAGTGCCAGTATTGATTTCGATTTCCTACCTTTTAACAGGCACCCTCGCTTTATTCGCTCCTCACTCACACCTCATTCATCAGACTGCAGCCGGCTCACTGAACGCAGGGAACACACAGCTAGAGTGGGTGCCCTGAAGATCCTGATTCTCCTGCTTGCCGCAGTCCCTGTTGCTACAGTATCTGTGTGCACCCCAGGGCTTCCCTGTCAGCGTTATTCTGGTTATGCTAGTGCCCAGGATGTGCAAGGCACCTTCCCGACTTATGAGAAGAACTCTGCCCCCAGGAGCCCACAGGCTAAGGACAGACTGACACAAACTGCTGTGTTGCCATCTGACCCCTCTGGCTGGCTGTCAGATAAGTCTCTCTCTGTCTCCCCAAAAGTCTTGAGCTAGTCTCGAGCGGGAGAAGAGGATCCAGCCATCTGTCTACCTGAGGGTCTTCTCTAGTGCCCATCACTGTATTATCTACCCAGCAATGTACACCACCAATGAAAGATGGTGGAAGAATCCTCACTGGGGTTTGCAGAATTCTGTGGCTATGGTGTTGGGGGCTGTGGCTGGCTGGCTGAGGGCAGCCCCATGTGCAGACACTTTGGGGGTGTATAAGTTTGGAGAGAAAGATCTTGCTGAGCCTTACATACATGACAGGATTTTTTATACAGCAGAGAAATGCCAATGCCTATGGGTGCCAGTACTGCCTGTGTGTTACTCTCCCACCCAAATCCAGCAAGAACCCCCCACACCAGCACTAGAGTGCAAAGGGTAGAAATTCAGTTGTGGAGATCAAAGCCATGCTGAGCCCCCAGAACCCAAAGAAGGGGGAAATATTAAGAATCCCACTTGTTTCTGAGGGTTCTGCCTCCTGCCTCAGTCACCCCACTGCAGGCCCCCGTAAGCCTCCCTGAGTCCAGTTACATGTGCTTATTTCTGGGCGTGAAGGGCGTGAAGGTGGGATCTCAGGCAGGGTGAGCACGTCTGTGCGGTTTGGTGGACACTGTACAGCTTTCCCTGATCCTCTTTGATTATTTACCCAACAGAACATCCCCCTGGCGCCCAGAGCCCAGTGCCGCTCCCAGGGGACTCGATGAGGCTTTTGACACTGTCTGTGAAGAGTCTACTGACCTTGCTGCTCACACTAGGCTCACAAGCCGGGACTAACTGTGGTACCAGATGCTGCACGTTGCACTGGCATTGCGCTGCTAGAAGTCAGGGAATCACTTCTAGTCCCATCCTGTGCGGTGCTGGGTTTCCCCCTCCGCTGCCCTGGCGTGACGCCGACATCAACAGCCATGCTTGGCGCTAATCGTACACAAAATGGAACGATGACGTCCCAGCAGCCAGAGGTCACGGTGCGCAGCCACACCGGGGGAGCCAGCACAAGGTGGATAAGGACAGGCTTCCCGGGCGCTTACGGATGTCAGTGCATCCTGCGGGAAAGGCAGCATCCCGGCAGATATCTTGCCCTGGCAGATAGCCAGCTGCTAAGAGAAGCCTCAGCACGAGTGGCTAGTTCTGAATCCAGCCCAGTGCAAGGCTTTGGTGCCTTCCCTGCAGGCCTGGCTGGGGGCTTGGCGCCCCTTTCAAGTGTCATTATTAGTATTTACTATTTAATTGTGCCCCAACGAGTACTCAGTGGTACACCGCCAGTGCAGAGCAGCCGGGCCCCGCTCGCCAAGTGCTCACAATGCACAGTGTAGCCATGCCCAGCTTAGCAAGGGTGACCGGCACTGGGGGTGGGACGAAGGGCAGGGCTGTGTCCGTGCTGTTACAATGGGGCTGTACACAGCCTGGGGAACTGTACAAGGCAGTGAGTGTAACTGGCTCAGTGAGCCTGGGCAGCTCTTCTCAAAGCCAAACCCCCCTTTGCTGGGCCAGTGTAGGCTCACAGGCAGACCGCTCTGCTGCTCCGGGCCCTGTGCATCTGGTACAGCCAGGTATTCCTAATGCACCCATCAGTGTTGTGTCAGGAGCCACAGCTGCCACCTCCAGCCACTGCCGTGCTCAGTGAGCAGCCCTTGTTCCATGTTCTTCAAATTCCCCCTGCACTGTCCCAGTCCTAGGGAAATCGGGGCCTCTCCTTAGCCCCACACAGCAGGCAAGGGCTGCTAGCAATGGGGCCTCTCCTTAGCCCCACACAGCAGGCAAGGGCTGTTGTTTTCCAGGAGAAGCACACAGACTAACTGACTTGGCTGGGATTATTTTCTGTGCCACTGAGGCTCCAGACTTTTCACAAGGTTTCCATGGAAAACCCTAGAATGCTGCACACCAAGAACGCACATTCTTCCGGGCAGGGCCTGTCCTGCAACTCCATGAGGGTGCTGAGCCCTGACAGGGGTCTCCAGGCTCTGCTGTCATGCAGATTATAGACTGACATGTCTACTTCCCCTGGCTTTGGCCTCTGCCCTTACTAACCCAAGTCTCTTCTTCCTCTTTTCCGGTTTTCTCACTGCTGCTATCTGAGCTCAAATGCAAACGCCCCATTCCCATCTCTTACAATGGATGAGAGCCTGCTTCTGGTGACCTAAGTTTGCCCTGTAGACCAGGCCTTTGTCAGACGTTCCCATTAGAGCCTGGAGATGCCTTTCCTCTTTTATGTAAAACAATGTTCTTAGAAAGGTTGAAGGTGAGATTTTTCCAATGTGTCTCAGTGAGCGAGGGGCGCGATCTCCGGGCAGCCGATGGGACCTGGGCTGCTAGCTCCCCGGGTTCTGAAAGTTCCACTTTTGTTCTTCGTTTGCCTTCCACAGGATCAGATTCAATAGGTTCCACTGTGTAGTAACCAGACCACATGCAGTGCTGGAAGAACCCAGGCTGGAGGAATGGGATGTATGTGTTAGTTCGGCATTTACCCCTCTGCACAGTGGGCATGTAACACACCATTCTGGTCTTACCACCACACTGCACTCACACAGCTAATGTCTGCACAGGTGAGAGGCACCTGTTGTGGACTATGCCCCAGTTTGACACTGAATTCTTTGGTCATATAAAACCAGGTCCAGTATTTAGGAATCCCATCCTGTGCATTTTCTCTGGGCTGGGCCATATGGTATGTGATCTCAGAGGATGCAAATGTTTGAATGTCTTCCTTACCTCGCTGAAAAACAAAGATTTTCCAAAGTTTCAGACCTGTCCTTGTTTATTTTTATAGAAACAAGCCACATGCAGCGATGGTTCAGGAATGGAGCTGAAAAGATTGCAAGTTCTGCCTTTTGCCATTTCCTCTGAGTTTAACAGCAATCGTTGGCTACCTCAGCCCCTAACTTAGTGCTGCCTGCTGCGAAAGGTTTACAGCCGATGAACAGGAATGTTAGGATCCTGGCCTCATCTGGAAGAGGACGAACTGATGTTTTGGAGGCGTCCAAGAGCCCACCCCTTGTAGCTACCACTCAGCACCCTGCATTCACAGGCAGAACACCACACCTTACACCAAAGTGACTGCTTCTGTTGCGCTTTGGACAAGTCCTGCAGAACACTGTAGCGTTTCCAGTTCTTTTTATAAAGGATGGCCCAGTCCATCACCTTGTTCTCCCCAGCTGTTCTCAGGTCAGATTCCAGGGGGATAAGCACATTCTGCCTCTCAGTATTCTCTTGCTCTTCCGAAATTTGTGTAAGGTCATCTGAGAGCCAAAAATATCCCTCTCTGCCAGCCCTGCCAACAGGAAGAAGCTTCGAGTTCTTGTTGTTTTATTTAATGGTGGGAAAAGTAAGTGAAATCCTCCTGGATTTTCACTGGGGCGTTATTCTTCACCTGCGCCTCAACCTTCTGCTGCGTGGTGTGGACGGTGTGAAACGAGTGCTGTGCTCAGCCCAACACTTGGCTGCACTACAGGGGCTGGTGAGAGATACACACACATCAGTCTCCCACTCTCGATGGGTTTGTGTATCTACCATGTGTTTTCACATGCACAGGTACAGTGTATATACAATGAGTTTAGGTTCGTTCTGGATGAAAAGAGCTTTTTAAATACCCAATTGTTACAATACTACAGAGCTGGGCAAAGAGTGCATGACCCGTCCCACAGAAATTCATGGGAGATTTTGAATCATCCTATTTCAGCTGCGTTCATAGAATCATAGAATATCAGGGTTGGAAGGGACCTCAGGAGGTCAGCTAGTCCCACCCCCTGCTCAAAGCAGGACCAATCCCCAAATAAATCATCCCAGCCAGGGCTTTGTCAAGCCAGGCCTTAAAAATATCTAAGGAAGGAGATTCTACCACCTCCCTAGGTAACGCATTCCAGTGTTTCCCCACCCTCCTAATGAAAAAGTTTTTCCTCATATCCAACCTAAACCTCCCCCACTGCAACTTGAGACCATTACTCCTTGTTCTGTCATCCGCCACCACTGAGAACAGTCTAGAGCCATCCTCTTTGGAACCTCCTTTTAGGTAGTTGAAAGCAGGTATCAAATCCCCCTCATTCTTCTCTTCTGCAGACTAAACAATCCCAGTTCTCTGAGCCTCTCCTCATAAGTCATGTGTTCCAATCCCCTAATCATTTTTGTTGCCCTCTGCTGGACTCTTTCCAATTTTTCCACATCCTTCTTGTAGTGTGGGGCCCAAAACTGGACACAGTACTCCAGATGAGGCCTCACCAGTGTCGAATAGAGGGGAACGATCACGTCCCTCGATCTGCTGGCAATGCCCCAAAATGCCATTGGCCTTCTTGTCAACAAGGGCACACTGTTGACTCATATCCAGCTTCTCGTCCACTGTAACCCCTAGGTCCTTTTCTGCAGAACTGCTGCCGAGCCATTCGGTCCCTAGTCTGTAGCGGTGCCTGGGGTTCTTCCGTCCTAAGTGCAGGACTCTGCACTTGTCCTTGTTGAACCTCATCAGATTTCTTTTGGCCCAATCCTCTAATTCGTCTAGGGCCCTCTGTATCCTATCCCTACCCTCTAGCGTATCTACCTCTCCTCCCACTTCAGTGTCATCTGCAAACTTGCTGAGGGTGCAATCCACACCATCCTCCAGATCATTTATGCAGATATTGAACAAAACCGGCCCCAGGACTGACCCTTGGGGCACTCCACTTGATACCGACTGCCAACTAGACATGGAGCCATTGATCACTACCCGTTGAGCCTGACAATCTAGCCAGCTTTCTGTCCACCTTATAGTCCATTCATCTAGCCCATACTTCTTTAACTTGCTGGCAAGAATAATGTGGGAGACCGTGTCAAAAGCTTTCCTAAAGTGAAGGAATAACATGTCCACTGCTTTCCCCTCATCCACAGAGCCAGTTATCTCATCATACAAGGCAATTAGGTTAGTCAGGCATGACTTGCCCTTGGTGAATCCATGCTGACTGTTCCTGATCACTTTCCTCTCCTCTAAGTGCTTCAGAATTGATTCCTTGAGGACCTTCTCCATGATTTTTCCAAGGACTGAGGTGAGGCTGACTGGCCTGTAGTTCCCAGGATCCGCCTTCTTCCCTTTTTTAAAGATGGGCACTACATTAGCCTTTTTCCAGTCGTCCGGGACCTCCCCCGGTCGCCATGAGTTTTCAAAGATAATGGCCAATGGCTCTGCAATCACATCCGCCAACTCCTTTAGCACTCTCAGATGTAGTGCATCCGGCCCCATGGACTTGTGCTCATCCAGCTTTTCTAAATAGTCCCGAACCACTTCTTTCTCCACAGAGCGCTGGTCGCCTCTTCCCCATGCTGTGCTGCCCAGTGCAGTAGTCGGGGAGCTGACCTTGTTCGTGAAGATAGAGGAAAAAAAAGCATTGAGTACATTAGCTTTTTCCACATCCTCTGTCACTAGGTTGCCTCCCTCATTCAGTAAGGTGCTCACACTTTCCTTGACTTTCTTCTTGTTGCCAACATACCTGAAGAACCCCTTCTTGTTACTCTTGACATCCCTCGCTAGCTGCAACTCCAGGTGTGATTTGGACTTCCTGATTTCACTCCTGCATGCCCGAGCAATATTTTTATACTCTTCCCTGGTCATTTGTCCAGTCTTCCACTTCTTGTAAGCTTCTTTTTTGTGTTTAAGATCAGCAAGGATTTCACTGTGAAGCCAAGCTGGTCGCCTGCCATATTTACTATTCTTTCTACACGTCAGGATGGTTTGTCCCTGTAACCTCAATAAGGATTCTTTAAAATACAGCCAGCTCTCCTGGACTCCTTTCCCCCTCATGTTATTCTCCCAGGGGATCCTGCCCATCAGTTCCCTGAGGGAGTCCAAGTCTGCTTTTCTGAAGTCCAGGGTCCGTATTCTGCTGCTCTCCTTTCTTCCCTGTGTCAGGATCCTGAACTCGACCATCTCATGGTCACTGCCTCCCAGGTTCCCATCCACTTTTGCTTCCCCTACTAATTCTTCCCGGTTTGTGAGCAGCAGGTCAAGAAGAGCTCTGCCCCTAGTTTATGCCCCTTTCTGTGTGAGATTTCTGCAAGCATGCCACCTCTGGAGTTTTACCAGTGTGAACGTTCATGAGGGTGAGACTTGTGCCCATGACTTTAAATAACAGATTTAACCCTATTCCCAACACCTGAGAATTCAAGCCAGAAGTGCTGGCACCCTCAGCCTTCAGGGAATGGAAATCCGAGCACGAGCCCTAGCCAATCAATGACCCATCCCAACCAATTAGCACAAGTCAGATAGGGTGCACTAGGGCTGACGTGGGACTTAAGCATGGCCCAGGCTCCTGCAGATACTTGCAGGGAACAGCTCCTGATTAAACCACAGCGTTACAGAAAAGCACCAGAACTCTGTTATTTAACACGATTACACAGATACTTAGAGGGAATCACAATCAGCTGATGAATATTCTGGAAGAGGCCAGACTCACCAGAGAACTGATCCTCAGC
Source organism: Chelonia mydas (assembly GCF_015237465.2). Classification (NCBI taxonomy): domain Eukaryota; kingdom Metazoa; phylum Chordata; order Testudines; family Cheloniidae; genus Chelonia; species Chelonia mydas. The sequence goes on from NC_057856.1 coordinate 31,897,099, forward strand.
AAATTATTTGCATCTCCTTGATAGTGTGTGGTAATCTCAGCCTCTTCCCCACCCAAAGGGTAAGAACTGCAAGAGCGACTTCTTTGCCTGGTGCATGCAGTGAGGAAGTACTGCTAATTACTGTGGTTACAATCCTTGACCTGACCAGTGGCACTGGGAATTGAGCTTCTGCCGCTTCCCAGCCCTCCAATCTATAAACAAACCCACTGGCTTGTGGAACCGCTCAGCTGGTGCAGGTCCAATGGCTTTGACAAGTGAAGGCTAGAAATGGAATTGTGCATACCCAATTGTAACAGAGAAAACAGATTCCTTATAAAGAACCAGCCTGGGGCCTGTCCATGGTGTCTGTTTGCCTTCTATAACCGACTCTACTTTTAACCTCTGTCCAAGAGCCGGGAGCTTTCCCAAACCAGAACGAAATGCCTTCTCCATGCACATTACAAGCAGTGGGGGATTCTGCTGGTCAAGTGTTGACGTAGACCGATATGTTGACAAAGACAAACTTCCTTTTACCAACCAGTAGTTGTTAATACAACGTAAATCCAGGACTACCAATGGGCTATAAAATATAGGGAATGATTTTCACGAACAGCTAATTGCTTTCATTTCTTATTTTCGTCAGGGTGGCTTTTTTTGTTGTGACCTTGGCAGAGTGCAGTCTCTGGAGTTCCCACCTGGGTTAGAGGTGTTGGATTCAGAAACCCTGAAGACAGCAGTGTTCTGTTTGCAGATACCTCCTGCTCTTGAATTGGCTCCTTGTCTGCGATCTACTGCACACTGCGAGGATGTGTATTAAAGTGAGTGTTATCACAGTAGTGGGGCTTAATGAGCTCAGTGGGCTTGAAGCCAGCACACTGGATTGCAGATGTGAACAGAAAACCGTAGTACACTGATGTGCCGCTCAACCGCCTCTGGCATCAGCTTTGTACTTTTATTGACAATTAATACCACAGGAAGGAATGCTGCCATTGAGGCAAAAAACGTCACATTGTTTTATAGTGTCATCAATTAGCTGTTCTTGAAACAACTAAACAAAAATGCAGCCCTCTTCCAGAAATAAAAAGGTTTCAGACATTTCACCAGATCTCCATGTAAATGTCCCCACCAGATCTCCGAGTCAAAGACAGGGCTTTAAACCAAATGCCTGGGAAAGCCTCTTTCCAGAGCACTGCAGACACTTTGAATCAAACAACTGTGAACATCTCGCTTTACTCCAAATGGTTATTTCCTCTTCTGCACGTTTCCAGGCTGTTTCTAGGGGATTTGCGGCCATGTGAGGCTTTACCTGGGCTGATGTGAACAGTGTCACCCCTGGTCAGTCTCACTCCATGGCAATAAATAGAACCAAAATGCAGGCAGAGAGTTTTGTTAGAACCTGAAGTTTGCAAGAGAGACTGTAGAAGTGGAAGATAAAACATTCCCTGCTTCTGACATCGCCCAGCACCCAGCTATTCATAAAACCCCAGGGTGTACATTCACCACTCGTATTAATCCCCTAACAAAGATGACACCTGGTCTGCTAGAAAATAAAAGGAAGGAAGGAAAAATAAACTGAGAGTGGGGCCCTGGAAAACCACAGACGCCATGTAGAATTTAGCTACTTCACATCACAGTAAAGCTGCCTCAACAGCCTGGTGGTGCAAGCTACCCTGAAGCCTGGCCGGTTCCATTTCACAAACTTGTTCTGACCTGCCCTGTGAGCAGGCTGCTGAAGTCACTGCCACAGGGTCCTCCAGGCCAAGAACTCAGCAAGGTTCAGAGAGGGGCTGGCCATTAGTGTGGACAACAGGACCCCCCAGCATTGTAACAGCTCATGCTATGGAAATGGGGCCAGGATATCAAACCGCATGCTTCAGCGCGCAAGGGAGCCTCTAGCTAGTAGGGATGAGGCCGAGACCTTCATGGGTCAGATTGTCCCATAGCTGCCTGCTGCAGCATTCCTGCACCTTCCGTGGTGCTGGCTTCTGCTGGAGATCGGCTGTTGGACTTGACGAACCTCGAGTCTGAGCCAGTCTGGCAATTCCTGCGTTCTGCCGCGTGTGCTCAGTGCTGCAGGGTCTCCCCAGATTGCGCAGCATCTGGGCCAAGCTGACTCCAGACGGAGGCAGCATCATGAACAATGGCAACTATCCCACGGGAGAGGTCCCTGCAGCCCCTGCCATGAGCTCTGGAGCCTCACCTCGAGAGGCATCATGCTGGTCCCCCTGCTGCTGCAGAGCTGCTCTGCCACTTCGGTACCACCCAGCAGGGACGTGCTGCTGAAAACCAGCCGGCATCAAGGGTCGCTGCCGAAAGAAGAGAGTCGGGTGCAGGGAAGAGTGGCAAGGACCACGTCAGAGCCACCTGGCGTTTCTGCCCCTTGGCTGCATGGGGCAAAGCGACTAGGATCAGTGTGTCCATCGCACTGCGTCAGGAGAACCCAATTTGGGGGTGCTGAGGCAGAAAGCGAGTCTGAGAACAGCACAGCGTCGGCAAGGGGAGGAGACGCGGGCTCTGAGTGAGACAGTTGATTCCAAAGGGACCTTAGCGACAGGGAAGACTCCGGGAGGCAAACGCCAGGGAATAAGCAACACTCCAAAGTCTCCGGCGTCGATCAGGCTGCAGCGTCCGGTCAGGAACGAGCTGAAGATGTGACCTAGCTGCCCAGGTAGGATTCGGGCGTTTGCTCTGGGGGCTGAGCTGGTCTCTCTGAAATAAGGGCCAGCAACAAAATCTGACTCCTGAGGCCCCCAGGCCTTCCCCTGGCCCCTGACCAGAAGAGCAGCTGGGTGTGGCATGGAAGCCACAACCCCAGCAGCTGCCTCAGCATGGATCCTCCCCTCTGCACCCTACCCGGGGGGGGGAAGGGGGGTGAGGCTGCCAGGCCACCCTCTACCCCAGAGCCTGTGTGGCCATGAGCGAACACCACCAGGTTGGCTATGGGGGCACCTGAGCTACTGCCTCGCATCACTGGCCTGCCACACCCCTATGGGGGCATGGGGACGACATGTCCTGGTTTAACGCCCGACAGGCCAGACTCACCTGTGTCACCCTCTTTGGGGGCAGCCCTCGGCCCCACAGACTCTCCCATAGGGCACAGTGCACCCCACCCCTATAGGGTGCAAGCACACACAAAGGGCCCAGAGAAAGCACGAGGCTGCTGTCTCCACCCTGCTGCCCAGGGGTGTCTCCATCCACGCCGTGGGGAGCAGTGTCCCTGGGGGTTACTACATATTTTAGCTTTGAGTAAATGGTTTGAGCCACTTAAAGAATTAGCTTGTGCCGGGCTGCCTTTCACTGGTCCCCAGCCCGGCTGGTGACGCATTGTGCCCGCCGTCAGGCAGCCGGTGTCTCTCCTAGACATCGCTACTTAATAAGGAACGTGAGCCGACATCTCCAGCCACATGCCAACCTGCCAGAACGTCTGCTCCTCTTTGGGAGTCCCAGCCAACATCTCTGCTGACTGCGGCCTGTTCCCAGAGACCAGGCTGTATCCTATATCGCCAGCTACATCCCCGGGAACAGCGCCTGGTCCTTGCACACCCAGAGGCCCAGGAAATCCCACGGGACACATGTTTCCTCCCAGACTGGTGTGAAATTTGTACTTTTTGCTAGAAGGTCCCATGACATCACAAAACTGTTGCCCCTTCCCTTCTGCCCAGGGCCTCAAGCAGCAGTTTTAAAACACCTGCTTTTGTGGCGATATAAAGCTCATTGGTGCAACCAGTCACAACAAAGAGCCCCGGCTTGCTACACACGCCAGATCTGAGTCCACACTTGTGCCGCTCGGCGCTGTCCTCCCTAGTCACATGTGTGTGGCTGGGTCAAAGTCACCAGCACGTTAGAGACCGTACGACATTGTTTTAAAGTCAATGGCCCCAGTGCTTCTCTGAGTTACTCAGTGTAAAGCCAGTGTTACGCCACTGGGCCAAGGAGGGTTGGTCCAGATTGACACTGCTGTAAGTGAGCAGAATCTGGCACTGTGAGTTTAGTGTAAGGTTTTGGTGTTTTTGTTTTTTTTTAATTTGTGGTTTTTAACAGGCCAAAGCCCCACGACAAAAATGCCAAATCCGGAATTTTAATCCATAACAAAGCTGTGAAATTTCAGATGCTTTATCATGAAAACAGCCAGTGTCTATCCTAGAATCTGCCACATCCTATCACTGTGGGATTCCCGGGCATCAGGGACAGCACCACAATGACAGCAACTAGCCATCACCAACCGATTCCTAGACATGCCTGAGAACAGCGGATCTTAGCACGGAAACAACCAGAGGTGAAGGGAGCACGGCACGCAGACCAGGCCAGCTCATCCAATTGCTTGGGAACCTCTCTGGGGGGAGTTCTGCAGAACCTTGGTACAACTATATCACTGAGCCACCCCATCTCAAAACACACACACACACACACACACACCCCTTTCTTTCCTCTTACCCTGGTGAGGTACCAGCAAAATAAAGCAGCCATTTGTGACTTACAAAGTAGCATTAATGAGTCCTGTAGCCCTTTATAGCTCATAGAATCATAGAATCACAGAATATCAGGGTTGGAAGGGACCTCAGGTGGTCATCTAGTCCAACCCCCTGCTCAAAGCAGGACCAATCCCCAATCAAATCATCCCAGCCAAGGCTTTGTCAAGCCTGACCTTAAAAACAAACTCTTTCCGTCTAAGCCGCGCACAGCGCTGCCCAGACCTAACAAGGCCGTGCGCCCCACAGCTGGACTTTCCCCAGCTTTACAGCTGTGTGGGGGAAGGGTGCAGAGGTGAGGCAGCTGGAGCAAAACCACAGCGCTGGGAGTCAGAGGCCGTCTCTACTTTTATCAAACCTGGCACACGCATGGACACGCACGCACACGCCCCCCCCCATGTTTACACGAGTTCCCGCCAGCCCACCCCACTTCCACCTCCCCCGTGGAACCCAACAGCACAAATGACTGAAAATGTCAGACGTAAGCAGGCTACTGTCACATAGTACCGAGTGCTGTTCTCCTGTGCCCCCCCTCCTCTCCCCGTGTATCCCACGCACAGCTACTGTCGTCTGTGGTGTCCCTCCAGTCTGACATGGGGGTGAGCTGAACAGAGTGATCCAAGCCCACTCACATCGCTGGGCAGCTTTCCATTTCCTTCATAGGCTTTGCAGCAGCTCCCTCCATTTTTGCATGGGGAGGCAGGTTCACACCCTCGCCCATGGCATAATTAAAAGACAAATTAGGAATCAGACCAGCCATTGTCTTTACTTTTCAATCGTTATGAGGGGTTCTCCCCAAATACTCGACAATGTCATGAGCAGGACACGTCAATGAACGGAGTCAGCGCAGAGACCCAGGGAACATCGGGATTCCAGAGGTGTCGTCGAGACCGAAGGTGCCCGTTGAAAGTCCATGGTGGGGGGCAGCTCACTCCTTTAGGCCACGCCAGCCAGCTATGTCTCTGCCTATGGACGCTGTGTCTCTGGGCAGGGGAAGCTCCATTTCCTACAGAGTCCAGGGCTCCAGGTCTGACAGCAAGAGCCGTGCAGCGGGGCCTGGCGCTCCTCTCAGTCGCACAGGTCTTCGCCCAGGCCGGCGTCACTGGGCTCAGGAGAGGCATTCCTGCTTCACACGGCGCGTGGGAGGGACGCACCAGGCCCGTCACGCGGGATGCGCGCTGCACAGCACAGCAGGGGAGATGGCCCCCCTCTGGCAAAGAGACAACCGTTTTTTTCCCAGTGTGGTCTTCCACTTTCTGTCCAGCTGACGGCTGCGGCTGGATCGGGGATCCCCGTCCCCCACTCAGCGCAAACCTGAGGAAATGAACTGTCCGTTGTCTCAGCATCCCAGGCTTAGCTGCGAGTCAGGGCCTCCAGCCCCGTTCCGCGGCAGGGCCGTTGCCTCAGCAGTTCTGTGCTTTATGAACAGGCAGCTCAGCCTCAGTAGCGCTTGGCGGCCGCAACATTTGCCAACAGCCTCGTGAGGGCAGGCAGGGTCCAGTGTCCAGGGCCACGAGGGACAGCAGGTGGGAGCGTCCCACAACCGGGCATTCGGTGACTTCTCACAACCAGCACCCGCTGGCAGACCCAGCTGACGAGGGCCAGGACTGGAATAGCAAAGGGGCTGCTGGCAAGGAGCCAGGTGCATTGGTAAAGTTGGTGTGCCATTACCCAGGATACAATCTGGACCACTGAACAGCGGTGTCCCCTCAACCCTCCAGCCTAGGGTGCCTTTTACACGGCTTTGCTGTGAGAATAACTGCTCCTGGTCCGTTCACACACAGCCTCTAGCGGGCGAAATAATTCTCAGTTCCATTACATGAATGCTTTGGCCAGTCACTCATAGAATCATAGAATATCAGGGTGGGAAGGGACCTCAGGAGGTCATCTAGTCCAACCCCCTGCTCAAAGCAGGACTGATCCCCAGCTAAAGCATCCCAGACAGGGCTTTGTCAAGCCTGACCTTAATGAATTGCATTACAGAATGGTACCTGCACATTTCTAGCCCCACACCTTCCCCCAGAAATGTGTGTTTTGTACTGCCCAGCACCCTCCTGGACACTACAAGCTCAAAGAAAGTCCGTCATTTCATCAATGGAAAATACTACGCACAAACCCTGTTATCGCAAGTGGAGGTTCCCAAACACTTCAATCCAAACAAACTTGTCTTATTGTTTTATCTAAACCAGTGTGTATTGACTGCAGAAAGACAGAGTTTAAGTGATTACAAGTAATGAGGCATAAAAGTCAGAATTGGTTAAGAAGAAAATAAAAAGATAAAACGTAAAGTAATATCTAACTTAGCAAGCTAAGTGAACTTAAAAGCAAAAAAGGTTTTTCTTACTATAGCTTACAGCAGTCTGGCTGGATTGTTTCAGCCAGGACCTCCCCCCAGTTCAATGATGCTTCCTTTGTCTTTCAAACATTGTTGATGTTGTAAGTAGAGATGAGGGGAGAGAGGTGATTTGAGAGCCTCTGTTTCTCATTCTTATACCCTCCTACTCTCTCTGAGGATCAGCTCCAGCAGGGGTTCAGGCAACAACCAGTCTGTTTGTATCAAAACCCCCAGCTATTCCATTGCCAGTATGTAAAGTTCTCACTCACACTCTTCTTCCTGCCAAAGAATAGCTGCTTAGCCAGTTGATAGCCCATGAGATTCCATTTGGTAATGCTGATACCTGGCCAGAGCGTCAGTGTGTCTGTGTCTCTGAAGAACTGGTTTGGGCCTCCCTTTCTAACTCTGGAACATGTTACAGCAATGGTATACAGTAGAATCTTATAATTTTACATACAGTGTTGCCACACATATTTTACCATGACAGTAATGATCAGCAAATTATGAGTTTTCAAATGATACTTCACAAGGCACAGTTTGTAGAAAATGCAACATAGTCTTGTAAAAAGGATGAACATAGGGGGGATAGTCTGTCACAGTCATGTGTAGAGTTCTGGACTGGAATAGCAATGGAATAGGGTCACTTAGTCTGTGGTTCCGAATGGTGAACTTCATGCAGAAATCCCTACTCATCAATTTAAGCATTTATCCTATGTACACGATGTGCCCTACTTTATACATGCTGTCTTTATATTGCAATCTAATCTCACAGTCTCTAATATCAACTGATGTGTTTCTTCCTTTAAAATCAGTCTTCCAATTGAAAGCCAGTTTGCGAAAAGTAAACTTGGGTGAATAATTACTACTTCCTTTTTTATAACTCAAAGAAGTTTAATTATACTTAGCTAACAGCTGGAGAATGTATAGCAAGACGTAGCACCTGGTAGGATACAAGATGAGATCAAGGTGAGTTAAGTAACAGCCTTTCGAAAAATCTATTTTATAAAGACTTTGAAGTGGTAAAAGCTGCTTCTACTTGTTGTTTTCAACCTCAAAATGCACCAAAATCCTTAAGAATTGCTTATGAGCGAAACCTGTATTTACTTATGTCACAGCCTCTAGCTCTAATAATTGCACCGGAGAAAAGGAACAGGGCTCCCATGCAGGTGGCAAAGAATTCGGGCTACAAATTTGGTACCCAAAACCCACTGTGATTGTCCTGCTTCATGGGCTATTCTAATTGGCTCTGATGTAAAATCCTCTATGTCATCCATAGCTCTGGAAGTCAATGACAAATCTCTCATTTATACAATCACTTTAGGGATGCATTTTTCTACCCAACTTAAGAAACCAATGCATTTTGACCCTCCTGGGAGAGTTCGAGACTCCGGGAAGCCACCGATGCTGCCACCTGGCTCTGCAGTGGGATGATGCTGGGAGAACCTCGTAATGTAACCGATTAGGCAAAACCAATAAAAAAATGTTCAAAGCATCAGAATGCTCCAATCTGACCCGGTTCAGTGCAGCTGAGCTTTTATATTTATTATTTTCCCTAAGAAAGAGACTCGAGCTTTAACCTGTCATCTTCAGCAGTGTCCCCAGAAACTGGCGGGCAGTGTGTCCCTGGGGCAGAGACAGTACTGCGAACATTTAACTCATCGTGACACACAAGCTGTGGGTGTGTTCGGGGGTGGGGGGAAGGGAGGCGGGTTCCTGCTTCAAGCCTGGTTTATATGGATGCTTTAGTCACATAACAGCAACAAGGAAACAGGGTGGGAGACTAAAACTTGGCTAAACTAATGGGGCAGGAAAGAGAACCCTGCTGTCAGAGGACGCAGAGAGGGAGCAGCAAGCCCCAAGATGGTTTCCTTATCCTGACTGGGGATCAATTGACCACTTGCTCCCATTTGTTCTCTTCTGGGACTGGCTTCCTTCAGCTTGAATGCAAAACATAGTCATTCCTTAATTCCCAATGCAAATGAATTCTGTGAAAGGCCCTTGCTTTGAAATTGGTATTATTCCCCAGGGACTCGCCCCTCACCCCACCCTCTATCTCCGAGGCTGCTCACTGCCTTCCCAGAGTAACAAAGGTTACAGGGAAATAACTCCTGCTTGAGGAGGCCCAGATGGTAATCGTGCTGCTGTTACAAGGCGCAGAGAGCTGGCTGCAAAGGCCTCGGGCAGTCACCCCAACTGCTCACCACCAGTGCCTTCCTCAGCCAGTGCTGGCAGCCAAGCAGCCCAGGAAATTACTTCAATAACGGTCCAAGAGTCACTCGCTGAAACAAAACAAAATCCAAAGGTGAGTTGGGGGCACAGGCTGAGCTAGGGCTGCCAACCCTGTGTTTCAAAAAGCAGGGACTGTTTTCTTAGCGCCCCCTGCACTCCCTGCCTCCTGTTGTTATGTGATTATCATTGGTTTCAGAGTAACAGCTGTGTTAGTCTGTATTCTCAAAAAGAACAGGAGGACTTGTGGCACCTTAGAAACTAACCAATTTATTTGAGCATGAGCTCACGAAAGCTTATGCTGTAATAATCTGGTTAGTCTCTAAGGTGCCACAAGTCCTCCTGTTCTTCGTGCAGAACGACAAGCAGTCCCGGGTAATATGGGGCTGTTGGCTGCCCCAGGCTGAGCAGCAGAGGCACAAGAGCCAGGCCTTGAACCCGCTCGCTAGCTGGGGACACATCTGTAGGGGGCCAGGCAAAGCAGGTGAGACCTGAGCACAGGAGCGGTTTGCTCAGATCCTGGCTCACCTCTTGGCAGGATGGCTCTGATTTCAGGCCCGCGTTCTGCTGCTCTGTGCTGTCGGTTTCTCCCAAGCGCCTCACCCAGCTTGGGGCCGACACTGGGTATTTGCAGTGTCTGGTTCCAGGGCTTTGTGGGTTGCTCTGGTGCAAGCGAAAATCCCCAGCAGCCCAAATGTTTGCAGAGGTTCCTGGAAAGTGGTGCCTTCTGCTCCCCGAAGGCCTGGTTCACCCAGCTTGGAGGAGCAGCTCCCACGCTCTGCTTGCAGGCGACAGGAGGAAACTGCATGAGCGGGACGACCTTATGCCTTGTTGTTATTCATTGTTCAAACTCTGGTGCTGTCCCCATGTGCTGGGTCCCCTGTATCGTGTAAACAGACACGGTCCCTGCCCAGAGCCCTCACCACCTGAAAGGCCTCGTGCCTCTGGCAACGCTCCCCCAGGTGATGTGGGGCTCCGGAGACCCACGGGGTGGGATCAGCCCTAGGAGCCGGACCCTCACCCCCGTTCACATTCCCCTCTTCATCCTTTAGTGCCAACAGGCCACACTGTAGCCTACTCAGCCACACAGGGTTGCAGCACACCCACTGCCTTGCCCTGCAGCCCCATCTTCTCACAGAGCCAGGGGGCCTCAGCCAGCCCTGCTGCCCCGTCCTGGACCCACTCGCGTCCTTCCCCCAGCCCTCAGCTCAGGCCTAGTGCTTCAGCACGCCAGCCACAGCAGCTCTGCCCGTGCCAGCTGTCCCGCACACCACCTCCACCCGGCTCCCTTTGCTCTCGTTCCCCCGCACACGCCTGCCGGCCTCACTGCCTTGCCAGGATGGCATCCCCAGAACTGCTGCACCTGTGACCCAAGGCTCCTGGGCCTGTTGGTTACTATGGCCCTGAAGAGCCAGACTGCTGGGTGCACCCACAGACCAGCCCATCAGCCCCCCAGCATCTGTCAGCGTCCACACGTATTCGTCTAATTGTGCCCAGGAGAGTCGAACGGGGGGCAGGCAGGGGTGGGAAATCCCCTTCAGTGAATAAGGCTGGTGAGCGACATAGAATTGTAGAACCACAGTCCTGCGGCCAAAAGTCCAAGCTTTTTTTGGCAGCATCTCCAGTGCCCTGAACACTGAGTGCTTGGAGTTTTCTGCATTTCATTTCCTTTCTCTAATTCCACATCTGCCACTGGGGCTCTCTAGTAACAGGAATAAAAGTGGCGCCCAGAGCCTGTCTGACTCGTGGTCCGTTGCAGACATAGCGAATGGACTGGGGACAAGATAGGACAGGAGTCTCCTACATTCTGCGCCATGAGGTGACAGAAGAGAGAGCAACATCTGCCAAATGGAAGGAAAAGTGGCAAAGCCAGCCCTGCTTGAGCAGTTGGGAACCAAGCAGGCAAAGCAGCTGCAAAGGCCACTGTGACTTGTATTTCCTAGTGCTTTGAAATGCAGGCGCAAGCCCGTTGTATGTGGGAAGCCTGGGCAAGGCTGCACGGTTTGGATTTGGGTGAAGCATGTGTTCAGATTAGCAGCCAAAGCTCAGGTCTGCAGGGAAGCTGCGAGCAAGGGAAATTTGCAGCTGTCAGCGGTTGAAGCAGAAAGAACACTAGCCGCAGAAAGCGTTTGTGTTTCCTCTCTCATCCCTGCTTTCAAGCTGGTGAAATGTCTCACATGGTAAAACAATTCAGCAGCTTAATCCTTACAGGCTTCCTGAACTATTATCCTAGCAGGCAGTGAGGCGTGAGCACTCTCTCTACCCCAGGAGAGCCGGGCGCATTCTCCTGCAGACACACACAGAGCTGCCTGGAATCGCACACTGGGCACCCACCAGCACAAGAGGGTCACCCATTGATTAATGCTTCAGTGCGTCCCCTTTCTTCTGCCCACAAGTCCAGACGATACCGGCTCTTCCTTCCCATCTGGGGCGAGAGCAGCCCCCACTGGTCGTACAGGGACTGTGGCCAGTGACACATTGCTGCTGTCTAGGCCAAGGAGCCAGAAACTGCCCAGCAGCTAAATCTCAGCCAGTTAAAACGTGCCAGCGCCACGTTGGAGCCAAAGCCAGCCGGGCTGCAGCGCCAGCGAAAGGAAGTGCCGTGCCCCGCAGTGATATCAATAACCCCCTGGCCTGCTCGGTCTAATGCTGCCAGTTTGCTAACACAGCCAGCTCCACTGGAAGGCCCTTAGCAAACCTACAGACCAGGGCTTCCCCAGGCAAGTCATCCTCTATGGGAACAGTTCTTTTCACGGGTGACTGCTGGATTCTCCTCTTTGGTGGGACCCCACAGTGGGCTCTGTCTGTGATCAACCTCCATCCATTAGAGGCGGAAATCACATGCCCAAGGGCAGAGTTTTGTACTTGTTACAAATCTGAGCACAACGTCGGCAACAAACGCGCACATGGTAAGGCAGCCCCTCTGCACCGCGCCACAGAGAGTAACTCTGGGAACCTGCAGCAGGAGGCCCAGTGCTCCACTTTCATAGTGAGCCCAGCCCAGTGCAGGATCCCTCCAGCCCCTCCAGGAAGGAGGCTGCATTTGAGAGCTAAGACCTTGGCAATAAGGAAGTGAATTTGCTCTTCATTTACTTTCTCGGCTCCTCTCCCTTGATGTCCCTTTGCAGGCAGCTGTTTCATTGAATGGTGTGGCTGGGTCCTTCAGCTCATCAATCAATTACTTGTCTGTCCATTTCAGTGCCTGCACACACACAAAAAGTCCCTTTAAATCTCTTGTCACTCTGTTTTGGTGGAGACAGGCCCTTCGTCCCTCGGTTTCAGGCTGCAGCCACGTCTTCAAGAGCTTTCTGCTGGTTAATTGCTGGCACACTCTCACTGAAAACATGAAACACCCCCTGACAAGCCGTGTGATTTATTACTGCCCACTGCAAAACGGAACAAAATCAATTGGCTATTACCTCACTTAGCGAGGGCTTGTCACCGCCTGGGAGCAGGGTGTTAAAAATAAAAGCCAGGCACAGCCCAGGCAGCCAGCCCTTGCGCTGGGCTGCTCCACCTGCTCCAGGGCAGATAACATTAGGGCCGCACTGGAGCTGGGGTTTTAGTTTTTCCTAATCATTGCACTGTTGATGCAACACCAGCTTATTCCTGCTTTGCTGTTATTCATTATACAGATGTCATCGCAGGCGCTGCTCACAGTAAAATTTCACAGGAGATGCACAGCAATGACAGAATATTTGTTTATGACAGGAATGCATCCTGTAATTAATCGAATGCATTTAACCCTTTATTCATTAGACATTGCAATCTCCTCTCCACAGGCTGGAAGCCGGGCATAGCCTGCGATTACACCGTCCGTCTGGGAGCCACACACGCTGTGCACCGCAAGGCTTTATTCGCTGGCAGGTAGAAAGCGGCCCGCCTTAGCTACAGAAAAAAGAGTTTCTGTCAAGCATTGAAGCAGTTACAGTTACGCTCAGTTTTACGCAACCATTAGCTCGCCTCAGGGAAAGCAGCATGGACATGTGGGCAGGCAGTTCCCCACCAATGGAGATTGCTGGTGCCCCCAAAATGTGCTGGTCACTTCCATGCACCCAGGGAGACCCAGCCACTGCCCAAAGGGCCTGTTGGATTGAAAAACAGTTTAATAAAAATCTTAGTTTATTTTCCTACTGACAGGTCCTTTCCCTGTCTAGGGAAAGAGGGAAGAACGGACTCTTATTGCCGTGCGCAGAGTGGCGTTTAAGCAGAACCCCTCGTCTGCACGGGCAGCAGAGAGCGCAAGTGGGAAGTGGTACAATCCGGGGAACACTGCTGCTTGCTGGGTAATTGAAGCTGATGTTCACAACAATGGGCTGGACCCACCCAGCATTAGTCGTTTGTAAATACACGTGAGAAATAAAGCGATGGGGGGAGCCTGGGGCATTGCTACTGAAGGGATCTGCGTTGATTAAATATCGGATACGTATTACGGCCAGGTCCTGGTGCAAGTTGGCAGAGCCCCATGAGCGCCGGTGCTGATTTACATCTGCTGAGGACCTGTCCATAAACATCTGAAGCATGCTCTTGAGTCATTCAGAAAGCGAACAGTTTCCCCTGCTGTATTTCATCTTCTTTGTTTCATTCCCAACTCACTGGCAGACTCTTCCAGTCGTAGCAGGGAGCTGCCCCTCCCGGGGAGCTCGGCACGGTGCACAGCATAAAAAGGCTGCATTATTTATAGACTCCAGATAGATATTTCACTCACAGCCCGGCCCATTCCCAGCATTCCCTCCATTCACAGATCATTAAGTAGCACTTGCTGACATATAAGGCAATGCAAGTGCAGTGGTTAACTTTGAACACTGCCATCCATCCCAGTGTTAAATGAGATTCAGAAAGTAATTGTCCAAAGAGGTGGGATGGCATTTGTCCTGCCAAATAAAGCTTTGTGAAGAGCAGCCATGAAAACCTTAAGAAATAATGTTATCATCTGGGAAACCCGGGCTCTTTACCCCTAGTTTGCTCTTGCGTGCCCATGCTGTGCCCCAGACCAGTGAATGGGGCATACAGGTGTCCCTCGGAGCAGAACTTGGGCCTGATCTCCATTGAGAATCTGCGCTTAAAAGAGTTTTCCTCCTTTCTGTCATCGTCTATTTGCTTATTGGGCAGCAGCCGCTCCAGCACCTGATGCGTTTAGTCCAGCTCCCTTTATTTCCTCTAGGTGTTTTCATACAGCAGGGTCATGGGCTACAGAGACTGTCGCTGAGGCCAGTAACTGGGCTACCCTGAGCTACCCCACACGATCCATCGTCCACAGCCAAGCTCTGCGATACAACCGCATTTGCTCCAACCCCTCAGACAGAGACAAACACCTACAAGATCTCTATCAAGCATTCTTACAACTACAATACCCACCTGTGGAAGTGAAGAAACAGATTGATAGAGCCAGAAGAGTTCCCAGAAGTCACCTACTACAGGACAGGCCTAACAAAGAAAATAACAGAACGCCACTAGCCGTCACCTTCAGCCCCCAACTAAAACCTCTCCAACGCATCATCAAGGATCTACAACCTATCCTGAAGGACGACCCATCACTCTCACAGATCTTGGGAGACAGGCCAGTCGTTGCCTACAGACAGCCCCCCAACCTGAAGCGAATACTCACCAGCAACCACACACCACACAACAGAACCACTAACCCAGGAACCTATCCTTGCAACAAAGCCCGTTGCCAACTGTGTCCACATATCTATTCAGGGGACACCATCATAGGGACTAATTACATCAGCCACACTATCAGAGGCTCGTTCACCTGCACATCTACCAATGTGATATATGCCATCATGTGCCAGCAATGCCCCTCTGCCATGTACATTGATCAAACTGGACAGTCTCTACGTAAAAGAATAAATGGACACAAATCAGACGTCAAGAATTATAACATTCAAAAAACAGTTGGAGAACACTTCAATCTCTCTGGTCACTCCATTACAGACCTAAAAGTTGCAATTCTTCAACAAAAAAACTTCAAAAACAGACTCCAACGAGAGACTGCTGAATTGGAATTAATTTGCAAACTGGACACCATTAACTTAGGCTTGAATAAAGACTGGGAGTGGAAGTGTCACTACACGAAGTAAAACTATTTCCCCATATTTATTCCCCCCTCCTCCCTCCCCCCCCCCCCCCCCCCCCCCCCCCCCCCCCCCGTACTGTTCCGCACACATTCTTGTCAACTGCTGGAAATGGCCCACCTTGATTATCACTACAAAAGGTTTTTTTTCACTCCTGCTGGTAATAGCTCACTTTACCTGATCACTCTCGTTTCAGCGTGTATGGTAACACCCATTGTTTCATGTTCTCTGTGTATATAAAATCTCCCCACCGTATTTTCCACTGCTTGCATCCGATGAAGTGAGCTGTAGCTCACGAAAGCTTATGCTCAAATAAATTTGTTAGTCTCTAAGGTGCCACAGTCCTCCTTTTCTTTTTGTGGATACAGACTAACACGGCTGCTACTCTGAAACCTGTGCTACCCTGGGGCAGGCAGAACCTTCTGGCGCTCTCAGGCGGCCCTACCCCACTCAGAACTAGGGAGGGAAATCACCGGGGCTGGTCACGCCGGTGTCTCTGGCTGCTCAGTGCTGAGACCTGGAGACAATCGTAGGATGTGACCACAGGGACACTTGTAAGTGAGCCAGGCAGTGTTTCTGGCTTCGAAGTAAAGCTGTAGATCTGACATTAAAAAGAACAACCTAAGTCTTGTTCAGATGCCCCAGCAGGAAACAAAAAAAAGGGACGACCCTGAGCCCGGAGTCTCTCGGGCAGCTGGACGTCTTTGCTTTTTAGTTATGAATTGTTGTGAGTTCCTGGCAGGTGCTGGAGCAGGCATCCCCTTCACCAAAACCCGAGCCTGGTAAGGCATGAAAGAAACCAAGCCCCGCCCTGCCCTCTCCTATACAATACATGGATGGCTGTTCGGTAACGCACTTGTCATGCCAGGGGACGCTGAACTACGTATAAAGGGGTTGTTTCCTCCAGTGATGCAATGCAGCCACCTCTGGGGTGGCATGACGCAGCAGCTGTTTATAACTATCCAATGCTTTGGGACAGGAAAGGAAGATCATTAAAATTTTGACCCTCCAACGAGCTGAGAGCAGGTGGACCCTGCTGTGGGCATATGTGCTAAGTTCCCCCGAGAGAGCAGGCCCCTCGCGCTGCACAAGGCCCCCTGTCACCACACCGGGGCAGTGGCCTAGGCCTGATGGGGAAGAGGGGCCCCAGTGCCATTTCCTGTTGTGCCTTGGGACTCTCCCATCTCCAGTGTCCAAGCCCAGCGCTGTGCGGCCCACGCGGGGGCCTGAGTGGCTCTATTAACGTCGCAGCGTTTTACTCCTTGGCGTTCTGGCTGCAGTGAGACGTTCAGCAAGCTGCAAGGCAGAAGAGGCTCTGACCACCATTCTCCTCCCCCTGCCCCACGGTTGCCATGGCTCTCTCTCAGGATCATTCCTTTCACCGTGCAGGCCAGATTTGTTCCCCACTTTTTCTTTATTTCCTGGGGCTGAAAGTTTCCCAAGAAGCAAAACAGAAGAGAGTTTGTGGGTGTGCTCAGAATGACACGCCTCCCCCCCGAGTCTAAGGCAGCCAACAATAACAGCATGCTGGGTGTCACCATACAAAGGGCTGTGTGCATTTCAATGTAGCTAAGTTAAAAGGCCACACAGGCCCCTTGCAGCTCCGAGCAGGCCTCTCTGCCTTTGTTCTTCCACTGGAGCCTTTTATATAGTTTATCCCACCCTTTACATGACTACGTCAGGTTTGGGGCCCAAACCTTTGCCCCATAGCTTGACGGCTCCCAGGGGCTCAGGTTACCTGTACAAAGGGAGCTTTGTGGTAAGAACAGGTGTCCGGGTTCCTGCTAACCAGCAAAACTGTTTTATTTTTGCGGGAGTCTGTTGAGTGCAAAGGTTTGCTGGCTCCTCCGGCTGCATTTAAAGTTTGCAAAGGTGAGGTGGCTTCTCCTGCTAGCCCAGACATGGCTCCTGAGGGATTCTTGTGTCTTCGCTAAATGGCACCTTGCACCCAGACAGCTTCTGTGACGCTGTTCAGTCCAGTGCATTATACTGCCAGGAACAGAGAGCCTCGTGGAAAATGCCCATTCCTTAGTCTGGGGCTCTGAACTCATGCAGCTTATTTTAGCTCCCTAGCCCCTCTGGAAGCTATCTCAGGCATGTTTGGGGAATACAGCAGGTATTTTTATGAGTGGGATTTGCAAGAGTATTTTCATCTTAGACTTGGAGCCAGCTGGGACCGCTGCCAGGTTTAGAGAGCGTAGAGGCAGAGGCAAAGAAACAGAACACTAGTGAGACGTGGTCTTTCTACTGGGGCTTATATTTAGCTGTGGAGCAGCATAGTCATTCTAAAAGGTCGTCCTTCTGGTTCCTCAGCCACCCTGTCCCCTCAGCCACTGCACAGAGATGCAGCCTTGACCTAAGCCATCAAATCAGAAAGAACATGTCCTGGTCCGCTGCTGCTTGCTCTTCCAGCCTCCACAACAAACGTTCACACCACCAGCCAACGTAGCCCTTTCCAGGACTCTCTGCCCTTTAGATCGCCTGGCATGTCAATGCTGCGGTAACTGGACTCAACGTGAGGGTGACACGGCGCGGGTTGTTTTTGACAAGTCTAAATTAATTTCCTTCTTTGACAGGGTTGCTGGGCTAGTGGATGGGGGAACCAGTAGACATGATATATCTTGATTTCAGTAAAGTTTTTGACACAGTCCCACGTGACATTCTCAAAAGCAAACTTGGGAAATGTGGTCTAGATGAAATTACTATCTGGTGGGTACAGAACTGGTTGAAAGTGTAGTTATCAATGGTTCACTGTCACTTTGAGAGGGCGTATCTAGGGGGTCCCACTAGGATCAGTCCGTGTCTGGTACTAGTCAATATTTCATTCCTGACTTGGATAATGGAATGGAGAGGGAGCGTATAACATTTGCAAATGACACCATGCTGGGAGGGGTTGCAAGCACTTTGGAGGACAGGATTAGAGTTCAAACCGACCTTGACAAATTGGAGAATTGCTATGAAATCAGCAAGATGAAATTCAATAAAGAGAAGTGCCAAGTACTTCACTTAATCAGAAAACACATAATGCACAACTGACTGGGGGCAATGCTGCTGCACAGGCTCTGAGGGGTATCGCGGAGCACAAATGGAAGATGAGTCATGCAGCTGTGAAAAAGGTTAATACCATTGTGGGCTGTATTAGCAGGAGTGTTGGTTGTCAGGCATGGGAGGTAATTGACCCGCTCTACTCAGCACTGGCGAGGCCTCAGCTGGAGTACTGTGTCCAATTCTGGGTGCCACACTTTAGGAAAGATGTGATCAAATGGGAGAGTGTCCAGAGGAGAGCAACAAAAGCAATAAAATGTTTAGAAAACCTGACTTGTGAGGAAACAAAACTGGACATGTTTAGTCTTGAGAAACGAAGACTGAGTGGGGACCTGATATCAGTCTTCAAATATGTTAAGGGCCGTTATCAAAAGGACAGGAAATACTTGTTCTCCATACGCAGTGAAGGCAGGGCAAGACGTAATGGATTGACTCTGCAATAAGGGAGATTTGGAGTAGATATTAGGAAACGCTTGCTAATTTTAATGGTAGTTACGCTCTGGAACAGGTTTCCAAGGGAGGCTGTGAATTCTCATTATTGAAAGTTTTTAAGAACAGGCTGGACAAACCCCTGTCAAGGATGGTCTGCTTGGACCTGCTGGACTTATGACCTCTCGAGGTCCCTTCTTGCCCCACCTTTCTATGATTCTATGAAAAAGCCCCTGTCCATGACAAGCAAGAATGAGAGCTGCAATGAGGAAAGTGCCCCTTGGTTTTCAGTGTGTTTACTGCAGAGTGTACAAAAAACACAATGGTCTCCAGACACAGGTTCAGCTGAAACAACAAAACGAAACTATCCCTTGTGCCTTTACGCTGACGATAACAAGGACTCTGACTGTGGACCACAGGACTGCGCTTGGAATACAGCTTTCATACTCTGGGGGTACTCTTTCACCGGCAATTCAAGGCAAGGCTGGCTCTCCGTTCTATAGTGCTAGGCACAACATCAGTGCATGACAAATACTAAATCCTAACAATTACTGAGCACCCCAAAGTGCTTTGCAGAGCTGCACAGTGAGTGGATAGCACTGTGTTCGCAGAAACAGCTCCTCACACCCAGACTTGGTGAGGAAATGTAGGCTACCGGCACAGGGTATCCCTAACTCTCCTGGAGAAGCATCTAGGGATCTTTAGCTTCTGTAAGGGCTGCCCCAGAGACAGGACTGACATGATCTTAGTGGTATGGTCTAGTAGATGCTATTTAAAACTAACAAGGTAGCACAGGCCTCCCCAGGCTCTGCACTGGGCAGGACGCCAAGTCCTGGTTTGCAGCATTATTGTTCTCGCTTGGCCTTCCGGCCCAGAGGTGAGAGTGCTGCAGGCGAGCGACAGGGACAGCTAGGACCATTTGTTTAAGTAAAAGACAAGGATTTGTATTCTTATCCAGGAGTTTAGCTGAGCCCCTTTCGAGTCTGAATCTCACAAAGGTGGATGTTCACGTAGCACCCCGCTACTCCTGATCTTGGGGCCTCGCAAGAACGGGCTACTGCAATAGCTCAGCTTCCAGACCTGACAGGAAACAAGAGCAGGGGCTCCCCTAGGAAAATGCTGATTGTCTGAGCTTTTGTGAGTCCCTCCCTATCTCCCAGTGGTGTTAGGAGAATAAAATTAATTAATGAGGGAAAGGCTCTTGGAGTCCATGGTAATGAGGGGGGCAAATAAACAAACAGATAAATGCACACTAGATTAACCTAATATTGTCTTTACTTTTTTATATTTTAATGTTTTGACATTATCAAAACAAAATAGTTAGACGTTATTGAAATGAAACATTTGCTCTTGTTCATACAGTGCCAATGGTTCAATGGTTCAAAATCGAAATGTCTTGGAATTTTTGTTCTGTGGGAAATTTCAAAATTTTGTCTTTTCAGAACGAAGCAGGTTTTGAAATGTCAGAACTCTCCACGAAATGGGCCTTCCATTTTCTGACCAGGTGTCGTCGTCCCCCTGTCTTCTTGTTTCTCATAATTACAGTACCAATTAACCCCACAGGGCCCGCAAGCCACTGTTCACTGGCTGGTATCTCTCAGGCCTCCCAGCAGAGGCAGGTCAGAGGAGAGGACACGGCCTTGGGGCTCAGTGCTGGGGCAGTGTGAAGACGGCATGGCGATGTCTTGGAAGAGGCTGACAAAGGCGTGAGCCGGGCTGGACTCACGGGCAGAGAAAAGGCAGTGAGGTGAGGCAAAGCCATAGACCTGACGGAACAAGCCAGGCGGGGCAGCACTGCGAGGGGTTGGGATGTGAGTAAAAATGCTTGACGTTGATGCCATGCTAGCGGGAGAGCCGGGGAGGGATACAACGGGGCGGAGGGGTGATGTGGCCACAGTGACGGGGAAGGAATCTGATCTTAGCAGCTGCACTTGGTATGACCCGGATGCGTACAATGGAGCTGGCCCAAACTGTTCCACTGAAAAACTTTCCCAATAACAATTCAGGTTACAGCAAAACCAAAACGTTTCATGGGGAAAAATTTTGAAAAAAAAATTCCATTGGAAATTTCTAAATGAAATATATATTTTAACTGAAATTAAAAAAAAAAAAAAAAAGCAAAAATTTCAATTTAAGTAAATTTTTTTGGAAAGATTTTTGTTTTTTTTCCCCTTTTCTCCCCTTCCCCCCCACCCCCGCTTTTTTCAACACTGATTGCACTAGCCTCAGTAGTTTGTTTGGGCAGGGTGAGGGGAACTGGAGGAAGACACTATTCCTTTTTCTGCTCTAACTTGGATTTCACAGTGTGAGCAGGTCGCAGCCGTCTCCACACTAGCATCGTCATTGCCCAGTGCTTCCTTCATTCGCATGACTAGGGGGTCATAGGCCCCTATTATTAACGCTTTAGTGCTTCTATCCACAGCACTTGCCTAATCCAGATTGATTCGCTATATTTCATAGCAGCTGGCAGTTCCACTTGCTTAGCCTTTACATTTCCCCTTGTATTGCCTTGACCTGTCTGTCGGTCAAGCTACAGGTTCTTCTTTTGCTTTATTTCCTTCAGGAACATCCTGGAGCTATTGCTATTACTGTGTCGGTGAGACGCCTACTGCCACATTTGCACCACCCTGCAGGTGTAAGCATCACCCTTGGATTTCAGCACAGGCCCTTTGTATTAGGCCCTTCTTCCACTCCTGTTATCAATTTTAGTTCAGATATTTATGGACATCAGTCCATCCACAGTCCACAAGACCTATTTTGATTCTGATATAGGTTATGTCTAGGGAATCTCAGAAATATTGTGGCATAGATATTTAATTCTCTTACACAATTGGCTCGGCTCTAAGAATGATTGCTTCACGGTGGAATAATGTACGGCTCTCAGATTAAATACTAATGAGTAGCTGAACGCACCCAGCTTGAACCAACTGCCCCAGATTAGTCACCTTTAAAAGTGGCCAGTCTAACAGCTGTAGGATCTTTGACATCTGGAAAGGAAAGTTCCTCCAGCACAGTGAATGGAAGAAGAAAGATATTGATGGGATAGAGAGCAACAGTTTTCTTCTCTGGGCTAGAACATAAATTGCAGTCCTGGAAAATCACCTGGGTTATGCTGCCTGACTCCAATCTGGGCTCAGGCTCCATAACCAGTTCCTGAGCTTCTCTTCGACAGTCGAGCCGCAGCACTGAAACAGGGCGCATCCAGGCCTGGGGCCACGGACACTTATTATATTGGCCACATCCTGTTCTCAGTTGCATGCACCCCCATTAAGGGGTGTCCTGCTGAGCAGAATTTGGTCCTTCCTCCTCTGCACACGAATGTGTAATATTCCACCATTTTGGTGACCATCCTGTGAATACAAAATGGCAGCAGGCACAGCTGCACCAGCCAGGAGCTGCCATCATGTACCAATCTGCTGATTACGTCCCCGTTGTCACGCCACTCAGTGAGAAGTGATGCTAAATTAGAACAACTAATTGCACCGCTCATTGAAACAATCAGGATGACAAATCAGTGATAATCTCTTCAATTCTAAATGATAGCTATCGCAGCCTGCTCTGACTGGGATTAATCAGCCTGTCATCAATGTTATCATGCCTCTGCCACCCTGGGAAGGAATGCTTAGGCCTCTTTCACGTGGCTCAGGCCCCTGTAGACAACAGGGCTGGCAAGGCCTTTGCTCAAAGCACAGAGATTCCACCCCAGTTTTCTAGCCTTTTGCCACTTTGGGGAAAAAATGCAGGCTCAGGCTCTGAGTTTGTCTTTCACTGAGTGGGCCAATGCCTGGTGAGATCATGCCCCTAGGTTGTGCCACTGGCTACTCCAAGCCAAGGCTGGAGATTATAAGATGCGTCTGGGGCGGCTTGAAGCCAGCTGCGGAGCTGTAGTGATGCCAATCGAATCAAATCGCAGCGGGCTTGGTGCAGAATCACTGGGTGAGGTTCTCTGGCCCATATCCCACAGGAGGTCAGACTGAGTGTAACGGCCCTTCCAGCTGTGAAATCTATGATTCTGCGCAAATGACAGGCATGACGTCACCAAGCGATCACTGCATTTACGTAATGAGTGTGCAGTGTCCCCAAACCGACAGCCCACAGCTCTGCTCACTGAAATCCGTGGAAGCAGGGTTGGGCCCTAAGGTCGAGCTCCCACTCAGGTCAATGAAAAGAGTCTCATTGACTTTCAGCGTGTCCCTAAGGAAAGTGGAAAAACTTGGCACTAAATGGGAACAACAGGAGAACACACACACACACACACACACACAACTCTCTCTCTCTCTCTCACACGTCCTTCCTGGTTGCCTGCACTGGGCATTCTGGCGTAAGTGCTACAAATTCAGCCAGAACCTGTACAGTGGGGCCTTCCCCCCTCTCCTTAGCCCCCAGTTCCCTCCTCCAACCACAGTGCTTCTCTGAACATTTTTTAATGGTTTCCTTTCCTCTGAAGAAGAAAAAAAAGCAGCTTCTGACTGAATTTTCCCACAGAAAGGGACGGTCTGATGGCTCTGCACTGCTCGTTAACATGGCCTGAGGCTGGGAGATGGGCGAGCGCTGCCCGGACACAACAGCGTCTCTCAGAGCAGAGCCCACCAGCAACACACCGGGAAAAGGAGCGTTTCAACAAGAGCGGCGTGGGTAGATATTCAAAGTGCCCCCGTCTCTCTGTCCGGGACGGAATGACAAGGCCATTGGTTCTGGAGTCTAACGCCCCAAGTGGAAGCTAGTTCTGAGCGCCCCAGGGCCAGCCTTAGTCCTGAGTTTCATTTAATTGCTACCCACTACACCAGAGACGGGCAAACTTTTTGGCCCGAGGACCATATTGGGTTTCCGAAATTGTATGGGCTGTGCCTCCCCAAACAGCCAGGCCTGACTTTCAATAGATGAAAATGTACCTTCCTGAGCCTCCTGGCGAGCTGCCCCTGCCTGTCTGGTTGGGAGGCGTAGGCCTGGGGACGGCCGAACAGCATCCCCATCGATAACTCGCTCGCCTTTGCCTCTGGAGGCCCATGGGACGGAGCATTAGCACAAAACCTGCCGGGGATCTTGGGCGTCGCACAGTATGTATTCCATGGAGGGACAGCGCCCTGCTTCTGCGCAGAGGAGCCTGACTCATTAGAGCAGCACAAGCCAGGACCACTGTAATTAAGGGTCTGTCACTGTCACCATTTTAAAGCTTAGCGTCAGGAGCTCCTAGCCATGCCAGGATGAAGCCTGCATGGCTAGATCTCTGCCTGGGAAGAAATCACTTCGCCCTTGGCCCAGGAGAGCCTGGCTCTTCTCAGGCTCCTCCCCTCCTTTCTCCAGGCCCACCGCTGTGCCTCCTTTCACATGGCTCCAAGCACCTCAACCTCCCGTCTTGTCCCCATCTGCCCTGCCTCCAGCCTCTGTCCCTCAAGTTCCTCCCAGCAGGTGCCTATCAGCCAAAAAGGCAAATCAGAATGCCCTGCTATTCCTCGTGACATGAGCATTACTCTCCTTCGTGGCTACACGACCGTATTGCCTTCCTCTGTGTCCTCGCCCTCCCCAGCCCCTACCCCCGCCTGGTTCCCGGCTGCACTTAGGCCCATAGCCTGCCATACTGGGGCCATGCAGGGAGATCCGCGTGGATCCTCATTGGCGCTGTGTGCAGGTGCATGGCTCTGCCTGTGTGGGTTGAGGTGCGGGGTCAGGAACATAGACTGTAAATGCCCCGGGGCAGAGAACCCACCTGTGTGTTCTGTATGTATGTTGAGATGTGTTCCTGCCAAGTGGGGGAGGGCAGGAAAGAAGACTCAAGCAGCTGAGTCCAATTAGCCAGTCCTCGCAAAGGCTATTGCGCTGGGTGTGGGAGGGCTCTGGGGCTATATAAGACAGACTCAGCTTCCAGGGGGAGAGAAAACTGAGGCAGAAGTCTGGCAGGCTGGCAGAGAGCCCAGGGGAATTCAGCTCCAGAATGGGGCAGAGGGAGAGGCAAATACCACAAGAAAAAGGCCCTGAGTGTGGGGCACCAGCTGGGGTCTACCTCCCCAGAGAACTGTGGACGCGCCCAAGAGGGAAGAGAACATCTGGAGAAATGGGGTCAAAGACTTTGGGTGCAGATGATGATCATCTAAATACTGCTCCACTCTTCTATCAGGATGATTGCATTCTCTCGGGCTACTGTTTTTATTTCCTTCATCCCCGTTTTTCTGGGGTGGTTCGATCAACCTGGCCCACAGGTGACAGTGACGGACATAAATGTATTAAATTACTACCACTAAACAACTAAGGAATAACTTTGGGTTTTGGCAGGCAACCATTTTGTATCCCAAAGCATAGGCTGCATTTGCTGTAGATAAATGAGTGAATAGAAAACCAAGGGATCAAGGTCTTGGAATCAGGGCAGCCCACAGCACCATTGTTCAAAAGAAGTTTTTTAATTATGCAAATCCATGTTACATCATCATCATCGCACATGACCGCAGGCAGTGGGGATTCGTTATGAGGTATGTCCCCAACGTCTGCATGTGCCACTCCAGCGCTGCAGGCGAGGCTGAGCCCATGGAGCAGAGGAAATGTAACAGGACAGGCTACGCTGCAGAGATCGGCATGCTTCCGTTGTTTTACAATCCCATTAGACAGGTGACTTGCACCCATGCTCTGAAACCATTGCTCTTGGTCTGGCAGTCAGAATCCACGCTGGGGACCCAGAGAGCTAAACGGAGTGCACTCCGTATCAATGCATATTATAGTGTGCCCCTACCGGCCGGAGCTGGGAGAGGCGAAGGCGTTGCCCCGGGCGAGGAGAGAGGGTCCTGTGTTCACAGCACAGAGCCGGGTAGCAGAAGCTGAGCTGGGTTCTCCTCCCAGTTCTGCCCCTGACTCACTGCATGATCCTCCCTGGGCAAGTCACTTCTCTGCTCCATGCTTCGGTCCCCCATCTGCCCCATGGGAGGATGGGCTACCTCTCGGGGGCTGATTCACTGACCCGGGCATGTCCACTCAGCTCTCTGGGGGCTGGAGCAGTTTGCGTGTTTGTGTTCTTACTGGGACAGTCAGCAGAGAACTGGGCCCTACAACCCCGGCTGCTGTGCTGCGCCAAGCTATGGGGGCCCCCAGCCGAGCCCCAAGAGTCAGGAATTCCTGGCTAATCAATGCCCATACAGAAATAATCCACTTGCTTTCAACAGCTCCGTTTTCTTACCATCCCAGGAGTTCCGCTCCCCTGAGCACGAACATCGGGGTGGATCACCAGGCAGAGCCAGCTGCCCCAAGGGCTAGGCTCTGTGTGTGTGTGTGTGTGTGTGTGTGTGTGTGTGCGCGCAGGTGGGGCGACACAGACATGCCTGGACGTGGCGAGGTGCATTTCAGCCTTTGCCTGTTTAATGTGGCCAGAACTTTAATAGGGTGAGCTCCAGGGTGCGGAGACCACTGACTTGTCAGACACGGGTGCTCTGAGCTCCATGCGCCACTGCAGGGCGAGGGCCAGTTCCTGGGCCCTCATTCCCACAGCCAACAGGGGCTGCCTGGGCCAAGCCCCGGGGAAGGGAGGGCAGGGTTGATGTTTGTAACGACTCACCAGTGATGCTGCCAGAGGATTACGGTGCAGGGCTCACCAGCTCGGGGGGGGAGGGGGGCGCCTGTCAGGCCTCCCAGGGGCAGGGTGTCCCAAGGCAGCCCCAGGGGTGTTCAGCCTGGGGGAATCAGACAGCCTCAAAGTGACATCGGACTAGGGCTCAGTCATCACAGCGTTTAACCCTGCGAGAGGCTGAGAGTCACCTGAGCCCCCACCAGCCAGAGGGGCATGCAGGGGGGGCTCGTGGTCTGGCCTCCGAACAGGGAGCCAGGAACTCCTGATCCTAACACCGGCTCTCACTGTCTCCCTCTCTGGCTCTGGGCTGGTCACTGAATGAGGCTCCCCATGGCTCCCTCCCTCCCCGACCCACAGGGGTGCTGGAAGGAGCGAGCCTTGTAAAGTGCTTTGAAGATGTAAAGAGCCAAGCCTGATACTGAACGAAAGGGCATTACGCCCTCTGCAGCTGCACCCCTCCATCGAGGACTCACTTCCATTTCTCCAGGGGCGGCAAATCACTGGAGCCCCCAGCTGAAAAGTCCATGTTTGTAAAGGAGTGACGCCAGGTCGGAGATGTTAATATGCGCAGAGCCCAGCAGAGCACTAACCCAGGGCTCCACTTGCAATAACAGAGCCCCGTCAGAGTGTGCTAATGGGAAATACTGGACTGCCTCTGGGCGGGGGGTCTTAGCCCAGTGCCGAAGGGACAGGGGCCCTCGTCAGAGCCCGCAGAGCCCAGGATGCTGGCAGCTGCCTGGGGACCCTGGGGAGACTAGGAGAGTGAGCCTCACGGCAGAAGACATGGGCAGCTTTTGCTGCTGCCCAGGCTGACCTGGCCCATGGATGAGCAGAGGCCCCAGTCCTCGAGGCTGCTGCCCTGCCCCCCTGCCAGCACCGAGTCACACCCAGCCTGTTTAAATAGCCCCTATAGACTGGGTGTCAGCACATAAAATATCCTATGTGATCACATTACATCCTGCAAAGTCAGGGGGAGGGACGGGGAAGGGGGACACGAGGAAGACGTGACGTACAGTCCTATGAAAAGTCTGGGGGGAGCAAACCAAGATCTGGAGGGGCATCTGTCCCCTTTTCCCCCACAGCAAATGACGTCCCGCCTGTAGATAACACACATGGGAATCAGCCTCTTTCTGAAAGAAACCAGCTGGCAATTCTGTCCGATTAACCCCCATAAATGGATACAGCTCCCCACTTCATACCGTACAGATCCGTTTACATGCGGCCCACCCCTCCCCACCAGCATGCACACGGTGCCTCTGCAGCTCAGTAAAGAACGGCTGAGATCTCCGCCCTCTGCTCCTCCTGCTGCGAGCCTGACAGCTCCACCCAGGGCTTGGGAAGCCCGCGCTCACTTATGTACAGGTCAGGGCAGCTGCCAACGACCCGGCCCGATACAGCATCTCTGAGCGGGTTGCCCCACAGCCATGAACAGTGCTGTGCTCCTTGGAGTCGACGAGACGTTCAGCAACGAGGCTGGGGGGGTGCTGCTTGGGGGTGCTGTCTGGGAGCAGAGCCGCTTGAGTCTGGGATGAATCACAACCTGAAAGGAATGGGAGAGCAGACTGGATCAGTAAAATACAACCCAAGGCCAGAGAAGCACGGGCGTAGCATCTAGGGCCAGACCCAAAGCCTACTGTAGTCAGTGGGAAGACTCCCTGACTTCAAGGGTGCTGGATCAGGCCCCTGGTGCCGCAGCCTCCAGACACAAGCTTTGCATGCAATTTCTTCACACGCTGTGTCAGCTTAAAGGGCCAGTAGGCTGCACCTGTGTCTTAATTTGTCAGTGTCACTGCATGGACACTCAGAGCCGCACGGCACTGGATCTCGCGACAGGATCTCCAGATTTCCTTGTGTGCAACAGCCCAGCGTCAGCTCGGCTAAGCCATAGCGTTTAGATACCGCCATCAAAATGAAATGATGCCCTTGCGTTACATGCAAATCCAGGTCCTTGTTGAGGAAAGGCACTTGGCAGGCTCGTGTGGGTCCGTTCTGAATGTTAACACCACTAACAGAAAGTGCACAGGAAAGCAAGAGAGCTGGGCACCGGGGCCCTCATCAAAAGTTAAAGAAAAACGAAAGGGCGTACTCGTGGCACCTTAGAGACTAACCTGCAGCTCATCAAAACATTGAAGAGAAAGGAACTAGAGAAGGCAGCCCCCACGTAGCCGGAGATACCCGAACGTGCTCTGGACACACACAGTATCAGGTCTACAGTTACCGACACATTGACGTAGGTACACACCTGGATGCTCAGAACGTATCTGTACATTATTACATAGACATACACATTGGAATCTACATATGTACACACAGAGAGCGCACAAGCAGCTCCTTTCTCCTAGTGAAATGGAAACAACTGTACACGGAGACATTGTCCTAAAACTCTTTTCCTTTTCTCCCCCTCAGGATCATTCCCCGAATGACTGAATCTGAATCCCAATTCTTCCTGTGAATTCCAAACTCGCTCCTATCATTGTATATGTTTACAGGATGTTTATCCCCTGCCGAGGTGACTTTCAGGCACATGACTTACCCTGTAGCACATTCGAGCAAACTGCCCACAAAAGACAGACCAATGAAGAAGTAAGTTAAAAACTGGAGTATCTGTTCTGCTCCTAATGGCCCAGTTTGCTGCTGTACTCAGGCCAAGATCATCAGAAATGTCTGAAAGACAAGCCATTGGGTTTCTAGTATAATCTCTGGGACTCTCTCCGTGTATTTGCTCCACTTCTGTAACCAGGGCTCATACGCACAATCATCCCCTCGTGCGCTGCTGCTGTTCCCCGTAACAAAGACATTTCAAATCAAAGGAAAGGGTTAATCCCAACGCAGTCATTCCACTGAGTCTTGGAGGTCTGAACGCTGCCAACTCCTGAAAAATGGCCACCAGGCAAGCTGCTGAGAATAATCAGAATAAGATTGGAAGGTGTCCACATCAATCAATCACGTGTTGACAGATGACTGGAAGCCCCCACTGTGACCGTGGACAGCTGACCAACTCTCAGCTTAAGCTGAAGTCTAACATTAGACTGTTTGTTTCATGTGGGTGGCTTCTGCGTTATGACCTTCCCAGTCAATCAATCTTGCCATGAGTAGTCTGTCTGACAGAGACGTTAATTATCCGTACGCCTCATGCACTGAAAAGCTTTATCTTCAAAAACTCACTGTCACTTAGGTAGGAATAACAGAACCCGGAACAGAAAAATAAATCCAGCCTCACTATCTCAGTGGCGAGTAGAGCAGAAAGGAAGCTATGCCAGGACTTCCGCAGCACCGGCTGCTGGGGCTCGGTACACAGAGTTCCTGGGGGCTGCTGTGAGCTTTACCGTAGATTAACCTTTATTTATGGTACTCATATAATTAGCCGAGTAGCTGCTGCTCACACCTATACCTGCCTGAGCCTGAGCCAACAGGAAGAAAAGGGAGACAGAGATAAAAGAACAACAAACACGCATCGGTTAACCCTTGCAAGCCGTTAGTCACACTAGTTAATAAGTTCTTTCTATCTGTAAAGTGCTCTCTCAGTGACAGATCCCCTAACTGGCACTCAGCATTATTATGGCTTTCGAGATGCCTCTGTCTTTCATGTGACGCTCCGTGTACACATGTGCGTGCCCCCGCTGTGCAGTCTGCTCACAGGGGCTGGGAGAACACGGAAAGCAACAGTCAATGTCGGAGAAACACCCAATTCACTGAGAGCTGCCTGCTCGGAAGCCGCCTTTCAGTGTGTTTCGAGGCAGCTGTCATTGCAAACCCCGCTGGCACACGAGGAGCTGGAAGCCAGCAGCTGCACGCCCGGTATATGGCCTCTCCATTCCACGCTCCCTTCAGATAGCCAGGCCACCAGACCAAAAGCTGAGCCTGGAGCCCGTTCCAAGGAGGAGGGCCATTAAAGCAGTCCATCTCCGACGGGTAGAGAGCTGACACCCCCGCCTTTTATGCAGCCAGGGGCTCCTCTGCTTGCCAAAGCTGTGGAGCAGCCCAGTAACAAATACGCAGCACGCAGGGGCACGGCTGGGCCTTGCAGAGCCCTACTCCATGCGCTGAGCTCTCTGGCCCAGTCCTGCAATGAGCTCTGTGCAGGGAACTTCTGTGACCCAGCCCCTCCTGAACGGCTAGTGTCAGGGACTGGAGGAGCAAAGCGGCTGGGTCACCCAGCAGTTCCTGCAGGGCTCGTACTCCTCCCTGCCTCATCCCACCGGTGTTTCGGCTGGCCAGCTCTCCAACCCCTTCAGAAATGGAGCCTGGCCCCCCATAGGCTCCTCCATTGCCTCGGCTCCTCACTATTTCCTTCTCTGGCGTCTAGCCTGCCCCCTGCTCCGCTTCCAGCCCGCTCGTTAGTCCTTCTGCTGTGACTAGCCATCCCCACACTGTGCACACCTGCACACACCCAGAGCCCTGCACGCTCACATGCGCAGAGTGCCCTGTGCTGATGGACACACAGGCCCTGCCCTGAAGAGCTGAAAGCTAAAAGGACAATAAAGAGACCAAGGGTGGGGGAAAACAGTATGAGAGACGGCAAAGTGCGCAGGCAGTGACTGGCACAACCCTTGTTATCCAAGCCCCAGCTGCTCCCCTACCTAGCCAGCGTTGGCCTGGAAGGGAGCTAAAGCGAAGGGACGTTACTGACTCACCTATTTTAGGCATCAGGAAATGGGGGCTTTCAAGGAGAGTTGTAATGAGGGGCACATGTCAGCCTGCGGCGTAGCTCCGGGAGAGAGCATGCACTTTCCCTACCATCCAGTTCCTTCGGTTTTTTAGTGAAAAGGACACAGCTGTGTGCTCCCCAGCAGTGACAGGCAACGGGCAAGACCCACCCTGGTCTCCATCCTGAGCAAGGCTCTCGAATGCTCTGAGCATCCTGACAGTGGCGCATGGGTGATCCATTCCCCATTTCTGTCGACGTCTCTCGCCCTGGGCGGAATAGGTGTGTTGGTGCCTGGTACTGACCTGGAGAAACTCCACAGATACGTGTTCTGTACATCTGAGATTGTTTATAGTGTGTGTAGTCCACTTGGTCAACCCCACTGTGCAACTCCCCCTCAGAACAAAGCCAGCCTTGTACAGCACATTCAGCAGAATTTACCTACAGGAAAGGACTGCATTGTAAATCTACCCCAAGCATGATAACCCTGAGGTCTGCTGGAGTCGTACCTCTCAGGGCAGTGAGAAGTATAGTACAGCTACAATAAATTATCTTTGACTTCACTAGCGCAGGAGTACTTCTGTGGGAACTCTTGTCTAAGGTCTCTCCAAGAGCTCTTGCCCCTCCAGAACAAAGGCTGTGGCATTAGGCGTGATGTTTCTTTGAGGAGATTCTTCAAAAGGCCCTGTCTGCCCTCTTTCTGGGTCCGGTGGAAGTGGCACTTTTTGGCAGGATCAGTCCATATCCCTGGAGTTTTCTCAGGGATGCTCTTCTAAAAACTGCTCTAGGAATGATTTTGGGGACGTCCTGTGGCCTGTACTACACAGGGGACCAGAGGAGATGAGTCACTCCACTGAATTCATCAGGTCACAGATTCCACGGCCAGACGGGACCATTGTGATTGTGTGAGTGCGGCTCAGTGCAAGGGCAGAAAGGCTGCAGAGCAGGGCCCTTAGTAAGTGGGTTCTATATTATGTGTGAGCTGCAGCTGGACACTCTCTGGCTCTTGCACTTAGCTAGACAGAATGTGCATTGCTGGTACCCGACGCTGGCACTCGGGCTCTGGACCCTGCTGTGCGGTGCCCGGAGCAGGAACGAAGCCTAGTTCTGTTCAATGTCATGCATGACAAAATAGCTCCACAGAGCCCATCTCTGCTTGAGGCAGGTGGAGAGCCTACTTGGGGCTAAGCTATTGAGGGTGAGGGTGGAGGACAGGGGGTGCTTTGCTTTTACGAAGCCAGCCGAAGGTGCTGCTGACAAGCTGGAGCCGTGCCTGCGTGCAGGTTGGTGTCAGAGCACATGAGAGTGCGTAGAAAGAGCAGGCATGATTTCCCCCTCGCCCCCCGACACCTTGTCCCTTGGAGACCCCCCCCCCCCAGAGCAGCAGGGATGGAGCAGGGCCTCCAGCAGGTCTCGGGTCAGAAACAAGCCCCAGGGCATAATTTGCTCATTTCAGGCAAGCACCCCTTTCTGGGCAGCGTTCTCATCCTGCTCCCGGAGCTGCAGTTCACCAGTCCATTCACCAGACTGCCGGGGGAACAGAACAGAGACGTCAAGGGAGGTAAGGCTGGGTCACAACCAGATGAGACACAGCCACGGTGCCGGCATGGCCACAGCAGACTCAGAACAAGCTGCCCCTCAGGGCACCAATATTAAGTCACTCATGGTGCCACGATGCGTCCGACTTGGTCACTCTCTTCTGCTGTCCCCTGCCTCCTGCAGCAGCTGCTGCCTTTGGTCCTGGCATGGTTCCCCCCAGCACAACGCAGCAAGAGCAACCGGATCGGGGGAGGAGCACGTTGGATCGGCACTGTCTCTCCAAAGAGAGATGCTATCCACAAGCCCCTTCCACGCAGGCTTACGCACCCGAGCCTTCCTCATCAGATGTCATCCCGGCGTGCACAGCCAAACATTCCAACAGTAACTCAGCACAAAACTGACAGGAGGCTGAAGGCCCACTAAGAATTCACCCTCCCTGCCCGGAAATACTGATACAGGGACACTAGTGTGCAAGTGTGCATGCACACACACACACACATACACACACACACATACTAGTGGGTGCATACACTCGCACCCCCAGATACTAGCGTGCATACATACACAGAGATACTAGTGTGTATATATACACACACCTAGCATACACATGTACGCACTGAAGTACAGAAAAACATGAGCAAATGTGCAGAGACATATACTAAAAAGTGCATACCCCGAGTACGTGCACATTTACACAGAAGCATGCATACACCTGTGTGATTGCATAGCACCACACACACCCACCACAAGGGCACCTGAGCATACACCAACTCCTGCAAACGCACACATACCCAGGTGCACACACATTCGTGTGCACATGGTCACACTCCTGCAGCCATAGTGCCCAGAGCGCCATGCCAGCAGCTCACCTTCCAAATGCATCTTGTACAGGCCTTCCCTGCAGCTCATCCCCTAGTGCCTGCTGGTCCCTGGTTAATGGGGAGAGACCACGCTCAGAACAAAAGCCTCACCTCCCCTTCTCGCCGCAGACACATGGCATGTAATGAAGATCGGCCAGCCCCACTTAGGATGCCTGGAAGCAGCCTAAGACTATACAGGTGGGAGCCCCTTTACCCATTGACAGCAAGCCATGGTTAACTGCGCTGTGCGCTGTCCCTGCAGGTGTGATGCATGGCAGGCACACCAGTCCCTCCATGCGCTGCAGAAACACAAACCCCTCTTGGCTCTTCCTGGGGGTGTGTAAGATGTGAAGCAGCAAATCAAGGCAGCGTGTTAACAAGCTTGCCACAGCCTGGCCAGAGACTGCAGCCACGAGACGCAGAGAGAAACCAGAAGACAGAGACAGGGAGAGTGAGAAATTAACCTGCCGGGATGTGACACTAGAAACGGTTCCTGGCCGCAGAGGTTTAATACAAGGATTTTACTAGCGCAGCATCAAGACATGTCCTTCCAGAGGTGCTGGGAAAGCCAGTGGCTGGATGCTCCAGCACTAGACTGTAGCTCTTGACGGCAGGGACTGGGCCTTCCTTTGTGTACACACAGCAGCTGGCACAATGGGCCCTGATCCTGAAAAGGGTTCTGCACACTACCAGGCTTTTGCACAGTCCCTAAGAAGCCTGGGCTGCCTTCCCCAGGGCTGTACAGAGCTCAGAAGCTCCAAGCCCTCCGTAGGCCAGGAGAGCCTGGGGACATCTCTGGCACCGGTGGCTGTGTCTGTTCTTTAAGAGAGAGGATAGAGAGCCGACCCAGCTGGGAAAGGTTCTGTGAGACAGCAGGTGTGAGTGAAGGAGCTGACCCAGCCCCCAGCTCTGCAGCCCCCAGATGCCAATTAAAGCTGGGCAGGTCCTTGAAGTTTGTCTGCATAATGGCACTGATGTGTACCCAATTATTGCAGTGCCAGGGCCTTGCTGGGGCTTCAGGCTGTGCTCCCACGCGGTCAGCAGGCTGTCATGCTGGCCATCTCCTTGGCATGGTCAGCAGGGCAGCTGCTGGAGGATGGAGCCCATGGCCCTGCCACCTCATCAGGGTCAGACAGACAAGTGACTGGTGATAAACGTTGCAGCAGTGAACTCAGGCTGTCAGTGTACACCCCGGATGGGTGCATGGGGCTGCAGCCTGATCTGCTGCTGCTGATGGCCAGGCATGAACTGCAGGGAGAAACCAGCACTTTGTAACGCTCTGGTTATGCCTAGGGCAGCACCACACCCTGCCCCCTTCCTGGCTGGGCAGCCGGGCTGCAGACAACTGCCCACTTCTCCATCCTGTTCCCTGCCCCTGGCCAGAGCAAGCCTCTCCTCCCACGCTCTCAGAGCTCTGCAGATTCCTCCAACACCTCGGCATTCTGACGCCCACACCGGGCAGTGCCGGCCGGGCCAGACAGGGACTTGGCGATGCTCCCTCTCTGGGGGCAGGTCACCCACGGGCTGGTAAGACGCGGGCCTTGGCCTACTCCACACCTGGGAGTGCAGGCTGTGTGACCAGCCACTGTGTGCCACGTGGGGCAAGGGGAGGATTCTAGCCAGAAGCTCTGCCATGAAGCAGAGAGGCCGAGTTGTGTTGGGGCTGGTACCTTTACCCGGGGCTAGTAAATCTGCTTGTTCAGTGCTGGAGGAGAGTGACGGTCTGTGATTCGTTAGGCTGGGGCGGCTTGTCATGAGACATTAAAGTACAGTGCTGCCAGTGCCCTCCCTGCACACGTGCCTGTCTTGGGGCACTCCCCTTAGGACACCCCGCGTCCCATCCTCCCCAGCTAGGCCAGGGCCTACATGGCACCGAACAGGCCACGATATGGAGATTTGGGTTGAACCTTTTTCTTTTTTCTCGCAAAAAAATTGAAAAAGCCAATTTGTCATTCACAACTTCGCATTTTGATTCGGGTTTGAAAACCATGAAACCATTCAACAGTTCAGAGTTTTGTCCTGCCCTCCCCCCATTTTGCCACTGACCCCCACCGCATGGATTGTGATACAGCCGGTTTGTTTGGTTTTCCCCTCTTCCAATCTGTGATTTTCTGGTGTTGGAGATGTTTTGAACAAGGATGACAAAAGCAGAAATGAAAAACAAAAAGAAGGAAAACATGAAAAAACACAAACCAAAAATCCAGCCAGCGTTCATTCCAGTGTGAAAAGGGGGATGGTGCAAAACATCAACACTTTGAAAAATGCTGTTTTCAAAAACCAGAACAAACTGAAAAGTTCCGTTTGGAATGAAACAAAAATTGTCATTGAAAAAGCCCAACACATTGAACTGAAAATAAAATGACTCCCCACCCACCCTGAAAAAGCATTAAACAAAATCCCATTTTTCAGTGGGAAATTTGTTTTGCAGATGAAAATTTTCCCCAGCTTTGACACACTGTGTTGCTTTGTCTGATTCTGCACAGGACTGTAAATGCCTTGGGGAAGGAACCACAGTTCCTTGTACATTTGTACAGTGCCAAGCCACCAAGGTGGTCCCCCTTTGTTCCCCTCCCAGCCCGCCATGGGGCTGGAGTGACAGCACCCAAGTCAGCAGCATTCCAGGGCAGCACAAGGCACAATTTCATAGGGTGCCATTATGGAAACCATCTTCTGTTTAGTTAAAAGTCCAAGCAATTAGAGCTCTGCAAAGTTAGATTAAAAAAGAGACAGCTCTATCGGAGACAGTCCATAATCCTTCACACCCAGCCTGCCAAGCCAGGCCACAATTCAGCAGGCCTTGTCTGGACTGATTATATTTCCTGAAAAATGAACAGTAACTCTTGTGGAGACGCAAGTTATGTTTCTGCAAACGCTCTTCCACACAAATTAAAGTATTAATCACCGTAACAAATATTACTACGAATAGTCATTTATTACGTTCAAGAAAATATACACCCTCAGAGCAGTCATTTCACACTCTGGGTCCCCCTAACACACACACCCACCATCTCCAAAACCTAGCAGACACAGGCCTTTTCTTCTGCTTTCACTGGTCAACAAATGATGTAAATGTACTCAGGAAAGTGGCTGCACCACATACCCCGTTCACCACCCAGCAGCTAAGGCATTGTTGCTGACTTTGCTGCTTACAAGCTGGCTGTTTGACTGCCCTGCCCCTCCCCTGAGAGCACTGCAAGCACTCTAACTTAAAGAGGTAGAAAGGGGGGAGGAAAATCAGCAGAAATCATTTTAAACCTCGTCTCCTTTTTGCATGCAGACGACGGCTTCCAACTCAGCTGGTGACTGTGTCTGACAGAGCCCAGGAGATGCTCCTCCAACCAGGCCCAGTTGCAGTCCCTTCGCAGACAGCAAGCACCTTGTGCACATCTTGAAGATATTTCCTTTGGGGAAGACCAGCTTCTGTGCAGGCGCGAGTGTAGCATGGTGAGGCCTGGTGGGTTGTCTCCAACATTTTGTCTGCTAGGGACAGCACTTCACCAGCGGCTTCATGCGCAAAGTGTCTCCGAGGAGTCAGCGTTCAGAACAGCTTTGCCATGGAATCCTCTAGTGAGGCTCGTGACTTACTGTGGGAAACAAAGAAAGAAGGCGATGGATAGTGCTCTCGCTGTACCCCCAGATTTCTACAAGACAGGGCTGCAAAACGCCCTCCAGCCTCACCCATTGCTTTGCGGTAGGTTTTCCATATCACCACTAACAGAACTCCCCTCTCGCTCCCTCACTGCAGAGCATGTGTGAACTCAGCTGCATATTCAGCAGCCGTTCCCTGAGCAGCGTTTCCATCACCGCCCATGTACAGAACGAGTGGGCATTATTAAACAGTGATCTGTGGAGGGAGCGGGAATGGGTCAGAAATTCATGGTCAGATCCAACAGGAGAACTCTGCCTTTACAACTGCTCGTGCCTGGGAGCCAGGCCCTAATCCCCACTCGGCCACGGACTCAGTGCATGGCTCTGGGCAAGTCATTTAGGTTAAAATATTTAAACTTGGGTGCCTGAAGTTACACCTCTAAATCTATGCACAGAGCCATGAATCCAGGGCCTGATTCTTAGAGCTGCTGAGCCCCTGAGCCTCCCAGCAACACCAATGACATTACACCAAAGTGAACTTGGCCCAACATCTCTTGAAATACAAAATTTGTAATGCAAGTTTTGCCTCTCCTCACCATATCTCTGTTAAGCTCTGCCATACGTCAGCCTGCACAAAGCTTACGGGCATGACTCATGGATGCTTCACTGTCCATGGCATTTATTTATATGCTGCTTCTCATGCAACCCCCTCAGAGGGCTTTGTGGTGTGGCTCTTCCAAATACATGACAGTAAACAAGGCTTCCTCGACTCCGCCAACCCCGATACCCAGTGCTCTGCTGGCACGGGGGCAGCCGCAGGGAGTGAAAGAAGGAGAAAAAGAAGATTCAAAGGAAACAGACAATGCCTCAGCGCAGCCTGGCACTGTCGGGGTAACAGCCCTGGGCTGCTGCCCAGGGGAATGTGTCCCTGGCATTGCCTGCAGCAGACTGGTTTCTCTGACTTGTTCTTGCAGTGCATCCCTGTTAGTGCTGACAGACAGCCCAATACTGATGGGCCAAAGAGTGGCAAGTTACTGCACAGCCCGTTCCTCCCGAACAGAAAAAAGCCCTTTTCTCACTGCAGAAATCACTAAGGAATAAATCAAGAGCTGCTGTAGTAAACAAGCAGAATTACAATGAGCTCATTTGGGGAAGGCTCTGGGTTATCGGCACTGTGTGATAATGTTAGACCTCCTGCTCCAGAAGACCTCTGATGCAACGTTGTCTCCGCAAGCTGGGTCAATACTTCGCTGCTGGTGTCAAGTGGCAACTTTCTGGAGTTTGACCTTGCTGGAATTTACTCTTGGGAGGGGGAACCAGTCCATGAAGTTCCTAGTAGTATAAAAGCAGATGTAAGCACTTTGTTGGCAGAGTTCAGCAGCAGGGAAGTCTGCAGTTGATCAGTTCTGCCTCACCAGTCACTGCAGTCAACAGGAATGACTGCAGAGGATTTTTGTATTCCTTCCCCCAAATCCCCCCAAAAGAAGATTTAAAGAAATCAGCTGAGCTTCGGCAAAGCTCCAGTATAATGCAATAAATCTGTGCGATTCGTGCAGAGGGGAGCTGAACCCGTCTGGCCGGGGAATGGCCAGCAGGAGCGGAGTGTGAATTTGTAAATGAAGAACAAACACTTGTGCTGTGTGAAAATGCTTTAGCACAAGAACCACTCGGACTGTGGGGCCTTACTGGTGTTCAGTGGGCTAGGAGGCAGGCAGGAGGCTGCAGGGAGCATTTCCAGTGAGGGCATCCAAGTACCACCCATGGCCGTGTGAGTGGAAGCTCGGCTGTGTTTGGCACTGACCTTCCTGCTTTGTCTGACACGAGGAAAGCGGATCTTCTGAATGGCGCTAATGGCGTTCTCCGATTGCCAAGAGTAGCTAGGGTGGGGCACTGGGTAGAACAGTACAGTGCAGGCAGGTGTCAGCATTATCAACACAACTCAGTCCTGGCGGGCAGCACGTCTGCAGCTCCTGTGCTGGATCCTCATGCAGCCCCATCCTGCCACACCACCAGCTGCTCCACTAGGTATCTCGCGCCATAAGTTCGTACATCGGCACAGGTCTGCGAGCAGGGCGAGAGCATCTGATGGTGTGCCATGTAAAGATCGTGTGTTTTATTGGCATATGCTTGGCATGGCTCTATTGCTTGGGAGAGGTGATGCCATGAGTTATGCAGCCCGTCCCAAACCGATGCCTAGACGCCCTCCACCATCCTGTATCTGTATGTGCCAACTAGCTACGGCTGCAATGTAACAGAAAGAAATATTCGACCCCCTCATCACACAACTTCATTCAATGCACACAGCCCATCTGGCTGGAGCCTGTTTCGGATGCTCTAATTTCATTGTTACATTACATGCTACTGAAATAAAATGGTATCACCTTCTCCCTCCATATTTAGTTGA
This sequence comes from Chelonia mydas, assembly GCF_015237465.2. NCBI lineage: Eukaryota > Metazoa > Chordata > Testudines > Cheloniidae > Chelonia > Chelonia mydas. The sequence goes on from NC_057856.1 coordinate 31,936,244, forward strand.
AACCAGGTCACTTGGTGCAGGTTTTCAATATGTTTTCCTTTATGATTAACACTCTTGGGGCCCTTGCTCGCTCTGTTATTCTCGTCAAATGAAAGAGCAGCTCCAGCTCCTGGTTAGATTTGCTCACATTTGAGCGGTGTCATGTGGTCAGTAGCCCATGGCAATACACTAAATTAAAGGCCTAATGCGGAATCCTCCTACAAGCCTGACAACTAATGAATTGAAGGCTTAAGGCCCCAGAGGACCTGCACTGGGATGAAGCCACTTCATACGGCGCTCCAGCACAAGTACGGTCCCTGGGCTGTCATTCAGAAATAAAGAGTTGTTTAATTTTATTCACCGCAGGAAACAGAAACAACAGTATCTCCTTTAACTAACAGCTAGTTTGCTGGAAAGCCATGCAGAGAAGATCCATCTTTACAATGATCCCCCAAATGCCCCTGGAGCATGATGATTCTATTTAGTGCACTGTAGGTACAGACAAATAAACTCCCTGCTTGCTTTCAATTAACTGTCTTTGAGGCCCTGGTACAGAAAAACAAACTCTCTTGTTTACGATCAAAACGACGGCACCTCCCCCAGAATACAAACATTCTGCCGGGCCATTACCCAGCTAGAACTCTCCCCCTTTGACTCCAGCCAGTGGGCCACAGCCTACACCAAGGAGACTAGGAGACAACTTCCCCAAAGTCTGCAGCAATTCTTCACTTAGAAGGAGCCGGTTGACTTGATTTTCTTGTCTCGATGTTCTCAGGACATCAACATACTCACCTATCTAGGGGACAAATCACCAGCACAAAAGGATCAGGAGGCCTCCTGCAATGGTGTGAGTTTGGGCAGCCACTTTCTGCGCAGCCCATTGCTGCTAGCCTTGTGATTGCCTCTGAGAGGAATGGCACGCGTCTCTCCTGTTCTTTCCATTGGTTTCCATGTCTCGCTCTCTCCATGATGGAAATGGCAGTGAGAGTCCTGTCAACTGTTCAGGTTCCTAATGCAAACTGATAACAGCCTGGCTGAACCAGCTTTACGAGCCACTGCTGCAGCTACCCTGTAGACCGAAGGGTGGCCTGCACCCCGGCATTGCTTCCTTTGCCCCTTCATGAGTCTTGTGCAGTGCTTCAGTCCAGTGAGCCTGGGCCACATGCTGGCTGCGCAGTACATATGAACATAGACAGTTCGTGGTTGAGCACCTTAATCCCTGTAGGGGAAGTTACTGCCCTTCAGCAGTTGATCTGTGCTAATCCCAACTACACCTCAGGAAAGCCAGAGACCGCTAGGACCATCCTGCATCTCCGGCTTTAATACTCAGCCACACAAATCTCTTCTTTCCACCATTATATCAGAAACACAGATTAGGAGCTGAGGGTAAACACTGGGGCTAATGCACTGCTCTGAAACAGGTCAGGTGGAATCTTCACCCTGGCAAGGTTCAGCCTGCTGTGTCAGACAGATCTGGCCCTGCAAGCATCAGGCATGTCGCAAGGACATGTTCCCCAAGAGCCCTCTCCTTCCCCCGCTCCCCACGTCCTCCCACACAGACACGAACTAAGCTATTCTTCTCCAGTCTAAAGAAACGTGAAAACTGCAGCTAGACAGTGCTAGCTCTTCATAACAAAACCCAAACAGTCAGATGGTTTTTAAAGCAAATGTAACAATGGAGCTGTCTGAACACAAACAAACACACACACGCACACACAGTTAGTTTGGGAGTTAATTTTATTTTCTGAATACAGTATTTACAACACAAAATTGGAATTTGTAACGTCCCTTTCCCACGAGAGAGCCGAGTGAGCGCTATAACTGTATAAACTCAACGATTAAGAACAATTAGCTGCATACACGTAGCTCTTCAGTCTGCTTGTAAGCTCTAGTACTGACTAGGAATTACGGTTAGTAGCAGGCAGGCAGCATATTCTACTGCTGAGAAGCATATATGGAAAAATTCAGCCCAACAGCCAGCAAATTCTCTTCAGCACAAACGAGGACAGAGAATAGCTGGGAATATTTGACCAGCGAAGATTGTTCACGTGTAATGGAGCTGTTTCCTTAAGGGCCTTCCATCCTCTACCGTCTACATGTTCTTCAGGGAAGCCCCAAAGCTGGAAGGCTTCCAGGGAAAAGGAGCTCTCTGTTCCCCCATAGGAGAAGGCGGGAGCTAGCTCTGGCAGGCTTCACTTACGTATTGGCACGTTGCCCAATGCAGTTTTCGTCACGGTTTGGGGCTGTATCATTTGGGGTTTGGAACGTGATACGAAATGGCAGTCAGAAGGTATTTATGAAAGGAGTGGGAATTGTGAAAGGTCCAGTGTCAGGACAGTGGGTCAGCCTGACCTGGACTTGGATGGGGGAGCAAACTCAATGTCAACAAGAGGCTCAGAGACCCGTGGGTGGGTCGGGCTTTGTGAGACTAGCCCATGTAGCAGTAAAGCTGGCTTCGTGGAACCAGCACCTGGCAGTGGTAGGCCAGGAGGAGCAGACTTTGCAGAACCAGACTTTGGAGCAAGACCTGGTGGCGCTGACTTCACTGGCCTTCGGAGCAGATGGACTCCGAAGTGCGGGCTCCTCATGCCTGGGCAGTGACTAGTGGGACAACCACACCCCTCCCATGCTCCCGGGCGTTTGCTCATTCCATTTGCAATGAAAGCAGATGTTTTATTTTATTTCTCCCAAATAAAAGCTATTTATGGATCGACATACCCAGGGCTGAGTGTTTTAGGGAAGGAATACCTCTAAAGGGGATCAGGTGGTTATATTTTCAGTCCCTCAAGCCTGGGAGTAGAGAGGGTTCTATGGGAGGGCTTGAACTCATCATTTTTCGTGATTTAGCCCCTAGACCTCACTTGAACCTGGCGCTTGCTACTGCTACCCACAGCTGGCACAAGGATTATGCTCACATTACTAAAGAAGGGTTCCAGATGCTCTTTGAATCTACAGATTTCCAAGAGTTCCATTCACTTTATCATTTGTTCTGTTAAACAAGAACACAAGAACGGCCATACCGGGTCAGACCACTGGTCCATCTAGCCCAGTATCCTGTCTTCTGACATTGGCCAGTGCCAGGTGCTTCAGAGGGAATGAACTGAACAGGGCAATTTATTGGGTTATCCATCCCATGTCATGCAGTCCCAGCTTCTGGCAGTCAAAGGCTTAGGGACATCCAGAGCATGGGGTTGCATCCCTGACCATCGTGGCTAATAGCCATTGATGGACCTGTCCTCCATGAAGTTATATAATTTTTCTTTGAACTCTGTTATAGTTTTGGCCTTCACAACATCCCCTGGGAAATGAGTTCCACAGGTTGACTGTGCGTTGTGTGAAGAAGTACTTCCTTTTGTTTGTTTTAAACCAGGTGCCTACTAATTTCATTGGGTTACACCTGGTTCATGTGTTATGTGAAGGAATAAATAACACGTCCTTATTCATTTTCTCTGCATCAGTCATGACTTTATAGACCTCTGTCGTATCCCCCCGTAGTCGTCTCTTTTCCAAGCTGAACAGTCCCAGTCTTGTTAATCTCTCCTCATATGGAAGCTGTTCTAGACCCCCTCATCATTTTTGTTGCCCTTCTCCGCACCTTTTCCAATTCTAATATATCTTTTTTGAGATGAGGCCATCAGAACTGCATGCCATATTCAAGGTGTGGGTGTACCATGGATTTATACCGTGCCATTATGATATTTTCTTATCATAAGAATGTCTTATTATCTGTCCCTTTCCTAATGGTTCCTAACGTTTTGCTAGCTTTTTTGACAGCTGCTGCACATGGAGTCGTTCTCTGAAAACATCACTCAAAGAGCTTTTCCTTGAGTATGTGGATTTAGATCCTATCACTTTGTATGTATAGATGGGATTGTGTTTCTAATTTACATTACTTTGCATTTATCAACAGTTAATTTCATCTGCCATTTTGTCACCCAGTCTTGTATGATCCCTTTGTAACTCTGCAGTCTACCTTGGACTGAACCATCTTGAGTAATTTTGTAGTGTTTGCAAACTTTGTCACCTCACTTCACCTCACCTCACCCCCTTTTCCGGATAATTTATGAATATATTGAACAGCCCTGGACTGAATACAGAGCCTCAAGGAACCCTGCTATTTATCTCTTTCCATTGTGAAAATTGACTGTTTATTTCTCACTTTGTTTCCTGTCTTTTAACCAGTTACTGGTCCATGAGAGGATCTTCCTGCTTATCCCAAGGCTGCCTACTTTGACAAGGTCCTTCATCAAAGACTCTTAAATAAAGGCTTTCTGAAAATCCAAGTACACTATATCCACTGGATCACCCTTGTCCACATGTTTCTTCAGAGTCCCCAAAGAATTCTAATAGATTGGTGAAGCATGATTTTCCTTTACAAAAGCAATGTTCACACTTCCCCAACATATCTTGTTCATCTATCCGTCTGATAATTCTGTTCTTTTCTATAGTTTCAACCAATTTGCCTGGTACTGAAGTTAGGCTTACTGGCCTGTAATTGCCAGCTTCACCTCTGGAAATTTTTTAAAAATTGGCATTACATTAGTTGTCCTCCAGCCATCTGGTACAGAGGCTGATTTAAGCAATATAGGTTACACACCACAGTTAGTAGTTTTGCAAGTTCATATTTGAGTTCCTTCAGAACTCTTGGGTGCATACCATCTGGTCCTGGTGACTTATTACTGTTTAATTTATTAATTTGTTCCAAAACCTCCTCTAATGACATCTCAATCTGGGACAGTTGATCAGATTTTTCATCTAAAAAGAATGGTTCAGTTATCAGAATCTCCCTCACGCCCTTTGCAGTGAAGACCAATGCAAAGAATTCATTTAGCTTCGCCGCACTGGCCTTGTCTTCTTTGCATGCTCCTTTAGCACCTCAGTCGTCCCCAGTGGCCTCACTGACTGCTTGGCAGGCTTCTTGCTTCTGAAATACTTAAAATAAATTGTTGCTGTTAGTTTTTGTGTCTTTTGCTAGTTGCTCTTCAAATTCTTTTTTGGCCTGCCTCATTTCATTTTTACCCTTGACTTGGCAGGGTTTATGTTTCTTTCTATTTTCCTCACTGGAATTTGACTTCCAGTATTTAAATGGTGTCTTTTTGTCTCTAGCCACCTCTTGTACTTTGTTGTTTAGCCATAGTAGTGTTTTTGACCTTCTTATTTGTTTTTTTATTAATTATTATTATTAGTTGAGTCATACACATAGTTTGTCTCCATTTTTGTGTTTTTTAAAAGGTTCCCTGCATCTTGCAGGCATTTCACTCTTTTGACTGTTCCTTTTAATTTCTGTTTAACTAGCCTCCTCATTTTGTGTAGTTCCCCTTTTTTTAATTTAAATGTTACTGTGGTAGGTTTCTTTGATATTTTCTGCCCTACAAGGATGCTCAACTTCATTACATTATGGTCGATATTACCGAAAGCTTCAGCTACATGCACATCTTGGCCCAGCTCCTGTGCGCCACTGAGGACTAAATCAAGAATTGCCTCTCCCCCTGTGGGTTCCAGGACTAGCTGCTCCAAGAAGCAGTCATTAATGGTAGCTAGAATTTCTCTCTGCATCCTGTCCTGAGGTGACATGTTCCCAGTCAATATGGGGATAGTTGAAACCACACTTATTATTGGGTTTTCTGGTTTTGTAGCCTCTCTAGTCTCCCTGAGTATTTCACAATCACAGTCACCATCCTGGTCAGGTGGGCAGTAGTATATTCTGACTGCTATACTCTTGCATGGAATTTCTATCTATACAGCTTTTGTGGTACTGTTTGTTTTAAGATTTTATACTATGTGTGACTCTATTCTTTCTTTCACTTACAGGACCAGACCCCCACCAGCACCACTTACTCTGTCCTTCCTGTATATTTTGTACTCTGGTATTGTGGTGTCCTATTGATTCTACTAAGTTTCTGTGATGCCTCATTGAATACCAGGCACTCATGTTCACCCGTCTTAGTATTTATCCCCTTTCTTTAGGAAAGGTGCATGAGGACTGGAAATGGGAATGGCAATATCGGCTAATAGCCAGCACTGGGCGTAATCATTGTCCTAATGGCCAACCAGGCCCTGACATCCAGAAATGTAAATCCAGTTTATAGCACATAGTTCTGTATAAGATTTCTCAGTGACAAATGTAGCTATTTATATGACAGAAATGAGTGTACACAATGGGGTCACGAAAGCTTTGTGCTTAACTCATGTTAACATTAACATTTTTATTATACTAGTAAATAATATGTTTTGTTCCTGTTTAATTTGGAATCAATATGGTGCCTCTGTTTAATTACACTCCCCACTTCAGCAGGAAGCTGGGGGAATTGGTTTGTCCTCCCTTTGCTACATTGCAGAGGGGAAGGAGTTTGTATGCAGGATTCAGAGAGCCCAGGAGCACTGAATACCAGTAGAAAAGAGTGGCCCCATTAGACAAATAGATGTACTTAGTGGGGTCATTATTAACTAAGCAAGCTGTGTGAAGAAAGGCCAAAGACACAGTTACCCTTTACTGCCTGTAAATAACCAAATAGTCAGCTCATCTAACAAAATAATGTGTCTGTGCACATGTGTGTGGTGTGTATGCGTGAGCACAGGAGGGAACATGTTAGATACTCTGAAACAAGTCTTGGGAGAGATTTTTGAGTCATATTTCGAAAACAAAAACTACTCGATGTCTGACTGATACTAGGAATTAGTATCCTTTTCTCTAATTTATAGAACTCCCACTTACAAAGAATACAGCTGTTCAACTAGGGTTACTACAGTAGTTGCCATAAAAAAGTCAACATTTGCTAGCAGCAGATAGATTGCCATTTCCTGTTTGGGGCAGGAACCTGAGTATGAATAGATTTGAGCACACTCTGGGTGCACTGGAAATAAATACTAATAAACTGTGCTAGCTCACATATACTTGTGAAGTAACTGCTCGCAGTTGCTGCCTTGTAAATGGCAACCACTGGACATGCTTAACTGGTGGCAGTTTTACACATGCTTTTCCATTTCTTGGGAACGTCCAGTGAGCAGAAACAAGAAACTCTGCATCCACCGTTACTGAAGCCAGGGTTGGACCAATACAGGAAACTTTTCTGTAGGTGGCGGAAGAGACAGGCCTTAATATCCTGTTGCAGAGGTGATCATTTCACAGCCAAACTTTGGGCAGAAAGGCACGTCTGACCTTCCTCTTCCCTCTACAAAGCAGGTCTACCTGCTCAGATCACATCCCATGCACAACAACTCTTCTGGCTGCGCCCTCAGAGCTCATGAAGCCACCTGAACAGAAAGGCAAGACTCCTTTTAGCTATCAACACAGCGTCAGCATGTGCAGACTGGGGCTTGACTGTTGACTAGAATGCCTGATGCTTTGCTCTGACCCCCGGGATGGGCTCTGCTTTAGCTGGGCGTGGGGAAGAAGAATGGTATGGAGTGGATGTTTGTGTGTACACACATGCTACTGACCGCTGTGGAACGGGGTATACAAGACCTGCTTATGTGCCTATCTCAGTTCCCTCTAGGACTCAAGTGAGCATGTGAGCACACTCCTGGGCTCCTTTGTTCGTTTAAAATATCCCATAATATCGTCATACAGAAGTGATGGTCAAAACCAGGGCTTGCTCACAGAAGGGCGACCCTGTGGATCCCACAGAGCTAAGACTTATCACACTCTGGGTATATGGGGATGTCACATACGGGGCAGCCCAAATAGTGTGACTTTAGTGGGAAGTACAGATATTTGACCCATTCAGTCAAAAAGCAGATGCCAAAATATGGGGCTCAGTGCTGAGGATTAGCCACTTGAGACTGACAGAGACTGCGACGTATTAAATCACAGCCATTTCTCCTGCCTATGAATAAGTGAGAAGACAGATTGTAAGTTTCACTCTCCTCTCCATTTATAACGACAAATCATTCGTTTCCATCGTGTGAAGGGGGTGGGATTAGGAGGAACACTAGAGGCTGAAATGTATTAATTTACTTGATACACTGTATAAAGTATGAGCAATTTCAGGGCAGGCTCCCCAAATACCAGCTCAGCTCTTCTTCACCTGGACCCAAAGTGACTACCCTGTCTGGTTTTGTTTTAATGTCCTTATCTCTAGTGCTGGCATTTTAGAATTAATTTTGTTCCTAGACAGACTTCAATGTTGTTAATTTTAACACACTCTGAGCATTTCTTAGCTGAATCTAACATAATTCCCCAATTTAAGATACGTTAGATAAAGACAATTGTGAGTAGTATTGGCTATTTCTGTGAACGGCAATCCAAATATATTCCCCCTAATTTAATGTCCTGTTTGTATTTTATCAATAAATGAAGTTCTCAGAACCACACTTAAATGGAAGCAGCACTATACTCTGGTAGACAAAGCCAACGAAAAAAAAAGCAAACACCCCACCTCATCTCGAGACCAAAATGTCTTGTTGAAAAGAATTCCTTGACTTATTGTTCTCTCCTCTTGGCTGCACTTGAATATTAAATGTTGTATTAATAGCTCACTCTTAATTATCCATGAGTAATGTACTACAACCAGGAAATTAATGAAGGGAAGCACCAGAAAAATGAAAAAATCTCTCACTATCACAGATACATTTTCAATCACTCTCTGGCAAAGGCAGACATTTGAACACAACTGGGTCTAGGTCTCTGGAGTATGGCAGGGATTTACAGCTGCACCCCAGTTGAAAAGGCACCCCACTTTGGTTCAGAACTGTTTACTTTAAGAAAGGGATTAGAAGAGGGGACAAGACAAAAGTATATAAAAAATGAATGGTCTAGAGAAGGTTGATCAGGAGCTTCTTTTCTTCTTGTCTCACAGCTTAAGAACAAGAGAACACTCAGACTGAAAAGTGGGAAATTCAAAATGGATAAAAGGAACTATTTTTTCACAAAATATACAATTAAGCTGTGGAACTCATTGCCACAAGAAGTCACTGAGACCAAGCATTTAGCAAGAGTCAAACAAGGACTGAACATTTATATAGATAACAAGACTATCCAGAGTTATAACAGTTAGTGTGAACATACATTTTGGAAGAGCTACTAAAGCCCTCATGCTTTGGGATTTAAACTACTCTCTTGCTAAAGGGAATAAGAGGAGGCCTGGAGCAGGTGGGGGGCCAGATTACCCCACATCTGTCTAATGTAAGGTTTCTTGTACCCTCCTCTGAAGCACCTGGTGCTGGTCTCTGTCGGAGACGGGACATTGGCGTGGGTGGAGCTCAGAGCCCAGACGGATCTCATCCAGCAAGCCCTATGTTCCACAAAGCTCTGTAGGCAGTTACATGTTGTGGGGAGGTGGGACATGGTCAGAGAGAAGGGAGGACAGGTTTTAATCTTCAGGAATGAGATTTCTCAATTGCCAGGGGCAATGTGCAGGTGAGAAGAACACATCCTTTCTTCCTCCTCTGGGCATCTCTACCACTCTGCCGCTGGGGCATGTAAAATGAAAAGCCACTGGAAAGAGAGCCCATCACAGGGATCAGGCAGCACAGGGGGAATGATGCTGGTAGATGGGAACGTCAGAACATCACAAATTCAAACTCCCTCAACCAATTAGGAACATTGTTTTAATAGCTGAGAGGTGCGGACCCCCGATTTGAGAAACCTGATCAGGTGCCCACCCAGAGAAGCAAGACACATAGACCTGCATACCCATATATCACCTCCTATGGTCAATGCAAAAGCTGAACTGCCGCGAGATTCCTCTGTGTACAGTGCCAGCAGAGGTGATGAGACTAACACTGCAGTGTGAATAACGTTAGTGTGCTCTCTAAAGCAGCATCTACGGGATCTGTTTGCAGACAGCTTGTGTATCTTTTACTGTAGTGCTGGGGGAGCCATTCAGAAATGGGGTGCCTTGATAGGACAGCCACATTCTGTATCTGGAGCAGCACTTAATCACATAAATACTCATTTTAGGTGTCCAAGTACTCATATGAGCATCCTATTAATTCACTCATGCTTGAAAATCGAGCCCTGTAAGAGATGTCACCAATGAACTATACATATACCATATACTGTACATATTATCACTCCTAATGTATTGACCTACTCTAAGTATATTTCTCCCCACAGGACACAATATACCTCTCAAATTACTGTACCTCACGCAAGAGGTAGCACACCTGTTCCTCTTCACATGAGCTCAGTTCACAGGGGCATTTCAGGGTCGATAGAAGCAGCGCAAAACCCTTCCAAACGATGTACTTTGTAATACCAATGTGAAAGTGCTCAGATACTGTGGGATGGCTGCAGCATTAACAGATAGCTAGACAAATCTATATTTTCAGTAAGACACTCTCCAGTGAAATAAGCACGGTCCGTTTTCTGGAGCACTGTCTGCATTTCTGGCTCTTGGTTTAGACACAAATGAGAGCTTGAGATAATCAGCATTGTGGGAGAAGTACAGAATAGTACTCCTTTGATGCATCTATTTGGGCATTAGGCCATAACCTCAGCCACGTCTCCCTCCCTAGGGCAAGATCTGAAGTGACAGAATTAAAGTCCTGTAACTCTGATCCAGTTGTGATTTGTTTAGCGTCTAATTGATGGAACTGTTCATCTCAGGGAAGAGCAGGGTTAGCTGTACTCTGTAAAAGCAATAAGAAAATTAACATGGCCTCACTGACTTTTATGAGCTTTTTCTGGCAACATGTACGGGGCCGTATAATGCCATTTAATGACGCCAGCCAGCAGGGCCAATTCTGATCCCCTCACTTGGAGCCCCAGTGGCTTGACGTGGAACCACCACTTATGTCAATGGGCTTTCCAAGGGTGAGGAAGGGACTCAGCTTGCAAAGGGAAAATCTCACTTCTTTCCATGCTGACTGACTGTGTCTGAGCAAGACATTCGTGAGAGGGCCTTACCTGAGAGGAAGTTCCAGAGGTGGTGTTATCCAGACTAAGAGGGAGCTAACACTCACACGTGATCCGGATCCCAATAGATACTAGCCAACGCTCACGCATAGTCTCTATGGATAAAATAGCATTCACCATGGTGACATACTCACTATGGCAGCAAAGTGGTTGGTCAACAGTGTCAAGACTGGTATGTTCCAGTATCGTATTGCTTACTTAATGGTTATTGTGCAATCTCAAGTCAGAATATTCCCATTCCAAGCATGAGCTGAGGTCGCTACCAGAAGAAGTGTAATGGGAGCATACAAGGTCACGTCAAGGGCAACATAATCTGGAGAGTTCTCTGCTCTGCAATGCAAATTTATTGGAACTGTGGTTTAATACTTGAAAATAATCCTCTAGTGGACTGTAATGCCCTACCACCCGGTACTACAGATGCCTTAGAGAGAGAACTACAGATAGTTAGGTCCCAGGCAGACTGCAAAGAGCTACAAAGGGATCTCACAAAACCGAGTGACTGGGCAACAAAATGGCAGATGAAATTCAGTGTTGATAAATGCAAAGTAATGGACACTGGAAAACATAATCCAACTATACATACAAATGATAGGGTCTAAATTAGCTGTTATCCCTCAAGAAAGAGATCTTGGAGTCATTGTGGAAAGTTCTCTGAACACATCCACTCAGTGTGAAGTGGAAGTCAAAAAAACTAACAAAACGCTAGGAACCATTAGGAAAAAGATAGATAATAAAGACTGAAGATATCATAATGCCACTATATAAATCCCTGGTACGCCCACATCTTGAATACTGTATGCAGTTCTGATTGCCCCATCTCAAAAAAGATGCATTAGAATCGGAAAGGTACAGAGAAGGGCAAGAAAAATGTTTAAGAGTATGGAACAGTTTCCGTATGGAGAGAGATTAATAAGACTGGGACTGTTCAGCTAGGGAAAGAGACGACTAAAGAGGGATGTGATAGAGGCCTATAAAATCATGACTGATGTGGAGAAAGTAAATAAGGAAGTGTTATTTACCCCTTCTCATAACACAAGAACTAGGGGTAACCCAATGAAATTAATGGGCAGCAGGTTTAAAACAAAGTACTTCACACAACGCACAGTCAACCTGGGGGCTTGCCAGGGATGTTGTGAAGGCCAGAACTATAACTGGTTTAAAATAAAGAAATAGATACGTTCCTGCAGGATACGTCCATCAATGGTTATTAGTCAAGATGGTCAGGGGTGCAACCCCATGCTCTGGGTATCCCTAAACCTCCAACTGCCTGAAGCTTGGAGTGGACAACAGGGGATGAATCACTCGAAAATTGCCCTGTTCTGTTCATTCCCTCTGAAGCATCCGGCACTGGCCACTATGAGAAGACAGGATACTGGGCTAGACCAACCATTGGTCTGAGCCAGTATGACCCCTGTTATGGTCTTATGTTCTAGAATATAGCATAGAAGCATGCCAGGAAATCAATGTGCCAAGAAACTATGACTTACGAATTCTCCCACAAAGAGCTGGAGCACAGTCAGAAAACACCAGGCTGCTCCTACAAGCAGCCTCTGGCCATTCCTGGTGCAGGAACTGCAGCGTTCACTTTAACAGGTGCAGTTCAGGAGTTTCTCCAAAGGAGTGAAACTGCTAAGTGTCTAATTAAATATGTGCCTCCCATCACTGGAGCTCTGCAGCAGCCATGAATTATGCAGTGGCTCACCTACATGTCAGCAGGATCACAATATTGATGAGTTATCCTGTGTGTAATCTGATAAAAACCAAGATAAACTCAGCAAAAATGGAGTGTAATATGATCCTTTCCTTTCAATAAACAATTTCCAGCACTGTGTTCTGATTGTCTCTTCCGTATTCGTCTCTTCCTGTGCTCTCTTGTCACCTTAGGCAGCCTAATGTAACGGCTCTTCAATATGGCCTAATACCGGAATGAATAAACAGCCAAGCTGGCTGCATTAACCTACAAGCTGTGAGACAGTGCTGGGTGTCTGTTAAATACTACCTGGGGGATATTTTCATGCCATATGGAATTAGAAGCTAGTGCTTTCAATAATGCCGGTGCATTCCACAAGGTCTGCTTTTTGGCATTTAGATTAATGCTGGAGACAGGGAGGAAGAGGTTGCCATGCCTCACACTGACTCCCTCTTCTCAGTCTGAACAAATGACGGATGGCAGAGTGCAACTCCCACTTGGAAATGCTTTCCAACACTCCTTCAGACCCTGCATCCTGACTCTGGCTTCCAGTGCAAGCCGCCTGCTTTATAACCCCAATCCAGATGCTCTTAAAACTCCGGGAAAAGTGGGTCACTTGGGCTCCCTCATTTTCATCTAAATGCATCTTTGCAAGAAATACCTCGAGAGAGTGGGGAAAAGATTTGCCCTTGTCGGTGATCATCGGGGCACAGTAGTTAGAGCAGAAGGCTGGGCGCCAGGAGAGGTGGCTTCTAATCCAGGCTCTGACACTTCCCTCCTCTATGGTTATTTCCACAGCTGCGAAGTGGGGATAGTAACACTTACTATGCCTGACTCATCTGGCTTTGAGATCTTCCCGGGTCAGGCACTCTATGCAGGTGCTAAGTTGTATCACTCTGCTCAGTCTTGGAAAAGCTACATTAGTCTGTTTTTAAAAAGAAAAGAAAAACTTTCCCACACTGTTTAAGGAGCACTTGTGACTTTCCTTCCCAATGCCCTCTTCATGCCAGCCACAGAGAATTAATATTTTGCTGAATGAAGGGACCAGCATAGTTTTCTTGGTAGAAACAGAAATAATGGCTGAAACATCGAGATAAAGGGCTCCCCAGTTAGTTGGCCATCGGTTTTTGTAATCTTTACGAGAAAGGAAATAATTCAATCTCAAAGCTGAATTGTAAGGAGCAGAACACAGTCTGAACTTTCCTTTTCCTTCAGCAATTTTCCAGAGTCTAGTTGCCTTCAGAGAACAAATCTCGGATTCCCTTTTTATTTGTATTTTATTTTATTTATTCCGTACGCTGAAGCTGCAGTTAGCGGCCTCACTGGAATACATTCTATTAGCAACTTGTCCTGTTTTAGCCAAGAAGTCAGGGGGCCGGATTCTGGTCTCACTTGTGCCACTGTAAATCAGAGTTACTCCACAGGAGAGACAGAATTAGGCCTGAAACACTTAGTACAGTCTGAAAAACAGCGACACTGTGTCCATCCCAGGAGCACAATGGGCCTAGTTCAGCTGCCATCGCATTAGCTCCATGGACTTCGATGAAGTTGCTTCTGTTGCAGGGCTGTCTGCAACAGCACCTTCCCATTGCAAACATCTCTGCGCCCCATAGTTGGGCTTCTGCCCTGGGTATGGCACTGGGACACACTGGTGGATGATTGCTTCTAGTCATGGGTTGGGGCAAATGTCCATGCATGTGCTGGTAGACCTGTCAGCAGCACGGGATGATGAGTTGCTGCGGACCTGCGGGAGTCTCTGTGAGGCGGTGTTGGTTGTCCCTCTCAGACAGAGCCCAGAGACTCAAAATGGCAGCTGCTCTTCCCCCTTGAACTTGGCTGTGGAGCCATTCGCACACAGCTCTCTCCTCTCACCCACCAGAGACATGAAATGCCTTGGGGAGGTCATGCCATGCTGCGGGCTCCTGGGGCAGCAGCTGACACATGGCATGTAGCTCTGCCTCTCTTCCACATCAGCACTTCGCCCAGCAGCTGATGGAGGAGAGCCCGAGGGGAAGGAAGGAGCTGGCTGAAATAAGCCTTGCCAAGGCAGCAGTGATATTGGAGTGAAGTAGGACACAGCCTGACGGAAGGTGTGTGCCCTCACATTGCCGGGAGGATCACAGTCTTTGCAGCTCCTGGACTCCTGAATGCATCCGATGAAGTGAGCTGTAGCCCACGAAAGCTTATGCTCAAATAAATGCGTTAGTCTCTAAGGTGCCACAAGTACTCCTTTTCTTTCTGCGGATACAGACTAACACGGCTGCTACTCTGAAAGCTAGACTCCTAAATGGTCTTAGAAGCCAGGAACTCCACAAGGAACTTTCCTGGCCCTAGTGACCAATCAGCTGTCAAACCCAGGCTTGAGAGCCACCACACACCAGAGGGTGCAAAACGTGGTAGCCTTTCCTCTGAGTAACACGGGAGTTGCCACCCCAGTCTCCCAGCGCTCCGTGCACCTCACAGCTCCCTGCCCAACACAGGACCCACTACAAGGGCCTGATCCTACTCCTGTCTGTCTCATTGTATGCTGCTGGCCTGCCAGGCCAGTTATAGTGCTCTGGGATGGCTGAGTTAACAGCACTGAGGTGACCAGGGCTTGGGCTTTCTCAGTGGCTGGCCTGCAGTAAAATCATACACAGAAGTTCCCAACAGGCCAACAGTGCGCACAGCCAGCCTTCCCCATGTGCCTTTATCCTCCCGCTCAGCCTCCGGAGCCACGAGTCAATTGTCACTTTATGCAGACGTGCCATTTCACTAATAAATCACTTCAGTGTGTGAAACCAGCATGCTTTCATTGCATTGCAAATCCTACAATACAGCCAAAAAATGGATATTACCGTGAGCTAAACACACACTAGCAAATGTCTGTCTGGTGACATGAATGGCCGCGATACAGGGACCAGAGCACAGTCTGACTGCTAATCGGCATGCACATCCCAAACAGATTGCTTGTTCTTACACGTTGGCTTATTAGAATGGCTCTCACATATGGAGTGTATTAAAAACCTGGAATCACCATACAGTCAAATAAGAAAATGTTTCGCTTATGATGCCCCAAAAGACCAAAAAGATCATAGATTCCCAGACACCTGTGGACGGAGTCTGATTCCACCTGCACTGAAGTAAGCCCAGGGAAACACCACTGAAGCTAATGGAGTTATGTTGGATTCATGGTGGGGTGAGATCAGGATCTGGCTCCTATCCTTTAATACAAGCAAGCAACAAAAAGGAAATACCTCATTTCCCACAGTCCAGTACATATAAGCTCAGATACACTCGGGCCAAGCGTGTGCTGTCTGCAATGCTCCCCTGTCAGAGCTCTGGTTAGCATTTGGGTTTCTTTGCCATGACCGTTCATATCTGAAAAAGTCATCAGTCTGCCTGTTCCTTCACTTAGAAAAAAAAAGGTCACTTCAGGGCTTGTGGGGGTTTTAAATAGAGGAACGCTCTTGATTTTTGACATTGTGCCCCAAGATTATAAAATGCTGTTCAAAACCAAGACCAGTTGTCACTGCTAATAAAACCAGAACTCACGTGGCATGGATGTTATTTACCTCTGTTAATTTATTATTGTACCTGGCTATGCCTGCAAATAGTGCCTTATGATACTGCGTTTCTCCCTGCATAGATGTTCAGATACTGATTTCTCCCACCAATGCTGAAAGTCTCTCCAGTAGCATCTTGAACCCTGCCCCTCTGCCTTTGTGTGTATTTATTTAATTGATGATGTTTCCAGGTGACATAGTTCCTTTTCCATAATTTTTTACTTACAAGTTATTCTGCATTTGTGAATTTTGGAATTAAATTCATGACAAAAGAGTACAATGACATTCTCCCATTTTCACACTCCTATCTACTCTGTTTGACAACTTCCTTCAGAGATCAGTTTATACAGTTGTCTCTTCTTTAAAAAATAAAGGCAAAGTTGTTTGATTCTGAACAGATTTTCAAATCAAGAGGGTTTTGCAAGGCTTCAAGAGAAACATTCTGCTCTAGCTTCATACTGGTTCCCTCCCAAACACGACCTTTGACTCATCTTCTTACAAAGTCAGAAAATTGTTTATTGGCAGGTTGAACAAACAGGCACACTGCTAAAAGCCTTCAGAAAGGCTGCCCTAAAACTCCCTAGTCCTTGTGATGAGACAGTAACAATGAGTAGGTGATGGGAAAAATAATCTATGCTAACATGTTAACAAGCTCTCTATGCACACAAACCATATGAGGGCTGAAAACAAGCTGGGAAACTTTCAGCCCAATGGGTCCCTTTTTTTCAGAGCTCGCGGTAGAGCTTATAAAAACTTCTCCCCTAAAGACTATGGTATTCCTGCTGTGAAACTATAGCACTGCGTTTCGGAAGAGAAAAAACCGACTAGAAAACAAAAATAATATTTTACTCAACACTTGCCACTTGATATTTTTAATTTTATAACCACCGACAGAGCTCTGGAGTGTCAGCCTTTGCTGAAGGAGGTTATTTCCTTCGCCTTCTATGAAATATGGTGTGGTTGCTGTCATTTCCACTGCTTTTCCAAGTGGAAAAAAAGCAGACGGCATTGAGAAGCACCTCATGGAAATCTTTGAGGCTGTGTATTTCTTTTTTCCTTACTCTCCTTACTTACTGGTCAGTTTTCAGAATGGAGAGAGGTAAATAGTGGTGTCCCCCAAGGGTCTGTAGTGGGACGCGTCCTATTCAGCATATTCATAAATGATCTGGAAAAAGGGGTAAACAGTGAGGTGGCAAAATTTGCAGATGATACAAAACTACTCAAGATAGTTAAGTCCCAGGCAGACTGCGAAGAGCTACAAAAGGATCTCTCAAAACTGGGTGACTGGGCAACAAAATGGCAGATGAAATTCAATGTTGATAAATGCAAAGTAATGCACTTTGGAAAACATAACCCAGCTATACATATAAAATGGTGGGGCCTAAATTAGCTGTTACCACTCAAGAGAGGGATCTTGGAGTCATTGTGGATAGTTCTCTGAAAACATCCACTCAATGTGCAGCGGCAGTCAAAAAAGCGAACAGAATGTTGGGCATCATTAAGAAAGGGATCGATAATAAGACAGAAAATATCATATTGCCTCCATATCAATCCACCGTACACCCTCATCTTAAATACTGCGTGCAGATGTGGTCGCCCCATCTCAAAAAAGATATGTTGGAATTGGAAAAGGTTCAGAAAATGGCAATAAAAATTATTAGGGGTATGGAACAGCTTCCGTATAGGAGAGATTAATCAGATTGGGATTTTTCAGCTTGGAAAAGAGATGACTAAGGGGGGATACAATAGAGGTCTATAAAATCATGACTGGTATGGAGAAAGTAATTTACCCCTTTTCATTACACAAGAACTAGAGGTCACCAAATGAAACTAATAGGCAGCAGGTTTAAAACAAACAAAAGGAAGTATTTCTTCACACAATGCGTACTCAACCTGTGGAACCCCTTGCCAGAGGATGTTGTGAAGGCCAAGACTAGAGCAGGGTTCAAAAAAGAACTAGATAAGTTCATGCAATCGCTATTAGCCAGGATGGGCAGGGATGGTGTCCCGAGCCTGTTTGCCAGAAGCTGGGAAAGGGCGACAGGGGATGGATGACTTGCTGATTCCCTGTTCTGCTCATTCCCTCTGGGGCACCAAAGTTCACATTTCTGAGTCACCCGGAGAAGCTGCTGTGAAGAGATTCTATAGAACGTGAGACAGGCTCACTCAGCTCCATCCCACAAATGACGCGGCTGATGACATCATTAATCAAGGACATTCCCTTTCTCAGAGGGTCACTCAAGGCCCGGGCAGAGGCAGGAGAGGAGAAGATTTTAACAGCGAGGCAGAGCCTTTAATGATTACGTCAAGAGGCCAGTCATTTGTTAGTCTCCTTAGCTGCCAGAAGAAAAACATCAGGTCTGAAGGAGCGGAGAGTTCCATGTTCAATGTCTCCTGGCCCCTCTGGAGCCAGGCTGTGAGCAGAACCACGACCGGGCAGTTCATATAGGGAGCTCTGAAGGAAAGGCAGCACAGGCTCGGCGCACACCTTCCCCTCTGCTGGAGACACTCAACTGACTCTCTCCACAGGGAATTCAGCCTTCCGGGGCCCGAAGGTGCGAGGCAGGCAGCGCCAGCGGGAACAGCAAGAGCTGGATTTGTGCTCTCCACTGGGACCAATACTTGACAGGGTTCTCCCCAGCTTTTTCCCTCTTCCATACTGAACTGAAGCCCGAGTCGTCGTCGTCTTCTCCTGCCTATTCCATCCGGCCAATGGCTCCTTGCTGCAGCATCACAGATGTGTCTGCCCTCACAGACGGCGCTCACAAAGGCTGGGGCCCCGTCAGAGCCCTGTCATCCACCCGAGGGCTGGGTTGGAAGGGAGCACCAGCCTGCTGAGGGTCACTCCTAAACCCATGTCTCCTCAGACACATCCATTCTCTGCCCAGGCCCTATTCCTGTTTTCTTACACTGCTCTCTTGTGAACAAGGGAGCTATCGGGACAGAGGATGGAGGCTTACAGAGGGCTGTGCCAGGGGCTTAGCTTTCCTGGCACCCAGGCACAGACTCTGTGTGGTGTCCAGCTGGGTGCGCAGCTCATAGGAAACAAACTCATCGCACTACGAGTGCCAGACTCTGCACTTGCACTGCGCTGCATCAAGTGCCACGGCACGCTGAGCTGGCCCCTCGGATTGGAGAGCAAGGTTGCAGGACAGGACTGCACGGCCGCCTGCATGAGCCTCGCAGCGATCTGACCAGCAGCAACGTCGAATCCTCCTGGGTAAGCCAGAGTGTCTGCAATTAAATTCCACCTTCATTGGTGGGTCAGTCTTTGCCGGATCATTACAGATAATGGAAACAGCCCCAGACTGTACATGCAATGGTCACTTTATTCAGTATTGTGCCACTTGGCAGCAGAGACCAGGGCCCTCTTGGACAGGGTTACAGGGCAAAGCAATACCGTCTGGTAAGAAGGGATACTTTCATTTCCATGTGGTGAGAATCCAAGGAGATTCTTCAGCGTCTCTTTCCCTCTCTCTATATGCACCAGCTGTGCCTTGTCTGGATGAGAGATTTTGTACAAGCACATAGGGAGGCCAGACCCACAAAGGCAGAAAGGAGCCAGGAATCTAGAACTGCCTCCCCAGATGTTCTCAAAACACTGTGCTTTTGCTGAATGCACCTTCAGACTTTGCTGCTGGAAGATGCAGTGAAATCTGAGAAGATTATAGACAACTAAACTCTGCTTGAGACATTCCAACCTGGATTGACAGCATCCTGGAAAATACACATCAAGGAGCAATCCTGCACTGGCTGTGGCCGAATGGTCTTCCCCATCTCTGACCCTGCATTACCTAATTCTGGGAATAGATTGGACGGGGAACTATTTTTGAAACAAACAACAAAAGCAAGACCCACTTTTCAGCTTTCCCACAAAAAGTACTCTGTCATCATGTGCCCATTCACCTGCGCAAAGATGAGATGACATCTCTGGCTAAAGGCCGACAGCTCCGCACCTCCTTGTCACTTTTAACAAGAAAATAATCCTGTGGAAACACTTGAAAAACAAATCCGTGTTGACACTCCTCATCTGCTAGGTACGTTTTATGAAAGGGAAGAAATACTGCATTAGCGCTTGACCTCCTTACCTTTACGACATTGGAGGAAAATAAAGAGAGAGATGCTCAAAAAGCTGATGCAGGAATAATGAAATAATGAGACCAGGCGGCATGCGGAATGCAACAACCAGCTTGCTCTCAACGAAGCCTCTCAACAAGTCAAGACAATCAGTGGCTGTGAGAGCCAGTAACTTCCAGGGGGAGACTGTGAACTAAGCAAACTGTTGGCAGGTGAGGCTGTGTGCACCTGATAGACAGCAGACCTGAATAGCGCATTATGTTACTATACAAAAATGAGATCTGCGATAGGTCCTAGAAAGGCCAGAACCATCTATTGCCTACGGCCTATCTGCAGTTGCTAGCCATTTGTTTTTGTCTCAGTTTGCAGACCTTAGGATTCACCAGGACGGTTTGTGGTGGCTTGCCATGAATGTCTCTTTGTTACTGATGGCCTGGAGTTCTGGTGCAATGTTTCAGGTCAGGTGTCAGAGCAGAGGTGGGAAGCAGAGAGCTAGGAAGGACAACACAAGCTGCTGCAGCATGCATCAGACCCTCCAAAGGCCAGCATGGCTCACCACATGCAGGAGTTGGCACTGAAGGGGCAGATAATCCACATCACCCCTGGCCCAAACAAGCCCAACCTGCTAGGTCTCACTCCTGGGGAAGGGGGCACCCTCAAGCCGAGATTCAAGTGTAAGGGGACTGTTGCCCCCTTACTAACATTCAGTGGGGTGTTTTAGTTGCTAGCTCACAGTACTAAAAGGGGGAAGGGTCGATGGGGAATCAGGATGGGGAGGCTCGATGGGGAGAGGCCAATGCTCCAGGTCAGCCTGAATGACAGGATGAACAGGCTAATCAGGGAGTCAGGAGGCCAGGGAGGTCCCATCCTCGTCCTCATGTGAGCTGGAATTGCCTGGGTCAGACAGAGTGGGGCCGAGCTAAGGAGAAAGCAGGGGCCTGAGCTGAGCTGCGGAGCAGAGCTGGGCCAGATCCAGAGGGACCAGAAAAGCAGCCCAGAGAGAGCAGACCCTGTCCTGGGAGCAGAGCTGCAGCCCCAAAGCCAGAGGCACAGCCCAGAGAGAGCAGACTTGCCCTGGGAGGAGAGCTGCAGAAACCAGAGCCAGAGGGGCCAGAAAAGCAGCCCACGAAGCAGGTCAGTGCTGGGAGCAGAGTCACAGAAGTAGCCTGCAGAGCAGACCTGTCCTGGGAGCACAGCTGAAGCAACCAGAGCCAGAGGGGCCAGAGAAGCAGCCCAGGGAGCTGGAGGCAGAGCAGCAGCCGTGCTGAGACCGAGTGGAGCTGGAGCTGGGGCTGGAGCAGTTCAGAGCCGGGTATCCTGAGCAGCTGGGGAGAGCGAGGGGGACCCTGGCCAGTGGGCCCAACACAGGGAGACACCTCAGCCAAGAGGCTCTGCAGGCCAGACTCGGAGGGGGATTGGTAACCCCGACAGGGCGGGGGCGACACAGGGCAGAAGGGCCCTGCCACTTACAGCCTGAGAGCGTGTGGCCACCACCAGAGCGAGTGTCCGACCCACAGCATCCCTGCAGCACAGCCTGGGCCTGAGAAGGGGCCTGGGACTTACAAGGAGCAGACTGTGACCTGCCCGGACATTCCAGAGACGCTGTTTGTGATGTTCCCTGCCACAGAGCGGGGTGATGTGTTTCCTTCAACCTTTCCCATGTTTCCTTATTCTTTTTAAAATTAATTGTTGATTAAATAACTTGTATTTGCTTCAAATTGTATATAATGGTCAGTGGGTCAGAGAAGTGCCCACTGCAGAGAGAGCCCCCCGGAGTGGGGACACCCTAGCCCTTGTCCTAGGTGACCACAGCAGGGTTGGGGGTCGAGCCCCCCAGGAATCCTGGGCCCAGCCTTGTTGGGGTTACGAGGACTCTGCCAGACAGGAGAGTGGAAGGGGAGTCCTCAAGGGCAGGGAGGCCACTGGGTAAAGGAAGTGGGAGCGAGGACTCAGATCCTTTCGCTAGCCCACTTCACCGGGGTAGTGAAGAAGCCAGGAAAGTTCCCCACAAGAGCGGGACTATTCCCCCGCTTACACAAGTCTCTCCCATCTTGGGCATAGTATTGTACAGGGCACTTCGATGACACATTTCAAACCTGCCAAGCTGCTCGGCCCTGTGCACGAGGCTGTTCCATGCTGCAGTCTGCTCACATCGCTGCCGACTCCCTCTCGCTACCTTTGTCTTGTCATTTCACCTGAAGCGATGGCTCCTTTTGCTGCTGTCTGCAGTTCAGCTCTGGGGCAATGCAGTTGCTGAGAGGACACCTGTGTGCTGACCCACGCTTCACTGCTCAGGAACTGCCCCATGGTACTTTCACCTTCTCTCTTCTGTTGCTTGCAGACAGAGCCTCCTTCCCTGGCATTGCCAGCTGCTGCTTTCAGTCCAGGCACGCTGGGTTCCAGGGAGCAAGCCCAGCTCTGTTTTCGTCCTCCAGGCACAGGTTACCAGCGTGCTTCATCTGCTAATCACTCAGCCACCAGCACACGGCGCCCCCCTGGAGCACAGGACTCCCATGATTTTCAGTGTACACAGCACCAGCTGTCCCCAGCTTCCCCAGTCGGGCAGTGGGGCCTTGCTACTGCCAGGATATGCACCAGTCACTCACTGTAGGAGATGGAGACGCTCACAGAAATATTTCCCCATCGGTAGCCATCTGCATGTGCGATTACATTGTGACAAACATCCCTCTGTGAACAATGTGTAGACATGCAAAGCCTTTTGCCAGGTTCCAAGCAGCGCTCATTGTCACTCCTGGCTGGTTCCATTCCCCCCCCCAGGTCCATTTCAAACAGCCACCGGAGAAGCTGGTGCTGAGGAAGCCCTCCACTGCCTCGGCCAGACCCTCCTGGAAGGTAGCGTGGCCTGTCAGTTTAAGAGAGAGGCCAAAGAGCATGGCAGATGCTGAGTGCACAAGGAGACTGGCATAGAAAGGCAGCCTGATTACCACATGGGAACCTCAGCTGCTTTCATCTTGCAAGGAAACCTGAGGCCCCTCTCACTGGATCCACCCAGTGATTCTTGGAAAGGCTTCTTGCAACAGGAACCCACAGTTTGTGCTACATCATCCCCGGCCTAGAAACCCCTTCCAAGCTGATAACGCTCAGGAAAAACAGCCTGAGTAGCTAACCCTTCATCAAAGCCTCAGGTCCCGGAGCCCTGTGCAGTCACTTCATTGCTGAATAGTCATCATTACTCATTTCCTATTTGCTTGTAACAAGGTGTGGGTTGTTTTGGCTTTTTTGAAGAGTTCAGACTTGCTCAAATCACTCTCAGCTAAGGGGGAAAGCAGTCTGGGTGCATTGAAGCTTGCTATTTAGCAATGTAAACTTTGTTAGCGCGAACAACGAGGAGTACCTATTAGCACGCTGGCTTTCCGGCCCCAGAGAAGGCCCCTCAGCTGCAGGGGAACACACACTGCTCCAACCAGATGTCAGTAATGTAACTAGGAAAGGGGCAGGAAAGGCTCCTAGTGCCCCAGGCCCCCTGCATTCTCAGGGACACTATCATATAGGGTACGCCCAGCTGCTTGCTGCTGGTTGCCCCAGAGGGCAAGAAAACACCAAGAGCGCTGTGGGGAAATTCCTTCTCAAGCCCAGTCACTGTGAGTAGGAATTACCACCATTTAGACACCCAGATGCACTAGTGTCTTGACAGATGGTTCCAATGGCGTGTACATAATGATCCATTTTCTCTCTCTCAACCCTCGGGATTCCCGCCAGCCATCACTCCACTTCCCAAACTACTCCTCCCAGCAAACTAGCTGCGCCAGGCTCCCTCCGCTGCTGGGAGCAGTGTGACCTGGTCACGGGGCATGCACAGAACAGTGAAAGAGGGCAGAGTTAAGGTGCATGGCCTGTGGTGAACGGTAGTTGTGGAAATGGTAAGGTGTGTGCCTGTGGGGAAGGAGTAGTGAGTATCTACTGTTAGGCGGCTTCACTTTTCATTCTCTTGCTTTTGTGGGTCTGTGTCGAGTGCATTGTAGGTAGTGACCCTCGCTGCTTCACAGCCATGGCTTTTGTGACCGAGGAGAGGTCGTGCTGCTGGGCAGGGCTGGGATGTCTGGGAATACACGATGTGCGTGTGGAGGTCTCAGGATGGTCACTTTATTCGTACAGTTTCATTACAAAGACCTGCTGGAATAATGGTGAGGTGTATAAAAGCATTCAACCCAGTAGCTGTAGTGAACAATAAAGTATGACGCCTCCAAAAGCCCGTATTTAGTTCACCTGAAAACCATGATTATCCGCAGTCCTGTACCCAACAGGTCAGTGGTGTCAGGAAACTGGCATGAGAGAGACAGTGGGTGAAAGAAGGTGTGATCCAAGGAAGAACAGCCTTGAAGAAAGTGAAAATTATGGACTCGGGGAAATATTTGGTAATGGTTAACGAATAAGCCTGTCACTACAGAGTGCGGGGTCATTTGCCACCATCTCTAGTTCTGATTTTATTAACCTGAGTTGGCTAAGGACTTATTAGAAAACAAGACTTTGTGCCTTAATCCTTTTTACTTTTGGTTTTCCAGATGGACAGACCCCTCCGGCCCAGTCCAACGTGCGGCCCTCCCAGTTGCCTGGCAGGTTTTCATTGCTCCTATACCTTCTCTTAGAGCTAATCTCAGTGTGGAACATCTCTTTGCGGGGCATACAGACGATGAAGAGCAAGCCAAGAGAACTCAGTCACAGTTGGGTGCTGAGTCTGGGGGGTTCCTGCTTGCAGTAGCAGGTTATTGGAAAGCAAACCCCATGCATCTTCTACAGCTCCTTGGACTGCCCTCCCTGGAGCCAGGGTGTGATGCAGTACATGGGAAAGAGCTTCTTGGCCTGAATGCAGCTCAGTGGATGCATCAAAAAGAGAAAGGTTCCTCCGTTCCGAACTGACTCCCTCTTGTCTCTGGCTTGGTGCAAGCTGTGAGCTTGGGAAGATGGCAAAGAAGAATATGGAACTAATGGGCAGGAGAGAAACTTAATATTTCTAAGAGGGTAGAAAAGAACAGGACTGAGGGGAGGGGGTTGGTGGTGGGCCATAGGTACGTTAGTGCTGGATAGCACAATGTAGCCTCTCTTTAATGATCCCTTTTCAAAGTCCAGTTCCTGCCTTTCAACACAAAAGCTCCTGGAACTCTGCCCCTCGGCTCCCACCAAACCCCAGGTCAGACTGGCAGTTATAATTAGAAAAGCAGACAGTGAAAAAAAATCCAGCATATGTCCTAAAGCCCTGCTGAGAATAAGGGTCTGAGGAAAACACACAGGGGACTCTCTAGCACCGACTTTCTCAGTCAGAGGTTTCCTGTGTCCTCTTACCTGTATGCAACCACCGACTGTAGAGAGATACTTTGTTTAATAGGGTTCTGTGGGGATTGCAGCGTTAAGGCTATTCATAAGCACTGTTTTAGCAGCTTACCTAACAGTGGGCTGGGCACACCTAGAAACACTGGACGCTCTGCGTGTTGGAACGGCGAATTGGCTCGCCCATCAGTCTCAACTACATTCTCTCATTTTGGCTGTCTCCTTATTGAACCTTTCGGTCCTTTCCATGGGGAAGGAAACAAAAAGCCGGGGACACCTGTGTGATAGCAGGGAAGAGAGAGAAATTTTATTTTTAATCCAGTGGTGGAGCCTGCACAGAAGAGGCTGTCCTGTAGTCTGACTAAGCTCGAAGACACTTACATCTCCTAAAACCTTTACATTTAGCTCTACATTTTAGCTGTGCTTATAACTAGCAATGGGCCTTAACCATCATCCTAGATCCAAATCCCCTGATCTTTGGGGAAATCCAGTTCCAAACATCCTGTTTTGTCATTATCTCTATATACTGAATGCAGGTGACCTATTGAGGTCTCTTCCAGTCCTACACGTCTACGATTCTATGAATCAAACCAAGACTCTGGACCCCACCCTAATACCCCAGTTTTCCCTTGCAGCCCTTTTCTACATATGATGCTTTTACTTCATTTTTTGCCCCTATGGAGCATGATTTTAAAGTGACAAACACACCAGCACCCACACATTGTAACAGACTGTGAGCACTAGAAGCAAGGAGGGCGCTGGTCATGGCCTAGCACGAGCAGGGGCTCTGTGTGGCTGTAGTTCAGAGGTCTGAGTTCTGATGGGTACTGAGTGTATCTGAAAATGGGCCCAGCTGTGAAGACCAGCAGGATGAAAACTCATGGCTTTGTTTTTCACACTGTTAACCCATAATGGTAAATATGGGTTTGCTCTGCTTTTTTACTGGTTTGTCCCTGGTAAATATTAATTTTAAACCAAAGCCTTTACCCTGTGTAGTATCCTGACGACACACATCCACATACAGGCATGAAGAGGGAGCCCTCCTGCAGACATCGTTTCATCCAGCTCAGACACCTGGGAAAGGGAGCTTACAGCAAAATGAGAGATCTGCAAAAATCTTCTTAAAAGGATCGCTTCAGAGCTATTCCTCCAAAGGGGACTCTCCACGTTCAGATAGGGTGACTCCGCTCAATATACTGAACATTGAGACAATAGGGACCTGGGGTAGCACATGGAGGGGCTCTGCAGGCCCAACATGAACAGAGACTAGGACCGAAGACCGGAGGCGCAGTGGAAAAGGTAACTTCACTCAGAGCTTGGCTGCCCACAGAACTTGTACTTGTTTAACTTAATTATTGTTAAACAGATGCAAATCCTCGTGTGCATACTTATTTCCATTTAGGAGTGGCTCTTTTCAGTTTAGCTGAAATGATCCCTCATTGACGTAAGCTAAACCAAAAGCATGGTTCAAACTGAAATAAGAGTATCCACACAGCTTTTCGCACTTGTTTAACATAATGTGTGGTTTTACATTAACTTGATTAAACTGCTACCACTTTCTCACATAGACAAAGCCTCACATTCTTCTGCATTTATCGGAGGAGTTATTCCAATAAGTGGAGTGGGCTAAAGCTGGGAATTTACATTTCCAACCAACAGAGGGAAATGGAAGAAGCAAATGGTAGAAGCTCCATTGTTCGTATAAAACAACACAGGATTCAAAGCTAGGATACAACCTGCAGGGGTCAAATCCTGCAACAGCCTCACCTTGATATAGCTCAACAGGACTTTTCCATCTCCTTTTTTCTTATTCTATAACACAGGACACCTGTATCTCAAATTTAAGTTCTTTAAAAGCTGATCAAAGGAGAAATGCTTCCCAAATCTTCCTGGTCCTTAATGGCTCCCTTTTTTGTTAATTATTTCCTGAATTTGTTGGGCTTGATTCCCATTTCTCAGCAAGCACTTGTGCATCGGTACCCAAATAAACCAGCTCTATGTATTAACACATTCAGATGTCAAAAGTAAGGAATCCAAATGGTCCCATTACTTGCTGGGTAAAAATTACTATAAATCCTGGAGACTACATCACTTGTTCATAGAATAGCTAGCATGGGAGGCAACGTTTTGGAGCAATTTGTAAATTTCAGTCTCCGTTACAGAAGGTGGCAGTGTGTGCAACAGCAACTAGTAATTTCTGTTCTGAGTTACACAAAATGAAAGAAAGAGAAAGCACTGAAAGGCACTGCTCTGCAGCAGGTTGGAAATTCTAGTCTCTATTTCAACAAAGCCAATTCAATACATCCCAATGTGTCAAACAACAAGTCTCTGACACCTGCCGAGGCATGAGAGCCAGAGCACAGGGAAACAGCTTAGATGCCGTGAAAATGGAAGTTTCTGCAAAAGTTTGGGGTTTTCTGTACTGCAGCAAGAAATCTGCAATCCTAGCAAGATTATTCCCCGTAGTGACAGGTTTCCTTCCTCAGAGTGAATCAGGAGGCTAAATTCTCTTCTCGGTATAGAAGGAACAAAGGCCAATTTCATTAGTGTCAGTGGACCCTGTTTTGTTTCAGATGAGGCTGGGTAAGCAGATTGCTCAGCTGACTGTTGGCAGCCTGTGGATAAGTGGGACATTATCACTGTTCATGGAGTGGTAAGGCAAGGGGCTGGGGTCCTGCATACACGTATCTGGGTGTTTTGATCAATGTGTCACCAGACAGAGAAGCTACAGAAGTATGTTAGTTAACTTTGGTTCCTTGGTATGCACTAAGTGAAACATTAGGCAACTATCCTTAGACTTTTGTCCAAACCTCTCCCTTTCTTCAGATATGCAGGGCATGTGCCAGCACATTACAGAGTGATTCACTCTGGCCTATGCATTGTTCAAGGAATGTCACTGTCTGTTGGCTGGGTGGATACAGAAGAAACTGAACACCTGAAGTTGCATCAATACTAGAGAGAGGTTATCTGGCTTCAACGCCAGAGAGCTTCCTGCATCCCCTTCACACCAAATGGAATGCACTGAGTTCGTCTCTGGGGGGAGAGCCCCACGCTGTAGTGGGGTTTCCCCTTTCAGGGGCGGTTGTCAGACTGCAGTGGAAGAGGTGAGGTTCTTGTCTCGGGGTAGGTTGTCAGGGCGAAGGTTCCCTTCTTGGGGTAGGGTGTCACAGCTTACAGAGGTCACAGCAGCCTCTCTGTTCTCTAGAGATTAAGTCCACCGTTTAATAGTTCAAACATAAAATGCATATTTATTGGGAAGTAAAGTTGGCTGAGAGTAATGACATCCAACAGATGGGCCACAGTGTTTGCCTCAGGCTTAATTTAGGCCAGATATCAAAACAATACACAGTATCACTACCTGCCTCCACTCTGCCAGGACATCTGCACAGGACTCTGCATTAACTCGTTCCCAGGTGTGCCTGGTTTACCAACCTGGGGGGAAAGCATTTTATCCTACCCTCGTAGCAACACACAACACAGAGAAGCAGCAAATCCTGGTGGAGCAGATGCTGCTCCCTGGGGAAAGGGGGCTCCTTGGCACTGGAACGCATCTTCGGCCAGCTGTGAGGTAAGGATAGGATGGTGAGTGAGGCCCTGAATCAGGACTCAGCAGCCCTGGGTTCAGAGCTCAACTCTCCCGTGTGTGGCCTCGGGCAAGTCACTTAGGACCAGCTTCTCCAAGGAATTGACACCCATTGAAATCCATGCCTCTCTCTGTTCCCCTCCGTGGAAGGAGGACAGCCGTGCTGTCGCTCAGTGACGTGGTCAGCGTGGCGATGAACAGCAGCGAGGCACCAGTACATGAGTAACGCCGGCCATGGGATGGGATTTCAGGCTGTTGAAGCAAACGGTCACCTGGGCAGGAGGAGGCAGGGCTGGGATGCCAATGGAAAGCAAGGACACCGTGATGGGATGGGCACGTTCTTTCTTGAAATAGTCTGACATTTAATACTCCCCTTTATATGGGTTTTTGGTGGAACTGTTCCGAATGCAGGAGCTCCAGGAACCAAACTGGCCCAGTGAGGAGCCAGTACTCCTTCCTGGTGGCTGCTCTCTTGTGCTCCAGAATCTAAGCTCTCATTTCAGATCTTAGCCCTTATGTATGCAAGGAAACCTTCAAATGCAAACCGAATATAAAGCTTCCTACAGTCTAACACCAGTGCTGGGAACCATTCCTATCCACCTCAATGAAGAGTTAACTCTGACATCTAATCGGGACCATTTAAATGTGAACACTGTTAACTGGTTCACTGATAATCGAAGTGCAGGAGGAAAGAAGTGAGACAGCCAGAGTATGGAAATTTGCACAGTCAGCTCTGAGTGGTGTCTCACTTGGTGACTGCTTGGTGGCAGGAGCTTCGGTTGTGGGCAATCCCTTTTCCCTTCCAGTCTGACCCCGTGTGCAGCTTTGGTACTTGAGATGGTAGTTGTAGAACATTGCACCTGATTCTTTTTTGAAGTGCATTTAAGGACTTCTTGGTTTACCTGGGAAAGTTCATGAGCCAGGCACAGAGCTACTGCTACACATGGCTATTAGATCATTTATTTCATGGACTGTGCAAGTCCTGAGTGGAATGAAATGCAATACTCTTCCATGTAACGGGGGGGAAACAGCCAAATTACAATCAGGGAAGCTCGACAGTTATTAGCAACTACACTTGGGTATTCATACAAGGCACAGTTTATGACTCCACCAACAATGAACTTCCACTCATGGGCAAGTAAGCAGTGAAGAATCTATATGCCCTTATCTTCCATAGGCAGCAACCCCCAGCTTACTTCTAATACCCTGCACTAACTTGGTCTCAACAGAGCTCATCCAAGATAGACTACTGGAAGCATAGACAGCAAGACATCTGCATGGGATAAATGATTTTAAATTCCCATCATATTATTATGGCCCAGAAGAAACGAGAGCGTTTTGAAACCGAAGCAGGATTGTAGAGGGGCCCCTGAGGAAGGAAGCCCTGCTTGAGCTGTGGGTGTGAGAAGCTGCAGGAACACACAGGGTAGGGCAAAGTCCTCCAGAGCTCTGAGCAGAACAGTGACTAATGACTGCTGTCCATTGATGATGGTGGTGATGCGCCTTTCTGACTGGAGCAGCTAATCAAATTTCAGGGCCCTGGTGATGCTCCAGCTGAGAGCAGAAGTCAGGTATTTCTTTGATGCGGTTTTGTTTATTTACAAAGACTGTACAAAGTTCTGGGTCTCTGAACACAGCCAGGGCTAATAAGAAAAGGAGCAGTTTCTTACCTTGCAGCACCCAGCCTCTTTAGCCAACAGCCCTGAAAGCTCTCTGGCTTGTCCCAGAGTCACACTGTGCTTACAGGCTACTGCCGGGCTTTCTTGCCTTTTGCCTCTGCCGCTCTCTCTCTGGCCTTGCCTGTTCTCACTTTCTGTGCGTTCTTTCTTCCCATCCCCCTACCCAAAACAATAGGCAGCCAAAAGCTCTTGGGTGGGTTCACATACACACCTTATGCTTATAGTTATGGTAACTGAAGGGTGAGTTCACACCTCTCAATCGCAATGGAAATTTAACCCAACCCATGACAAGGCTTCACCCAGCTCATAACAATGGGTTTCAGTGAGGGCTTGTCGACCCGACACAGCCTTGTCGCTAAAAGTCAGGATGTGTAAACGCTCTTTGTCGGCACTTTTGCAAACAAAATGCTTCCAGCCCCGTAAGCGGCGTTCGCTGTGTCGGCAGGAGAGCGCTCCTGCCAACGAAGCCGCGTTCACACTGCCACTTGCATCGGCAAAACTTTTGTCTTTTGCGGGGGGAGGGGGGGCTTTTTAGAGTACCCGTGAAAGACAAAAGTTTTGTCGACAGTCTGCAGTGTAGACATTCCCTAAGACTTAAGGGGTGGATCTACACAGCAAGCAGTATCCCGTGGCAGTGAGGCTCAGGCCTGGTCTACACGAGGAAATTAGGTCGGTGTAACTACATTGCTCAGCGGAGTGGCACATCCACCCCCTAGCGATGCAATTACACCGCGATACGCCCCGCTGCAGACAGTGCTCGCTGCTGGGAGAAGTCTCTCGGGCGCTGGGGTACCTAGGCCAGCGGCAGAACCCCTCTCCTCGGCACAGGGAGCGGCTCACTGGAGCACGACAGCTGCGCTGCAGCAGCATGTTAAGTGTTTGTCAGGCCGGTGCTACAGCGCGAAAAGCAGCGGTGCAAATGCTCGGGCTGGAGCTCGCGCGCCGAAGCCCACTCCCCTCCCTCGGCTTTGGCTACGCAGCTATTTTTAGCACTGCAGCGCAAGCCCGGGTCTGTGGGTACGGGCTGTGAGAGTCATTGCTGCAGGCTCCTGCTTGCTGTGCAGACGTACCCGAATGGTGCACGGTGCTTGGGTGAGCTCTCTGCACGGCGGTGACACACCCTCACTACAGAGACACTGCAATGGTGAGCACGCTTCAGGCAGGCAGGCAGCAAACTGGGAACAGAAAAGCAAATATGGTCCTACAGCTTGTCGGACACTGGCTGTGTTTTAAAACCTCTGAAGCTGTTTCCTCTCATTTTTGTCCAATGGTTGTGCTGAACGACGACAGCACAGACTCTTTGAAATCCTCCAAATCATTTTCTGAGCCCAAGAAATCCTGCTAGGGAATGCACTGCACTTTTTGGGTGGCTGAGCTCATTCGGCACACAAGGCAAGCGATGATGACTCATGATTGCAGACCCTGCCTTGTTGCTCAAATAAGCTGGTGTGTTCATAATTAACTACAGAGCACTTGTTACATCTCCGGGCAGCCCTGGGTGTACGTTACAGCATTTCCTTAGCCTGTGAAACAACGTACAAGGATTATTTGGGGCCTGATTCTAAGCGCACTTATAGTGGGGGACTAGACTGGTCTCAGGTGCATTACACTGGGTATCTGTGCATTTCAGTCACGTTACTCCTGGTTTACACTGGTCAAGCACAACCAGAAACGGGTATTTTCTGAGGAATAAATACTTCTAGCTGTCAGAGAGTTACAGATATCAGCACCACTTGTTTGTTTGTTTGGGGGTGGAAAAACGCAGATTCAGTGAAGCCAAAACATTTAATGAATTTCTGTCAATTTTGCCAAATTGTTTCTTCAGATTTTTATGGAATTGGGGCGGGGGGAGGGTATTTTGTTTCAACATTTTCCAAATGGAATTTTCTAATTCCTTTGTTTGAAACAACGATGTGTTTCAATATTTTTTAAAATGTATTTAAAAAACTCAAAAACATTTTAAAGTAGTCAAAATTAAAATGAAAATCTGCATGAAACATTTCAATTTTCGCAAAACTAAATGTTTTGTTCAATTCCAAACACAAATTCTTTCAACTTTTTGATTTGTCTGGCCCTAAATTATTTTCTTATCTTTTGAAATTGCCAATGAACCCAACAATCTGTTATTTGCCAAGTTCTAATCCCCACGAATGTGCACAGCTTGATGACTGTGACTGCTAGATAGCCATATACCTAGATACAATGCAAAGTGATGTAAGGTTGCACACTGAAAGTTAAAGTTGAATGTGCAACCTTCAACTCTTTGCCTTTATGCCTTCTTTATTGATAAAACAGGATTTACCATAGAAATCAATCTAATGCACTTTCCTCCCTGTAACCTTAAATATAAATGTTGCTCTCAGATAATTTGAGAGCACATAATTAAACTCTGTATTTTAATGAATATGCACAAGGGGGCAGAGTTAGAGCTCTGCAGAGAAGCTTAATTTTTGCATTTCTCAACTTTTGAATGCTACACATTACGGCCCTAGTTGCCTTACCATGCATCTTTGCATTTAATTTCCTAGGTGTTTTTTTAAAGGGAAGAAGTTATTGAAACTGAGATTTGTCTTGTTTTAACAGGCACCTGGCTGGGATGATTTAGTGGGTGTTGGTCCTGCTTTGAGCAGGGGGGTGAACTAGATGACCTCCTGAGGTCCCTTCCAACCCTGATCTTCTATTTTTCTATGATGCTAAGGAAAGGCCAACTGCAGCTACCAGTGCCCAAACCTAGAGACTTACACATCTGTAGACTTAACAGGCACTAGTCAACTAAAGTGTGATAGGTCCCTGTCAGTCCTGCATGCTGTGCTGACATTTCCATCTCTGCAGATACTCCTACTAACCGCATGGCTGGTGAGTCTGCCAATTGCTAAGGCTGTCCAGCACTTCCCAGTGTAAGACTGTTTTGCGTTGTTTATAACTTTGTCAAAAGTTAACTGTTCAAGCAGAACTTTTCCATGCCAGTTGTTTACCTCCAGCTGAATTTCTATGGAAAATTTCAGCCAAAGCATTCCTGACATTTCTAAGAACACGTCAAAGGGGGTGGGGGGACATTATTTTGCCCATGATAACAAAATTCTGGTGACCTTTTCTCTAAAAAGGTCTAGTAGCCCTATGCTTTGGAGCAGGGACTTGAGTTATTTGGGTCAGGAATCATGTGCCTGTGAAAAGCTGCTCAAATGTGGCCAAGATATAGGACTTTGAAAAATTTCAGTTTGCATATGGTCAGAAGAGACTTCTTAGATTTTAGCCGCTAAATTCCCCAAGAATCCATCTGCAGTGAGCATGCATGAGCCTGGAGCAGGCAGGGAGAAAAAGGAAACCGAACCTGGGAGTTGAGGATAGTGGGTGAGATGGAGACTGGCTGAGCAAGGAGGCTGGAACTGGGATGAGACATGGAGACTGGGACTGGCTGAGCAAGGAGGCTGGAACTGGGATGAGACATGGAGACTGGGACGAGACATGGAGACTGGGACTGGCTGAGCAAGGAGGCTGGTACTGGGATGAGACATGGAGACTGGGACTGGGAGGAGAAACCAGGGGTGGGGAAGAGCAGGACTGGGACAGGGACAGATTGGAGGGGTCAAGCGTGGGAGGAATGAGCAGGAGAGTCTGCAACCATTAGAGTACACTCCCCTCCAGAGGATGGAATGCGAGATTCCTGATTCTCACCACACCTCTGCTTTCACCAAATGTCAGTGAAAACCACCAGCAAAGTGTCCCATGGCCTCTAGTGCCAGTCCACACTACTTACTACTGCTGTTAGTTACTTCATTAGCACATCTGGCTGAGGTCTGTGCGGTGGATCTCAAGGTTTCAACCCTGCCAGTGACCCAGCTGGGTGTCAATATAATGCCACATGCTGGACATTCTGTTTTTCCAGTTTGCCTTTTTTGCCTGTGGAACCTCTTGTGCACATGCATTATGATAAGGTCTTTAACTATATGAACACATACTGTTTTCCCACAGGACCCCCCCCGGACTCCTTCAGTGCACAGGCTGGACCTGCTCTGGGGATGAATCATAGATTCATAGATTCATAGATATTTAGGTCAGAAGGGACCATTATGATCATCTAGTCTGACCTCCTGCACAACGCAGGCCACAGAATCTCACCCACCCACTCCTGCGATAAATCTCTCACCTATGTCTGAGCTACTGAAGTCCTCAAATCGTAGTTTAAAGACTTCAAGGAGCAGAGAATCCTCCAGCAAGTGACCCGTGCCCCATGCTACAGAGGAAGGCGAAAAACCTCCAGGGCCTCTTCCAATCTGCCCTGGAGGAAATTCCTTCCCGACCCCAAATTTGGCGATCAGCTAAACCCTGAGCATATGGGCAAGATTCATCAGCCAGATACTACAGAAAATTCTTTCCTGGGTAACTCAGATCCCACCCCATCTAACATCCCATCACAGGCCATTGGGCCTATATATCATGAATAGTTAATTAACAAAACCATGTTATCCCATCATACCACCTTCTCCATAAACTTATCGAGTTTAATCTTAAAGCCAGATAGATCTTTTGCCCCCACTGCTTCCCTTGGAAGGCTATTCCAAAACTTCACTCCTCTGATGGTAAGAAACCTTCGTCTAATTTCTAGTCTAAATTTCCTGGTGGCCAGTTTATATCCATTTGTTCTTGTGTCCACATTGGTACTTAGCTTAAATAATTCCTCTCCCTCTCCGGTATTTATCCCTCTGATATATTTATAGAGAGCAATCATATCTCCCCTCAACCTTCTTTTGGTTAGGCTAAACAAGCCAAGCTCCTTGAGTCTCCTTTCATAAGACAGGTTTTCCATTCCTTGGATCATCCTAGTAGCCCTTCTCTGTACCTGTTCCAGTTTGAATTCATCCTTCTTAAACATGGGAGACCAGAACTGCACACAGTATTCCAGGTGAGGTCTCACCAATGCCTTGTATAACGGTACTAAAACCTCCTTATCCCTACTAGAAATACCTCTCCTGATGCATTAGCTTTTTTCACGGCCATATCACATTGGCGGCTCATAGTCATCCTATGATCAACCAATACTCCAAGGTCCTTCTCCTCCTCCGTTATTTCTAATTGATGCGTCCCTAGCTTATAACTAAAATTCTTGTTATTAATCCCTAAATGCATGACCTTACACTTCTCACTATTAAATTTCATCCTATTACTATTACTCCAGTTTACAAGGTCATCCGGATCCTCCTGTATGATATCCCTGTCCTTCTCTAAATTGGCAATACCTCCCAGATACTCTTTGTATCATCCGCAAACTTTATTAGCACACTCCCACTTTTTGTGCCAAGGTCAGTAATAAAAAGATTAAATAAGATTGGTCCCAAAACCGATCCTTGAGGAACTCCACTGGTAACCTCCCTCCAGCCTGACAGTTCACCTTTCAGTAGGACCCGTTGTAGTCTCCCCTTTAACCAATTCCTTATCCACCTTTCAATTTTCCTATTGATGCCCATCTTATCCAATTTAACTAATAATTCCCCATGTGGCACGGTATCAAATGCCTTACTGAAATCTAGGTAAATTAGATCCACTGCAGTGTTTGCAGTAAAGGAGGCTGTCACAGGACCTCTGGTTTGTTTGCCGCAGAAGTTGGAAAGTGCATAGAGAATGAGGCTGGGGAGTGCAGGTCGAGAAAAGACAGTCTCACGATTAAGGCAGTTGAATGTTGCCACAAAGAACTGGATTCTATCCCTGCCTCTGTCAAAGTGCTCCTATGTGATGCTGGGCAAGTCACTAACAACCAAACTTTACACAGGTGGTCCCTAATTTTGTGTCCTTCATTTTCTGAGTGCCTGACTTGAGACCAAGGGGTCTGATTTTCAGAAGTGCTGAGCGCTCATTGAAGTCAATAGTGAACATACAAAACACTACAGAATGCTAAGTTCTCCTCATCTTAAATTGGGCATCCAAAATGAGTCGATATTTTTGACCCTAATCTTTCTCTGCCTCAGTTTACCACCTGTCCTATGGGGATAACACCACCCCCTCGCCTCACCAGGGTGTTGTGAAGATAAATATTTGAAAGGCACTCAGCTATTACGGTGATGAGCCCCATAGAAAAACCCATGAGAAAATTAATAATCCTGACTTCAGAGCAGGGTTTGAACTGGGCACAGTAAATAAGGCCGGAAGCTACAAGCTGAATACAGAGCCTATAAAACAAAACATTGAATAGTTGCTCATGAAGTGAGCACCATCCAGCCTGTAAACTGACTGAGACAGGGGTCTGTGAAAAAAAAATGTCATCATGTAATTAAAGACTGTATTTAAGGCACATGCATAAGGAGGCCGAATTAAGGCTACCTTATCTGTGGCATTTCCTAACGTTTGATTATTTGACTTTGTAACCTTACTAATGTTCTTTTAATGTAGTTTTTTGTGTGCAGTAAAGTCCATAGGAGTTCAAATGGCCCCTTGCTGAGCTTAAACATTCGCAGCATTGAACTGATGAACTGCTATTCCTCAGCTCTGCCTTGGCTGTGAAACGACCGAGCCTGTTTCCTTCGAGCTTGGCTAGCTCTGTAGATTTTATTGAGACCTTAAAGTTATGAGCCTTTAAAGTTGGCAAGTTTTGAAGTGTGCAAACATGTAACTAGCTACATATGCATGCAGCGTGCAGGTCGCTTTAAGAACGCAGCTCTAAACTGAACCACATAATCTGCTGCACGTGCTCAGTGCACAGCTGTCAAAGAGCTGTCTCTTTGGTAAATCAAACCTCATTTTTCAAACTAAGCAAAGGCCAAGACTGCAGGTCTCACTTCCCGCGGCAGCACCTCTGCTGCAGTCTTGCCCCAAACAACATGGCGAGAAGCCGTTTAGCTGAGAAGTTCCATTTTCTTATCCGTTCTGAAGCCACAAATAGCTGAATAGATTTTTCTCAAACTTCCATTCTCTCATGCCCCACCCACCAATTTATTGTTGAGTAGAGTTCACACATGGAGCATTTCGAAGATGACTGATCCCTTTAGGGTCTCTTGCAAAGAGGGTGGGTCTAACCCAGGGAGAAGAGAGGTTTAAAAAGCCAGCTCCTAAACGAGCAGAGGAGCTCGTGAACAGGACCAACCAATGGGAGTTTTGCAAGGGAGTGTGAGAGCCAGATACACCCAACAAACATTCTCTAAACTTGGGCCAATAAACGCTCTCCCCTGCCAAAAATCAACAACAAAACCCGCCAAAACGTCCAACCAAACAAAAACCCCTGCGAGAGGAAAGAGAATGCAGGCAGAAGTCCAGCTACACACTTGGGGCTATGCAGTTTATTGCACTGAACGCAACATGGATGATTACCTGCCTTGTGGCTAGGTGGTATATGTGTACATTCGGTGGAAGCAACTCATGGCCCACAGAGACTGAGTACGGGCTCTTGAGACTGGAGTGGCCAAACTAGAGGAGCTGAGGGTGAAAGAAAGGTACACAGAGGAGACTTTCCAGGAAGCAACAGAGCGGTCTCATCCCCAGTCTGGCAGCCTCTGTGGTGCTGAGGAGGATGAAAGTCTCAGGGAAGGAGAGCATCAACCTGGAGGGGAGAGAAACAAGCCCATAGTTGGGACCCTCCTTCCTGATGACACCATGGTATCCTCTAGCACTGAGGATACCCCCATGCGGGAGAGAACCCCAGTTACCATGAAGAGTCAGATAACAGTAATGGGGGATTCAAGTATTAGAAGTATATATAGCTGGGTCTGAGATGACCAGGGATCCCGCCTGGTGAACTGCCTGCCTGGTGTGAAAAGTTGCAGACTTTGAGACATTTAGATAAACTTATGTGCAATTCTGGGGAGGAACCAGTGGTCGTGGTACATGGAGGTACCAGTGACA
The DNA here is from genome assembly GCF_015237465.2 of Chelonia mydas. Taxonomy (NCBI): domain Eukaryota; kingdom Metazoa; phylum Chordata; order Testudines; family Cheloniidae; genus Chelonia; species Chelonia mydas. The sequence goes on from NC_057856.1 coordinate 31,974,771, forward strand.
TGGGGAAAGGTAGGAGAGAGGTCCTGGGGGCCAAATATAGGCTGCTAGGTAAGAGATTAAAGGTCAGAACCTCCATGGTAGCATTCTCCAAGATGCTTCCACGTCCATGCACAGGGCCAGTTAGACAGGCAGAGCTGCAGGGTCTCAGTGCATGGATGAGACAGCGGTGTAGGGAGGAGGGATTTAGGCTTATTAGGACCTGGGAAACATTTTGGGAAAGGAGGAGTCTATACAGGAAGGATGGGCTCCACCTAAACCAAAATGAAACCAGATTGCTGGCATATAAAATTGTGGAGGAGTTTCTAAACTAAGGACTGGAGGAAAGCCGACAGGTGCAGAAGAGCACACAGTTCAGACAGACACACTTGTAAGGGGAGGGTTTGTTAAAGGGGATGCTCTATATCCCAGAGGAGAGGAGAGAAGTTGATAAAGTGCAGCTAGGGACTGAAGAGAAACAGTCAAACAAAAAATGTGAAATGACTCAAGAGAGTTAAGTCCAAAGCTGACTACAAAGAGTTACAAAGGGCTCTCACAAGTACCAGAAAATGGCAGGTGAAATCCAGTGTTGATAAATCCAAAGTAATGCACACTGGAAAACATAATACCAACTCTACCTACAAAATGATGGGGTCTAAATTAGTGGTTACCACTCCAGAAACGGACCTTGGAGTCATTGGGGACAGTTCTCTGAAAACATCTGCTCAATGCGCAGCAGCAGTCCAAAAAGTGAACAGACTGTTGGAAACCATGACATTAATGGGCAGCAGGTTTAAAACAAACATAAGGAAGCACTTCGTCACACAACGCACAGTCAACCTATGAAACTTGTTGCCAGGGCCTGGTGTGAAGGCCAAAATTACAAGTGGGTCCAAAAAAAGAATAAGGTAAGTTCATGGAGGATATATCCATCCGTGCTATTAGCCAAGTTGGACGGGCTGCAGCCCCATGCTCTGGGCGTCCCTAAGCCTCTGACTGCCAGAAGCTGGGACTGGACAACGGGGGATGGATCACTCAGTAAATTGCCCTGTTCTGTTCGTTACCTCGGAAGCATCTGGCACCAGCCCCGGGCAGAAGACAGGACACTGGGCTAGATGGACCATTGGTCTGATCCAGTGTGGCCATTCATATGCAAACTATCAGCACGTGAATGCAGGTCATTAGCATGGTGAATGTTCTGAAACTTACCCATAGCGAATGGTGTCAGATACGTGCACACGTTGGATACAGGAGCTGGGTCACTGTTAATGGACTATTTCATTACTATTCTACAAAAACAGCGTAGTAAGAAGAAAGGAGAAGGAATAAAATATGAAAACTTAGACAAAGCAGTTATTTTATCAGACAGTGGCATCCGTGGGCCTCAGCTCCCTCCAGGGGACAGTGCAAACTGCTCTTAGTATGTGGAGATATGTGGTGGGCTGTGGGGGAAAAGGGGATGCTGTATGCAGAGCTGAGTGAGGAAGGGGAGAGCAGGATTCAGAGATTAAGAAAGCTACAGAACTTGCATGGTTTGGTTGCACTGTTCTACCCCCGGGCCTCAATTCAAGATGCATTGGTCCAAACCGGGGCAAGTGCACTCCAGAGCTTCTCACGCTTTCAGTCTCTGAAGGCTGAGACCAGGGGCAGTCAGAGGCACCCAGCCACGTTCTGGACAACAGCTACCAGCATCTGGGAGGCTGGAGTGAAAGGTCAGGCCCGTGCTGGAGAGGGGTACCCGCTCCCAAGGCTACAGCTCTGATCGGATTGTTCAGAGTGCCAGCAGCTCCGAAACAAAGCCACTGACATGGTGACTGAACGCCCAGTGCTTGACTTGCCCAGGCTCCCCACCGCCGGGAAGGAGATGGGGGATGGACCCCAGGTGACGTAAACCCCAACCTGCCTCTTCCCCAGCTGGCTTTGCAATGACACAGCCTCAGCAAGGCCTCAGACAGAAGATTTAGGAAGCAGGCCTAGTGGTGTTGCCTAGCAACTGTGTACACTGAAGCAGTCCAGCTGCAGTAGCAGCTGTTGGCTGCATTCGTGCTCTGATGAATTGCACACTTAACTGGATCCCGAACAAGGCCGACCTGTCAGCATGTCAACACTGGGGCTCCTAATCTGTGTCTGTGTTGGGGACAGCCAACAGCCTACATATAATTGCAGGGAGGCGCATGCCCGTGTTCTGACCGTACAGAGACTGCTACTGATCTGAGGCCACAGTGCGGGAGCCAGGAAAGCACTGGAGCGTCTCCCCAGCTGCTGCGCGCAGCCATGGTGCCCCACCACCAGCGCGGGAAGGAGAGGGCAGGGATCGCAGCGAACGGAGATGGCCCTTTCCTTCCTTCTGCTCCAGGCTGGTTCGCTGCATGCTCTTATTAGAGAAGGTGCCAGTGGTGAAGGTTGGGGTCACCCAGGGAGAGAGCAGGAGGTTTTTATGCATTTAACACCAACTTTCAGACAGCAAGGAACCCAGTGAAGCCACAGAGAAGGGATTGCCTCGTCCTGAGGTCATCTGAGGAATATTTACATTGCTGGGTTATTCCCACTTTAAAAGCCGTTGTGTGTGTAATATCTCTTCTAGTACAGCAAACTTGCAGCCTGCCATGTGGAGATGTCGTGTCCAGAGCAAAGGTATGTTCCAAAGCCTCCCTGCAGCCAGATAAATACTGATAATACCTGGGGGTGCTGGGATGAAAGTGGCAAAGCTCTGTACAGACATTAGCCAGTTAAGATTCACAAAGCAACTGTGACGTAGGTCTGAGATATAGAGTACAGGAATCACTTTAACCACCAGTGAAATGCGGCTCCCTTTGAGGCATCATATGGCAACTGTTAACAGCGCACAGCCGACTTATCCAACGTATTAGAGTTTGCAGTAGTGTTGTCTCCAATATCCTGGGAGCAGCACACGTACAAGGTGGGGGAGGTCCTGTCTTTTACTGGACCAGCGTCTGCTGGTGGAGAGAGAAGCTTTCGAGCTACACAGAGCTGTGGCTTGAGCTTGTCTCTCTCATAAACAGACGTTGGTCCAATAAAAGATATTACCTTACCCACCTTGTCTCCCCGACATATTAGGCCAGGAAGTGAAGGTAAATACCATATCCAACTGAAAGTGAAGGGAGAGTTAAGAATGCAGAATTCAATTACACCAGAACAGCCTCTGACTGTTGCACAAGGTCACTGTGGCCACTAGACATCCCAAAGAACCAAAAGCACAGTTTTACATTTTATCCGAAAGGCCGAACACCAGGCTCCTGGCAGAGCAGAGCCATCCAGTCAGGTGGGAACAGAGGGACACAGAGCCCTGCACAGGTGAGCCATGCAGGTGCAGTCCCCTGGGCCGTGGGCAGAACATGGTCCTGCAGCTGAGGACAGTTAAAATGCCCCCCACTGTGTTAGCACCTCTCTGCCCCAGCAGCCAGTACCAGGTCAAGGGGGAGAGAAATCAGGTGTTTCTGTAGCAGAGAGTGAGTTGCTCTAAAGCACATTCCATCCTCTGCCCCACTCCAGCAGTCAAGTGAAAACTGGATTTCCAAAGCAAGAGGCAGGTCTCCTGATCGAGTGAGGCAGGGAGGAACCCAGAGACCTCTGCAAGATGCATTGGGATTGGGTGCAGAATAAGCCCCCGCTCATATCAGCTGGGTAAATGACAACTGTTCAGGAGATGGATCAGCTGGGGGCTGGTCTAGGTGGAAGTCCTCCTCAAACCCAGCTTCACCTCACTATTGCAGCAGAGGCTGGGTCGTGGATGACGTCCTCCCAAAGTGTCCTGGCCCCGGTTCTTACACAGTCTGTATGTGTCAGCAGGATGAGAGAGCTTCAGGGACAGTGAATTTCAGAGCAACAAAGGCAGAAGGAGGAGGATGGCAGAAGGGTTTGGAAGGGAACAAACAACTATGGCACATGGCTGCGGGTCAGAACCAACTGATGCCGGAACAGTGGGACCATGGCTGCAGGGAAGTGAGAGGTGCTAGGAGACGGACACTCCCCAGAAGGAAATCGCTGTCTTTTCTCACAGGAAGACATGGGGCCTGGGACTGCTTCTCCTACTAGCAAAGTACAGGCTCATGTTCTCCTAACACTTAAGGAGTAAATCTCTCCTACAGAAAGAAGCCGTGTGCTCGAGCACAGCAGGACACCCCACAGGCTGCCGTGGCGGGCAGCAACAATCATGTCAGTTATCGCTGGGCGGTGTTTCTGCTGCACGGAGAGGCCCCGCTGCCGGCGCTCCCTGGGGCTAACTTTCTCCTTGGCTTCTGGGCCAGAGCAGGCAGAACCCCAGTGTCTCTCAGAGGGGATGTTTAAAGGCTGGCGGCTGACCACATGGAAAGGCTGCGTTAGCAGCAAATCCAGCAGCACTTTGGACCAGTGTCAGTGTAATCAGGGAAGAGAGAGAAGGGCAGCCAGCACCTCTGACATTAACAAGCAAGCCACACCACGAGGCAGGCATGCTCCAGGCAGCTCCTCCCCACGTGCTGCCCCACAGCAGAGCCTCCCACCCCCACTGAGATACACACATTTCTATACCCATTCCCCCCACCATGCATGCTCTCTTTGACAGCACCCATCGCTGTCTCTCTCTTTGTGGCCCTCACCTCCACAGTCTCAGCACCCCACAAACACGAATGGATTACAGGCCACCCAAGGGAGGGAAGAATACTATGGAGGGGAACTGAGGCATGGAGAGATTCAGTGACTCGCCCATGGTCACACAGGGACTCTGTGGCACAGCTGGGAATTGAATCCAGATCTCCAGTGTCCCATCCAGTGTCTCAGCCACGTGACCATCCTTACGTTGTGGTCACAAACCCGCAAGAGAGACACCCCTGCATGTACTCCCTCCTCACAGTGCACCAAGCTCTCCCCACAGGGGTTGCGCTGGGCATCTGCCTCAAACCACCCACTCACTTGCCAAGCCACTGAACAACCATGAGAGCGCAGCGCCTGCCAGCCCCTCCTGCTCTGGGTTGCATTGGAACCACGGACCTAGAGACAAAAGGTTCACCTGGGCCTGGATAACTCCGTGTTATAACTCTGTTGATAACTCTGTTCTGCACCCATCCTCTGCAGTGAAGGTTTACAACGTTAGAGACAACATGAAAATACATGTGCACCCCCATCTTTGTGACTGTTCCTTGACATGGATAGCTGCTCACTGAGGAAGTTTCACATAGCATCCCTGCTACCCCCCATTACCATGTACGACTCAGACTTTCCTTTGTACCTGCTGCGTTCACCTCCTCAGCACGTGGTGTGCTGCAGCAGAGGGTTTCTGACCATTCTGGAGTTTCTGCAAGTATGACATCTAAGGCAGGCCAAGAAAGAAGCTGAAGAGCAACTAGGTAAGGAAACAAAAGCTAACAGCAAAAAAGTTTTAAGTACATCAGTAGCAGGGAGCCTGCCAAACAGCCAGTGGGGCCCCTGGACAATCGAGGTGCTAAAGGACCACGCAAGGATGACAAGGCTGTAGTGAAGAAGCTAAATTACTTCTTTGCATCTGTCTGCAATGCAGAGAATGTGAGGGAAGATTCCCACACCTGAGCCATCCTTTTTAGGTTAAAAATCAGAGGAACTGTCTCAGATCAAGGTGTCAAAAGAGGAGGTTTTAGAACAAAGTGATGAGTTAACCAGTAATAAATCACCAGCAACAAATGTTATTCATCAAAGAGTTCTGAAGGAATGCAGATTACATACCAGAATGAGTAGTTCTGCATTTTCTTATCTATCACGTAAATCAGCCTCTCTACCAGCTGACTGACGAGAGCTCATGTAACACCATTCTTTTAAAAAGGCTTCAGAGGCAACCCTGGTAGTTACAGGCCAAGAAGCCTCACTTCAGTCTCAGGCAGATTGATTGAAACTACAGCAAAGAACAGAACTGTCAGGCACAGAGATGAACACGATATTTTGGGGAAGAGTAAACGCAGCTTTTGTAAAGGGAAATCATGCTTCAACAATCTATTAGAATTCTGTGAGAGAGTAACAAGCATGTGGACACGAGGGATCCAGTGACTACAGTGTCTTTGGAGGTCCCTCATCACAGGCTCTTAAGCAAAGTAAACAGTCATGGGTTAAGAGGGAAGGTCCTCTTATGGATCAGTAACTGGTTAAAAGATAGGAAACAAAGGGAGGAATAAATGGCCAGTTTTCAAAAAGGAGAGAGGTAAATAGCGAGGTGCCCCAAGGACCTGTACTGGGACCTGTGCTGTTCAACGTATTCATAAATAGGGGATATGGGGGTGAAAAGTGATGTGGCAAAGGTTGCAGACAGTATAAAATGACTCAAGATCATTAAGTCCAAAGCAGACTGCGAAAGGTACAAAGGGATCTCACAAAACTGCGTGACTGGGCGACAGAAAGGCAGATGAAATTCCATGTTGACAAATACAAATTAATGCACATTGGAAAACATAATCCCAGCTCTACATACAAAATGATGGGGCGTAAATTAGCTGTTACCACTCCAGAAAGAGACCTTGGAGTCACTGTGGATAGTTCTCTGAAAACATCCACTCAATGTGCAGCAGCCGTCAAAAACGCGAACAGAATGTTAGGCACCATTAGGAAAGGGATAGATATGATATTTTCTATTTTATTAATGCCTCTATATAAATCCATGGTACCCCCACACCTGGAATAAGGCAGGCAGTTCTGGTCGACACATCTCAAAAAAGATGAACAGATTCAGAAAACAGCAACAAAAATTACGAGGGGTCTGGAAGAGTTTCCATTTGAAGGGAGATTGAAAAGACTGGGCCGGCTCAGCTAAGACACGAGACAAGTGGGAGGGGACAGGATCGAGTCTATAAGACCGTGCCCAGGGTGGGAAAAGGGAACAGGGACATGTTATTTACCCCTTCACATCACACAAGAACCAGCGGGTCAGCCAGTGAAATTAATAGCCAGCAGGTTTAAAACAAATAAAAGGAAGGCAAACCACAGTCACACAATCAACCTCTGGAACTTGCCAGGGGATGTCGTGAAGGCCAAAAGTATAACTGGGTTCCAGAAAGAATCAGATAAGGTCCATCAATGGCGACTAAACACGATGGTCAGGAACACAACCCCATGCTCCAGGTGTCCCTAAACCTCCAGCCGCCAGAAACACCTGCCATTGGCCACTGGTGGCAGACAGGATATTGGGCTAGACGGACCATTGGTCTGACTCAGTCCGGCTGCTCTTATGTTCGTATCAGCTGTGATGTCAGATGTACAGGAGCGAGGGGCAGGAGAGGCCAGGCTAAGAGGGTGAAAGCTCCTCTCCCAACACACGCACCGCAGGTGCAGTAAAGGCGGCCACCCCCGAGGTTCATACTGTTTGTGTGTAGTTTGGTCCTGAGCGAAAATCTTCCTTCGCTGACCCCGGCCTGAGCTCTGCTGCGGCGGAAGTCGCCTGCTCTCCTGCTCCAGGGCCGAGCAGTCTCTCCTCTACGAGGAGAAAGAGAGAGGTAACAAACTATTTCATTTTTACTATTTGTATTTGACCTTTTTATATTGTTTGCTTTTTCCAGCATAATCTCTTAAGAACATGACTGATGATTTATAGCAAAAGAATATCTGTACAGTGGGCGCCGTGCTAGCCCTCTCTCCTGCTGCTTTAGAGTGATTTACTTTGGGATTAGCCTCTGATAGAGAAGGGCTCGGCTGACTATTCTTCCTCATATATCAAAAGGGAAATCCTTAAGACATCACTATAAAACAGCAGGAAAGAGCACCTGCCTGACTCATAAACTTATATGATGTGGTTTAGTCAGATAGGCCATCTGCTTCCCTTACATACCCATATGTCCTTTGCTGTCCCCTCCTATCTCACAGTTACCTTCAGTGATTTTCTTCTTTACTTCTGTGAAGCTAAAATAAAGAGAATGAATCAAACGATGAAGTTTCATGCGGATGCAGATGGGGACAAGTGAAGTGGCCACTGTCTGTGCCTCCTTGTTAATGCATGAAGTAGCCCTTGTGAAATCCAAGGAACACACCCCTCCACTTAATTAGATCCATCTTAAAAAGTGAATGGGCCAAATCCTACCTTCACTTACATCTGTGCAGCTCACCTGACTCAGGTGACAGGACAGAAGAATGTCTCCCCCTCTGGGTTATTCATGCCAATGCCTCGACATTCAGAGGAGTGGGGCAGGCCCCTGAGCACAGTGATCCCCACCCTGCAGCACATGTTGCTCTGCTGCATTTGGGTCCTGATTTTAAAGGCTGGAGGAGAAACTGAGACGTTTCTTATTGCTAGTTAACGTGCCTACAGGTCTGACGGCACAAGCCAATACCATATCCGCATGCAGAGTTACAGCATGAAACTGTTGATGCAAAACAGCACAAACAAGTGGGTCTCTAGTACTTGAAATACAGGTACTTCAGGGATAAAAAGTGAAAGTGGCAGAGGGAAGGGCCTTCCCGACACTCAAGTATTGAAGTCCCAGTCCCAATTCTGCACACTGGTACTGCAAGCCCAGGCATCCTTGAGCAAACCACTAGCATCCCCTAAATCACATGAGAAAGCGTAATGAACCCTCAACAGCACAGCTCTTGGGCCCATCCCCTGGCACAGGGGCAGAGCCTGTCTCACTCCTCCACTTTGCCACATCCCCAGCTCTCTGCAGCTTTCAGGTGTATCCGAAACCTCTTGGATGAGTGGCAGAGTGGTACAGACTGGGGAGATGGCGCATGCACGTGCTTGGGCATGCAGGAAATGAAGACTGTCCCTGAAGAAACAGCAGCGGGAACATCCCTGGAACAAAACAGAACCGGAGCCTCTGCTGTGACATGATCTCGTCACCCTCAGCGAGCACAGCTTTGGGGACTGGTGTGTGCTGGCATGTCCAGAGAAAACAGTCCCTCACTGTTTCACTGGACTGAGGCTCAGTGATACCTGTGGTGATTCAGCGGGGAGCGTTTGCTGTGGGAAGGAGCAGAGCAGCATTTCAGCAGAGGGCATGGAGGCGGTTACAGCAGCTGCAGTGAAACTGGCCGGCTTTCCAGCCGAAGCTCCTGCAGCTCCCATTCCAAGAGCAGCAGTGACAGAGAAACTGAGTCTGGCTTCAGCCCACAGGAACGCTGAACGGGAGTCTCTGCAGAGGCCCCTGGTTCAGGGGAGGAGGGGACTCCCACTCTTTACAATGACACCCGCAGAGTGACTCTCTCCTTGGGACCCAGGAGGTTTATTCATCCCATCAGCCAAAGGGGTCACCTACCCCTCCTAGGTCCCAGCCTACAGCTCTTGGCCTGAGCCCAGATTCCCAGCAATTACGTGTTCCGCTGGCTCTGGAACCCCGGACCCTGGAGCCGGCGGCGCGTTCCGCGGGCTCTGGAACCCCAGGCGCCGGCGCCGACGGCGCATTCCGCGGGCTCTGGAACCCCAGACCACGGCGCTGACGGCGCGTTCCGCGGGCTCTGGAACCCCAGACCACGGCGCCGACGGCGTGTTCCGCAGGCTCTGGAACCCTGGACCCCAGAGCCGACGGCGCGTTCCGCGGGCTCTGGAACCCCAGACCCCGGAGCCGGCGGCGTGTTCCGCTGGCTCTGGAACCCCAGACCCCGGCGCCGGCGGCGTGTTCCGCAGGCTCTGGAACCCCGGACCCCGGAGCCGACGGCGTGTTCCGAGGGCTCTGGAACCCCAGACCCTGGCGCCGGCGGCGTGTTCTGCTGGCGGCCTCCCTTCCGTCTCGGGTTTAGGGTGGAGCTGCTGCCTGGCCCACTGCCCACATCAGCTGCTCTCCGACACACCATGGAGGGGCTCCCCCCTGCAAGGCTCCTCAGTCAAAGGTATCACTGGGGAACGGACGTGTGACAAACACTCGCTCCCCCAGGGCCACACTCCACCCAGACTGGCTCCAACTCCTCCAGCAGCCGGGGTGGGGGAGCTGCAGGACAGGCACTTCGGCAGTCTCTGGGATCCCACCGCCCTGTGCTCCGAGTACAGCGGGAGCTGCAGCAACAAGCCGTATTCAGCGTGACTTTGCTCGGTGTATTTACTGAAATGGATGCAGCTGTGGAAATGCAGCTGCAGAGTCTCCAGAAGGTGGTAAATGGTCCGTTAACTTTTAGTCACAACTCTTCATTACATGTAAGAATAATGGGTTCAGTTCAATTATGTCATTAATCAGCAAATTCCAAATAAATGCAACAGGAGATATTAAATACTACAATAAAACCAGGCCACCCCCCTGCTCCATCTCGCTCCTGAGGGGCCCTACCAATAAATCTTGGCTCAGGCTGCAATGCTGATGAAGGTGTACCGGTGAAGTGAGCTGTAGCTCATGAAAGCTTATGCTCAAATAAATAGGTTAGTCTCTAAGGTGCCACAAGTCCTCCTTTTCTTTTTACTCCTTTTACAGTGGCTCAGGCTGCAAGCCAGCGTTGCTAGTTCTCTGCTTCGCCCTGTTTGGAAGGGGAGGGGCAGGCTGCTGCACACCCGGAGGGGCTGCACCTGGGTGCTAGCTGGGGGGGGCTGGCAAGGGACACTCACCTGGGCTCTGAGAGTCGAATGACCGGGTGGGGCCAATCAGTCTCAAGGTGCAGTGGCAACAGTGCATGGAGAAGCACGCACAGGCCATGCCCACACTAGGGAGGGCGCAGACAGACTGAGTGCACTCACCAACATAGTCCAAGCGTCCACATTCAAACCTGAATCTCACGGTTTTCCCCACCTCCAGCCAGGCCCCTCCTGAAAGCTGGACACAGGATGACAAGACACTTACTTAGTAGGTTTCAGCATGGAAGGCTGCAATTGTAACCAAATGGATTCTGGTGACTAACTGGATCCCAGATGGAAACTTTCCCAGCAGGAGTAAGAGCTGCTTTGCATGATGGGAGGTGTCTGCTTCCTGCCTCAGAGAGAGAGTCCTTGAGCATCCTCTGTATAAATTCCCTCAACATCCCGTGTGCAGTTAAACAAACCAAGGTCTGACAAGACAGTGAGAGGAGAAGAGAGCAGCTAGAAAGGAGATCTGCAAAGGGATGAACAGTAGCTGAGGTGTCCCCTTCCCTTCCAAAGGCAGTCGGGTGAGCCCCAGGTTTGCCATTGCTAGGAGCCAAAGGCCCATATTTGTGCACATCCCCCCTCACAAACATGAGATAAGGTCTGTGGCAGGGAAACGATGCCAATTTACCCAGGACCAGGGCAGAGAGGGAGCTCTTTGGAGAACACCTTGCCTGCAGACTCCTCCTTTTAAACCAGGGACTTGTTTGCTCAAGCATTCCTGCTGAAGAGCCGTTCTCTCTAGGATGGCTTGGTCCCACCTAGCTAGGGCAGCAGCAGATCAGATCAGATGGCATGTGAAGACACAGAAGAGAGAGGTGCTTTGCTCCCAATCCCACGTGGTCAGAGAGTCTAATACCTCTGGGTCTGTGCTGCTTTGAGGAGGGCCAGAGTTAATTTTTTTCGAGGGGATGGACGATTAAAGGCAACATGTTTGGCAAGTCTAGCAAAAATGTTGATTCCTCTCCCCCCTTCACCCACTCCAAACAACATGCCTGATTCTGGTCTCCCAGGCACACATCCCATTCTGCATTAACACCAATGAGTTCCAAGTGCTCTGTTATTGTAGACAAACAGGGAACATGTTGCCTGCAAACAGAGGACCTCTCTGTTTACAGGGCTAGACCCTGTTGGTTTTACAGAATGTCCCAAGGAGATGGATTACTGGGCAGGCGACGGGGGCCATAGACCTGTGACACTTTCCTCAGTTATGTGATACCTTTATCTAACACATGGATACCATCTCTGCACACATGGTATATACGACCTTGGTCACCCATTTGGCCACTTCCCCCCGAGCTGTCAGTATTCTTTGCTGCACATTGCCCCTCACACATGGAGCACCCTCTCACACTAACCTGCAAAGTCACTACCCTCTCCTCTTTCAGCTCCTTCCCTGGGACCCACCTCCGCCATGACAGAAGCAATCAGCAGCCTACGCTGAGGGACTCTTGGGGAAAGCGTGTTCCTATTCTTTTACATATTTATACTTTAAAAAATACTTCCAGTGGATTCCCAGCTGTATGATCTAATCCCGCTTGCTCACCATCCTGCCCATGCTTTGGTACACTCACTGGCTGAACTTTCTCTTAAATCAGGACCACAGAGGCAGGGACCTCGTCACACACACTGTGCCTATTAAGTCTGAGTTCAGGTTTTCATGCTGCCCTCTACAGCTAAGCGTGATTTCACAGCAAGCCAAAGCAATGTCAGCCGTGCAACTCCCCGTCTCTATGAGGCTGCCTTTGGCTGTTGCAGGTGAAACACAGAGCCTCAGGCACGGGCAAGTAAAAGGCATGCCATGTCCCTTTGATGCAGAACACCCAATAACTGTGTGACACATTTGTTTTGCATCCTGTCCCTAAGCCTGCAGGTGATTATGTGATACAGCAATGACCAGTCCTCTCCTGTCTGCTTCTGCCTTTGTTCCGTCTCTCGCTCATCAGGACGAGCGCCCACAAGCCAACTGACAGATGGACAGACAGACAGATTCTGATGGCCAGCACCCGCCATGCTGAACTCTTGGACAATCCAGCCCTGCAAGGCCAAAGACCGTCTGACTGCCAAGTAGCAGCAAGGCCCAGAGCCCTGCCTGCCCCCTCAGTAAGCACTGGGCTGCTTCCCTCATCATAAAAGCAGTGGGTGTCAGCACACGGCCCCTCCCATCACTCCTGCTGACACCCCTCACTCAGATCCTAAAGCACGTCCCACTACTACCGTTTCCCTCGTCCCCAGCTAGTTGCTTCAAGGGCTGGCTGAGAGCATCGCCGCAGGCCGTGCTTACCCAGGACACCAGCTGGGGGACTTTCAGAAGCACAGCAAGGCAGCGGAGGGTGTTGTGAGCCCCTGGAGCTGGAATTAGCCTATTTCTAGGGGAAGGGGTGGCTGAAAAGAAAGAATGTGCTTGAGCCCTTTGAAAACAAAGCGCCAGGTGCCGCATGCTTCTCCCCTGTGAGAAACCTGCAACACGTCCAAGTCACATAGAGGGGATACGGCACAGCCCCCTAGGTGGGGTAGGGGTGTTCACACAGAGGGCTCTGCACCCCTCCCTGGATTTCCATCCCCGTGACCGTACAGCTGCCTTAGGAGCCCCGCACTGCCAGCCGCAGAGCCCCTTTCCCCTGTAAGAGGGGTTTGCAGACCTGGGGGTGGGGGACAGTGACGGCTGGCAGATTTATCTCAGTCTTCCAGCTACCTTCACCACGCACACACATGGCTCTAGTGCAGGAGCACCGGGATTCCAAGGGTTCTCCTTAGAAATGCAACTGGCCCAAGGGAAGCATGCCATGAAGAGAGCTGCTCCTTTCTGCCTACCGCCCACGTCTCACACCCACTCACAGAACCTCTCCTGAAAGAAGAGAGGCTCCAGCATGCCTGCAGAATAGAGGGAAGAATGCAGAAGAATCATGGCTCCTTGACCCCTTTTCCCTCCCTGCACTACTCTGGAAACTAATTAGCCAGTTTGCTGTCTTCTACATACCCAGGGCTTTACTTCTCTGAGTCACAGGGGAAGAGCTGAGAGACAGTAAGGGCAGATACATTTATAATATAGACAGAATTTTGTGCAAACAAAAATTCTCCACTGATTTTTGGGCAATTTCACTACTCGCCGCTCTTTCAAAAAATGTTAGGACAATGGATGTTTTCCCATAATCACATCATGCACAAATCACAAACAATCTGCCCGTTTCACACTCACAAGTTTTGAGGAGAAGCAGGACTCGGGGAGCAGCCATCTTTGTAATTCCCTCCTGCTTCCTGTAGAAGACGTTCAGAGTGTGGACCTGAATTTGCATGTTACAGCTACGATTTTGGCCAACACCAAGAACTATACCAGGGACCTCCAGAACGAAAAAGCACAAGTCTCTACACCTTGCCCAAAAGAGCCTGGAGATGTAATAAGGGCTGATGATGGGAGGGTCTGGCACATCATTCACATTTAGGCTCAGAGGGTCCTCTGAGGCAAGGGGAACCATGGGACACACATGGGACGATGGGGTCACACAAAGGTTTGTGGCAAATATGGCCATCTTCAAATCTCTGATTTCCTGCCTCTTGGCCACAGAAGTTTCACTCTTCCCTGCAGGGAGCAGAATAAATGCCATGTGACTTAAATGACCAGTCGATCACACACAGCTGCACAGGAGCAGTGAATAGCAAACGGTGAATCACAGTGTAGGTGGCTAAGGGCTAGTCTATGCATGCAGCTACACCAGCAAAGCCCTTCAGTGGAGACGCAGCTGATACCAGCAAAAGGAGTTCTTCTGCTGGTACAGCCAAACCACCTCCCCAGACAACTACACTGGGGACAGGAGTCTTGTGCTGGTATAAGCTGTGTCTGCAGCAAGGATTTTGTTGGCATAGCTCTGAGTTAGGGAGGTGATTTTTTTCCTACCCCTAACCAACATTTTTCTATGGTGGCAAAACTTTGTAGGGTATGCCTGGCCAAAGTTTGCAAACAGCCCGTGGGCTGAACTAGGTTCCCACTGAATCTCCGGGAATAAATTATCCATCATGGATAGCGGTCTCTTCACCAGGTGGGACCCAACAAGCCTTTTCTACCTCTGACTCTCTCTGTTGATAGTGTAGTCAGTATCAGAAAGTCCTGTTCATAGAGCCCTGCCCAGTAAAGATGGGTATGTGACCCTGTTAGCAGGCACAGGCAACCTAGAGTGGTAATTCTGCAGAGACAACAACATGCTTGCAGTCCAGTGTATGCATGGCTCTGTTGTGTGCAAACGTTTGCAGGGATCTCGTTCAGGCAGCTGCCAGCAGCAGGTAGAAATCAAACCCCCAGCTCGGTGGGGATGAAAAATCCTCTCATTATTTAAGCTCTCTTCATTTTCTTCCCTCTTTTTAATTTCACCTGGATAAGGCTCTGGGAGTTCATTTTTCTCTCTGCAGCAGGGTAGAGCAAGCAGAGGTTTTCCAACTCTCTGGAGACATGCCTATAAGCCTACCACAGAGTGGATAAAAAGCGGCATGAAAAGACCACCCAAGGGACTGGGAACAAGTGGTCCCACAGGACAGAAAGACAGAGAGGGGCATTTTGTTTGGAAAGGCTGAGGCACAGACAATTATCCAAAGCAGAAAAACAACAGCATGAAATTTCCTGCTCGGCTTTTCCCTCTGAGAGTGGATAACCGAGAGAGAGCTCACCAGACTCTGGGCACTCACTGGTTTGAAGTTGAGCAAACTGCCCTGGGTGGATAGGTGCGGGGGGGGGGGGGGGGGAGGGGGGGTATGAATTTGGGTGCATATGGGTCAATTGAGTCTGAACATTTTCTTATGGACTGAGGAGCTCACAGACACTTTACGCTGCTTTTCCCCTAGGGTGACCCTAAATAATTGCTCATTAATGCCCTACAGCAAATGACCTCAGTGAAGCAGCCACCCTTTGAAAGGTGCAACAACCTGGTGTCTTCAACAACAGACAAACTAACCGAACCATTTGCCCCGCACCTATCATCTGTGTTCTCATGCAGCTGTATCTGCTGTTGTGCAGTCATGGGTACACAGAACAGCTCGGGCCCCAGCACTTAGTCTGGGGGACTCTGAGGACTTTATACTTCTACAGGTGACACATCTACAGTTAAATACACTGAAATTCTGTCCTCCCTGACTGAGGGGGTGAGAGCAGCAGGAGGCAGGGGCGCAACACAGGGCCTGTGAATGGAACTCACTGGCCAAGGCCCCCATACAAGTTCAAGGACATCCTGGAAAACAAAAATAAAAAGTGGAAAAGGAGCCACATATTAACCTCCTTAATTTTTCATTTCTGACACAGATTGTTTTCCCCTCATTTCAAAGAATTTCAAGCTGATGTCTGTAGGGCAGAAAAATCTATTTCCCAATACGCCTGCTGCAGCTTTTTCACCAATCGACTGCCCTTCCTGGTACAATCAGTGGGACATTGATTTTTTTTGTTAGAGCATCATCCAAAAATCTATCAATATAAACAGCATCTTTGAAAAAAATACCAGCAATCTAAGATGAGCTGCTTTATTCCCCTTTAATACTAGCGGTGCACAGCCAGGCACAGCCCCAGGGTATCCAGTCCTTGAGAGACAACCAGCTTATTCCCAGGGCAACCAGCCCATCCCTGGACTATCCAACCCACTGACAGGCCAGGCTCTCCTACAGGGTTATGAGCCCAGTGGGGCTAGATGAGGACAAGGCATAACTGCACACCATTAGCATATTGCTGACATTGCACCCACTGCATTGCCCCCTGGTGATTTAACATACATACCACATAGGAGCGGGACCACCCACCAGTAGGGCTGTGGGCGAGGCAGAGAAGCCTCCCATCACGTCTTCGAGATGTGGCTAAGAGCAGCAGTGTGCCATTGCACCATCAGGACGTGCAGGCCACAGGCTCTCAGCTCCTCACAGGCCAGAATGGCTAGAAAAGAACATTTAGGGGCTGAGAAGAACCCACCCCAACCAGACCCAACGAAGCACAGGCGGTGAGGGAGACGCCCGTCGGCCTGCTGAGCAGTCTAAGCTGTGGGTGCGATGGGCTGCACACGACATGGAGGGACAGAGTCACAACCACGCACTGCCCCAGAGACCATGGAGTGGTCAGCCTGATGCTTTTGTTGTGCTGTTTACACTGGCAAGACAACGTGTCCTTTGTAACGCACTAGTTGCAGGACCACAAGCACAATGAAAGCACTGGTCTCTTCACAGCTCTTCCCACTACACCCGGCACTATGCCCTAGTCAGCAGAAAGGCTCAGTGCTTCTGGCTGTGTGGCTCCGAACCCATGGGCAGAGACTGGACAGACCTTTCTTGCCCTCCCCACCTGCACCTCATGATGTAATGGTGGGCTGGTGCCTCACTCACATCCTGGGGCCGAACTCAGGGCTTATTACACTCCACGCAGTCCCATGTGTTTGGCTGGCATTGTCCCATATACCCTATGTGCAGCCGGGTCACTGGGGGTGTGCTGCGCCCTAGATGCAGCATGTCACCCCAAGGGCCATTATGTGAAGCTGAGTGGCCTGTTGTAGGGGTTTTTTTACATTGGGAGCCCTGAATAGCAATGGCAATGGATGCTAGAAATTAACGTTATGAGCTGGGTAAAATCTTGTTAGGGGTTGATTTAAAACCCCATTGAGATTAGTACGTGTGAACTCACCCTTCCGTTAATATAACTGCAAGCATAAGCCCCCCAAAGACAGGAGGTGTGTGAGAACCCACTACGAGCCTTTGGCTGAGTACTGGAGGGGGGCGTATGCGTGCAGAGCGAGAGAATGCGAGTTCAGAAACCGAAGTCAGACAGTAACAGACTGAGGCAGCGAGACAGCTTGCAGGCGCAGCTAAAAGTGGATGGCTGACCCTAGAAAAATCCTATGATTGGTTTTGGGGCCAAGGTGCAGGCTTAAAATATATTTGATTCCTTTTGCGTTTGGAGACAGCAGGCTTTGTACATTCTTTGTAAATAAACAAAACTGCACCAAAGAACTACCGGACAACCACCGATTTCTACTCCCAGCTGACACACCCGCAGGGCCCCAAACTCTGACTAGCTGCTTGGTTCAGAAAGGGGCAACAATAACATAGATTCGTCCATCTTCTCCACCAGTTTCCATCCCACCGAGCAGTCTCGAGGACCAAGTCCTGCCCTGTCCCTTTCCGTAGGGACCAGCTGCCCTGCGGGAAGGAAGGAAGTACTGCCAATCCTGGCCGAGGGGTCAGAGGGTCCCTTTTGGATTCCCCTTGAGAATCAGAATGCATCCTGGTGCCCCGCTCACCCATAACGGGCCTGGGATGGTGCTGACACTTTGCATCAGAAGCCTGAGGAAAGCATTCTTCCCTTTTGTACTGGGGGAAGGGCTGCCCTTCCCTTCAGAGCCTGTGCTTCTCCCCTGCCTGGAACACAAGGTGTTGGGCTGCTGGGCCCCCCTCAATCACAAACACAAAACACAAGGGGCTGCCACACCCATAGCTCCACCGCTGGGCTTTTATGGCACAGCCCCTCCAACCCCCTTTGTCTGTATGGTATCGAATGTAGGTTTCAGATGTTCAGGCAGGTACCTTGTATTCTCGCCATCTGTAAAGCATTAAGCAGACTTCTGCTGCTATACAAACAGGCTAGCGGGGCCAGTGGTCTAACAGCACAGCAGGAGATGGGATAACCAATGAGACAGACCCATACTCTGGATCAGTACAGCAACTAGGAATCCAAATTCCACCCCCGGCCTGTGTATCAGAATAAGCTCGCACACGTGACACGCCAGCTCTAGGGAGGTGCCAAGCATGAGAGGCTGGAGCGGGAGGAGTCAGAATGCTGGCAGGACCATTAGCATTGCAGGTAGCTCTCCATTTCTGTGCACAGGGCGCAGAATCGATGCACTTGGGGAAGAAGAGAACCAGAAATGGATTTAGTGGCGGGGTATCATCTTTAGCAAGAAGACAGACGCTAGGAGCCTGCTCTGTCAGGGGAGGAAGCAGCAATGCTGACTTGTGCTGAGACAGAGAAAGAGCTACTGCACTCTAACAGCCTATTGCCATTGAGCATGAAAGGCACGAGGCGTATTAGCTGGCATAGTATAATAGAGAGATGATTTTAGGTAAGCTTGGCAATAACTGGCTCCTGCTAGTATACTAAATCAAACACTTCATTTGACAGTCTTGGCACCTATTAACACCTATGAGGAAAACGGCTTTTGCCTCATGTTGTCCAAAAGACTCTGCATTGCTGATTAATCAAGATGTTGTGCTCCCTCCTTTCTTCTAGAGGGGAAGATACATGTATTTTCTGCTGCAGTCAGATTACACATTCTTGGCAGTGCCTTAGAAAGGATCCACTGTCACAGCACACTGAGTTAATCCAAACAGCCTTAGGTCTGCCCTTCTTTAGGTCAGGAAAGGAAGCAGGGGAATTTCCTGGCACATGGAGAAACACTATCAAATGCTTCATTTATTTGTTGTTGTTATGTGTATAACAGTTGAAGAATCACTAGATAGCCTGGTAATACTTTGGTTTATGAGTTATTCTTCCCTAACTAATAACATATTGTAAGGACAGTCTGTATTCAAGTCTGCTTTATACATTTCTACTGCTACAAGAGTGTTTGATTTTTGTTATTAAGCACCCAGAAATCCCAAACAGAACACAACTGAGCTCCAGCCCCGTTAGGATGAGATGTACCCTCTAGGGCTATTTGAATGGGTACAGTTACAAAGCAGTGTGGGCATTAAGGCATAAATCCTTTTACCAACTCCTGGAGCTGGATTTTCTGTGTGAGCATTTCCTGTGCACAGCTTTAAAACTGTACCTTGAAATTTGCATTTGTGTTTCCGGAGGCCAAAGCTCCAAGTGTTCTTCTGGAATTTAGAGGATGTTGAATTTTTCACAAAATATACAGTACCTTCTTGCCCAGAATTCTCCAGCTTCTGGTGTGTTTTATGTTTTCTTTTGTGTGAATCTATGTGGCAGAGTCTCAATTCTCTCATGTTTCACAGCTGGATTTGCTTTCCTCTTCCCTACGATACAAGGGATTGGTTTGAATTGATTTAATTGGCAATCATAGATTACAGTGTTCAGATGGTTCAAGCAGAAATGACTTTGGTAGCAGCAGTTGGTGGTGTTATGAAGGGGTCACCACCCCACTTTCTCCTGAGCTACAAACACCTTAGTTCTGATTCTGCATCAAGAAGCTTTCAAGTGGGCTGGGTATGTCCAGTGCTTTCTTCATCGCTGGTAGAAGTCTGTGGTTTGGATCCACAGATATTGATTTGAAAGTGAAAGCTTGAATGAAATGCAACATCTGTACTGAGTGAAATCCCCCTCCCCCACCCCTGAATGGGCTACTGGTTAAAACCCTGGGGTTTTGTGTATGATGCACTAGGTTAGCCAAAATGAGCCATTTGTGGTGCTGAGTAAAGCTGTGATCTCAGGTGTCCCATCAATAGATGACTTTGTATTTTCTAATTGCTTCCACATTTCTAGCTGAACCTAGAAGCTCAGGGTAAATAGCCCAAGCTGCCTTTTTGAGGTTTTCAGAACTCTAAAAAAATAGACCATAATGAGGAAAATCAAATTAAAAAACACCAGATGCTGTTAAAATCAGTCCATCTGCAATATCCTGCCAATAGGCGGTTATGCCTCATCCGCACCCTCACTGGGATATCCCCTCATGCCTCTGGGTCGCACACACCACGCAGTTTATAAAGACCTTTGGGATCCTTCTAGATGACGGCACTCTATAAAGGAAGGTTCTAATTAGCATAATTAATAACTCCACATTCATATCTCCTCCAGTGTCTGATCTCCTAAACTCCAGGCCCTACCCACCCTTACACAGCGGAGCAGCACGGGTGTAGGGGAGTTTCACGCATTGTCCTTAAAGGGACAATAGCAGTTTATAAATCACACTTCCCTCTAATTTAAAATAATTGTAGATTAAAAAAAATTAAACTCATCACTAAAACAAAAAAAAAAGAGAAAAATATTTGTCTCTGCTCCTTCAGTCTGTATACAGGCAGTCATGCTGTTTCCCTGCTCAGTCAGTCAATTTTGTTGTTTATTGGGGTCTTTCATGCAGCAAATGTGGAGGGGAAAACATTTTACAAGCAGGAGAATGTGATTTTAAAAATCACAAGAACTGGCAGAGGAACTCAGCAGCAGCACCTAAAACTACTGGTAACTCGATTTATTTCAATGGCTAGGTTCCAAGTTGCCTGCATCCCCTTACACTGTTTGTTCTGTTTCTGTTCAAATTAAGGTTTTAAATTCCTTGAGGCAAGGAGTTGTATCTTTCTGTTTCTGAAGAACCATACACACCTATGGCACTATAGACAGTAGGTACAAAACATACAGTAAAAACAATAAGGCTGTGGACTAGTCTCCCATGAGAAGTAATGGAAACTGTCATGTGACGATGGTAAAGAATCACAAAGTCTCTTTCTTCGAACACTGAACAAGGAACTTTATTAGAATAAGGAAAACAGACTTATCCCTCCATATACTCAGTCTGATTTTTTCAAATTCCTTGTCTATAGAGGGATTTTATAACTGGTGGTAATAAATACACAATGGCAAAATAATATCACAATAAACAAAGTAGTGGGAATTTATAAATTATAGTATATAAAATCTTCCAGTGAAAACGGCAGAGGGGTTTGTAGTGTCCAGGCTGCTTCCATCAGAGAACAGACCATGGTCCTCTTTGGCAAATTAATCGTGAGCTGCTAGTCTGCAGTATTCTGTGAGGAGGTGGATAGAGAGGTGTGGGGGTCAGGGGGATGTGGGAGTGTATATTTGGAGCCAAATTCTGCAGTCACTGAAGTGAAGTCAGTGGAGGTGCATGGGTGCACCTGACAGCAGAATTTGACCTATAAGATATCTTACTCAAACCACAAAGTATTCGTACCTATTTCCTCTCGGTTTAGCGCCAGCAAATGAGCAAGCCAGCTCTTGACCTCCTTACTAAATGGATCTCTTGAGTGAGCACTTTCGGATCCTAGAGCTAGGACTATGTCCAAGAAAAACAGAGCTGCTGGAAAGGATGTTGTGAATTAAGAAACCCTGGTCTGACAGAGAGAGCTAACCCCGGGGCAGGATTAGCAGCGCGAGATGAAAGGCCAAAGCTGGCCAAAGCTGATTTCCCCCTTTACTGTCTCTCAAGAAAACAGTGAACTGATATGCGGAGTGTGGCTGCAGCAGCCGGTGACAGTCTCAGCTGTAATTCTGACCCTTTCATAGTAACGGGGGCAGAGATGGAAAGTCAAAGAGCTGCTGCAATCACTGGATAAGGATCTTCCAAGGTGCATGAACCTATCGCATGCCATAACTCACCAGAAATGCTCTAAATATCATGTCTATAGCTATGAACTTGGAGAAAATACAGTAACTGCTTCCTACGAATGTGGTCCCCACATCAGTTCATCACAATGATGAATTTGCCTTCTCACAGCAACAAGTCTGTAGAACAAAATAACTGACGCATGGGCCTCCAGGGCGGGCCATCCAAGTCAGGCTACTCCAGGCTGGAACGACGTATGCATGACAGGACAGTTTTATACCTAGCAATGGGCACGTGGCTGCACTGCCCATTCATTGCAATGACGGAAAAGCCAACTTGAAAAACAAACTGCAATCATAACCAGTGTTAACACCAAAGCAAAAAATACAACTTATTGAAAAACAACCCTGGTGGGGTTTAAAATGCACTTTTCAGGGGAAGTGGAGCAGTCAAAACCAAAGTCAATGGAAACACTTGTGTTATAGGCCAGGAGTGAGTGCCAGGATCTCTACAAACTGCATGTGCCCCGTTCAGTCCTGGTGAATGGGTTAAACTTCCGCCCTCAGGGGCCTCTTGTGAGGCTCACCACATTTCTGGTGCACAGCAATTTGTCATCAAACTGTCACCATTGGCAGAAACTGGGCCACACGTTTACGTTAATTGCCCCTCTGCTATTTAAACATATTTCATGTGTTTTTAGGGAGGATATTGCCCATCTGAAAAGATTCATCCCAAAACACTTTCTCCAAGGCTTTAAGAGCCAGTGACTAGGAAGTGGGAACCAGTGTGGGCTGGACAGCGAAGACCAATACAAGGCCTTGTGGTAGCTCAAGTAAATCCAGATAACTTTGTAAGGATGGCGACAACTGGTACTCAATTCTCACATCCTTCTGCCCTTCCTGGTTCTAGGGGAGCCTGGAAGCACCAGGATGCCATGCAAACAGCCTTTCTGGCCTAAATGCAGTTTCAATCATTTCACATTTCCATCCCCATTTACACACACAAGAGGTTTGGGTGATTCAGGGAAGTCTGAAAATGCACCCAAACCAAAGTTATAAAACCCCTCAAGTTCACCCAGGGCTGCCTGCAAACTTGTCCCAGCTAGAGCCAAATGCTGTCCTTCGATGCATGTACTGATCTCCCACTGAAACCACAGGACGCTGAATCTGGACCCCCCCCCCCCTTTCATTCATTCGTGTCCCTTCACAGCAGCGTGCTGAGGCCAGGGGCTGGGCTGTGTTGCGGGGAGCCATCCATCAGCCCAGAGAAGCATGGTGGCAATATGAAATGCGAACCACACTGAGTGCTGGCCAAGCTTTGTTTTCATTTCCCTGACTCCTGAGCCCAAGAGATGAATGAGAAGAAGGGCTGTTACAAGGAGGAGGAGAGAAATTGTTCTCCTTAACCTCTGAGGACAGGACAAGAAGCAATGGGCTTACATTGCAGCAAAGAAGGTTTAGGTTGGACATTGGGAAAAACTTCCTGACTGTCAGGGTGGTTAAACCCTGGAATAAATTGCCTAGAGAGGTTACAGCATCTCCATCATTGGAGATTTTTAAGAGCAGGTTGGACAAACACCTGTCAGGGATGATCTAGATAATACTTAGTCCTGCCATGAGTGCAGGGGACTGGACTAGAAGATCTCTCGAGGTCTCTTCCGGTCCTACAAGTCTCTGATTCTATAAGGTCCAGTTGCCTTCCCTCTGCACTAGCTTTTTGGCTTCTAACAGCTGGGTGGATCTTTGTTGTTGACAGCAGCAAAACTTCAGCTGGAAACACACCCAGAGTGGTCTAGTGGTCAACAGGAGACCAGCCAGATGAAGGAAGTGACAGGAAAGATACCTGGAATATTTACCCCGTGCTGGAACCACAGGCTGGGGAGATAGAAATTAACATCCACAAGAATGTCAGCATTGCAGAAAGAGCAAACAGAGATCATGAGAGATGGAAGACATTTTAGGATGGTATGTAACTAGCTATCTCCCAGTTCCCATAGACTGATGCAGAACCAATAATCTTTTGCTGTAAACTCTCTGCTGGTCTCCAGCAATGAAAGCAGAACTCAGAGACCTTCCTCTCTAGGTCACTGGCTCAGATCTGGACCAAGATGGCAGGGTGCCCTCTGATACCTGTTCAGAGGCCTACCTGAAACCAGCGAGTGGTCCCACCTGGGGTCTAGCAAACCGGTGTCTGGAGCAGTTGCTAAGATGCTGGCTGTGTTCGCAGCAGCTCTCTCACCCAGGGTGGAGGGAGGTCTGTCAGAGCTGTGGTGTCTTGGCCAGGCTCTTGGTTTAGCAAGAGGAGCAATAATAACAGAACCAGGAGCAGCAGGCAGCAAGTGTAGATTCTCTAACTGGCTCCTTGGCAGCATCAATTCCTGAGCAAAAAACCCTGTTTTCACTGGCAAGTTCTGGTTTCATGTTTCTGATCTTTTAAACAGCAGGCGCTCAGCAGAATCTGGCCAGCAGCTCCCCAAAGTCGCTTTAGTTACTCTGCTGCCAGGCAGCTGAGCTTCGTGGTGAGGTTTCCTCACATTAGCAGTTCCAAGCAAGGAGCTGGGGAACAATCCCTGCTCCCCGTCAATCATCAGTGTCATGTAGGAGGGAGGGAGGCTTGGTTCCCTGGAGGAAAAAGCACTTTCTCTCTCCCCAATCCTGGCTGGAAGCCCCTAATGGAGACTGCTGCTCCTTCCAGCACCTCTCTGGGAATGGGGAGTTCAGGCCCCGGGGTGCTGACACACTCCCAGCTTTCAACAGAATCATGATAGACAGATACGCTGCTTCACCTGCCCGCCCACCCCACTGTGCCCTAGAGCAGCCCCCAGAGCCCACCTGCCTGATTCCTGTAGGGGAGAAAGAAGCAAGACCACTTGTGGTTCTGTAAAAACGACAAGAGGCTACGTGGGCACGCAAAGAGTTAACAGGTGGAAGTCGATGCCCCCCTCTGCCCGTCAGCCAATATTTCTATCAATAAATTAGGCAGCAGCATCTAGTAAAAATGACACAGCAGCCAGAGCTATTTAAAACAAACCAATCAATTGTGTGAACATAATCCCCAGGAGAAAACAAGACACCACACAGAGAGCTGGTCCTGGGGCAGGAACAGAGGCAGGCCAAGGAGAGAGGGACCTTTAGCTGACAGTGAGAGAGACCAATGGGAAGGGCCCCAGTGTTAAGGGATCAGTCTTCCTACTGCAGGGCCTCAGCTGGTGTAGAGCATGAATTGCCTTCCACCGTCCCAGCTGCCCAGCTGAACACAGCCCAGCTCCCCAGGCTCACCAGAAGCAGGATCCAGACTACAGAGACTTCGCCTGATCCTGTACGGCAACTCCTCTATCTCATCTAAACCGTCACTCTGCCAGGGTGGAGCAGGCCCCTGTAGAGGCAGGACCCCAAACCCAGGAATCATTCTGGTAGCCATGGGGGCCACTGTGCCTAAAGCCAGTTGCTGTGCCAAGAGCCTAGCACAGAGATGGGACAGCCGGGGCTGCTGGGAGTCACTCTGCTTCCAGAAAGCAATTGCTGTTATTTTAACCGCAACGGTTCAACCATAAGCGTCATGATAGGACACGCCGCTGTCCTGGGCACCAAGATTATGTCCCACAGCTTCTCAACCCCCCCTGTCTTGGTGAGAGAAGCATAAAGTGGGCAGTGGTGGCTAGTGTGGCTGTAAAAAGGTAAGCTTTTTTAAGCTGGAACCATTTCCTATCCCCTTGCTGAAAGAGTTGTTAAAGTTCATGGCTCTGCTTATTGCACGCCTTACAAATACTGTTCTAATAACCACAACCTCCTGCCAAGGCACCCTCTCCATCCAGGGAGTTTATCAGATGCCAGTGTTATCAAAATAGAAATGAACTCTGTGGAGTCTTGGGGGGCTTTGAGATCGGGAGTCTGACAGCTGCAGAAAAAAATGAATGACTTGGTTTAAATGAAGTTGACACCCGGGGTATCGAGGAGGAAAGCAGAGCAGTAACTCTCCTGCTGCAGAAAAGCAGCAGCATTTGTATCCAAGGTCACGTTAAAGAGACGGCCTGGCAGATATATTTAAACAGGATGAATCTCTCCATTGCATGCTTGGTGCTATGGGAAACGCATTACAACACCAAGGGGCAGAGGTCTAGCTTCATTTCAAAACTGATTTTAAATATTTCCATTATTTCAAGGGAGGAGAGCGACATCCTTGGGGTCCCTGTCAGTGAAGAGACGCAGCAGCTCTCACATCCATAAATAATATCCGTGTGTGTCTTCCGGGCTCCAGATACATCCAGACTGATGCACAGAACACTGATGAGCTGGAGAACCCTTCTGTACCCCATCTTACAGAGGGGAACCAGGGCACAGAAAGATCATGTGACTTGATGGGCCCATAGAAAGCATGTGGCAGAGACAGAACCAGAACCCACAGTGCTGGGGAGGGCAGGTTCAAGGCACTGACAATGTCTTTTTAGAAGTTAGACGACAGAGACTGGGAGAATGCAGCACCACTCTGACTGGCACGGGCATCCCTAACATTTCCTTGCAGTTAAACACTGGACATTGTATTTTCCTCATATTCACTGTCTAAGGCAGGGGTGGGCAAACTACGGCCCGGAGGCCACATCCGGCCCTCCAGACGTTTTAATCCAGCCCTCGAGCTTCTGCCGGGGAGCGGGGCTTGCCCTGCTCTGTGTGGCTCCTGGAAGCAGCGGCATATCCCCTCTCCAGCTCCTATGCATAGGGGCAGCCATGGGGCTCCGCACGCTGCCCCCACCCCAAGTGCCGCCCCGCAACTCCCATTGGGTGGAAACCGCGGCCATTGGGAGCTGCAGGGGCGGTGCCTGTGGACGGGGTAGTGTGCAGAGCTGCCTGGCCGCGCCTCTGCATAGGAGCCAGAGGGGGGACATGCCACCGCTTCTGGGAGTTGCTTGAGGTAAGCACCACCTGGAGCCTGCACCCCTGATCCCCT
Source organism: Chelonia mydas (assembly GCF_015237465.2). Lineage (NCBI taxonomy): Eukaryota > Metazoa > Chordata > Testudines > Cheloniidae > Chelonia > Chelonia mydas. The sequence goes on from NC_057856.1 coordinate 32,001,438, forward strand.
TCCATGGCCCAACCCCCCTTCCCCAGCCCTGATCCCCCTCCTACCCTCTGAACCCCTCATCCCCAGCTCCACCCCAGAGCCTGCACCCCCAGCCGGAACTCTCACCCCTTCCCACACCTCAACCCGCAATTTCATGAGCATTCATGGCTCGCCACACAATTTCCATACCTAGATGTGGCCATCAGGCCAAAAAGTTTGCCCACCCCTGGTCTAAGTAAAGATGAATAATTGCTTGGAACTCACTATCCTTTCCAGCAAGTGGTCCAGTTCTTTTACCCCATTTGATCACAGTTAAGTGACACTGGGGATTCCTTTAAATATCTGAGAGGAAGAGAAAGAGAAATCCATAGATAAGACCAGCATGCATGATTGCTTCCTATTTCATTACATTAACACTCCATCTCCGGAGAGCAAGTCCCACATAGGGATTCAAAGTCAGGCCGAGGCAGTGAAGAGAGGATAGGAAGCTCTGCTGTGCTACGCTGCAGCTAACGCCGAGGTTATGCTGCTTGGCCATGGTGACAAGGGAAGGAGCTGAACTTGTAAACACTGAGGAGAAGGCATCTGGAAACTGATAATCCAAAGATCCAGATCTCCAGCTCGAAAGGTGAAATAATTGGTGAAATGATGGTAGTTCGCACTCTTTTCTTTACTCTTGAAGTGGGCCAAGCATTTTGTCCTAACTGCACTCAGGAACTGGATGGGCCTGGGCAGTGAATTAGTTTACAGAGTCCCATCTATAATGAGCATCTTTACAAAGCAATCTGAAGCAAAGGGTTTAGTTTTGCTGCTTTAGCCACTTTGAATATCACCTAGTCCGATGAACGGAGGAGAACATCCTGCAGAATTTATCAGCAGCATTGAGCCAAACAAAATGACAATCAGCCCAACCCAGGAGAGAGATGGCGTGCAGCGTAGGCGGACGTGCTGGAAGCACACCCCATCGGTCAAGAGCACAGGTGTGACACTGCTGGGATGCAGCCCGAATTAAAAGGGGCACTGGGGTCAAGAGGGCAGGTCTCCAACCTACAGCACCTGGTTTGGGTGGGTTTTTTAACTAATATCTAGTTGCAAAGTCCATGCAGCTCTTAAGTAGAACCTTACTTTGAACAATCAATCCAATGCTTTTTATTTTCAAAATAATAGAACGAAAAAAGCTCCTGCACAACCCTACAATAAAGAATGCACACACATGTACAGTCCTATAACAACAAACCAGTGTGTCCAGCCAGGCATTCATGAGTAACCATGGAACAAGCTGCTCATAACCCAGTTCTCAAGAGCAACCTTGTGACAAGTGGTGTTTATAAATAGCATGTTTAAAAGGAGCTTTGCTATGATGAGCAATACATCGCCAACGTCTCATAGAAGCAACCTGCAGGAACCTCCTCAGAGCCAGAGAAAGCGGAGCAGAGACCCAAACTTCAAATTCAGATGCTTTAATATGCAGCTTATTCGCCTCCTTCCCTGCAGGCACACGCCACCTCCCTTTTCCTGTCCCCAACAGGTGATTTCAGCATTCTTCCCCTTTCAGGTCTCCCAGGCCGATGGACCAAATGCCTCCTCGAACCCTGCAGGACCATCACTTTGGGTGCACCTCTGGACCACAGGCTCCGCTCTGCTCTGACTGGAGAGTCTTGTCTCCAGGAAAAGGCTCTCCTGCCCCAGTGGGATGGCAGGTTCAAGGCTTGGGGACATGGTCTCTCCTAGCACATTCGCTGGACAGCCTTTGCGGTGGGGCCCCTTTACCACATAGTGACCTGAATTTCCAACCACCAGCTCCAACTGCCAGGGAGCCTTTGGGCCCCAACGTTCCAGTCAACACCCCAACAGCTGGACAGGGCCAACCCCTGCCAGACACATCAAGGGGCAGTAAGCTGGCCCCAGTGCCCCAGTAGGGGAAAGGGTGGTCTCTGAGGGAGAGCCTTGGTGCCCCTTGCCAGGGTATTCTCACAGGGGAAACACTGAATCCTGGACTCAGGGCTTGCCTGGAAAATCTGTGCAAAATGAGCATCCAGGTGCTTGCAGGCTGTGGGTCTGCACCCAGCCAAGGGCTCCAAGTGTGAAAGGCTGGCGCCGCTGCAGTCACTGGCAAAACTCCCCTGACGTCGGAGCAGCCAGGATTTCACCCCAGATCTGAAGGGGTGTTATTTATTTAATTCCCACATATCTTTAAGATTGTCGGCCACATGAAGACAGAACCTGGTGGTGACCAAAGGAGAAGCATGGGAATCCCACCAACACTGGGCGCTCATCCTCCCCCTCCCATTGCAGGGCTGTAGGAGTCGTGGCCCCTGTGCAGACGCGCAGTGGCTCACAAGCCCATATATAACAGACTTCCTGCGCATTCTCCATATTAATAAATGGGGAAAGAAGGAACCATAAATCTATAAACTGCCAATTTGCACAGGACTAGCTCTTTTACTGGCTACGCACTAGCACCTTTTACAGCCCATTAATTACTTTCTCTAATAAAGTTTGACAAAATGATAACTTGCCCATGAAAAGTGTTGTAATAAATATATTTTCTCTAACTTTCAACCATTCTTGCATGTCTGGCTCATAAACCCCTGCCATGGTTCAGTAACTTATTGTCTGTCTATATTTATCAGTCGAGGAAGGAACCCAGAAGTGAATCAGCCAAACAGGACAACCGTACAAATACAGTGACCTGCGAGGTTGCTTCTCTCTGGAGACACAATAAGGAACTGGCCCCACTACTGATGCTGAATCTCCAGACCAGCCCTGAATATTGGTAGGTATTTCCTTCTCGTCCTGCTGCAGCTTTACCAGGTATTGAGAAAATTTCTCACGCGGCAGCCCCCCGGCAGTGGTCCCGCCCACCGAGCCTGCAGTTTGGGAGTGCTGACCTCACTTTACACTGGTGGGGAGTTTATCAGCTGAGGTTCTGACAAGCTCAAACTCCCCGCAGTCCGAGAGGAATGAGTTGGCTAAGTGGGAGCATCAATGTAGTAACAACGAAAGGGAAAAGAAAATCTCCACTTTTGGAGCATCAGGCCATTTCCTCCCAGAACGCTAGTGAGACAGGCTTCCTGGGAGTGACGCAGGAGATCTCCAAGCCACTCAGGGTGCTGGGTGCATTTTAAATTGATATGCTCTAGATGGAAATCAGAGACGACGACAGTTTCCGGTGTAACTAACAATGCCTGTGACAGATCACACTGAAATATTGTTATCAATCAAATGCAGTTGCTATCAGCTGTACTGTTTCTTCCTTGCACTCAGCTTCAACAAGGAAATGAGATGTGTCACTTTCCTCTTCTGGTTCTCATGCTTTCTTCTTGTTCTAACTATTTATCGTATTTATTCACTTGTCTCATGCCATAGGCCAGCCCCTGCATTTTATGCAGTTGCCAAAGCTGCTGTTTTCTAACATAGTAGGTGAAGGCTCAAACGTGTTATCATTCTTTTTTGTTTTAACTCCCAACTATACCCTGCTTGGTCAAACATTTTCTCTTCTACATCCACAGGTGTGGCACTGCAGGCGCTGGACCAGAGCACAGAAGCTCACAGCTTACTCGACATCAGGCCGGACCTGTAAATCCCAACTGTTAGCACTGCATTTCCCAGCCATACTAACACCCCAGAGTCATCGTGCAGGGAGTCAGAAATGACAACAATTCCATGGGTGCCATTTCCAGTCACCCCTCTGCCCCCGCAGTTCCTCCCTTCCACTCTCTGTCCCTTGCACCTCCTGAGGCTGATTCAGCTGTCAGTGTTTCTGATTTGCTTGCCTTATTATTTCCTAGGACGTGCTGTTCCAGATCAGGACACTAAATAAGGGAGCTCGGAGCTCATCATCTGATCAGTAGCTCTTCTGGAGTTAAGGTCTTAGTGTGAAGTGCAGCAATTTCTGACAGTGCACTTAAACACATCCAAGCTGGCTTCTGACTGGTTCCAGGCAAGCACACCCTACCAGGCACCCATGCTGTGAGCCGACTGCATGCACACCAAGCAGGCCGGCTGCACTCGATGTCAGCTGCAGAATTCTTACATTGTTTAATTAGTTGAGTGTCTGTGCTTTACCCAGTAAAATCATCACCCCCACCCCCCACCCCCAGAAGCGCCATGCAGTGGAAATTTATGATCATAATTTAGAGGCTGAATTACCACTGTCAGTACCTGTTCCATGTGAATTACTCAGTCATATTAAATTCAACTGTTGATTTTGCTGGGTTCTATGAAGCGGGAACGCTTAGAGCCAGTGAAATAATGGATGAGAAAGAATTATAGTCACAAAAGCCACATTAGCTGTTTAAAATGTTCTGTGCAGCCCATTTGTGGGCTGGCAGTGTAGGATATCGGCACCCACCTGCTCCTACCAGCCAAAGTCTCCTTTATCGCCATGTCCACTCAAGAGTGGCACACTTTGGTCTAATAAACATGCCACGCTGAGCCCAGCAAGGAAAACTTGTGCAGTTAAATACAATCTGTAAATACCCTTCCTCGCCTTATTTTCTGCTGGATTTCATTGCAACAGTCATCACAGCAATACGTGCTATAGGCAGGGCTTCCCGCGGTCTGCTATTCCACAGTCACAAAATTGGAAGCAGAATCCACCACCTTGCTGCAGAATTTAACTCCAGAATGAATATTTTCTTTTTAAAGTATTATGTTTCTAGGCTTATGTTTGCAAAGAAAACTTTCCAAATGCAACTGCGTGCACAGTTACAGGAGTGTTCTATACCTGGATATGTGTAAATAGTTAATAAATAAGGTGCCTGTAGCAGTTGCTCCAGAATTTGTGCATAGTTCCAAGGGTTTTAACATACAAGATGCAGGACTCACCCTGGCTACCCTGAAACAATGGTTCAGAGCTGTGACCTATCCCCATTCATGTAAATGGCATGTTAACGCTGAACCCCAATGGTGGCTATTAAAATATCAACTTCACTTTTGCATTGATGGTTACTTTAGGAAAACCATTCATCTATTGCTCGTACCTCACAACCCCAAACAACCTGCCATGCTGCAATATCAAAGTACTCAGTAAGAACACAGCATAACTCCATCCTTAATTTCTGCTAATTCCCCAGCTGTGAAAATGGATCTTGAATTATTTACAAAAACCTGAGTGGTTCTGAGCCTGAATTATTACAAATTGACACCAAAATTGTTAAACTTGTAGAGACTTGGTGTTAGGCACCTAAATATAGAGTCATAGATTATAAAGCCAACAGGGACCACTCTGACCCCGCCCCCATAATGCAGGCCATAGGACTTCCTGAATTAATTCCTGTTTGAACTAGAGAATATCTTCTTAAGAAAAATAATAGAGCTAAAACACCCCGATCTGAAAACGATGGTCTTAGTCCTTAGCTGATGACCTGTTCAGTTTCAGAGAGGGTCCAGATGTTGAGACTGCGAATCTGTGGTTAACAAGAATGAGACAAATGTGGGTTTGGGGGCAAAAGGAGTGTTCAGAACCAGCAGTGGGAAGAAGTTGGGAACACAAAGGTTCTTGCTTATTCTCACAGTCACAGACCTGGTGGTATTTGCAGCACTACGGCACTGAATTAAAATGAGGGGGAAAGAGAACCAGGAGCCTCCTTTATTTATAAGCAATTTTATTTTAATCTACAATCTATACTGGGGAAGTTTGTGGGGAAAAGTAAATAACCCAATTACCATTGTGAAATGTACCATCAAACCTAGTGCCGATAAACATTTTGGCATTTAATTGGTGTCTTGCTCATCTCCAGGATATTTCCTGATTCATTAGTGGGGTTCTCAACAGCACTGGCTGCTAGAATCACGATTCACTTCTGCCTCATTTTGGGAGCAAGGTTCTCTTATTCTCCTTTCAAAATCTCCTACCAGGAGAATTCCAGAAACTCTTTCCAAAGAGGATTATGTCTGTGAGCTGCTCTGTGCTGGGAACACTTGGAATACTCACAATGCTTCACTCCTGTCCCTGGCCCTTCAGCTTCTGCAAGGAGGAAGTGGGGTTTTTGCAAATCTCCTTTTTATATTTTCAGGTTAAAACCTGTTTTTCACTCTCTCTCCCCTTCATTTCTCCTCTCCCGTTTTTACCCAGAAGTACCCATCCTTTCTACAAACAGGCAGGAGACGTTCTCCCACCACACCCGCAGCCCCTCACCCGGAATTCTCCTGAGTGTTAAAATTCTGAGGCTACTAGCTATGGTAGAATCACCTCCTTGGCTGGCAAATGCACCAGATCTGTTGAGATTCTGGACTAGGGGTAAAAACATATTGGAGTCTCTCTCCCAAGGTTGCAGATGACGTTTTTACAAAGTATCATTTTATACAGATCTGCTAATACCCATCCCCAGACTGTGTAATCATGGAAAACCAGCATACATAAAAATTCACAGATACATTTTCGATCAAGTGCATTTATCTCTATAGATGGCCCTTTTTTGCCAAGATAACATCAGAAAGTCTACACAAATCATCACAATTTACAGTCTCCTCCTCTTTAGTATAAAGCAGACTCTGCCAAATCAAGGGCTAATATATCACATTATTTCTAGTAACCCAAGGGCTGCCTCCTGCCACACGCTTTATGAAATACCTGTCTTTGATTCATTTTATTTCTGCCTTACCTTGTGGGTAGAAAAGCTCTTCTCCCCTCCTGTAAGACATTTAGCTTTATTAACACACATGTGATGTTTGCCAGACTCAGTCCCAGTTCCTTTGCAAACTGAGGTTTTACCCCTGCTGACATAACATCACTGAAAGGATTTAAACAACAAAACAAAGCCAAAACAGTCATGAAAGTAACACTATGTTTGCCACCATTACATTGTTCACTCTGCTTGAATGTCACCTCCCTTCCCCCACCCTGTATCTGTCTGGTCTACAAGGAAGGGATTGCCTCTGATTCTATGTACAGCGCCTAGCACAATGAGGCCCTATTCTCAACTGTCCCTTAGGCGCTACTGTAATAATGATTAATAATATTAGTAACTCTCTGTTGTTGGTCCGTACATATGTAGTGGGCACAGCTGCCTCCAGGAAAACAAACAGAAGCATGTTGCAAGAAGCAACTTTCAGAGATTCAGCAAGAAAAATTTAATGCTGTAAATCTGCAACCTGGAAACCATGGAAACCACTCCAAAATTCCAAGGCACTGAAAAGCAGGATATTGTCAGAGAACACTGACACAGTGACTGTGCCTTAGCAATTACAGTGTCCCTGCTAAAGAGGTGCTCTCAATAGACCCAGCCAGCAGTCACTTTGCACAGCAAGGCAGATAGTTTTGCTGGAGTTGGAAGTCCCGATCACAGTCTCTTTTCTTGACCACTGCCTTTCCAAAGGAGACTCAAAGCCAATGAGAAGCTGGCTCTTTAAAGACATGTTATTGCTGTCGGTTTTTATATCCACAGCTTTCACCATGTCAGGAAGAAAGGGACAATCGCTTCCATGAACACCCATTGCCTCTGGAGAAAGAGACCCTTGATGAGCAGGACCCACAGAACTCTGCAGCCATGGCTAAGTGTGCTATAGAGTCATATACAGGCAGGTTTGTACGTCAGTCGTCGTCAAGTCAAGGACCGCCTGTATTCCAAGGCCAGAAGGGACCATGGCTACCATCTCGTCTGACCTGCTGTGTTACACAGGCCGTAGAACTTCCCCCAAATCACTCCTATAGACTATCTTTTAGAAAAACATCCAATCTTGAGTTAAACATTGTCAATGATGGAGAATCCACCATGACCCATGGTAAACTGTTCCAATGGTTAATTATTCTCTGGAAGCTGGGCATGGGCGACAGGGGACGGATCACTTGATTACCACCTATTCTGTTCATTCCCTCTGGCACTGGGAGTGGCCACTGTCGGAAGACAGGACACTGGGCTAGATGGACCTTTGGTCTGACCCAGTAGGGCCATTCTTATGTTCTACTCTCACTGTTAAATTCATGCCCTATTTCCAGTCTGAATTTGTCTAGCTTCAACTTCCAGCCATTGGGTCACGTTAGACTTTTCCCCAGTAGATTGAAGAGCCCATTATTTAATATTTGTTCCGCAAGTAGATATTTACAGATTGTAATCAAGTCACTCTTTAGCCTTCTCTTTGTAAAGCTAAATAGAGTGAGCTCTTTGAGTCTGCTGTCACGATAAGACGTATTTTCTAATCCTTTAATCATTCTCATGGCTCTTAGACTCCTAGACTTTAAGGTCAGAAGGGACCATCATGATCATCTAGTCTGACTTCCTGCACATTGCAGGCCACAGAACCTCACCCATCCACTCCTGTGACAGACCCCTAACCTCTGGCTGAGTTACTGACATCCTGAAATCTTGATTTAGTTGACTAGGAACTTCTCAGCATCTCTGATTCTTAGTAGCCTCTCAACTTGCTTCTCTAATCCAAGAATCTTTTCCTTTAGCACAGCCACCAACTTGCACTTCATGCACAGGGAATTCCTTCTGTCTTGAGGCAGGAAAGAGAACATGGCATATCCATTGCAGGTAACCACCAGTGTTCCATCTCTGGCCATCTTGATACCACATGTAGGGCTGAACCTGGAAGGAAAGCCTCTCACCCTCCATTTCCAAGCTCCCTTCAAGATGCCCGTTAGCTGCCTCTGTTCACTTAGCAAGTGACTTTTTCTACCAAGTCTTCCCTCCTTAGCTCAGTTCAGCTCCACCCCTCAACACCAGGGAACGATTAACAACTCAGAGACTTCAAACAGCTGGGCTGAACAAAGGTCCAAGGGCTAGTGCTGCTTTACTCAGCTGTGTCTAGTTATGGAAATGGCTCGGTATTTCAGTGCTACATTCTCATGTTATTAACTGTATCAAACGTGCATTTATAAATGTCACATATTGGTGTGAGATTAAGTAGAGACGTTGGCAAAGAGGGCAAACATTGTACACGGTGACAAATACATTTACTGCAAAATACAATTACTTTACAAAGCATATCCTTCAGCAAGCCTTTTATCCTGCACAGTGACTGACTGACTCGACGAGGCAACGACAATCACTAACAGAGGCCTTAAATACTACTTCTCGACAGGGGAAAAATCAGTTTGAAAACGGAAATAAAAGGGAGGGACTAAATCACCTGAAACACTCTTACTACAGTAGTCCTGGGAACCTCCACCGCCCAGCACACAGCCCTGCCGATGCACCTCCGTTCTGACCTGCACCACTCTGCTATTCTGGAACCAAGCGCTTATACAGCTCCACCAAAGCAGCCTCCTCTTGACCTGCCCTACGCTCCACCTCCCATTCCAGCCTGGGCACCCCCGGCATCTTGTCCCTCTTGCTGCCCGTGGGTGAGCTGCACTGGCGATAGCCAGACGTGCAAGCAGGGCCTCAGATGGTGCCGGTTAGTGCTCTGCACTGCTGTGCTGCGGCTATAAGCCTGCAGAGACCCTTTGCTCAGCTGAGACCCAAGGGGAGGGAGCGTCCCCTTCAGGTCAGGCTCTGAAGATAGAGTCCCACACAGACCTCGGCCAGAGGACAGGGGACTCCGGGGCAGAAAGAGGTTTAGTGGGGTGATATTTAGGCTCTGAGAAGAATTCCCCCCAAAAGACTAAAATGCTGGAGGATCTACCTCGGCATCAGACATAATGTTGGTGGCGATGCTGAAGACAGTGAGAGCAATTTGGTCCAAAGCAGAATCTGCAGATGCCAAATAGCAAGAGTGTCCGAGAGCCTACGGCCTGGGTAGCCCTCTCATGCCTCCAATACCAAGCTCCACCCTAGAGCAAGTTCAAGTGCATGGCCATTTAATTCAGCCAGGCTCCCTAATGTTGGTCCAGACTAGGAAGCACTGCAAGAGGGTGATACTGCCCAACCCAGCCATGCTCTCATCATCTCCCAGTGTGAGACTGAATCCAGCTCAACCCTTCCACATGGTCCCAGCAATTCTGGCTGTGTTTATATTTCAAAAACTAAATTAATTGAAAAGCAGATTTCAGCTTCCTATCTGGCGAGCGTAACCAGCTCTTTAGAAGGTTCATTACTGAAACCTCAGGGACCACAAAGCAACTCATTATTTTCTGAACTCGCAACTCACTGACATGCACAATCAGTCCTTCCTGCACTGTGGCCTCCTCAATAGAAGAAGATGCACAAGGTGCCAGTTCCAGTCTGACAAGTAGCATGCCACACCTCCCTCTCCTTCCCTGACACCCCCCCATACAATACACCACACACAGTAATTCACAAGAACTCCTCACACACACACACACACACACTCAAGCTCTGCTCTTCACCTGACTTTTCTTTAACGGAAAACGAGCCTTTGGACCATCTCGCTCCATTCAGACCAAACACACTTCAGAGCAGAGGCTGCAGTTCCTTTCAGGATTCTTATTTTTTCCCACAATGAACCAGAGTAAGCCCAGGAAAGATCTGAGACAGAACGATCCTTGTAATTAGACTCCAGCGAAGTCTGCTCTAAGCAGATAGTGTTCTACCCCAGCAGGTAAGACGCCCATAGGGCTTATCACTGATTCAGTTACTCCCATAGCCATGTGTGTTCAAACCATTAACAGTTTTGCTCCCAGGTCAAGTTCACACTCAGCCCTTATGCCCTGGCTTGGACGAGACACTCCTGCGTGCTCAGTCCGTTCCGCCTCTGTGCTGTTACATATTCAGTTCTCCCCATCACTTCCACTTCACATAAGTAAAGTCCAATTATTCAAGTCTGACTATTGGTGACATCACAGCAGAATTTGCAGCCCCCTTGGTTGGACACATATGATCCCAGATAATCAAATTCATCTGCTGCTTCTGCAGTTTGACTGTTAATCATCGTGTGCACTTGCATCCTGTTATTATTGATAGTGTCAACGTCCATGCATCTCGTTTTCATCACATGCAAGAACAGTCCATATTTCTCACTGTTTTTACAGACTCCATTATTTGTTGCATTGCATAGATGGCTGCAGCAAAGAGCAGTGTATCATCAGCGTACTTAGGTCCATTAAAAAGCATCCACCAGTGGAAATCCCAGATCTTTCCACTTTATCAAAACCTCCCAGGGCTTGTCTCCCTTCACAAAAAGTAGCACAAATTCAGCACTTTGGTTCTTAAGGAAAATGTAAAAAAACAAATAAAAACAAGATCTAAGGCATGCTTCCAATGGAGCCACTTTAACGCTCTGCTCAGCCACATGTGCATCCAAGAGACATTCCCTCGTGTCCAGAATGACTCATTCCAGAGCTCTCCTAGTGCCACAACGAGACTAGCTCAAGGGCCAAACATCACCTCTAGAACATATGCACCCTGGATCTGTTACTAATCCCTTCTCTGCACTTTACTAGGGGTGGGGAGCACTAAGAGAAGCATACACCACCACTTGCAGTGTAGCTGAACCACATTTCCCCGAAGACATACGGAGTGTATGGCTCCGATCGATCTGAAAAACCCCCTAGAAGGGAGGAAGTTACAGGTCTCAAAGCCATGGAGTCAAGTAATAGTGTGTCATGATATAGTTAGCAAAAGCTGGCTGAATGCATCCCTCACTGGATGACACAGCAGGGCCTTTGTTAGCAAACTCGGGGGTAGGTTTCAGTTAGGAATAGCTGTGATTTACAGGCTGCTCTACTGCCCGCTGGGTAATGCCTACCTCAGTGGTTCGATGTGACCTTGGGAGGGTCAGCACTAGAGCTGGTCAGGAATTGTTCGACTGAACGTGTTTTCTTCTAACCTGAATATTTTCAAGGGAAGGGTCAGTGTAGGAGTGTGTGGACGTCCCTCCCCATCAATCTCCGAGGGAGGCCACGCCTCCTAGCTACAGTCAGTTTCAACAAATGTGTGGACTCGAAACATTTTGAAAAAAAGTTTCAAAATTGTCAAACTGTCCCATTTCAACATTTTTAATGAAAAATTTCAGTTTTCTGGTTCAAAATTACTTTTCATTTCAAATTTGAGGCTACTTACAGTACAAATATTTTAAATTTTTTTAAGATCAAAATTGAAACAAAATTTTTGAAATGATCAAAACTAAATGGTTCAATTGACCTGAATTTTCAGTTTATGAGTGAACATTTTACAAATTTGACCTTTCATCCCAGCTTGGGAAGAGAAAACTATTTCCCAGCTTTAGTCAGCAGTCCAGAGAAGGAGGGTGAGTGGGACCTGCTCAATGACATCAGAAGAATCTAAAAATGTATTAAACATTTGCCAATATTACTTTCCATGGAAGTGATTGCTGCAGCTGCCACAGGAATGTTGTTTCATCATTGATGGGAAGGGAACTAGGCTGTGCAACTGTGAATGGGAGAAGAGTGGTCCACGAGCCAGTCTCTCTAATAAGACATGTCCCATTCTAGGGAAAGGTTGGCAGTCCCTGCCCTAGAAGAACAGACAGAGTTTTCCATGGGCCTGGGGTTGGAGTTGCCCAGAACTATTGGGCTCAGGCTCTTGTGGGCTTCTTCTAGATGGCACCTGACTCAATGCATATTTGTGGGAACACTTTGGATCTTGGTTTGTGCCCTGGGGCTGGTGATTGGGGAAGTGAGAATTACCTCTTTGTCAAGTAATCACTATCCCATCTTCAGTTTGAAGCCTTACCTCTGCCCACTGGGACTGACAAACACAAGACAGCTTCAGAACATCTCTTTTAGATAGGTCTGTACAGCCAGCTAGCCAGCCATTCAGTCAGTGGCCTGGTGGATAATTACGGGTATTTGTTTTCCACAATCACTGATACAATGGCTCCTACAACATCTTCTACCCATATGTCAGTACTCATGGGTCACCATGGTATTCAGATGATCTGCAACAGATTAAACACATGAGATGGAAGTTAAGGGGATATTCTAAAGCCAACGGTGGCATTTAAAATAGGGAAGCAAAGGAGTCTTTGTTCTGCACGGTGACAGCATCTGTGAAATCCTGGCCAGTGAACTCTCCAGGCAGAGGACACACTAGTGAATCCAGGCTGGCACTGCCTGGCGATAAAGCTGACGAGGCTTCACGGTAAAGTGCGAAAATGGCTGGGATGCCCATGGGTATCCATAAGGGACAAACATCATCAGCTCAGCTGAGTTTCACCTGTATTACATATGGAGTTATCGTCAGTCCCGGGAAGCTTTAGGCAGAAAATAGAACCTGGCAGAGAGACAGTGGGGCCCTGCTAAATGCAGATTGCTAATGCCTCACTAAGGGAGGGCAGGGTGCCAGCACCCCTGAAGTCAGCACTTACTAGGTCCTTACTCAAGACATTATCTTTTTGACATGGAGCTCTTGTTAACTACTGCCAGGCTCCTAGCCTGCCCTCCAGGGCACGGTTAATAAGAAGGAGGCAGCAAGGCTTTATCTGCAGTCCTCAGATTGCCCCATCAGGTTGGTTTCAGGTGGGCGTGTGGGTGCACTGTGGGGCTCTAACTGGTCCCGAGTGACGTGCACCATACGCTGTCTGTGCGTGTTTTACCAGAGCTATCTGCAGTCCTTGCTTCTGTGACTTCCAAGTTCTGTTGCCTGCACTGTGGGCCCTGTTGCAGGTGCAGAGGTTGCATTAGAGGGGTTCAGTCCCTGCCTCTTAGGGAGATCCAGGAGGCTGCGGCTGGGCAATTGCTCCTTTAGCCAGAGACCCCTTTCAGGCGGGTCCCCAAGGCTTCTACACAGTCACCCGTCTGACTGTGGAATTCACGTACCCCACTGGCCTGACACAGTCCAAGTCTGCTGGCGTTCAGATCTCACTGCAAAGCGCATCTGTTTCCACAGGCACTGCCATACGGAGAGATGGGGTGCATTTGTTTCAGTCAGTGCTGGCCCTTATACAGCTACATCTTGAAACCATTGTCCTTTCAACATTTCTACAGAGCCTGAGCCCTTACAAAGGGGCCATTCTGCATTGTCATGTATGTATTTATTGATATGCAAACTACAGAAAAGCAGAGGGGGGGGAGGGGACACAAGGGCAGAGCCACATTCTGGGGGGACATGGGAGGCTGTGGCAAAGCCTGGGAAGTTTGCTGAATGAGTCCTTCTCATCCGGAACTCTCACTTGTCTCAAGGCAGCATTGTGCAGCTCATGTAACAAAGGCAGCTTCCCCCAGAGACTACGCGAATAGCTTCACAGCCAAAGGACTTCAGTGCAATCGACTTAGTGCCTGAAAGACTGGAGGTGCTTTCAATACTGCAGGCACTGCAGGGAGCCGGTTAAAACGTACCTAACTGTCAGGAGACCGGGATCTTCAGGGAACTGATGATGAGATGCAGAGCCTTTCTCCCCAGGTCACCAATTCCAATCCAGCCGGGTCAGGAGGAGTGGAGGGCTCAGGGAAGTGGGAATGAGATAAGGGGTCTTTCACCTCTGGGTCAGCATCTCCCATTCAGACCCAGGAGAAGGGTGACCCAGAGTCAGACGGCTATTCAGTGCCCAGTGTGAAACGATCTCACTCCTCTTCCAAGTGTGATGGCAGCTCTGTGTTGTGGGTAAACAACGGCTCTCTTTGATGGACGTCAGCTCAGGTGCCCATCCAGTGCTGGGCCTCTATCTGTATACTGTCCCAGGGGATGAGAGCATGACCTGGAGCCCACAGGACAGTGTCGCTGGGACTAGCTAGGCGACCCATTGGACCCAGCACCCCAGGGGCCAGGGAGCAGCCAATAGGCTGGAGAGACAAACGAACCCAGTGTGGAAAGCCATTGTGGAGAGTCCCCTGTGCACCTCTCCTCTTGGCTGGTGGACGCTGCCATTGGCCCATCTGGCGTCCCAGGGGTACCTGCAGTGTCCAGCCTCCTGGGCTCTCTGGGCAGCACCCCTCACTGGCACTGCACGCATGTGCCCAAATGTCCATTAGTCACACTCTCAGGAAGCTCTAAACAGCTTTTCCTGGATACACACTGTCACTGCTGCTCTAATTGTGCTGCCTGCAGAGCACTGCTGTACAGAGCTCACATAAACAGAACATCAGGGATTCCCATTACCCGGCACAGTTGGTCCTGATTATTCTCGGCCTCCTGTAGTCGGGAATTCAGATTCTCTTGGAACTGGACCATCTGAATCCAGGCCTCTCAGCAAAGCCCCAGGGGCTCTGGCACTCAGGGTAGCTGCAACTCCAGAGGGAATAATACTGCTCTGTGTTAGTGGTAACAACTGAGAAAGGGAGGCTCCCTGGCGTGGCAGTCTCTGCCAGCCAGCCTGTCAGGGATGCTTTGACAGAGCATCTACCATCCAGAACAGTCAGTCTGGGAGGGGGACGAAGGAAAAGCCTTACGGGAGGAGGATTCCTCCCTGTCCACTCCATTCTCCTGTCAGCTCCTCACCTGCTCCGCTTGGAATGCCCTCCCACACCTGTTCACCGGAATCTCCCTCCCACTATATGCTTCAGTTACTCTGGCCGACCGGCTCCTGCAACATCGCCTCCACAGGCACAAGGGAGTTTTCCTCATGTACACACACTGCCCTGGTGAGTAACCATGTCAGCATAGCTCCGTGACAGATGCTTTCCTCGCCCCTCCCTTCCTGACATCCATCAGAGCCATGCTGCTCTGCCAAGTTCATGGCCAGGACCATGAGCTCCACCGAGCAGATGCCCATCTGCCTTTCACCTGCTTTCCCTGAATCTCCAGTGGGCACTGTGAAATACTGCCTAGCAATGGCAGTGCCAGCAACGCTGTAAGAAGAACTAGCCCCTTCCCGCACGGTAATCCCCACGTCTGAAATAACAGGAAGACAGACACTGTACTTCACATTCTGCGTAAGTGACCTCTCACTGTATCTTTGCTGGAGCTGCGTTTGCGCTGGACACAGAGCTGTTGACAGCCCTGCACATTCACTGCTGCAGGTTTACCCCTTTGCCTGATCCCTCCCCTAATCCTTTTATGGCCTCTCTCAATTGCTCCATCACCTCCTGAATTTCATCTGCCCAGAGCCTGCTTCCAGAGTGCATTGCTGTCCCTCCTCCTAACACGCTGTATTACCTCTGGATAACACCCAGCTTCAGGCACGTAGAACCTGGTAACACAGGACCTGATTGTGCTCTCACTTACGCTAATGCAAATCAGGAGTGACTCCACTGAAATCAGCAGAATTACAACAGCGTACAAGAGCTTAGAATCAGAGCCGGAGTGTCTGTTGCCAAATCCGTTTGTACCTCTTCTCAGCACTGCTCAGCTCATGAGCTCTCCTGCCACTTGCTAAAATCTTCACAGGTTTCACAAGTCTTTAAACCATTCCCTGCTGCAGGATGCTGCTCTCTGCCAAGGGCTGTACAGAAAGGGAGCCAGGGCTATGTGACTGACTGCTCCGAGGTGCCTGCCTTTCCATCATTTCTGCCTCTTAAGATCTTTGAAAGGTTCCTTTCAGATGCGACCTTTATATTGAGGTCCCTTCTAGAAGTCCCAGCTCACTTTGCATAAGAGCTAGGGCTTTTCCTTGTGGTTTTGGCCAGAAATTTCCCTTCCCCCTCATAGCTGTGCAGCATGCTAAGCACCAGAGGTGGCTGCGGGTGCCAAAGGGCTCTGAAAGAAGAGCCTGGTGCTTTCTGCAGTCTCTGTCAGGTGCACAGTTTTTCTCCCTTTTACAGACCAGAGAAAGGGGTTCTCTGTCACAGGAACTAAGTCTTGGGCTCTTTGCATTTCACATCCAGCAGCAGCTTCTTCGCTGTTAATTATACTCTTCTGTGTAACTTCTGCTCTGCAGCTCCTTTAATCACATCAGATATGGGAACTGAAAAATGTCATTGTTCCTTGGCCGTGAACAATGCCATTCGTGGAGCCCTGAGAAAATGCAAGATGGGTATAAAAAAAGGCGGGCTCTTGTTTCCCCATAATCTCTTCTGCAAACTGACAAAAGAGGGTTTTGTATAGAGAAAATTGCCACATACAGAAACAAAACAAAAATAGAGCATGCGAGCTGGGACCCACTTTTATTTGAAGAGGCACCACAGGGAGATATGCCAAATGTGATTCATTTTAACAAGTTTAGCTCTTGAAAGACAAGAGCAGAGCCCCCCGGTAAGAATAAGGAGGCTAGCAAGGAGGGGCTGGAGGAAGAAAGAAGACACAAGGCCTAACAGGGCGAATGTGAGCAAAGGCGCCTCAAGGCAGTTTTTTCCATTCTAATGCTCCTGGCCGGAAAGTGGTTATTCAAAGACGACCGCTCCAATCTCCTTTTGCCTTCTTTCTAGTGAGGTGAGTAAAATATGTAAAAAGGAGGTTTTTGCTTCCACGTCCTTAGCAAAAGATGGCAACAATTAACTCCATAATCTTCTGAAGACTTCCTTCTCTCGCACAGGAACCTAAGCAAACCTAAGCAGAGCAGAGAAGGCTCTAGTGAAATATCACATTTACTTGCACGTGTTAGGGACTGGCCCTGTAATTCCCCAGGTGCTGCACGGAGCAGAGAAAGACCGATCAATAGAACTGCGAGACCCTTTGGATGAAATCAATGCAGCTGTACAAGCGTTTAAGTCCTGGTGTCATCACATTATTAATTCCCCCAAGTCTGTATCCCACCTCAGAAAAAAGTGTGAGTGTGTGTCTTCCCTTCCATCACCCTGCGCTGTGCAAACCAACCGCAGGCTCCAGGGGCTGGTCTCCGGCCTACGACAGGACCACGAACTGCGGGCTGCAGAACCTTCGGGTGTGAAGTGTGATCCATGAGAAGTGAAGACAGAGATAATGCTAAGTGTAGTGGTGTTGGTGTTCCTGGCCTGGGAGCGGGAGGACAATGGCCTTTCAGTGAGAGTCGCTGTGACACAGAGCTGCTCCTTTCACTCTGTACAAACCATCTCCCTAAGGACCCACCACAGTCTCATCCTCCTTTTAAGCCATTGCTAAATAGCTTACCCTGGTTTTTCTGAGAGAGGATTTTGTGGCCCCAGGAGAGAGTCACCCAGACAGGAATCTAGAATCCTGGCGCTCTGGCAGCCTTAGCAGAGTTTCACATTCAGGCCCATGGACGCCATTAGAGGAGTCAATAGGGCCATTCCCCCTTCCTATGTGCAAACGGAGGGGTCAGGACTAGGGAGAGCTCTGCCATTGTGCTTTGCCCCGCGGAAGCCAGGAACCAGCAGCAGCAGCATGGAGTGAGGTGGGGGCATCGTCAGGAAAATGACCCATGGGGTTGAGATTTGCCAAATGCTGCAGATACCGCAAATAGGTGGCACGTTACCCCCACTGCCACTGGCTCCGTCTCCACAGCAGCATTCCCGGGGCTCCCTCAGTGGGGCTCCTATGGCACTGAACATCCTGCTGTTCACAGCGCCAGAAACCCATGACGCATATTGAATGAGCGGTGGGAACATTCTTCCCCAGCACTTCCACTCACAAGCTCTGCAGACATGGGGAGAGCATTGACAGGCCACAGGCTGCCCCATGCTGGGGGACATACCATGTGGACAGTGCTCCCATCGACCAGCCCTCTTTGCTGTGTTTTGCATGGAATTACCATAACTTTCCTCCACTCTCTCCCATTCCATACAGACGGTGGGGAGAGGCCTGAGGCCACAACCCCGACACAACCTAACTACCAAGTGTCCAGCCTCATGCAGTACGTGCTTCATGTCACACACTGGTGACAGAGCCGAGGGACCCGCCAGTATGAAGGAAGACAAAACAAAGACACCGATATCTCAGTCTGGTCCAGCCAAAGCTCCAACGTCAGTCTGATGCAAGATGCAATGTAAGGAAGTGTAAAGGTAACATACTTATCAGTGCAGGACTCTTCCTGGGGAAGAACAGCACAGACAGGAACCAGGGTCCTGCTCAAGTCAGCACAGGAGAAGCACAAGGTCTGGGGACAATTACTGGTGAACTGAGTATGTGCTCTCAATGCAATCAGTGTATAGCAATAAAGGCCATTTGCATTGTGAGCTGCGTGCACATAGGGCTCTCTCCTGAATTTACATAGAGAAGAAATGCAAATACTTAAGCACTAAACCAAATTCTGCCCATAGTATTTATGCATCATAATACAAGACTATAATACTTAGCTCTTATGAGGGGCTTGTCATGCCTGGGTCTCAGAACACTACACCAAGGCGGGACAAGGGCATTCTCCCCATTTTACAGATTGGGGGACTGAGGCAAAGAGAGGGGAAATGACTTGCTCAAAGTCATCCAGCAAGTCAGTGGCAGAGCAGGAAAAACAGCCCAGGTCTCCTGACTCCCAATTCCCTGGAGCAATTCCTTCTTTACTTCAGTGCAACTTGTGAACAAGCCTAGCTGGCAGTGTGCCCCACCCGAAAGGGGGGGTGGAAGCAGCTTTGTGTAAGATCCTTGGGGCAGGGACCATGTATTCATATAGGGTTTGTAAAGCACCTTGGGCTGGGAGGGAACCCACAACCAGGGGCACTGGAACAATTTTTGTAGTGGGGGTGCTGAAAGCCATTGAACAAAACTGTAAACCCTGTATATGATGGAAGCCACTTCAAACCAGGGGGTGCTGCTGCACCCCCAGCACCCACGCCCACCCTGGTGCTGGAGGAGAGCAAGTCGAAGCAGCCCTACACCCAATGTCTCCTGCACACGGGAAATATATGACCCCTGTACAGAGCTGGGTGCTGAACTGGGGGCTGCAGAGGAGCCAGAACACCAGCATCCAGAGATAATCCCCAGGGCCTGCGTGGAAAAAACACCCAATGCCCAAGCCCTGTGTAGGAGACAATACCAGTTCCCAGCACAGGAGACAGTGCCCAATAAAACTTCCACACTGAAACCTAGTCGCTAGGGTTTAGCTCACTGCAAGTTAAATCCAGCTAAGGTCGACCGACGACTTACCAGTGTGAGGAAGCCTCTGGTTAGGGGATTAGCAGCATATCCTCACATGTAAACAGACCATTCACCACCATTTCTTCTCGTAAATTAGATTTCCAAACCTATGTCTGTTTGTCTGCAAAGATCAGAATACCCCAAGAAAAGAAAAAGAAGAGACTAAGGAGGGCCACATCCAGCAGCAGGACAGAGCTCACTCCATCCTTCCCGACTTAACGGTACCCTAGCACTTGCCTGCGATCGTACACATGAAGACTCCGATAAAAAGCTGGTACAGAAAAAAAAGCTCCCTGACTGTCTCTTAGTGGAGAATCAGTTTTGCTTTCTCCCTCTGGGAAGGGATGCTATATGGTCTTTTGTAAATATCCCATTTGAAAGGGACACAAGGCTTGATTCTTCTGGTCCCGACACTGGTTTCACGCTGATGTAACTCCACCGACTGCACTGGAATTACTTCTGATTTACATCAGCCTAAGTGAGTTCAAAGTCAGATCTGTATGGATCTTCTTGGAAACAGGCCACTGTTTATATGATGTCAAGTGGGACTGTGGCAGGAGAATTGACAAAACTGCCAATGGAGCATGACACTTTAGAAGCTCAGTAGCACCACATCTGCTGGGCTTTGAGGACACACCTTGGGAGCTCAGAAGCGATGCTTGTTCTGGAGTTTGGAGACATCTCAGAAATACCTTCCAGTGTCTTTTCATCTCTCTCTTGTTTTGCATGTTAAAATCAGCTTAGGTGACTTATTATATAATCATTAACCCAAACCACAATTTTCTTTAAACCAAAATATCCTAGAAAGTTAATTTCCAACAGATGTGGAATGTATGTCTAATGCATAAACCCCTGTATTATATGGAACTCTTTGACCAGTAAGGAAATAGCCCATAGTTCACAGAAGACAGTTTTAAGTGAGTTATGTAAGCGCAACCCTGAGAGACTTATGCATACACGGAAATCTTTATATTCTCCATTTAAATGATAGCTCAGCTCGGCTGAGCACCTCTAAGGACAAGTGGAATGACCTCCCCCATGTTCACAGCATACCCACACATGTCTGTACTTAGGCTGATGTTGGCTCTGGACATTCCGCATTTGTCCGTCTGATAACCTCATAGATTATTTACAGTTTGAAACCTGATCTAGAGAGAAGGCCTTCTGGAGATATCCAGTTCCTTAACAACGACAGTCAGCAACTCAAAGAACTGTTCACTGCCGGCATAATAGCAGCTTTCTGTTTGTTTCCACCCAGCATTTAAATGTGTTACCCAAAGGTTCCTAAAACATCTTTAGATGCACTCAGGACTATCAGAACTACACACTTGTGTAGAATTGTTTACTGCTTCAGGTTATTTCATACTCCCTTCTACACATAAATGACAGCTGTCTCGTTTATTATCTTCATATGCTCAGTTAGGACAAAAATGTACTCAAAAGCACAGTCACAAATTAGGTTACTTAGATTTCTTAACCAGTGTCATTAACTAAATCACAAACACTGTTAATTATGTTTCCTATCACCAATTTACAAAGAGACCCTATTGATCCTGGCCCTGCACTGCCAATTACAAAGCAACGACCAGAATAAAAAACAAACAGCGTTTTCTTGCTGGTAATGAGAAGTCTGGCTGGATCGCTGCATTCAGAGCAGACACTGGGGTTTCCGCTTGCAGGTAAGATCACAAACCGTGAGAGTGTCTCCCTGCCCATCCGGAAGAATTACCAAGCTGAAAGCCAAGGGAGAGAGTAGGCTCGGAAACTGAGCAGGTCTGGTCGAGACAATCATTTGAAGTGAAGGGACTGATTTGAAAAAACACAGTAACTATATTAGAGAGACAAGGTGGGTGAGGGAATATCTTTTATTGGACCAACTTCTGCTGGTGAGAGACAATCTTTCAAGCTTACACAGAGCTGAAGAAGAGCTGTGTGTGGCTCAAAAGCTTGGCTCTCTCACCGACAGAAATTGCTCCAATAAAAGATATTCCCTCACCCACCTTTTCTAAGATCCTAGGACCAACATGGCTACAACATCACTGCGTGCAACAGTAACTATGTGTCAGTTCTCTTAAACCACAAATTACATTTGCACAGACTCTACCCAGTTCCGGAAACTCAGCTAAACATGCAGGTCTCTTGTCTCACTCTCGCGCAGTAAACCCCTGCCATAAGTCTCACTGTAAGAACGCCTGCTTGGTGCCATTTTTTATTTGGGCAATGAAGCGGAGGTGTGAGGAGCAATATATTTGTTAGTAATGGTTATAGCTTTGAATTAATGATCTTCCCACAAGCCCTGAGCTAACCTCAGTCAAGAGAGGCATTTTCCATTATCTGATTGAGAAAAATACTGAGGAAAACAGGCCAGCTTTAAATCCACCACACAGACACACAGCTTGGGAATGACAAGGAAATTCTCTCTAAATTGCTGTTTAAGAAAGTGCAAAAATTTCATTTAAAACTCTGAGGGCAAAAATTTTCTCTCCCCTCCCCAAGGGGAGTCCCAGCTCCAGTAGTCCTTTGTCCCTACCAGGGGGATCTCCTGGCAGTGTCAACGGGAAGACCTACAGACAGAGAGAGTGCAGAATACCCATGTCAAGATCTGCCATGTGGATTGAAGAAGCGAAGTCTGGCCCGTGCTTGCTACCGGGGGTACTGGGTGACCGGGTTCATTTCAGAATGTGGATTTCACAGAACAGGAATGTTAACTCTGCTTGATTTCAGTGATTGCTTCCCCAAGGAAGGCACTCACAAGTGTCCCAAAAGGCCTGGTTCTCTGCCCTTATAAGCGGCTGGGAGGAGTTTGAGGACAACACTTGGATCTAACATTCGTTATTCAGATAACGTGCTCTGGTTGGGAAAGGCACACTTTGTGATGAGCTCCATCAAACCCTCATGCACACCAATCTCATGAGAACCAAGAATGCTCATTCAGACCTTGCACAACAAAGGAAAATGAATGTTAATTCTGAGCAAAGTTCCCCAATAGATCAAGATTTCTTTCAATCTGAAGATAGTTTCTAACTTGGATTTAATTTAAATCCATCAGTTAATTTTAATTAATTCCCCTGCTCCAACATTCTGCTATTCCAATTGGAATGGTCATACTCTTCTAACAGGAAGTGATGGCTATTTCCCAATGCTTGTCAGCTAAGGATTCTTTGAAAATCATCACATTCGAGAATTTGTCAGTCAAAAAAAGAAAAGGAGTACTAGTGGCACCTTAGAGACTAACCCATTTATTTGAGCATAAGCTTTCGTGAGCTACAGCTCACTTCATCGGATGCATCCGATGAAGTGAGCTGTAGCTCACGAAAGCTTATGCTCAAATAAATGGGTTAGTCTCTAAGGTGCCACAAGTACTCCTTTTCTTTTTGCGAATACAGACTAACACGGCTGCTACTTTGAAACCTGTCAGTCAAAAGAAATCCAAGTTCCCCTTTAGTCCTGACCAAAGCGTGCCCCCTTCTTTACCTGCCCATTCCAAGGACTGTCTGCCCACTTCACTAGGTCAGGTCAGGTCAAAGTTCAGCAGATCAAAAGTGCCCCTCACCAAAAACAAACAGTGAAATGCATTTGAGAGTAACATCAATCACTCTGCCATTCCTTGCTGGAAAGTAGCACTAAGTGCAGAATTCACACGTAGGTCACTCAGCCAGTGTAGACTCTTGTCCTGTTCACACAGTATCCAAATTATTTATGTATTTATTTATTTTTTAAGCAGAGATGTGACTGTACCTTGCTCTTTAGTCATACTTACAGGTGTTTTCCCCCCAAGCAAGAGCCTCAGATAAGTGGAATAGCTCTTCCATGTTGTCCACTCCAGCATGTTCCTTATCCAGCCATGAGAGCTCAGGGTTAGTCAGACAGCACTCCTACACTCCTGAATGGCACTTCTAGGGACAAGAGACCTGGAAAATAATGGCCCAGACAGCAGAGCTATCTGCCCCAGTTCAGGGCCTACAGACATGAGATCCAAAGACACCTGGCCCCTTGGTTTCTGTGTATTTGCAAATGATTATGTTTGCACACTGCGGCGAGTTCATACCAGCCTTAATTCCTTCTATTACAAATGTTTAAAACTTCTACTTTGAGCCTCAGTAGGGAGTTAACAGAAATGTGTTAATGGCAGTTTGTCTTTTAGAGTGTTTTCTAGTCAAGCTGTTATTTCTCTCCACTGAAGAAGCTCTGGGATGGGCAAGGTGCCAAGAACAATTAGACCAAAGCATGCTGTAATCCCCACAGAAAGAGCTCATCCTTTTTTGTCTAGTTAGATATTTCTAGGTCTCACAACCACATTTACTCTAGAGTGCGGTGCAGAATGCCCAGGGATTCAGTGCTGGGTAATCCAGCCAACAATGCACGCTCTTGCTCAGTCTCTCAGCACTGGGCTTCCATTGGATGTAGCCGTTTGAGGAAGTTCACACTCATAAAAGCTCTTTCCCGGTTTGCTTACAGAACAGGTTTGCTGGTATTGGGGCAATCCCCATCACACCCTGACATGGAGTACGGAGTCAAAGGCTTCTCCATGGCAGAATCTACTGTACTAGCCTCCAGTTTAGCAAGGCTGCAACTGATAGAGAGCAAAAGGCTGCAAGAATGCAGCATTTCCGCCCTGAGAATAGCCAAGAGCACAAAGCAGATTGAAGACTCCTGTTCTGATGACGGATTCAGGGCTGTTTTGGGGCACTAGAGTGGGATGCCCTACAACACCCTTAGGGAAGGTATTGCCTCTCAGATTCCTAAATTATTTATTTGTATCTCTGTTGATTTTTTAAAGCATTCCTATCTAATACTCTGGCTGCAGATACAAAGCTTATAAAACAGAAAAGGTGTCCACAAATAATATTAAATTATCTTAAATCCTCCCTTCTCCCTCCACCAGCCTCTCCCCAGCCCTCCCAGCTCCCCACCCACCAACCCCTCCCTCGCCCATCCCCCAGGCTCAGCCCGCCTGACTGGCCCCATGGGGCCCGGGACCAGGACAGCAGGATCTGGCTTGTAGGGTTTTCTATTCCTGTTTGTCCTGTTAAATATCATTCTTTGTGTTTCTGAGATGCCCCAAAATGGAGCTGCCTTCGCTGGGGCAACTGGAAAGCTGGGCTCTCCTGCTCTTTGGCTGCCTGATTCTCAGCTTTAATGCTGCAGTTGAAGGCTGTTTTTTCCCCTTAGCTTTTTGCAAAGTGCTGCAGTTCAGGTTCATCATCTTCCTTCTCAGACAAACCCACAGACATGGCCACACCCTCCCCGTGGGAGCCAGTATAGCAAAGGATGCATTGCCCCATCCAGGATGCCTCACCCAGGAGCACTACTGACACAGGGACAAAATATTTGTGTTCAGGACCAACTGCTGGTTCCTAAATTGTGCTGCTAGAAATGTGAAAAATAAAGGGGGGAGTGTGGGGGAGAAGCCCCTGAGTCTTAATGTTTTCACAAGTTAGGAGTTCTGAACAGTATTCACACCCCCCATCCCCCTCCACGGCCTTGTACCCCGGCCCCACGTGCTCCTGCCCCCAAACACCAGCAGCTCCCCTCTGGGCCCTGCGAAAGTCCTCAGGTTCTGCCGGCCCTGCACCTAACCTCATGCTGGGCCCCCGCTGCCTTTTTGCCTGTCTGGGCCCTTTGATTCCCTCGCTAATGCCTGTTAATCCATCCCTGTCGCTGCTCAAGAAAATCCTTCTGAGCAAGAATTAGAATCAGTTCAGGGAAAGGAATTTCTACCGAAAGGGTTACACACAGGGCTAAAGCCAAGTCACAGTGGTGGAGAGCATGGGCCCCACCCCGGGTGCGGAGAACAGGTCCTGCCCCGAGCATGGCGAGCAGGGCCCACCCCAAGGACAGAGAGCAGCATTCAGAAGTAGTCACGCTGCCTACAGAACTGCCAAAAGCACAAGGATTTGAACATAGCAAAGAAAAGCTCTTTTTGAATTTGGTTTCATTCTCGTGCCATCTCCTCTTCCACCTCTTCCTGTGTCATTACCTCCTCCCCATAGTGCTCCTCATTTACAGCACATCAACTACCCACCAAGGAACGCTTTGTCACAGGACCGGTGCAGATAATGACCGCTCCGACACTTGCATAACTCTGTCCTGCCCCACTGGTGGCTGGGGAGCGTTCCTACCCATTGCTGTGCCATGGTTGTGTAGCCACGCAGCCTGGCAGCTAGCATTCCTACGTGTCCACATTTCTGGTGGCCAAGAGCAGCTCCTACACTGTTACTAAGGTTTCCTTTCTCTTCTCCCATTATTATTCTCTACCTCTGGACTACTGGAAATGAGAACTCCAGTAAGCTGCTGACGTTCTCTAGTGTCTCTTTTTCAGGCTCTTGGCCCATGGGGCTGAGCTGGAGGACAGAATGTGTCAGAGTTCTTCTCCCAGTCTGTTCAACAGCAGCATTATTCCTGGAAATACATTTGCGTCTGGTGCTGTAAGCGTACCATAGAATTTGACGTCTCCTCCCACACACATGGAGCCGCAGCTGCGATCACAAAGGGGAGGGGTCAACCATGTCCACCCACCTTCCTTGCAGTATGGCTGTTCTTCCACATCCAGGTAGGAAACTGGCTTTTTGGGAAGAGGTGACTTGCTCTTTGTTCCTAATGTAAGATGGGAGCATCCCTGGCTCAGAGCGTTGAGCGAGAGACCAGGGCGAGGCGTCAGCATGGGCTCCCTGAGCTAAGAGTCTGGGAAGCACAGTGTCATGTCACTTGTCACTGGGCATTGGTCACAATGCAGAGCTTTTCACCTGTAGATCACTGGTCCAGTGTGACCCAGCTTACCAGTGACTGATGGCAGCTTGGTGGCCGATGTGAATTCCGTTGGAGGGTCTACCTAGCACCGGGCAGAGCGCTCCTTCTTATACTGTGACTCCCCTTTAGATAACCTTGTGATACTGCCACAAGCATTCCCGGGAGACTTCAGAGACCCTTCGGGTTGCCAGCACATTCAAGTCTGGTGTTTTTATGCTGGAAACAGACACTTCAGGATCCTGTTATGAAAACTGCCCTCAAACCAACCCTAATGCTGAGAATCCGGCAGCTTCACAATCACCCTGCATGCAGGAACCTGGCCCAGAGCAGGGTTTGTTTTGTTTTGTTTTTTGCAATGGATTCAACAGAAACCTGAAGTTCTCAAAAGCAAGTTTTGATCTTTCATCACATCATGTATTTCCTTGAAAGTGCAAAATCCAGGAGTCTGGTAGGCAGGAAAGGGTCAGAAAAGCTTGCTGCACAAGGAGGTTTGGTGGGACAGTGGGTCACAGTCCCACAGCGCTCTGCTCCTTGCAGCTTTTAACTGGCTAACAAATCTGTCCATCGCCTCACACTTGGGTGAAAGGTTTTGTTAAAGTAAATAAATAAGAAAGCTGTTTGTCCCCGGATTCCTCTTCTCATCTGGGCCCAGCAGAGATGATCTTCCAAGATGCAATCATCATTTTTTATGACACACCTGAACCTTTCCCAAGTTAAAGAGCCAGCAGGAGCCATATGATTGAAATTAGGCTACAGAAACAGTCACATTTAAGTCAGACAGCAAGAGTGGAACATTCAGATTTTTCTAGTTAAGAGTTTCTTTTAAAGAATAAAGCATGGAATAAAAACCTCTGCAGTGCCAGTTTCTACAATGTGTTCCCAATTAGAAGCAGAAAGCTCTGAGGACTTATTTATATATCAACTTTTAACCTGGATACTATCTGCTTTGGTCATGGTGAGAACTATATTATAAGTAACTTAGCATCTATAAATTTCTCTTTAAATCTACCCACCAAACACATACTCCAGAGCAAGTGAAAAGAGCCCAGAAGGTAGTGATAATATGTGCCTTCACTCTGACATTCTGCGCACTCCATAGCTGAAAGAAGTTCCACTTGGAATACTTATATAGTCAGTGGTCTCTATTAATTCCCACTGGAAAACACTAGGACCTGGGCCAGCAAGCTCGGCTCCTTGGCTCAGAGAAACAACTTTGAGAATCTGACTGCCAAGGATTCTCGAACAGGCATATGGTGAAACTCAAAAGAGACTATCTAGCATTTCTAAGCTGAGCCTACCAAGGGACAGGAAATTATCCTTCAAACAAACAAATCAAATCAAATCAAAACAGCTGATTACATGGGGAGGCCTGGATGGGCCTGTCTACACTGCAGCAGGGAGTGAGCCTCCCAGCCCGGATAGACAGACTCATACTGCCAGGGCTCAAACCAGTGCACTAAAAGTAGCAGTGCGGACGTAGCAGCTCAGGCTCTCAAGCCCACATGAACCCCGGGGCTGGAGTTTGGGTGGCTAGCCGGAGTCTCCACTCAAGCTGCAGCATCACACTGGGCCCTGGTGTACTCAGTTGCCCAGTACTGTGCACCGGTGTGGACAAGGAGCTGCATATGCACCTTGCAGACAGGCAACTTGAATCAGACCCTGCAAATCGTCATGGGAACTTCAAAACAACACCTCTGCCATGGCTTTAGTAAACATCAGACCTCCAGCTATCTTTCGAGACAGAGCCACAGCACAAGAACTTAAATGCACTGAAGACTACCTAGAATTTCCCATCCGGCAAGTTATGGACAACATACCCCAACAATGCCTGAAATTGCAAAACCTACCATGGACCACATCTGACCAGCTAATGTGTCTGAATCCTGCCAGGCAATGACAAAGTGTCTGGCCCTCATCCACTGTTCCAAACAAGCACATTAGCACTAACCCAACAAGTCGTCCTTCTGGTTTCGACCTGCCACGCAGACTTTGGACCACACGGAACCGCAGCTGAACAAACCTTGGAAGATGCAGCTACTTGATGTACAAGTGGAAAATCAGAGACTCCCCTTCGTTCAGCTGCGGTGAGAACATCCAAACCATGGAACACGTCATAATGCAGTGCCCCAGCTACGGATTCAAAGGTGAAATGGGGATATCCACAGTGTCACACAGCAAGCCTTGGAATGGCTTATGGACCCACAATAGAGACCTCTGTGGAGAAAGAAGTGGTTCGGGACTATTTAGAAAAGCTGGACGAGCACAAGTCCATGGGGCCGGATGCGCTGCATCCGAGAGTGCTAAAGGAGTTATTATCTTTGAAAACTCATGGCGATTGGGAGAGGTCCCAGACGACTGGGAAAAGGCTAATGTAGCGCCCATCTTTAAAAAAGGGAAGGAGGAGGATCCGGGCAACTACAGGCCAGTCAGCCTCACCTCAGTCCCTGGAAAAATCAGGGACCAGCTCCTCCAGGAATCAATTCTGAAGCACTTAGAGAAGAGGAAAGTGATCAGGAACAGTCAGCATGGATTCACCAAGGGCAAGTCATGCCTGACTAATCTAATTGCCTTCTATGACGAGATAACTGGCTCTGTGGATGAGGGGAAAGCAGTGGACGTGTTATTCCTTCACTTTAGCAAAGCTTTTGATACTGTCTCCCACAGTATTCTTACCAGCAAGTTAAAGTAGTATGGGCTGGATGAACGGACTATAAGGTGGACAGACACCTGCTAGGGGAGGTCTAGGTTTACTTGGTCCTGCTTCAGCTCAGAGGGCTGGACTTGATGACTTCTTAAGGGCCCTTCCAGCCTGACATTTCTATGATTCTATGATGACTGCAGCAATCTCAGGATGGCATAGGTGACTGTGTGAGCAAATATGGACCTTGGATTGGCAATGGAATGGCCTGGAAGAGCAATTCAGCCTCACTACAGCCACTTTTAGAAGTAATATTCCTGCTTTCAGGTAAGTTTATCTTACTGACAAACCATCATAAATGGTACCTTAGGACAGCGTGGACAGACAGACAGATATACCCATGGTTTCACAAAGAAGGAGGCAGCGAGCCAGTACATCTATCTGTGCAGGTATATAAGCCATGCTCATCACTATGGTATCTGATTGCACACATTAATATCCCAAACTCAGACCAGCTGAAAGGAACTGATCCCAGACCTTGTACCCGAGCGGTCTTTGTTTCACTGGAGACATTCTTTTTAGCGACAAAAAATAAACTTTTTTCCTTATTATTGAGAAACATTAAAGACCCTCAAAATCATAGCAGCTAGCATATTTGCAACACAAAATAAGTAACACAACCACTGTGTGTTACCATCTTACACATATCCTGCACCAGTTGGGTTTTCATTACTAATTTATCCAGCATCTCATCCTTGTTCATGAATAATGCTTCAACACTGTGACCAGATTCTCTTAAGCAGTGTGAGCCCTGTGCTGTGCTTCTGAAAGAAACTTAGTTAATGGGAAAACCTTAGAATGTCCTCAGAAAATGGAGGGAAATAGTAAACGTTCTCTGACTGCTCCACAGTACATGAAGCAGACCTCTAAATGGTGAAAAGTTCAAACGCTCTCGAGTCTTGATAGGGCAGGGACCTTGTGCAAAGCTAACCATGATCTGCTTTCCTCTCCCAAAAGAGGCTGCACAGCATGGACTATCGGAGCAGGGGTGATTTTCCCTACACTGCCGCGATTCCAGATGAATGGCAGATGGCTCGAAGAGCATGGTATAATGTCACACTCCTAGGGCCGAGCCATCAATGTCACATCGCCCATAAGGAGAGAGCTCAAAATACAGCTAGATCAGAGACAGAAACAGTTTTTGTTCCATTCTACATTATGCTTCTTTAAAAAGTATCCTAAAACCACTTTACGTGAGCCCTGAATAAGGAATTCCCAACCTAAACTACACTGCTAATGAGACAGCTAAATGTTAACAGTTGTCCTCTTACCTCATTCGGTACCTTGTCTTAGAATGTGGGAGACATGAACCAGAGTTAGAACAAAGGATTGGGAATAAGTCAGACTTCAGCAGGCATTACGGTACACTGTGGTGAGAGTATAGGCATCCACAGGATCTGACCCCCCCAGCCTTTTGCACTAACCTCTAGTATATTTGTAGGCTAGTTTGGCTTCACTAGAAGATACTAAAATCTTTGGTTGGAGAATAAGGCTCCTGTAGTCTATTCCTGTCTCTGTCATTAAGTCACTGTGTGGTCGTAAGTAAACTAAACTCTCTCTACCTGCCTTTCCCCATCTGTAAAATGGGGGATACGGTTATTTACCCACCTCACAGGGAGGTTGGGAGGGTTAATTAATTGGTGTTGTCAAGAACTTTAAGGCCATTAGATGAAAGCCCACTCTGGACACCAACTGTAATGTTCATTGATCTCTGCAATTTGAGGGGCTGGAATCAGCCTGTTTTCCTTTCCCGTCACTGTACCATAGGTGACAGTAAAATTCTTTCTTGTTCCATGTTTCCACCTACATGGAAACCCTGCAGCCCTTGGCTCCTCCATGCAGTCCACAGCTATGGCTTAGGGACTGGGTATGAAATAAGAGATGCAAAGCTGGGAAGATGAGGGGGGAGGGGAGGACGGGACACTAGATTCCAGCTTCTCCCTGTGAGGCCACAGATTGTGAGGATGGATATTAAACAGACTGAGTTGCTTCTACAGCTTATACTATAATTTTCACTACACCTGCTATAAAGATAATAAGCAGAGAACGTAGCCTATTGGGAGTGCATTGGCTCCTCCAGGCTTGTTGATTTATGTCCCATTAAGCACAATAAACAATACAATTACTCAACTCTTGTGAACCAAACTCAGAGAAAAAAAGTCATTCACACTATTAATAACAGCAATTTAATAGCTGCCATCATGCATTCCCCTGGCACAGGGACCCCTTGTCTACAGGATGAAGATATGAGCCAAAGCATCAGGCACCAGCTAGCGAACATGTGCACAAACAGTTAACCTGCATGAATCCATGGCACATTTCAGCCAAGGTGGCCTTCTCTAGCTCTGGGGATGCGACTCCAAGACCATAGGTCATTCATGCTCTTCGACCAAAAGTCAGCCTCTAATGAGGCTTTCACCATCTGTGACCGGGCCATGGCTCAGGCCCTTGCTTTAGCATATATAATGGAGACCTGACTGACTGACACTTCTGAGCCCACATGTCTCTTGCTGGTTTCAGAACAAACTGGGGGAGGTCTGAGGAGGTGGTGTGGCCGTGTTGTTGCAGCTAGCCCCAAATGCACAAAGTTACACATCCCAGTGTAGACCTAATGAAGTATGCATAGTGCATGTGTGCGAGACCCAGGATGGAATTTAGATGGAACCTTGGGTACTGACCACCTGGTAGCACCACAGAAGCCCTGGCTGAGTTCCTCTCCACAGTGGCATTGGAGACCCCAAGACTGATTGTTGTGAGTGACTCCAACCACCACATGGGAAAGGAGATGAAAATAATGGGTGAGGAGATTTTGTACCTTCCTGCTAGTTGACCTTGTTTTCAATGAATACATGCCCAGCTTTTAGAAATAACTCGGGGGCTCCCTCTTGTAGATGTGCCCCTCTAGGCCTGCAAGCAAGAGTCATTGTGTGAGTAGCTGCCAAAAGATGCAGAGGAGAAACAAAGAGGCCTCATTGCTATTGGCTGCTATGATGATGTCAAGTCCAGGGATGTCAGTCTCATTAGCACTAGTGGATTGTGTAGGATGGTCTTGGAATGCATCAGGTGAGGTATTTCCAGTAGAGATAAGGAGGTTTTAGTACCGTTATACAAGGCACTGGTGAGACCTGGAATACTGTGTGCAGTTCTGGTCTCCTATGTTTAAGAAGGATGAATTCAAACTGGAACAGAGAAGGGCTACTAGGATGATCCAAGGAATGGAAAGCTTGTCTTATGAAAGGAGACTTAAGGAGCTTGGCTTGTTTAGCCTAACCAAAAGAAGGTTGAGGGGAGATATGATTGCTCTCTATAAACATATCAGAGGGATAAATACCAGAGAGGGAGAGGAATTAGCTAAGCTCAGTACCAATGTGGACACAAGAACAAATGGATATAAACTGGTCATTGGGAAATTTAGACCTGAAATTAGACAAAGATTTCTAAGCATCAGAGGAGTGAACTTTTAGAATAGCCTTCCAAGGGAAGCAGTGGGGGCAAAAGACCTATCTGGCTTTAATATTAAACTCGATAAGTTTATGGAGGAGATGGTATGATGGGATAACATGATTTTGGTAATAAATTGATCCTTAAATATTCGTGGTAAATAGGCCCAATGGCCTGTGATGGGATGTTAGATGGGGTGGGATCTGAGTTACTACAGAGAATTCTTTCCTGGGTATCTGGTTGGTGAATCTTGCCCATATGCTCAAGGTTTAGCTGATCGCCATATTTGGGGTCAGGAAGGAATTTTCCTCCAGGGCAGATTGGAAGAGGCCCTGGAGGTTTTTCGCCTTCCTCTGTAGCATGGGGCACGGGTCACTTGCTGGAGGATTCTCTGCTCCTTGAAGTCTTTAAACCATGATTTGAGGACTTCAATAGCTCAGACATAGGTGAGAGGTTTTTCGCAGGAATGGGTGGGTGAGATTCTGTGGCCTGCGTTGTGCAGGAGGTCGGACTAGATGATCATAATGGTCCCTTCTGACCTTAGTATCTATGAATATCATTACAGAGTCCTGGAGATACGTCAAGCTGAGATTCCACTGCCAGCCTCCTACTACACCCACAAATGCACACATCAGCCACGCCTGCTCTGTGTGGCACTCTGTCCCCCCAAGCATGCCTTATGCACAGACAGTAAGTAAGGGAACCGATGCTAAGGTGTACCCCTCACTGAAATTTGCCAAAGCTTTCTTCAGAAAAACAGTTTAGGGAACACAGAGGAATCTGCATCTTTAGGCTTGCTCACATATTATCATGGTCTCCAAGAAAAGACATCATCATCATCAAACCAGGTCTCCCTCTTTGCCTTTCCCAAAATGAATGAATGATACATACAGGGCTCTGTAATCTCAATGGAGTATGCAAGCAACAGCATCCTTTACACAGAAAGAGCCAGGCATTAAAACAGCGACTGGCGGACAGCCAGTCAAGAGCATACAGACAATGAGTGCAGCTCAGGGCACTCTGACTGTGAACCTCAGGGAGGATTCTCTTAGGCGATTTATTGCGGGCTCTTCACTCTTACACACATTTCCAGTGATTCTGATTTAGAAAGTTCGTTTCTGTGCGTCTTGTATTTTGCCCCAGGCAGTTATTCCAGCTACATCTTCCAGGCTTTCCTGTCAGCCACTGGACTTCTCAGGCTTTATTTATCTTGAGCTGGACTTCCTCTTCGTGTTCCAGGAGAAGATCTAGCTCTGCTTAGGCTGCAGTGAGTGGGGCTGCCCAGAGTGGTCTGCTCTGAAAGCTGGTGCATGCTGGTGAACCGAGCACTTTGCTGCTTCTGTTGGATTTCCAAGACTGCCTCACATTGGCAGGGAGCCCAAAGGGGACAGCACCGTGGGAGGGCGCCTGACTCAGTGTGGAGTGGGGGGCTCAGAAGCAATTCCTTCAGTGGGACAGCAGCCACCTCAGGAAGATCACAAGGCCATCTGGTAGGGAGGCCAGCTTGGCAATGGAGACCTTTCCTGTGGACAGCTCCACAAAGCAGTTGTTTCAAGCCTCCCAGCGGGTTACGCTCCTGCCTTCCCCCCAGGAGACAAACGTCCAGCAGAGCTCTGCCTGTGAGGGAGGGCACAGCCAAGCAGACATTCGAAGGACATCCAGCCTCACCCCCCAGCTACCTGAGCCACCCTACCCGACAAGGCCGGCAATTCAGATAAGTGTCAAAGGCATCATGCCTAATAAGGCCAGAGGAAGGTCAGCTGCCCTGTCTGAGCAGCACTTCAAACGCTTTCATCAGATGTAAACCTTATCCTGGACATCAGCAGCCTTCCATAAATAAAGAGACACATCCCACCTTCCAAAGCAAATTACACAAACGATGTTTGGCTTTGAGGAGGATTCCTGTGAGGCAACTCTCTATTATTTCCCCTCCGTACACCTGGGCATTAACCAGGGAGCCAAGGTCATTTATTGCTTTCTCATTCAAAACAATCTGGATTGTGTCTCCCTGAAATCATTACCACATTGTGACAGCAGCTGGGAAGCCCTGTGAAAGCACTTCACTCTGCAGTTATACAGCTGCCAGATATGCTCATGTGATCAGAGTGTAAAATAGAGGCCCGGCCACAGCCCAGCGCAGGAGGCTCAGAACTGCACACTAACTTAAGGAGTGCACTGGACATGTCTTGAGTGCACAGCCATCAAGATAGAATCATATAATGATCAGCTTTAACTTGGCCACGAATTAGGGGACAGAAACACGATGACATCGTTGGCAGCAGAATTGGGAATGAAGCACCCTAACTACAAGAAGTGACAAAGCCAAAGTGGGGCCCAACATCTAATGAGATCAAACAAATTCCTTGCTCAAGGAAAGAAAGGGGGTCCCATTGCCCAAACTGCAGGAGATCCCCACAGCTTCAGCCTGGACAAAACACTTTCATTTTAGAAGAAGAAGCTATTGTCCCCAGATGTTAACTTGTTCCTTGCTGAAGATCTGCAATGGATTTTGTAGTTGAATCCCAGTGACTCGGATGCAAGTTGTGCGGATAAAACTCTTTGAATCACAGAATCATAGAACCATGGGGTTGGAAGGGACCGCAAAGGTCATCAAGTCTAACCCCCTGCCACGATGCAGGATTTGCTGTGTTAAGCCACCCCAGGCAGGTGGCTATCCAGGCCTCCTTTTGAAAACCTCCAATGAAGGCGCTTCCATGACCTCCTGAGGCAGCTTGTTCCATTGTCCCACTGTTCTTACAGTTAGGAAGTTTTTCCCTAAGATTTAATCTAAATCTGCTGTGTGTACTTTGAAACCATTGCCTCTTGTCCTGCCCTCTGTGGCAAGAGATAACTAGTTTCTCCATCTTTTTCATGGCAACCTTTCAATTATTTGAAGACTGCCATCATGTCCCCCCTTAATCTCCTCTTTTCCAAACAAAACATACCCAGTTCCTTCAGCCTTTGCTCAGATGGCTTGCATTCCATTCCTTTGATCATCTTTGTCGCTCACTTCTGGATCTTTTCCAATTTCTCTACATCCTTTCTATATGTTGGTGACAAAACCGGACACAGTACTCCAGCTGAGGCCTAACCAGTGCTGAGTAGAGCGGTACTGTCCCCTCCCAAGATTTGCATGCTATGCCTCTCTCACTGCAACCTAAAATTGCATTAGTTTTTTGCAACAGAATCGCATTGACGACTCATGTTGAGGTTGCAACTTCATGCAACTCTTCAGAAAATAGGATACATTTAGCACAAACACTGAGATGTAGTCACATGCATGGCACTTCCTGCTACACAGCATGCGAGACATACATTATGCAGCCAGCCCCCCCATGTAGCAAAGCAGCACAGAATTATGTGGCAAACCGGGAATTGTCAGCAAGATTAACTGATCACAAAGTCTTCAATAACCTTTGGTTTCATTGAAAGGAGTCTTAAAATGCCCTACAAAATGAAAGTATGGAACTAGCTTATATTATTGGTCCTGCCAGTATTTCCACAATGGACAAACCTTTTAAATGGTCTTTTCACTTTTTTCAAGATAGTTCTCTCTATGCCTGTGTAAGTGAAGTGAATTAGAAACTGTAAAGTTCACCCAGAAGTGGTGAGGAAGTGAAGGGAGACAAAAGGGGTGCTGGTGGATAGAGCATTTCTTAGGATTAACTTCAGAGTTGATACCTCATTGGGGTGAATGGAACTATACTAGGACGATGTGGGGGGGAAGATTCATATTTGCCGCTGTCACTTTTTTGCATGCAGTTTTCTGTTGTGCAAAGTTAGAGCAATGAGGGAGGGAGGCACATGCAGCTGCAGCAGGGCTAAGGAGTTCTGCCTGGCAGCTGCCTCCTTCTGCAAGCTTTCCTTTGAACCCACAAGTGCTGTGTGTCCTCTCTGCTCCTGGTTGCTCTTCGCACCCTGGTCTCCAACTGGACACACTCTGGGGCACACCTTGAAAATGTAAGGGTAAGAAGAAAATCACCCGGGTGCTTCATATGTATTGAATGGCACTATCAGACATAGCGCAGTGGCTCATCACCAGATGCCTGGCTGTCTGGAAATGTTTCCACAATCCTTTAGGAATCATGCACAGGCTGGCAAGCCACAAGGCAGCTATGCTGGAGGAATTTGCAGTTTTCTTCTGGTAACAGCCATTTCAAAGGGGTGCAAATGAAGCTGAACGTCTGAGAACAGTGGACAAGTGGCAACCATTTTGCTTCCATGGGTGCAGCAGAAATCAATGGCAGGTAGCATCTCTTATCACCACATCAGAACAGACCACTTCTCAATTCTGAAATCAGAGGAAGAGAAGAAATCTTTCCAAACCCACCATGCGTAGATTAGTCCAGTGCAGTGAGGCCATGCAGGGCACCGCAGTGAAGGAGAGGAAGAGGCTCAAGGCAACATTTTAAATTGCAGTTCCCAGGCATGAACCACGAATGGGTCCCTTGCAGCTTGGAGAGGTCCCTGAACACAGAGGGTTTCCCAAAAGTTCTCCAGAACAGGGACATGTATCTTACAGACCACTGAATAGTGTCTGAGGGGGGATTTGATAGCTGCTTTCAACTACCTGAGAGGTGGTTCCAGAGAGGATGGTTCTAGACTATTCTCAGTGGTAGCTGATGACAGAACAAGGAGTAATGGTCTCAAGTTGCAGTGGGGGAGGTTTAGGTTGGATATTAGGAAAAACTTTTTCACTAGGAGGGTGGTGAAACACTGGAATGTGTTACCTAGGGAGGTGGTAGAATCTCCTTCCTTGGAAGTTTTTAAGGTCAGGCTTGACAAAGCCCTGGCTGGGATGATTTGATTGGGGATTGGTCCTGCTTTGAGCAGGGGGTTGGACTAGATGACCTCCTGAGGTCCCTTCCAACCCTGATATTCTATGATTCTATGATTCCATTCACGCTAGTGCCCTCTTTGAGGCATTCACAAGTGACTCGACTTTCCAACACAATACCTAGTGTTGTACATTTACCTCCAGCATAAGGTTAAAGGTCAAAACATGATGGAAAAACAATTGCTGAAGAGGGCGGTCTCCTCCTCTCTGCATTTCACCATTTGCTCAGCAGAGCTGGACCCCGTGTAGCACTGTCCGCCAGGACGGTTAACTTTAATAGTGTGAGGAGAGAGATTACAGCAGAGGTGGGCAAACTACGGCCTGCAGGCCACATCCGGCCCACGGGACCATCCTGCCCGGCCCTTGAGCTACGAGCTGGGGAGGCTAGCCCCCGGCCCCTCCCCTGTGTCCCCCCTTCCCCACAGCCATGCCGCCGCGGGGGCAGTGGGACTGCGAGCTCCTGTCACTTTGAGCGGCATGGTAAGGGGGCAGCGGCAGCGCGGGGGCGGCGGTGAAACAGTTGGGTAGGGAGTCGTGGGGGCAGTCAGGGGACAGAGAGCGGTTGGATGGGGCAGAGGTTCTGGGGCGGTCAGGGGTCGGGGAACGGGGGGTTGGATAGGGCGTGGGAGTCCCGGGGGGCCTGTCGGGGAGGGGTGGATAGGTGTCAGGGCAGTCAGGGGACTGGGAGCAGGGGGGTTGGATAGGGGGTGGGTTCCAGGGAGGGCCGTTAGGGGCGGGAGTCCTTCGGGGGACGGTCAGGGGACAAGGAGCAGGGGTGGTTGGATAGGTCGAGGGTTCTGAGGGGGGCAGTCAGGGGACCGGAAGCGGGAAGGGGCAGATAGGGGGCAGGGGCCAGGCTGTTTGGGGGGCACAGCCTTCCCTATCCGGCCCTCCATACAGTTTCACACCCTGATGTGGCCCTCAGGCCAAAAAGTTTGCCCCCTCCCCCCCCGGATTAGAGTCTCCTTAGCACCAAACCGAAGAGCTCACTCCCTCCACTCTCAGCCATGCAGATGTCCCGGGTTCTCCCCTCCTACACCACTCCGGTCTTCCACCTTCTCTTACTCCACTTCTGAGGGATCATCGGAACCAGCAATCTGCACAAGTTATCACTGGTTGCAACAGACAGCAACCCCACTGCGAGCACATGTACCGTAGGAAAATCAATCAGTGTGAACTATTCTCCAACCAAGCCACTACACTGACTAATGCGGGGTGAGCCATTCCAGTACAATGACCAGATTATCTCTCTCTCTCTGGTTTGGTTCTTGCTTCAGTTTTCAAAAGCACCAAGTGCTCAGAAGTCCTGATGTTGCTAATAACTGGAGTTTAAAGCTGGAGCATTAACAAGTTATAACTATTGCATTTTGGATGGACAGAGAGGCCTTCTCTAATCAGACTGGGACATTCCTTCATCTGAGCCAGGTTTCTCCACAGGGAAATGTGTAAAGTTGTCATTAAAATATGTCATTTACCTGCTTCGTCAACTTTGTTTTTAACTGGGCATTTATCACCGGACTGACGGTCCTGGAGCCTGAAGGCGTGCTCTCTCCATTCACAGAACAGACGTGGCACAGACAGCGGCTGTACAAATGAGGCCCATCACAGGACAAGGTTTGGTGCCCTCTGCACTTTCACCCAGCTGCACACCAGTCAGGAACACAGTGCTCTAAAGGCATAGTCTAAGCAGCAGCAGCAAATGGCCTCCGTGTATGGCTGTGCCATGCCCAGCTGGAGCAAACAAGGAGTTAAGCTTTTCCTTAAGAGATGAAGTAAAGATGTTGATCCGATGCAGTGAGCTGTAGCTCACGAAAGCTTATGCTCAAATAAATTGGTTAGTCTCTAAGGTGCCACTAGTCCTCCTTTTCTTGATGTTGATCTGTGCACTCACTTTGTGCAGCTCTCATCTTGGACTGCAGCATTCATAGGCCACAACGTTTTGCTGCATATTTTTGAAATTATTTGTCAGAAAAGAATGTCAATGACATAGAAAATGAGTTGCAGATGTAACCTTTTTAAGCATTGATAATGATTTAAGCCATTTGAAAATGAATCTTAGCTCACAAGTGGCCACATAACATGAGGTAGTTTCTGGAATGAAGGCCAGCATAGTGGCTGTGGAATCATAACTGATCCAGATGCCATGGCCCAGTTCAAAAACCCAACACCTCACCACCACCCAACCCATCCCTCAAAGAGCAACTACCTTCCTCTGCAGAAACGCTCATATTCACAGTGGCACTGTCCTTTCTGAGCAGTGAAGGTTATGGATAACTCCTCTTCCTCCTCCAGCCCAGACCTCCAAGGCACCCTAGAGCCCTTCCTGTGCAGATTCACGGATTCCAAGGCCAGAAGGGACCATTATGAATATCTAGTCTGAGCCCCTGTGTAACACCGAACAGAGAACTGCCCCCAAATCATTCCTAGAGCAGAGCTTTTAGAAAAACATCCAAAATCTTGATTTTAAAATGGTCAGTGATGGAGAATCCACCGCAACCATTTGTAAATTATTTGAATAGTTAATTACCTTCACTCTTAAAAATGTATGCCTTATTTCCAGTCTGAATTTGTCTCGCTTCAGCTTCCAGCCATTGGATCATGTTACACCTTTCTCACTAGACTGAAGAGCCCATTATTAAATATTTGTTTCCCAGGTAGATACTTATGGACTGTAATAAACTCAGCCCGTAGCCTTCTGTTTGTTAGTCCTAAAATGCTCAATTTATGTAGCCTATCATAAGACTTGTTTTCTAATCCTTTATTCATTCTTGTTGCTCTTTGAACCTTCTCTAATTGTGGACCCCAGAAATGGGCACATTATTGCAGTAGCAATCACACCAGTGCCAAATATACAAATAATGTCTCTAATTGAGCCTCCCGTTTATGCATCCCAGGATTGGATTAGAAGCTCATGTTCAGCTGATTATCCAGTAGGACCCCTAAACCTTTTTCAGAGTCACTGCTTTCCAGGACAGAGTCCTCCATCCTCTAAGTATTGCCTACATTCCTTGTTCCTGTATGTATACATTTACACTTAGTCATATTAAAAACACATATTGTTTGCTTGCACCCAGTTTACCAAGAGATATAGATGGCTCTGAATCAGTGACCTATCCTCTCCATTATTTACCACTCCCCCAGTTTTTGTGTCATCTGCAAGCTTTATCAGTAACGATTTTATCTTTTCTTCCAGGTCATTGATACATATGTTAAATAGTGTAGGGCCAAGACCACATTGGAAACACTGCCACTTCATGACAATTCCTTGTTAACAATTACATTTTGAGACCTATCAGTCAGTTAGCCAGTTTTTAATCCATCTGATGTTTGCCATGTTAATTTTATGTGTGCAGTGTTGTTGTAGCCAGGTCAGTCCCAGGATATTAGAGAGACAAGGTGGATGAGGTAATATCTTTTATTAAAATTCCTTCTTAGAATCATAGAATCATAGAATATCAGGGTTGGAAGGGACCCCAGAAGGTCATCTAGTCCAACCCCCTGCTCGAAGCAGGACCAAGTCCCAGTTAAATCATCCCAGCCAGGGCTTTGTCAAGCCTGACCTTAAAAACCTCTAAGGAAGGAGATTCTACCACCTCCCTAGGTAACGCATTCCAGTGTTTCACCACCCTCTTAGTGAAAAAGTTTTTCCTAATATCCAATCTAAACCTCCCCCATTGCAACTTGAGACCATTACTCCTCGTTCTGTCATCTGCTACCATTGAGAACAGTCTAGAGCCATCCTCTTTGGAACCCCCTTTCAGGTAGTTGAAAGCAGCTATCAAATCCCCCCTCATTCTTCTCTTCTGCAGACTAAACAAACCCAGCTCCCTCAGCCTCTCCTCATAAGTCATGTGCTCTAGACCCCGAATCATTTTTGTTGCCCTTCGCTGGACTCTCTCCGGTTTATCCACATCCTTCTTGTAGTGTGGGGCCCAAAACTGGACACAGTACTCCAGATGAGGCCTCACCAGTGTCGAATAGAGGGGAACGATCACGTCCCTCGATCTGCTCGCTATGCCCCTACTTATACATCCCAAAATGCCATTGGCCTTCTTGGCAACAAGGGCACA
Source organism: Chelonia mydas (assembly GCF_015237465.2). Classification (NCBI taxonomy): domain Eukaryota; kingdom Metazoa; phylum Chordata; order Testudines; family Cheloniidae; genus Chelonia; species Chelonia mydas. Next base: position 32,042,907 of record NC_057856.1, read on the forward strand.
CTGCTGACTCATATCCAGCTTCTCGTCCACTGTCACCCCTAGGTCCTTTTCCGCAGAACTGCTGCCTAGCCATTCGGTCCCTAGTCTGTTGCGGTGCATTGGATTCTTCCATCCTAAGTGCAGGACCCTGCACTTATCCTTATTGAACCTCATCAGATTTCTTTTGGCCCAAACCTCCAATTTGTCTAGGTCCTTCTGTATCCTATCCCTCCCCTCCAGCGTATCTACCACTCCTCCCAGTTTAGTATCATCCGCAAATTTGCTGAGAGTGCAATCCACACCATCCTCCAGATCATTTATGAAGATATTGAACAAAACCGGCCCCAGGACCGACCCCTGGGGCACTCCACTTGACACCGGCTGCCAACTAGACATGGAGCCATTGATCACTACCCGTTGAGCCCGACAATCTAGCCAGCTTTCTACCCACCTTATAGTGCATTCATCCAGCCCATACTTCCTTAACTTGCTGACAAGAATACTGTGGGAGACCGTGTCAAAAGCTTTGCTAAAGTCAAGAAACAATACATCCACTGCTTTCCCTTCATCCACAGAACCAGTAATCTCATCATAAAAGGCGATTAGATTAGTCAGGCATGACCTTCCCTTGGTGAATCCATGCTGACTGTTCCTGATCACTTTCCTCTCATGTAAGTGCTTCAGGATTGATTCTTTGAGGACCTGCTCCATGATTTTTCCAGGGACTGAGGTGAGGCTGACTGGCCTGTAGTTCCCAGGATCCTCCTTCTTCCCTTTTTTAAAGATTGGCACTACATTAGCCTTTTTCCAGTCATCCGGGACTTCCCCCGTTCGCCACGAGTTTTCAAAGATAATGGCCAAGGGCTCTGCAATCACAGCAGCCAATTCCTTCAGCACTCTCGGATGCAACTCGTCCGGCCCCATGGACTTGTGCACGTCCAGCTTTTCTAAATAGTCCCTAACCACCTCTATCTCCACAGAGGGCTGGCCATCTCTTCCCCATTTTGTGATGCCCAGCGCAGCAGTCTGGGAGCTGACCTTGTTAGTGAAAACAGAGGCAAAAAAAGCATTGAGTACATTAGCTTTTTCCACATCCTCTGTCACTAGGTTGCCTCCCTCATTCAGTAAGGGGCCCACACTTTCCTTGGCTTTCTTCTTGTTGCCAACATACCTGAAGAAACCCTTCTTGTTACTCTTGACATCTCTTGCTAGCTGAAGCTCCAGGTGCGATTTGGCCCTCCTGATATCTTTCCTACATGCCCGAGCAATATTTTTATACTCTTCCCTGGTCATATGTCCAACCTTCCACTTCTTGTAAGCTTCTTTTTTATGTTTAAGATCCGCTAGGATTTCACCATTAAGCCAAGCTGGTCGCCTGCCATATTTACTATTCTTTCGACTCATCGGGATGGTTTGTCCCTGTAACCTCAACAGGGATTCCTTGAAATACAGCCAGCTCTCCTGGACTCCCTTCCCCTTCATGTTAGTCCCCCAGGGGATCCTGGCCATCTGTTCCCTGAGGGAGTCGAAGTCTGCTTTCCTGAAGTCCAGGGTCCGTATCCTGCTGCTTACCTTTCTTCCCTGCGTCAGGATCCTGAACTCAACCAACTCATGGTCACTGCCTCCCAGATTCCCGTCCACTTTTGCTTCCCCCACTAATTCTACCCGGTTTGTGAGCAGCAGGTCAATAAGCAGGTCTTATTGTCCTTAACGCCACTGACTAGAGAGTTCTCCTTGTGTCCCTTTGCTTCCCTGATCAATTGTCTACACTTCCTAACTTCTGCTTTATATTGCTTACTCCCAACTTCCCCTTTCTTTCAGTTGTTATATATTATTTTTTATAGTTGCCTTCACTGCCCCTCTAAACCAGGTTGGTTTTTTAACCAGCACCGCCTTTTTCCTCATTTCTGGGACTGTGGGTTTTTTGGGCATCTAGTAAGCTGTTCTTAACTAATTCACACTTACTCACATTTTTCTGATTAAATTCTTCCTCCCAGTTGATCTGGCTCAGAGAGAAACACCAAGAGCAAGACTGATAGCTAGGTCTTATCCACTGTCTGGTGGTAGCCCAGCCAAAGCCCTCAGTAGCCCAGGTTCAAAGTGGATAGAGACATTTTTGCAAGAAAACCCTGCCTTTTAATCCCTCCCATCCACAGATCTCTGTACCACCTGTCCATCAGTTTGGAATATGCTCTAATCTATACCCCAAACTCCTTGGGCTATAAGTTTTAATTGGATGCTTGTGGCACGCTTTCTCCTGGAGCGTTCCTCAACTCCAGGGATTTCCCTAGAAGTCCTGCTCTGATCTGGGCTGTGCCACAGGAGACAGAGACAGCAGCTCCACTGGTGGGTCAATGCTCTATTCCCCGGTCCACGCAGCAGATCTGGATTCTGAAGTTCTGATCTCACCCTGTGTACAGACCTCCCAGGGACAGCAAAACAGTGCAACAAGAAATCTCTACTGTGCCAAAGAGAGAGCAGAAATTGCCTCTTAACCTTAAAAAAAAAAAATAAAAAGTGATAGCCCAAAAATAAATATCTTATCGAACATACAATCCTAATATTTGTGCTGAGGTGCTCAAATACACAGATGATGAGCACAATACCTAGCTAGACCACACACTCACACTGTCGCTCTGTAGTGCACACTGGACTATTTCTAAAGTTACAATGATTGCCTTTGATCTAGTGTATTACAGTATCAGTGACCTTGATGTATTTGCAGATTAAAGGGATGTATCGGCTATCTCTAAGTCCAGGGGAACCATTAGGGTTACGGAGGCTCCGGAGATGGTCTATCTGACATTGTTGCGACACTGATATTTCTGTAATAATTATTGCCTCTGCATTCTGGGAGAGGCACATGCATAAGGAATTTAACGAGCTTTAATACAATAGGCTCAAATTGCCAAAGAATGTTTGTGCATCAGTGTGAAATCAGAAATTCGGGGAGGGGGTGCTTTCTCTGTCAAAGGGCAGCACCAGGGGGCCGACAGAGCAGACAGTGGGAAGCTGGATTGCATTTGATACGCATCAGCCAATCAAAGACAAACAGCCTTTAAAGTGCTGAAAGACTGAGCCAGCCCCTGTTATATACTGTGTAATAGGCCCACTGGGGTCTAACTGGGAACATTCCATGTAAGCTGTATTAGACCCTGGATAAGTCTCTTGGCCAGATTTTGAGGCCATAAATCACAGAAAAAGGGATACTTCTTAACAGCTCAAATTAAGACAAAATGCCTTAATTATCACGCCAACAGCTACCTGTGCTGTCCCCAGGCCGTATATTATTTCTAAAGGGATCAGGCCTCAGCCTTCCATGCTCTGTTGCTCTGTGACAGTGTGGCAGAGACAAGCTACTCCTTCTAAGCCCTGAACAGGGAGGAAGGTGACTTTCACATGGGCCTGTCAGTCTGGCTGGGGTTGAACAGTAAATGTTAACTGCTGGCCTGGTAAGGTCACCAGACTGGAGTGATTTCCTGCCCCAGTGCCCTGGCCCACTGCTTCAGAGCCAGAGACTAGGCCAATTATCATTAGTTAATGACTTTTCAATACCAGCCCATTCAAGACAGAGAACAAAACAAACCTTGGCCATGCCGCACAGCTGCCAGCTGTATTTGGTCCGTTTTCATTCAGGAGGCCAATCTGAAATTGAAATCTTGGCCTAAACAAGCAAACATTAGCCAAGTACTGACAAAGTGCAGGATGGCTCAGGCAGTTGCTGCCACAGCCAGCCCTCCAGGCTGCTCTTCTCACCTTTAGATTTCCCCTCCCCGCGGGCTGGGCTGCTGGGAGCACGGCTGCAGTTCCCCCCCATCTGACCAGGCATTTTACAATCCTGCCAGAGAGCGAGTTTAAAAAACAAAAAAAACAAAAAAACCCTTCCCCCCTTCAACTTAATCCAAGAACCTCCTCTGAAAGGGCCTTTCTCCAGCCCCCCACCCCCCACCGTGACTGGTCTCCGCACCTGGGCCCCATGCCTCCAGCACAAGGCTGGGCTTCAGGGCCCCTGCACGGGGCTCAGCAGCTCTCTGTCAGGCATGCACACAGCCAAGGGGAATAAATAACAGCAGCCTCAACATGTAAAAAACCGCTTTCCTGCACAGCAAAAAGTCGAATAAAGAGGGAGCAGCATATGCCTGATTGACCCTCCTTAACCAAGTCCCGAGCGTCACAGAATTACCCATCAGCAGAGAGTGCGTGGCTCGTAATAACTGAGCTACAGTGACTCTTCCCCTCCCCCCGGGGAAACAAAGTGCCACTGAATACAAGGGGAACAGATGGATTTTCCATGGGCAAGAGCTGTGACTGTTCCTTTCAGTCAAATGTGTCAGCTCCTCAGAGCCATGCTTGTAAAATATTAAATCCACTGCATTTGCTAGGACAGCAATGCTTCAGTGGGGAAGTGATTTTGCATATTTTGGAGAGAAAAATACCCAGTCCAACAGGACAATATAAACATGCAACAATTTACAGGCAGAATGCGTCTTTATTGTTTCTTATTTATCCAAAGGAAACATCGCGTCTGCTCCCTTCAGGTGGCTCCATGTCTGCAAGATGCAGCAATGGTAAAATATTAAATTGCACTAAGACAGCAGCAATCTCTCACCACAATGGATTGCCTTTACCGGTGATTGCAAGAAAGAAAGTTGATAAGAGTGTATCAAGTTTACAGAGCAAATATATCTAGGAGGTTATTCACACAAAGCAGTGCAAGCCTCTGGGGTTATTTAGGGCTGAAATGCACTGCGCATGGAAAGAGCCGAACACTGAGTATAGTGGTAGTTAATTAGGGAGCCTGGCATTTTAATTCCTAATCTCAATGCATCCAGAACAGAAACCTTGTGGGTTCATCAATTAAAACTATTTGGTTTAATTATAAATACAACACATGGTCCCTTTGCATCTTTATTAACCCTGGAAATTTAAACTGTTTTAAATAGACTGGGAAGGACAACTTCTGCAGCTATTGCCCAAAGGCAGCTCTGCGAGGGAAGCCCACAGAGGACATCATCAGATGGGAAAAATCTCGAAAGTGTCAGTGGCTGAAGTCTTCCACTGTCCCCTCTCCAGAGAGTAGGGCAGGCCAGCCAAAAAAGCAGAGCAAATAAGAAATGATGCAAAACCCAAAGCAACCCCACCACCACCACCCTGCCAAAAGGATGATTGTAGAGAAACCCCTCCTGGAGCCCCCGCTGTGCTCCAGACCCTCGATACTCACAACCCCAACCAGAGGATATCCCCCAAGCAATCCTATCCCACCAGCACCACAATCCCATGTCACTCCTGTCTAGAACTGGGCATAGGCACTGACTCTGTGGGTGCTAGAGGCCTGGAGCACCCACGGGGAAAAATTAGTGGGTGCTCTGCACCCACTGGCAGCCAAGCTCCCTGCCCCGCCCCACCTCACCTCACCTGCTCCTCGGTCTCCGGCTCCTCCCCTGAGCATGCCGCGTCTCCCTCGTCCCTTCCTCCCAGCGCTTGCCACCACCAAACAGCTGTAGCAAGCGCTGGGAGAGAGGGTGGGAGGAGTGGGAGTGTGGCGCGCTCAGGGGAGGAGGCGGGGAGGAGGTGGGACTGGGGCAGGGATTTGGGGAAGGAGTCAAATAGGGTCAAGGACTTTGGGGAAGGGGTTGGAATGGGGGCAGGAGGGGCATGGCAGGGGTGGAGTTGGGGCAGCGCGCGGGGGGGGGGGGGGTCGAGCACCCACCGGTGCCAGAAGAAGTTGGCGCCTATGGGACTGGGTTAGCTCCTGTGAAAGAAATAACATTGGTTCTCACAGGGCTGTGCAGCCATGGATGGTTGGGGAGGGAGGGATTGGGGACAGCAGAGCCTCCTTTACAGCCCCTCCCCTCAGAAGGCTCAACAAAATGTGCAGTATTTTCTTACTGCCAGAGTTGGCTGATCAAACACATGTAGGCTGTATGGCCTGACAGGGTCTTCGTACCATTAGTAGGAGCATTGCCAGCAGACCGAGGGAAGTGATAATTCCCCTCTATTTGGCATCGGTGAGGCCACATCTGGAGTACTGCGTCCAGTTTTGGGCCCTCCACTACAGAAAGGATGTGGACAAATTGGAGAGAGTCCAGCGGAGAGCAACGGAAATGATCAGGGGACGGGGGCACATGACTTACGAGGAGAGGCTGAGGGAACTGGGCTTGGTTAGTCTGCAGCAGAGAAGAGTGAGGGGGGGGATTTGATAGCAGCCTTCAACTACCTGAAGGGGGCGGTTCCAAAGAGGATGGAGCTCAGCTGTTCTCAGTGGTGGCAGATGACAGAACGAGGAGTAATGGTCTCAAGTTGCAGTGCGGGAGGTCTAGGTTAGATATTAAGAAAAACTATTTCACTAGGAGGGTGGTGAAGCACTGGAATGCGTTACGTAGGGAGGTGGTGAAATCTCCATCCTTAGAGGTTTTTAAGGCCCGGCTTGACAAAGCCCTGGCTGGCATGATTTAGTTGGGGTTGGTACTCCCTTGACCAGGGGGTTGGACTAGATGACCTCCTGAGAATCACAGAAGATTAGGGTTGGAAGAGACCTGTGATTCTACCTTGAGCATTCATGTATCCTCTTTTGAGTGGGAGTTGGTTTTCTGCCACCCATCAAATAGTTAATAATGGAAATTCGAGGGACAATTAAGAATTATATATATTATATGTAAATTAAATTACATACCAAAAGATTATGTTAACGAATGTTAAGGTTGGAAAGTCAAGCTCTGTAAAGTTAGGAAATATCATAATTAAGATTGCCCAGGCAACCTTAGACCTTCAACACTGCAGCACAGACCTCTACCATGTCAGCTAAAGAATTAATTACAACAGCTGGCAGCAAGAGAAGGCTGTTTTCCTCAGTGCATTGCCATAAGGGAAGGACTCATGGTATACTGAAACAGTGGGTATTTGCATGAGTTGCCCCTGTTTACATGTAGTATGGGCAAATACTAGGATTTGGCCGTTTCATTCTGGGGAATAGTGTGGCAAAAGATAGGCTCTTCCCTACTAGAGATCTGGAGTCTATTCCCATTTACGTAAATGCTCAGTGATGTAAGAGATCTTGGACATCAATAAGGGACATGAAGGGGACGGAATTATTAACAGCAGGCAGTAGAAAAAGTGAGACTTGAACTCATTGTTCCCAACCCACCACACATCCACTTGGGCCAAAGGGTATTTAGATGCTATTTGATCACTAGACGTGATGGTTACTATTTGTGTTCCATAGCGCCTAGGAGAAGGGGGCATTCAGAGCAGTTTGCAATCTCCAGGGGCCTAGAGCGCCGAGCCCAGCGAGAACGCCCGAGCGGGAGGGCGACGCCGTTTAGACGAAAGCTCTGCTGCAGCACAACACAGCCTTTCTTCTGAGAGGGGGGAGGAAGCGGCCGCTAGCCACACGAAGAAATAGCAGGAGCTCAGACCCGGACAAGGACGTCTCATCACCAAGCGACGCGATGCACTTCGTACATTCAGTTATATTCAGTGCAAAGTGTAAATATTTTCACCTCTTCCTCAGATGTATTTCTCACACACACTAGAATCCTGGTGCCTGGGACAAAGGTTACGTTACAAAACAATGGGTTTCAGAGGAGCAGCCGTGTTAGTCTCTATCCGCAAAAAGAAAAGGAGAACAAATTGGTTAGTCTCTAAGATGCCACAAGTCCTCCTTTTCTTATTATAAAATAATGTAACCCATCTTTGGAACAAAGGATCACACATCTGGGCTCCTCTCCTAACGCCATCCTCGAGTTATGAGCAGAAGCTCCAAACTGTATCACCGGAAACCTTCCCAGTGATCTGCACCGTAACCAATCTGAATATGTCCAGTCTTGGTGCTTTAGCCATACTTCACAGACTTCTATTTACTTGACAGTCATATGTTTTCCGCCCTGGCTCTTACTGTATTCAGAAACAGTTACTTAGCTTCAATAAGCCCCTTGTTAAAGCCTTTTCCCTTTTGTAATCTCATCAAACTAACCAAAAGGAGTTTGTTCTGAAATAGAGTGTCCCATTTTTTAACCTGGCTCCCTATATGAGATCTCTCCATGCACACTCAACCCTCAGCCACAAAAGGGCTGTGCTTGTCCTAGTGAACTAACAAAACAGGGCAATGTGTTTGGGTTAGCCAGCAGGGGGTTAATGAAAAGCCCAACCCTGAGGACTCCCACCTTATCTGCAATCATGAATTGATTGAAGAATGTGTTAATGTGCTGGATTTTATTCATCAGGGGTCAGGGCTTTTCAAATTCTTCCCTGCCAGCTCCCCCTCTTTCCATCCCTCCCCAGCAAACTCACAATGCTGTTTAAACAAAGGACTCCGTACACAAAGAGCAAATTTACACAGTAAAGTTTTCTTGCAAACCCAGTGCAGGGTCTGGAAGAATTCCAGCTTTATGCTGAGAAAAGGGGAGTGTATGGGGGGGCATTTTACAGGGGATAAAAGGAAATTGAGAAAAGTTCCCACCTCCCTGCCAGCTAGCTCCAATGTATGAAAAACCTCCAAGGACTTTTCAGCAGAAGATGGGGTCCCTCTGTCAGCAGAGCTACACTTCAGAACTGATTCTACCCTTGCCCAGAAAAAAAAAATGCAGGGGATTTTTTTTTTTTTTATTGTTTGTAAACTTTACATCATGTTTAAATAGAATCTTTGTCTAGGGTTAATAACAATATTTGCCATGTAGAAAGTGCTTTGCAAACATTAACTAAGCTTCACAACATCCCTGCTATCCCATTTTTAAGTTGCACACTCTAAGACACACACAGGTTAAACGAAAAAAGAAAAGGAGTACTTGTGGCACCTTCGAGACTAACCAATTTATTTGAGGTGAGCTGTAGCTCACGAAAGCTTATGCTCAAATAAATTGGTTAGTCTCTAAGGTGCCACAAGTACTCCTTTTCTTTTTGCGAATACAGACTAACACGGCTGTTACTCTGAAACAGGTTAAATGACTGGTTACAGGCCATGTAGCAAGTAAGTCTCAAAGGAGGGTTTATAAGAAGAAGTCCTGGCTCCCAATCCTACCTTCAGTTCATTAAAACACACTGGCTCCCAAGGCAAGGCTAGGGTCAGGGGATATTTTCCCCCATTAAATTTTTTTCCAACCCTCAGGAAATGGAGGTGTCCCTTAGTGTTACTGAACAAGACCCCTTCAGATAGACAAACTAATGCTGTCTGAAATACGTATGTCACAATAACAGTTAGGAAAAATGCTGCCTAACACAAGAGGATAATCTACACAGGGTGCCCCAGGAAAGCTGATGAGAATATAAAACCTGCTCACATTCCATGCATTTAAAAATGGCCCAACTGTACTTCTGTGACAGAACCTCCAGGGAGGGCGTGGGATCCTATTTGCTCAGATCAGTTTTAACTATGCCGGATAGAGTGATGGAGAACTAGACTAAAGGAAAGAATTGTGCACTAGTCACCAGGGGATGAACTAAATGATTTGCTTTAGGTCTTTTCCATCTCTAATTTCTACAACATAATTAGTTAACTTTGGCACCATCTCATCAACACAAGTAAGGTGCAGAATAGATAGATCAGCCACCTGAGAGCTGCCCTGCACCTGGAGGCCCAGACAGACACATCATAATGTCTGCACAAATAGTTCTCACATATTTCATTAAAAAAATATACGCAATGTGCATTAGCCATAAAGCAATGATTGTTGGAGAGCATGAACCAAGTTCTCCCAGCAGGGAGCTGACTGCTTCCAAGGCACCCACCTGAAGAATCTGAAACACCTGATTATTTTTTATTAAAACAACAGATTATAACCATGATTCCATCTTCACAAGTTTACAAGTTCTGCTGCCAAAATGAAGCCTTTGACTCACATGACCATTGCCGCGTTTATTTTCCGTAGTTTGCTAGTGACATTTGTGTCCTGAGCCGCATCCATGCTAACACAGAGTCGGTGCTATTCTCAAATATCCGCCACCACACAGAGGAGCCTGGAAACACAATGGTCTGAAAAGACCCTTTGAGAAGTCATACATGCTGGGGTAATAAATGCAGTATTAGGATCATCTGTTTTCCTTCTGCTGTGCTGGGTAAGATGTGCATGTTTCAGAGGCCAAAGACTCTCAGACATGAGGGTCCCCTAAGAGATCAGACCTAAACGCCTACTACCCCAAAATAACATGAACAATACTAAAAGTCTGCCACATTCACAATAGCCTCCTCTAAGAAGCACGCACGTTGAGTGTGTGCCCTCACACACACACACAGCTACAAGTTTTGCAGGCTGTTCGTGTATCATCAGGTGACTGCTGAGGGCCCCGCAGATGCTCTGCCGTGGACCCAGCTGGGATATGGATGGATCTCTGAGAGTTGTGTGTACAACACATGTTTAGAGAGGCCCTTGTGACAAGCATTCCAAAGCCTGGTGAAGAAAACAATTCAAAAAGGACAATTACAAGAATTACATCCATTAAATGGCTTGGGAAAACAGGCGAGTCTACAGCCAGCTTTCAAACCTCAGCACAGAATCTAAAACAGTGGGAGCAATAAGCAGGAGGTCAGACTGACAAAAGCTCTAGAACCAACTATGGGTTTTTCCTAAACAGGGATATGATTTCTTCATTAAATTCCAGTACAAACGGGAAACTAGTGCCCATGGACTCCAAATGTCCAGGGAGCTAGCTAAGCACAGCAATGACTGCAGAAATCTTGAATCTATCAAAAGCTGCCTGTAAATCCACCATAAAGCCTAGCCAATCACAGAGATCCCATCAGCTTATTTTCAACTATTAACTTTGCCACGGGATGAAAAGCAACTCCCAGCTTCTCAGACCAGAAACAGGAAGGAGATCATCACCATTAACAACTAAAGCCAGAGGAGCAGCTGTTGAGAGTTCATAGTTGGTACCAATAAAGAGAAACCTTTGGATACAAGTTTCAGAGTAGCAGCCGTGCTAGTCTGTATTTGCAAAAAGAAAAGGAGTACTTGTGGCACCTTAGAGACTAACAAATTTATTTGAGCATAAGCTTTCGTGAGCTACAGCTCACTTCATCGGATGCATTCAGTGGAAAATACAGTGGGGAGAGTTATATACATAGAGAACATGAAACATTGGGCGTTACCATACACACTGTAACCACATATCTATTCAGGGAACACCATCATAGGGACTAATCACATCAACCACACTATCAGAGGCTCATTCACCTGCACATCTACCAATGTGATATATGCCATCATGTGCCAGCAATGACCCTCTGCCATGTACATTGGTCAAACTGGACAGTCTCTACGTAAAAGAATAAATGGACACACATCAGACGTCAAGAATTATAACATTCAAAAACCAGTCGGAGAACACTTCAATCTCTCTGGTCACTCGATTACAGACCTAAAAGTGGCAATTCTTCAACAAAAAAACTTCAAAAACAGACTCCAACGAGAGACTGCTGAATTGGAATTAATTTGCAAACTGGATACAATTAACTTAGGCTTGAATACAGACTGGGAGTGGATGGGTCATTACACAAAGTAAAACTATTTCCCCATGTTTATTCTCCCCCCCCCACTGTTCCTCAGACATTCTTGTCAACTGCTGGAAATGGCCCACCTTGATTATCATTACAAAAGGTCTCCCCCCCCCCCACCCCCGCCGGTAATAGCTCACCTTACCTGATCATTCTCCTTCCAGTGTGTATGGTAACACCCATTGTTTTATGTTCTCTATGTATATAAATCTCCCCACTGTATTTTCCACTGAATGCATCCGATGAAGTGAGCTGTAGCTCACGAAAGCTTATGCTCAAATAAATTTGTTAGTCTCTAAGGTGCCACAAGTACTCCTTTTCCCTTTGGATACAAGCAATTCTAGCTGTCATGCAGCAGCCAGTGCATGGGCCTGCTAGAGGAGTTACATGAATCTGGATTACTCACCATGAAACAAAGCTAATAAAGAGCATTTACCAAAAAAGAGGAAAAAAATAAATGAAACAGGCTGCGATGGAGCCAATGGCACCCTGAATCACGCCTCTTGGCAAAGTCCTCTTTGTATTCGTTGCCTAGCCAGACAAACTCACTGAGGGCCATACAGAGACAGTACTAGATGGAGCTGTAAAGAAGTCAACTTTCTTCATATGAGTTCCAGGCCCGCAGTAATAGAAGTAGTAAAGAGACCCAGTAAAAATCAAGAGACGCCCCTTTTTGGATGAAAGCCATTGCGAATCCCAAAGACAGAGATGGTAGGGCGCAGACTGAGGTAGCCCATGTTAAAAACCAAACCAATCTCTCTCAAAGAGCCATAGGACTGGCAAAGTAGGAACGAGCCAGGTGGCAATAAGGTGCCATCATGCAGACATCTTTCCCAGAAACAGAGGACTGGAAAGGAGCTCGAAGCTACCGATATGAAATGAGGAAAGCTGGAATCTTCCAGCTACAAAACAAACGGTTTATTTTCAATAGGCCCTTGCCACAGAATCACAGCCAGCCACCAGGCACAAACAGCTGTAGCAACCTAGGAAATAGCGACAAGAGAAACAGTCTGATTCCAATACAGGTACCAATAAAAAATGAAACTATTACATAGAGACCAGTTAAATCAGCCCACATTAAACAGCCCACAAATGTATGCAACCCTAATCCAGTGACTAAAAAAGGAAGTATTAACGCTTACAGAGCTCTGCTATGGGGGATCCATCTTGAATTGTTCTGGAGAGCGCCATGGGCTACAATTCTGCTGTAAGGTACTCACTCAGGGAAACTACATTTAAGCTACAGCCTCTGATTTTAGTGAGATTCTGCTTTTCCTCAACTGACCTAAGTGAAACACACAGGGAGTGACCTAGGCTGGTGAACTGGGTCATCTCTCCCTCCATGCAGAACTCGAGCAAATAGCTTTAAAAGCACTAGCTCAGGGACCTTGAAGAAATCAGTGACCATCGCTTGGAGTTATGGATTTTTAGATGCAGTTGAAAAACTAGGGTCTCTCAGAGAGATGCAGAAATGCTGCCACTCTAACAGATCTGATCTGCCCCGTCGAAGGCAGAGGGGCCACGCTCCCCAAACCCCACGAGGGTCTTGGCTATTGCTGCAGATTTTACATGGCAGGCGCCCAGATACTGTGGTGATGGGCAGCAGTAGAAAACCCTTGGGGCTGGTCTACATAGCGGGAGGGGGTTAATCTGCAGCTTTTCGCTGTGATTCAGGTAGCGCGCATGACAAGCTGTAGTAATAGCGTGTGTACCGGACGACATGCCCTCTGCCCACGGGTACCATGGGCGCCCACAGCAGCAGCTTGCTGCAAACTGAAGGCATGGCGTTCTCGGAGGACGCCCCATTCTCCCCGGCTTTGCTGCTGGGATTTTTCTTCCTGTGCTTTGCAGAAGCTGAAGCAAAGCTCGCTCAAAATCCCACGAGTCATCTATCTCCACCTCATGCTTCCTTTCTGGGCAAGCCAGCACCATTTTCTAGCTGCTGTCAGCCAGCCTGGACTCCGTGCCGCTACGCCGGCAGCCTCCCAGGCACGGCAGCTGCTCGGCCTGTATCTCAGCACTCAGAGGTGGAGGAATTCAGCCTGGGGCTTCACCTGCTGCCCCAAACGCAGATGATGTGGCTCCAGCAGCAGCAGGGCCTTCAGCAGCAGCAGCACCAGGAGATGGAAGAAGCAGAAGACCCTGAGCAAGTTAAAGCGTCAGAGGAAGCAGAGGGACTTGTTTCCGGGCCCCAGAAACCAGCACAGATACATGGGAATGGATTGTTCTGCACCCTGGGATGACCAGCAGTGGCAAAACCATTTCAGATACAGAAAGCAACCTTTTCGGAAATATGTGCGGAACCCCAGAACTACAGAGGCATGCAGTGCCCCATCCCCATGAGGTGCTGCATACCAGCGTGTGGAGCCCTAAACCCTTGGACAAACAGGGTGCATCTGCCACCCCCAAATGCTACAGGTCCATAACAAATCAAATAAGTGTGGGGAGATTGACCACTAGGGCCATTGGCATGCAGAGGTGTGATGCCACGGGAAAGCTACTGATGCACTGCGTTATAAAGCTTGGTAATGTTCAGGTTATTGGTGACACTGCACCCACAGGATTCACAAACAGTGCTGGGGCAATTGACGGGACCCATGGGCCTATTATTTGCCTCCCTCCTCCAATCAGGGCTCAGAATGAGGGATTTCTCCATGGTGCTCCAAGGACTGGTTGACCACTGTGGCAGGATTACAGACCCACATGCTGGGTGGTCTGGAACAACAGCTGATGTTAGGATCTTTGGACACTCAACTGTATTCAAATTAATGAAGAAAGGGCTGTCTGCCCCCAGGAATACTATGGCCATTAATGGCATGGACATCAGTCCAGTTCTCCTGGGAGACCTGGCTGATCCTCTGCTTCCCTGGCTAATGAAGCCATTCACAGGCTGTTTGGATAGAAGAAAGGAACCACCACCTCAGTACCTCCGCAGTGACAGCAGAGTGCATTTGCCCATTTGAAAAGGGACAAGGTGCTGTTTATAGGCTAGCTTGGAAGTAATAGGGGGGGAAAAAATCGCAGATTATAGCAGCATGTTGTATTTTGCACGATATTTGTGAGACTAAGGGAGATAGTCTTAGTGATGGGTGGGAGGATGTAGTGTGGAGACTTGCTCAGCAGTTTGAGCAGCCAGCAAGGCAACCAACCCAAAATGCAAAGAGTCAGGCTATACTGTCCAGGGTGCCTATTGCTCTTATTTCGAGTCTCAGGCCTGAAACTGCAGCTGGCCATCCAGTTGTTAACCAGGGGGTTGCAAGATTTCTGTGCAGTGCAGGCGTTATTGACGGCGAAAGTGTAATGTTATGGCCACCCCTACTGCAGCAAGTCTTTGCCTGCCCGTGTTTGTAAAACCTCATGAATTAGCACAATTATTTCTGTGTAAAATGAACTGTTGACTCCTTAAGAATGAAATTTTAAAAGGTTTTTATTAAACACTATTATGCAACAACCAGAAATGGACCTTCAACTGAAACAAAAATGAAGAAATGGCTTTGAATTATGACACAATATATTAAACTATATGGCGCCTTAAATTAAACCAGCCTTGAAACAAAACAGCAAAGTTCAACAGTGCCGTGAATGGCACAAAACCAGGTGAGAATATGTCTTGGCTCCGCCTCTTCTGGTTCATGGGACTACTGGTGTGGAGTGTCGAGGCTCAAAGTTACAAGGGCGGTAGCTGGCTCCAAAGAGCTGGGGTGTCAGCTCTCACTGTTCGCAGTTCCCTGAGCTGGGGTCTGGGAGGGGAGAGTGGTCTCCGAGTGCACCGCTGCAAGGGTACTGCAAGGAGAGGAGTTGTTCCCAGGAGCCTGAGTTGTCCAGAGGCTGCAGAACAAGGCTGGGTGCTGGTCTGCAGTACTGCGCTGCAGCAGGGCATTTTGACTTTACATTGCCTCAGGGAGTTGTCTCCGCAACTCCCAATTTTTTTCCATATTGTCTTTGGCCATGGCAACAGTGAGTCCCTGGCAACCGCCATGCTGTCCTCAGCCCCCACAACAATCTCCCTAGAAAGCTCCTCCTCAGATTTCCCCTGATACTCCCTGCACCTCTCCGTATTATTTTTGGAGGAGTGGGGGAGTTGGCACTCTGTAACAATGGCCATGAACATTTCATCCTCAGTTTTCCATCTTCTCCCCTTCAGGTGTCCCAGGCGCTCGGCTGTGGAGAAGGGCCATCTCCTTAAGGGCCTGACCAGTGCAAGCGCCATAACTGCTGGGTTATTTTGAAAAATGACAAGTGGTTGTTGTTTATATTGCAGGGAGGCTTCCATAGCAATTTTTTAACATGTATTTCTGGCTTTACCTCCCTGAGAAACTTCTCAGTCTTGGGGGAATCTTGGAGATGATCAGTGGTGTGTGCGCTGGGATTTCTGACCATGTAGTGCATGCTAGGTGACACTGCTGTTGTGTGTTGGAGGCTGAGGGGGGGAAACAGTTGGGAATTAAGTTCCTAGTCTGGCATTGCAGGTTTGCTTGGAGGTGCCTATATGGTGTCTGAGGGGTAGCTGAGTGAATCTGGGGTGAGCTGGACGTAATCCTCTCTGTATCCCCTTTAGACTCTCCTGGCTCTAGGTACCATTACAGTAAGGCAGGCGACTAGGAGGCTGAAAATGGCCTTACTCAAAAAGGTAAAAGGCAGACCAGCGAGATATGCTGTGAAGTCATCCCCCAAGACGGTCTCCCCAGAAGTGCTGCAAGAGTTGAAGGGAGTTGTGGGCTAAACTGGGGGGATGGCTGAGGGTTGAGGAAAGGAAAAATAGGTATACAGGCATGTGCCTTCTGGGTAGGGTGGGCACTGACATCCCCAGAATACAGGACAACAGCCCCTTGGTTGTTCCTGCCCCTGCCTGTGTGGCCTAACTGCCTGCAGGCATGACCCATGCATGTGAGATCATGCTGCATGCAGGACACTGTTCTGCAGAGCATGCGGTCCTGCCCTCGCCAGCCTGGCCTTGAAGTGACAGTGCCCAGGCAGAGCAGAGCACTTGGCAGAATGGTGCCCTCCATGCATTGTACTGACAAAACCACATCCCATTTTGTCAGTATCAGATGGGATAAACTGTACAAAAAAGGAACTGTTCGGCTTGAAACCAGAAGGATGGCCCACCTACTTTTGCGGTTTGGGCTTGAAAACAACCAGTGGCCGGGGGCTTTAGAATGAGATGGAGGCCACTTGCCCGGCTGCAGTAGCTGCAATTTGGAAAGATGTCCAGGGGAGGAGAGCGGCCATCAGATAGCATGGGCTGATGGACGGAGGCAGGGACCTCAGACTTGGAAATGCTTCTAACTCACGTCCGACTGCACTGCCTGTGGCCATACGGCACCCAGAAGAGAAGCTAGCAGTGCAGTGCAATAAGAAGTTAAACTCAACTAGTAAATAAAAACATGCCAAGGTTCATGCCATAGGATCTGCCTCCTCAGTCCTGGTCTGGGGTGCTGCCTGGGAATCAGACTTGCCTTCTGCCTGACTGGCATCAGGATCGTAAGTCCCCAAATAGAACCTGGCTTTCCTGGGAGATCTCTTCACTGGCCTCTTGGTGCTCATCCGGAGGAAACTCTTGCTGCTCCTCCTCAGAGAGAGTGGGAGAAGCAAGAAGCAAGCTCTCCAAGCTCTCTAGGGCGGGGGGGGTGTTCAGAAGATCTGAACGCTCGGACCTCGGAGATCTTCTTAGTGCTCAGCATCGTGAGCGTGGCAGACATCTGCCTAGCACTATCCACAAAGCCCTTTAACTGATCCCAAGAGCTTCCTACGCTGAGACGTCCCAGATGGCAGAGATCCAGGGTGTCAGCAAAGCACCAGCTGGCTGCTTAAGGCATGTTGTAGGGCCTCTGGAATATTATTGCAGGTATTGCTAGAAAATGGAACCTAGGGGCAATTGAAAAAAACCTGGGCATGCACCAGCTTATAAACGGGGAGAGGCCACCCAGTCAACTTGACCCCAGAGCAGGGGAGGTCAGCCAGATAAACAGACAGGTCTGTAACAGTCACCCGCAAAGCAGCGTGGGATAGCTGTTGGACGACTGCCAACGCAGCGCGCAGCAGCATGGAGTACCCACGAACAATAGACCAAACTAACTCATTTCACAACCAAGTTAGCTCACCTTGAAAAAGGACTCCAGAATTCACAATATACACAGAGTCAGAACTACAAGGAACTGCCTCATGCGTACACAAATTTTTTCAAAGCAGATTAACTTGAAAATCTGCGGATTAAACCCCACACCCAGACGAGCCCAGATGGTCTTAGAACCTACGACTATACGGAGCAAGGACTTCAGAGAAAAAAGGAGCACGAGCAGCTCCACAGATCCACCTTTTAAATCTGGTTCTGTGGAGAAGATGTAGGTAGTAGAAGATGTATTTCATCCTATGTTCATTTCACCTTTAAGGCAAGAACTCCAGGAAATCCAGGAACTTTGCCTAGAGTTCTCTCTCAAGATTGCAGATGAGCCAGAAAATTAAAACCACATTAACTAAAATCTTAATAAAACCATGAAAGTAAAAGGTGTGCTTTTCGTCTCACCATTTTGCATGTTTTCCCTGGACCTCCAGTCTTGTACTCGACAGTACTTTTCATGGCAAGAAGTATGAGTCCATAGAATCATGAAGAACATTAAAATTCACACCTCAACAGGGTTTCAAAAAATAAAAGCTAAGAAGATTTTTTAAGAGATCAAAGTTACAAACTATTTAAAGCATTATTACCAGTTTAACACAATGCAGTAAAGATAGTGAGGTCTTCACAGATCAAGATTAAAATATTCCCCTCCCTGTTGATCCCTGGATCTAACCAATTCAGTGAGAGATGATCACATATCTTTGCAGGTAAATTACATGTATATATGATCCACTGTTCTTTACCCATTTAGTGACTCAATCACAATTTCAAAAGGAAGTAAAGCAGTCTCACTACACTGGCTTAAAGAGGGTCTCAAAACAATTTTTGATTTTTCTATTCTACTTGAGCTGAGGGTCTTGCATTTTCAGCAGGACTTTGGTTTAAAGAAAACAACAGAGGGCCTTGAAAAATATAGAGGGCCTTCTATGGGACACACTATATTGGTAGTTTAGTTATACTGATACTCAGATGCATTATGTCTGAGTTACTAGTTACCTAATGAAGCATAAAGAGATGCTGGTAAGACATAGGCATAGTAGCTCACAGTAGCTGGTTCCTCCTGTTGGACTTGCTCACCAAAAAGTGCAATTCTGAGTTTTTAAGCTGTTAATTGGAGAAAATTGCAGAGTTGTCTCCAGCATCATCCAAATGGCACTCTTAAAAGGAACTCCCAAATGAAAAACAATTTGGTTGCGTGTTTTTTTGGTGTTGCTTTGCTAGGAGTATAAAGATGTAAAAAGTTGTTCCTCACCCAAATATATGTTTATGGGGGTTGCTTGGGTTTTTTCTCATTTTCCACATTAGAAAATACCAGGTATTCACTTCTCCGTTTTTGCTGAAGAACTCTTTGGAAGACTAACAGGAATGTGGTAGCATAAAAGTGTTTGAAACCTGAACAACTGATAGGAGAAGAGATTTTGATCATATGTTTGGAATTCTGGTCTGTCTTGCTTTTTGCTTCCATTGATTTCACTCAAAATCCTGACAAACACTTGGGAGAAAAAGCTCGGTTTGTGAAAAATTCAACACGCCTGCTCCCCTGACTCAGAGAACTTCAGTTCTCTGGTCCTCCAAGAAGCCCTTGGAAAACAGGGAAGATAAGACTTGATCACCCTGATATTACTCAAATGTATATTTCTTTCCAGTACCAGTCACCTTTACCGTGGATTTAGTAGTCTATGCCATGCTTGTCAGTGTGCTCCAGCCAAAGAACTACCCCCTGAGACATCAGGAAAGATATTATAAAGGTTAAAAACACTTTCCTAAGATATAATCGTCCAATTTAGCCCTAACCCGTGCTAAATTGTATGTCCAATATGACAAAGGTCAGATATAAAAGAATCAAAGATCCTTAGAATTGCAATAGAAGCACAAGATTTGGCTAAGGATCTGTAACAAGAATTTATTTGCACTGCCATCTTGCTGAAGAATAAAAGAAGGGAACTTTAGTATGTGAACAGCAGGAAACTTGCTGTGCATTCTGTCAAGTGTAGCAAGACTCACCAAGGATGAAATTCACCCCTGTGCAGAGAGCAGCACGTGGTCTCAGCACCATCTAGTCCTGCCTCCACCCGGGAGCAAGTTTCACCCTAAACAAACGGCACCTGGCAGGCAGGGGGAAATCCTAGCTCCAGTGAAGTCAATGGCAAAACTATTACTGACTTCAACAGGGCAAAGATTTCACTCTCACAATGTCTGAGCTGCATCATTTCACTATTCCCAAGAATCTCAGGAAAGACTTTATTCAAATAATTTTAAAACATGGTATGAAATATACAATAGCCACCATTAACATCATATTTATTGTTATTTAGTTGCTCAGTAAAACATATACAGATATATACAATATGCATGAATACAGAAGACTGCACTTTACATATTTAAAAAAAGAAAGAAAAATAACACTCAATTTCATGAGCTATTGTCACAGTCTTCCAACCAAGCATTTAAGAAATGAATTTAACAAGAGAGAAAAAAAAAAGATTACAGGATTGCCTAACACACAGCAGAGTCAAGTTTTCATATTTTACATGTGCAATAACATTTTTCAGAAGAGTTTGCTATGCAGTACGGATTACCAGTGTTATTTTTTTTTTCTTATCCATGAACCAAATTTAGTACAAAGAAATAACATCCTTTTGCTTAAGGCTGTTTTAAAGCTGTAATATTCTTGAGTAGTGAATATTCAGTGATAAAGTTATAACTGCCGGAATTCACAGCCTGCAGTTTCATCAGTCAAAATCTATGAACGGATGGACTCAAACCAACAATTTTAATAGAAAAATTCTAAGACAAAATTAGACTATTTCCTCCATTAGCCTTAAGCAATAAAGGAGAAACAATTCTATAACAATGGATTAAGCTCTTATACCCCATCCACTGAACAGCTGTGAATCTAGAATTCAAGAAAAGGATACACTGCAGCTTTAAAAAAAAAATCAAATTTACCAATTCTATTTCTTCTTAGTATTAGAGCAAACATGACTTGCTCTACAGCAGATAGATTTGTGGTCATATTACACAGCTCTTCATTAAGGAGTTAATGAACATTTAGCCGTAGTGTTGTGCCAGAAAGCCTTCAAACTGATTTCCTGGTTGGAAAGGTTAACTAGCCTTAGAACGGCCATCTCTAAATGCAGCATTAGAAGGAGTTCGCTAAACGAAATAGATGACGAAATTTTCATTTTTATTTCTTTTCCACCCACCATACCACATTAATCCTGGAATCATTACACATTTGCTGAAATTCACCTTAATTAAATGAAAATGAATCTAAACTCCTGTCACTGATGAGCTAACAAATGAATTACAGTGACGGAGAAATATTAACCCTATGAGAACATGCCCTGGGGAAAACTCCCAAAGAGCATTTAATAAATAAGGCCTATTCATTCTTTTTTGACAAAAATGACTTATCATTCCCCATAACTTAAACAAACAAACAAACGATATTTTGCTCAATATGCTACTATGCTGACACTCGAAGTGTAAGTATGAAATTTCTTTTAACACACACACAAAAAGTCAGCAAACACTGTGCAGGGAGAAATTTACCCTCGAGGGGTAAGAACTAAAAGATTTAATTTCTAAAATGCTGCTTAGACTGCTGCCTAGACTACACGCCTGTGTACAGCAACTGAAAATGCCAGGCGGGTCAAAGTGGACTCTGCAGTACAAGTATGAAGCCATATTATTTTAAGCTGCTGTTTGCAATACAAAATGAAGCTTGTACACATGTTAAATGCATATTTATCATAAAATTACTGGCTTTTTAGTGCCATGTTTTCACCCCCATGAAGTCTTTTAAAATATGCAGATGCACTTTAAACTTTTTTTTCTTGGCTTTATGCAGTCATTTTTGCAGCACTTGCAATTCATTGAATTTCATTACTTATTGGACTAGACTGTCCTCAAAGGCAGCAGTTTTAAAATTATACTGAAGAAGCAGATAGGCCAATGTGTATGCCACTGAACTAGGAGTCAGGAGAACAGTGTTACAGTCCCAGCTCTGGGACTCATCTCAAGTCACTCCCCCCTTCCCCAGCTCCATTTCCTGACCTGTAAAATGGAGATCTAGTGATACTTTAGCTCTCTCAGCATTTTTCATCTGTAGCTCTCAAAGCATTCCTAAAATGAAGACAAGTATCATTATTCCAGAAACTAAATCTTTTTGATAATCTAGTGCTTTGCTGATATTTTGTATATGTTTAAAAAAATCAGTGCACTTATCAAACCAATGGAGAAGCTGGACAGAAAATTTATCACAGGTAATAAAAGCTTAGTAATAAACATTAACCTGGTCAGTAATTGCATACACCTTATTCCATCAGAATTTTGCAAACAGACGTCCTGAAATCCCATTGCAACGTACTGGTATCACTTCAATAATTACTATTAGGCAGCTGGCATTCTGTCCCTCAGTTAAGGTGAGAATAAGCCATTTACAAGTCAGGGAGACGTGGATGGAACAAAGCTACCAAAAAGGCTAAACAGACCCTGTAGCATGTCCAGACAGGTTTGATAAATAAACGGGCAGCTCCAGAGGCAGAACCAAGTTTCCTCCCCTCTCCTACTCATTTTTTTTTAAAACTTGGTTTAAATTCCATGAAATCTAACGAGAGAAACACGTGCCTCAGGGAAAGCACATGCTTAAGTGCTTGGATGACGAGAAATGGAATTACTTACATTTAAAATTAAGCACATAAGTAAGTACTCTGCTGAACTGGGACTTAAGAAACTGTGCTTTCTTGGGTTGGGGCGTGTTCTCCAAAGCGAGTCTGGGTAACGATTGTTACACCAGGAGATATATTCTCTCAGACTATGTTATTTAGAGCAGGTGAAGGGCAGAAGATTTGAGCCTTTCACCTGGATCCGGCCAAGTGTCATGCCTTTTTGTTCTAGGCCCGGGAATACAAGTGAGCTCCATATTCCAGTCACCATTCCAGCATCAAAACAATCTTTTTTTAAAAAAAGATTAAAAGCGTCTCAAAATCAGGGATGTTTTTTAAATTCTGAAACAAAGACCAACTAAAATTCAGTGACCCTTATTATAATTTCCTAGTTTAAAAAAAATTAACCCAAGTCAAGTCAGTGAGCAGTGACACAGCAGGAAAATAAATCCACATAAGGCCAAGGAGAGCTTGTTCCAAATAAGAGAGCAGGGAGAGTGTGACAAATTAAATACCATCTGTAACTTCATTTAAATGTTAGGTTTCAGAGTAACAGCCATGTTAGTCTGTATTCGCAAAAAGAAAAGGAATAATTTGTGGCACCTTAGAGACTAACCAATTTATTAAGGTGCCACAAGTACTCCTTTTCTTTTTATTTAAAATGTTGTGAGTTTTGAAACAGCATGATTGAAAGATTTCAGGGCCACAATGTACCATGAGTTTTTAAGCACAATTCCCTCCCCAGTGGTGTCAATACAGAACTCTGCTTTAAAACCAATGGCCCAATGCGACCATCCAAGATAAGTTCAAGACAGTCCTCTAAACACCAGCTCTCAAAAAGGGGCACACTGTGAATCCATGAAACAAGGGATAAATAATCACGGCGTTCCAGTCCTTTATTTCACAGCTATGATCTAATCCTCCAATGCTCTTACTAACTGCAAAGGAGAAGAGGAGACTGAGTGGAGGGTGCTGGAACTAGGGGTGCTGCCACACCCTGACTTGAAATAGTAACACCCCAAATATATGGTTTTCACCTTCAGCACCCCCACTATAAAAATTGTTCCAGCACCACTGGATTGAACACGTCTGAACAAGGGTGGGACCGTTTAGTCTTACTGTAAGCAGAGGCTACACAAATGTAAAACCACACCAGTGTGCGACCATCTTTTCATTTTTAGCTCATTTGTTTCCAGCTTTCCGCCCTGATGAGTATTATCTGTGAAGGGCAGGAAAGAATGGTTTCCTTTTATTGTATGTATCTAATAATACTGTCCTTCAAACACGACACAAATGCGAATAGAAACTGTCTTTACCAGCAGGAATTATGGGATCCACGTTAGGCCGCACTAGCAGCCTGGCAGTTTAGAGAACGCTAATCTCTGACATACAGGTGCACAAATGTGGGAACTGGCTAGAATGAAAAGGATACCCACCGGTATGTACTGATATGTACCAAATTTCCCAGCTTCATGCTTGGTTCCACTCCTGAAAATGCCTGATCTCAGACATTCAACGTTTTCAGTGACATACATTAAAGGGTGGCACTTCGAGCAATGGCACCAAAGCCCTGCTGTGGAAAAAGGGCACAAGCAGCTATACTAAAAACGTTACCAGCAATCTGAGGGGGCTTTTTCTTTAGCCAAAAAATGAGGCCTTTGCTTCAGTGCCGACTTGTGACACCTTTGGTAAATTTAAGGCTGTATCTACGCTAGAGAGCTCACAGTGGAACAGCTGTACTGATGCAATTGCATTAGGGTTGCCACCCAACCGGGCTGTACCCAGGCAATCCAGTTATCGACTTCTGTGTCTGTTTGCTAGGTGCCTGGCTTTCACCCGCAAAGTCTGGTTGAAAAAGGGACCTGGCAGCATTCAGTCAGATGTATTGACCAGACACCAAAAGTCCAGTTACCGTGGGGAGGCGCCGAGTCATTAACCCATGCCAGCCCCTGCTCAGCCAGGGCCGCCTCCTACCTGCAGGCAGGCTTCTTGTCAGGCTGCAGCAGCTCCCGTCCCAGCCCCAGAGCAGAGGGAGCCTAGCTGGTGGGTGGGGTGGGAGGTGGAGATGATCCAGCGAGCAATGGGGGAAGGTATCTTGGGCAGGGAAGAGGCAGAGAAGGGTCCAGTTATCAGCAATTAGAAAGGTAGCAACCCTTATCTGTGCCACTGTAAGATCTCCCACATAGCTACTCTATGCTGACGGTAGAGAGCTCTCCCGTCAACAGAACTAAACCACCCCCAACGAGCAGCGGTAACGATGTCTGCAAGGGAAGTTCTCCCACCAACATAGTGCTGTGCTCACTGTCACTTATGCTGGTGAAACTTATGTCATCCAGGGGTGTGTTTTTTTTCCACACATCTGAGCGACATAAGTGATAGTGTAGACACGGCCTAAGGAATAGCTGAATGGCTGATTTAAATTTAGCCTAGCACAAGGGAGTTCCTCATGTCAAGGAATCAGAGTTTTCTTACATTCATGTAACCAGGAAGTTGTTCCACAGGAAAAGCACAGTACAACGGTGGTTTGATATGTGATTTTCCTTAAAAGAAGCCCCTGCTTCAACAGTTACAGAGATAATGTGGTACTTAAACTTCTCTTCTTCTGGAAGGAAATTTAAAGATGTGGGAACTTTAGATATATGCTGTGTCCTGGAGGTGGTCTGTACTCCCCAGTAATAGAAGAAGGGTGTGAGGAATTCCACTCAAACCTTGGTCCTTGGTGGAGAAGGGATTAAAATGCTTTAACTGGCAGTTTCAATTTTTTTTAAACATGTTTGGTCAACCAGGCTTCACTGCTACAAGCCCTATTGTTCAGCATATAACTCTATATCTGGGCTTCAAGTCAGCAAATAAACTGAACAGTTGTTTCCACTTAACAGCAAGAGATGAAGGCTGAATGTATTCTTGGTAACAAAAAAATAAATGATCTCAGGAAAGATAAAAATCACAGGCTGAATACTTAATAGAGCATTAATTGTTTGGTTTGTATGTGACTGACGAAAGCTTGGTGTCAATATATAATATTATGATGACAATTTCACTTCAACCGGCATTTATTCCTGAACTGCTATTCTTCAGGATTTCCATTTTAATAAGCATTGAACAAAGCAAGGGGGAAAAAAAAAGAAAAAACGAAAGAAAAAGGAGAAGTATTTTTGCCTCATTATGACACACACTACTTGGACATACGTTGAGATGAAAAAGGAAAAGGCCTCATCTACAAATGTATGCCAAGATTACAGAATAAAGGGGAAAATGATCTAGCAGGAAAATCTTAAGCAAAAGTGTGCTAACTGCAAAAGGGTTAACACTGGTAACATACTGTGGCAGAAGATTAAAAAAATTGAGGTTTACTTTAAATTAACCCTTTCCAGTCCATATGCCACTAAGCAGGTACCAATCTAGAAAAATAGTCCACCTAGCAGTAGCGGCCCTTTAAAATTAAAAAGAGAAAAAAAATAATGTCCTTTTGTTCAAGTCAGGGCAGCCACAAAAGTCCCAAATCTGTTGGAGATGTCTGAGTGCAGGGATCTCCATGTCGGCACCGCAGTCCGGCCCTTCGACTCGCCCATGTCATCCGTGCAGTGGACTGAGAGGCATTGCAAATGGCTGCCAGTCTGCGCCGCAGCTGAGGTCTTGTTCTGGGGAAGGTCGTGGGCTGGAAAGGGTTAATAGAGAGATTATTATAAGGTCTGTGCAACATAACCACTTACAAATTTAAAACAGCAGCAAAGAAAAAGGAACACAGTTCACTGAATACTTTGTGATCAATCAAGGTACAGGACACATAGAGAACTGGAATCAAAACAAACCAGCTGCAGCACTGACCACGAAGGGGGGGGACATGCCTGGCCTACAGAAGATGAAACTCTCGCTTCTCTCAGTAACTCAACAGAAGTTTCATTACTCAGTAGTGCTCTGTTTGTAGGGGTTTACAGCAGGGGTGCCAGAACAGAGGGGACCAGGAGGCAAGGCCCTCCTACTTTTTAACAGCCGTAAGGGCGAGCAACAGGGGGGAGGGACGGAGAGGAGCGAGTGGGTGAAGAGGTGGTGTGGGGGGGGGAGCCTCGGGGGAAGGGGCAGCATGGGGGCAGGGCCGTGGCTCAGGCGCCAGTGCCTCTCCCCAACTTTTAGGGGCCTTCTGCCGCTCCTGGTTTACAGTAGGGCTCTACATACATGAAGGTACCTATTGCTAGTTCCATATACCGTCAGCAACAGTGGCCAGTTAGGAAGGAGCTAGAAACCCCATCATGGATACTTATGTAGTAAGCTCCCCATAAAGAAAGTTTCTTCCTAACCTTCATCATTAGACTTATGCCCTTCAGTCATGAGAGTTTACAGCCCTTGTATTTTTTTCCTGTCTGACGTAACTGTATGTAATGTAGTGTATTAACAGGAGCATCCTATGCAAGATACAGGAGGTAACGGTTCTGTTCTGCACAACACTAGTGAGGCCTCACCTGGAGTACTCTGTCCAGTTTTAGGTACCATATTTTAAGAAAGCAGTCAAGAAACTGGAAAGAGTCCCAAGGAGAGCTACAAAAATGATCAAAGATTTACAAAACCTGACCTTTGAGGAATGGTTGAAAGAATAGGCAAGTTTAGACTAGAGAAAAGAAGAATGAAGGCAGAGATGACAACAGTCTTCAAAGTCGTTACGGACTGTTATAATGAGGATGGTGATCAGCTCTCCTCTATATGAGCAGAAGGTAGGGCAAGCAGTAATCAGCTCAGTTTGCAGTAATGGAGATTTCAGTTAGATGTCAGGAAAACTTTCCAACTGTAAGTACAGTTAAGCACTGAAACAGGCTGCCAACAGTGGAGGTATTTAAGAACAGGTTAGACATACACCTTCAGAGATGGGCTAAGTATACTTGATCCTGCCTCGGCATGGGGGAGTTGACTAGATGACCTCTTAAGGTCCCCTCCAGATCAATATTTCTATGATTGTAAACGTTTTCATTATTTATGTATTAAATGACTTTATTGAGTCCAAAAAAATCACAGGATTTAATATCTTGTGGCAGTGAGTTCCACCATAATTGCACATTGTGCAAAGGAAGTATTTCCTCTTATTGGTTTTAAATATGTTGATTGTCAATTTGAACAACATTTTGCTCTCCTATAAGGATTGGTGATTAGGAGTGCCCAATGCATCTCCTTTGCACCGTGCATTATTTTAAATACCTCTATCTCAGTAGAGGTATTTAAAATAATGATAAACCTAATAATGAGGTATTTAAAATAATGATAAAAGACCTAAAAACAGTCTCTCTTCTCAATATACTTCCTCATACCACAGTCCTTGAATCTTGTTTACTACCTGTCTCTGGGTCCTTTCTTCTCCTGTTACTGCTTTCTTTTCAGCTAGGGTGACCAAAGATGAACACACATTTCAGGCGAGGGCATCCTATAGATTTGTTAATAAATGGGTTTGCACAGAATAGAATGGGATGAGATTACAATGTTTTCTATCACATGCTTTATTCCCTGTAATAGTCTGTTCCCTTTTTAACCACCACCAATACACAAAAAAAGAGAGGATTTTAAAGAGCTGTCCACAATGCCTGAGATCTTACTGCTAATTTAGCACCCAGTAACACAATAGTACAAATTATTCCTTCCAATGCATGTTAACTTGCATTTGTCATGAGTGAATTTCATCTGTCCTTGTGCACCAACCTGCCTAGCTTTGGTCTTCGACCTTCTCTAGTGTTGGCTATTCTAAATAATTTTATGGCCTCTTCAAATTTTGCCACCTCATTGCTCACCTCTCCTGCTTTTTGTAGATCATTGATAACTATATTAAACATGGATATTTGTAGCCCCTCAAACCTTTTTCCATCCTGAAAATTGATCAATTATTTCTACTCTTTGTTCCTTACTCAATTCACAACAGACCCTTAACTTTGACCCTGTGACTACTTAGTTTCCTTAGTATCCATTTTCCCAGGACTCTGTCAAACACTTTTTGAAAATCTAAACGAACTAGAGACTCATATACTTCACTGCTTCTGTACGCCAAACTCATGGCCCATACCAACAGGTCCCGGCTGGTAGGTTGGATGGATGGAGGGAGGACAGGCAGGATCAGCCAACCTATATAATTTCAAGTGAAGTTTTGTTGAAATCGGCATATACCCACAGAACAGGTTGATTTTGATGAATCAGCATTTTCTGACAGAAAACATTCCATAGGAAAATCTCCAACTAGCTCTACCCCTACCTTGTGTCGCACCTTCCCAGCCCTCCAATGCCGGGCACCCCGCTCCCTCTATTCCAGTGGTTTTCAAACTTTTTTTCTGGCGACCCAGTTGAAGAAAATTGTTGATGCCCACGACCCAACAGAGCTGGGGGTGGGTCTAGGAATAAGGGGCTCGGGGTGTGGGAAGGGGCTCTGGGCTGGGGCAGGGGGTTGGAGTGTGAGGCGGGGTCAGGGCTCTGGGTGCAGGCTCTGAGGTGGGCCCTGAGATGAGGGGTTTGGAGCGCAGGAAGAGGCTCCAGTATGGGGGGCTCAGAGCAGGGTACTGGGTGCGGGGTTACCTCGGGCGGCTCCCAGTCAGTGGTGCAGAGGGGGTGCGAAGGCAGGCTTCCTGCCTGTCCTGGCACCGTGGACCGCGCTGCGCCCCGGAAGCGGCCAGCAGCAGGTCCAGCTCCTAGGTGGAGGCACGCAAGCAGTTTTGTGCAGCTCTCGCCGCAGGCACTGCCCACCCCAGCTCCCATTGGCCGGAAACCAGCCAATGGGAGAGTGGAGCCAGCACTCAGGGCAGGGGCAGCATGCGGAGCCCCATTCCTCCACACTGCCTAGGAGCTGGACCTTCTGCTGGCCGCTTCCGGGGCGCAGCGCAGCGTCAGAACAGGTAGGAACTAGCCTGCCTTAGCCGGACAGCACTGCCGATGGGACTTTTAACGGCCCGGTAGGCGAAGCTGACCAGAGCTGCCGCGACCCAGTGCCTTACATTCTGCAACCCAATACTGAGTCGCAACCCGCAGTTTGAAAAACACTCCTCTAGTCTCCCTTTTCTCAGCACCCAGCTCCCCAGTGTGATTGGCTGAGATGCAGCTGAGATCACAATTACACCTGCTTTCAGTGGAATCAGGCTTTTCTGGTTTTCTAATCACCACCAAAAAAGAATAATAGATTCTTTCCACTGATGCCAGGAACACTCCCTGAAGTTCTGGAACAGATTGCATACGGTCTCCAAAAATTATCACCTTCAGACAAACAGGGCAATACTGGAGTTGTGTTAGGTCTCATTTCGCTCAGCCAATAATGTAACTGAAAATGCTTTATTGTGTTGAACACTAACAGATTACAGAGACACAATTTTCCTTTAGAAAAGCCATGCTGGTTTACCCTCCCACCCCCCATATTATGTTCACCTAGGTGTCTTAGAACTCTTAATTGTTATTTAAATCTATTTGCCACATAGGGAAGTTCAGATCACTAGTCTGTAAAACCCAGAACAGGGCACAATATCAGTTACATTTTAATTTAGAAAAGCCACTGCAGTTAGACTTCCATCCCTCGCAAAATTTTCCCAGGGCTTGTGTAGGCTCTGTAGTATGAAAGCCAAAGATTCTGTTTTCTGAAAGAAATAAAAGATAATGGATTGCAGGATTATCTGTGACTTTTTACATTTTTACTCCCATCCCAAGATACAAGCACCCTTTAACTCTCCACTGAAGCCTGTTATGAGACAGCTCCCCAAAAGGGCCTGATGAGGGCTGGCTCACAGTAACAAAAGATGCTCAACAGCCAGATTGCACTGCTTCCTATCCCTTATTTGCTGAGCCCTGCCATCAGAGAAACAAAGCACAGACCCTGAGGTTTCAACTACTAGAGCTGGACTGACCCAGTAGACAGAGTTTATAATGAATGTGGCCTCAGGGGTGCAGAAACAGAAAGGTGTGGCTTATTCATTTGACTTTATCTGGAGATATCCTATCACACCTATTAAATAACAAACTTCCTAAAATTCAACTGACAGTCATTGAAAAGAAAATGAATTACATATTCACACCTGGGTCAAAATTCAATTGCCAGACATGGGGAGGGGGAAGAGGGCAGATTAATTTCTTTCAATTTCACCTTCCATCACAGGCATACCAGGTCCTGAACAGGAGGTGAGTTCTGGCATCACTCCAGCTTTAAATTTACTTGAGACCTGAGAAAGGAAGAATGAACTAGTTGGCCTGGAAGGTCCTTTTCAGCCCCTGCAAGGATGCCTTGCAGAGATCAAGCTCAAAAACCCACCCTGTACTTTACATTATTATTGTAAATGCAGGCTAAAAACCAAATCTAGGCAGGCAGTCTTCATTTTCTCTCACATTTGACTATTTAACCCAAATTTTACACATTCACACAGCAGCATGAATTAACACACATGAACAGAGTGCCAGCAGAGATTGCTGGCCCTTCGCATCAACATGGAATTTCACTGCTTCCAATGACCTGTTACATCAGTAATAACAAGAACGCTCTTTGGGTTATTAGTCATAACCGCAACACACCCACTCGCTACTCAAATGCCAGTCAATGCTCAGGGTCACCACAGAGCTTGAATCAAATGACCATTCTCCAAAATAAAGCATAAGCATCTGCAGCAGACAGGAGAGCCTCTTGCTTTAGGAAGTAGGGATCTGTATAAACCTTTACATATAACTCAGAGCTAAGTCCCATTCAAATCCCACGTGCATGGGTAGTGATGAGACGGTCAGAAAACTCGTGTGAATGTTGAACCCTATTAAGGCTTTCCCCCACTCTCTCTCTCTCACTAGTATTCCATAAGCTTAACTAGTATTAGCTCATTACACATCATGGAGCAAGTTATATTTCCCTCATTTAACCTGCTGCTAAAATAAATCAAATATGAAGAGGACCTGAATTGTTACAAAATCATGAGGATATCATTTTTTACATTAATCATAAAAAAATCCCAACACAATCTGACAGTACCTGATTTAAAACTGAAAATGCTTTTAATGCGGATTATTTCAGGATATTAGAAACGTTCTTACTCTTACAGGATCACTACACAGCATGGAGAAATAGGTCAGAACTGGGGACGGTGACACTATGTGGAGCCTCTATACAAGAAAAGAATGCGAGCTTTGTTTTGGATTAGTGACTTAGATACCTACTTAGCAAGGTGCTATATCAGTATGATAATTTGTAAAGGCAACACAAAACTATATTACAGAGCAGCCTGCCTAGCAATTGGTGTTTTCAGTTTGAATTTCTAAGCGAAGATGAGACTTCCTAACTCTCTGCTGTGATAATAAACAAAAAGTATCATTAGGTCAAAGATGCTGAGGTTTTCTACACACGGACGTGGGTGAGAGTGACTTGTAATTTACAAAACTGTGAAAATTATTTATTCGCTGAGCACCCAGAGCTAGTCCTCCCCTCCCCTTCGTAAGAGACATGGTCTGCCCCAGATGTTAAAATCTAAATGGCATAAGACTGAAGAGGCATCAAGCTGGAGGAGTGAAGGTGCAGGAAAAGAGACAGTGGCCAAGGCAATAATCCAGGCAATGTGGACATTCAACAAGGTGTGCACAAAGCATGGTTGGTTTTTCCTTTTAAAAAATGCTTGGTTGATTTATTTCTTGTAGGTGTCATGGTACAGACAAGTCCTACGAGGATCTGAATGAAGGATGGATGGCTACAAATAAGGAAAAGCATGGGGAAATAGCAGGAACTGCTGAGAGCAGGAGATAAACAGGGAATAAAGGGCATTAAAAGACAGACACTGTTTTTAGCAGTGGTCGTTGGCTGTTGTTTTATGTCACCTCCTGTCATTGATGTACCCCTGCTTCTCCTCTCCTTCTAGAAACTGTATTTATAACGGAATCACCCTGGAGTCAATTTGGTTCAAAGAAGAGACAAAGCATACCTCCTTTCAAGGCCAGGAAGAGCTGAGTGAGGGTTTTTCCACCAGTTGGCTGGCGTTTTGTTTTGGTTAGCTAAATGCAGTTCTGAGTAAAAGTTTGGACCAGCAAAGCCAGAGCACAGAACAGGATTTTCCACATGACCAAACGCACCATTGCAGCTAGCAAAGATTACACTATCACATCCCCTCCTGGTCTGAACACTGCCTCATCACCACGGTTCTGGACTTCTCCCACCCTCTCCCAAAAACATTGCTTCCCTGAACAATTACTACAAGACGTCTTACCTCACTCTGGGCATTCCAACCCCTGCCATGTGCACAACAGTCACTTCTCTGTTGTGGAGTTGGCCCACCTCAGGCATCCCGCAGCACGGGCCATGCCAGAGCCACACTCTGTCCAGGCCAAAGAATAGCAAACAGCAGTTTCAGGATTTATTATTAACTACATCAATAGCAAAGCCTATCAGGTGGAACCCAGAATACTAACACGTTGGCACTCCAAGAAAACGACAAGGCAAGGACTCGGGTTTCTTTTAGGGACTTTAAAAAATGAAATTTTTTTATTTAATGATTTGCCCTAATTAAACACTTTTGCAATGCTGGGTTAAAAAATAAACCTGCTTGAGGCAACAGAGGAATAAAAAAGGATCAAATGGAAAAATCTATTTTTCTCAACTATATCTTGTTCATGCCTATTACATAATACACAGGACCTGAATTTTTTTCTATTTTTAGGTCTCCCTTTAAGTATAGTGCACACTGGTATCAGTATAGGAACAACCAGTGCTTTGTGATGGGTTTGACAGCAGAATTCTTCCTCTGCTGGGGGAGAAAAAGAGGAAGAGTCTCCCTGGTGGCACAGGGATATCTGTGGAGGTTCAGTGAGGAGCAATTGGCACAGAAAGATATAAAACACCATTTCAGCGGAGAAAGCGGAGAAACTTGCATAGGAGCAATCTGGCCTTACCATCCTTCAAGGTCTTAAGCCCCAGGACTCTGCCTACAAACAACCAGCTGCCAGTTTGGGGTTTTTGGCTGTGCAAGCCTGGGGCTTTTCGGGCCAGGCCAAGTCTACACTGTAAACTTACACTGGTAAACCATGGTGCATCACTCATGGATGTGAAAAATCCACACCCCTGAGCGACGTCGTTATACCGACCTAACCCCTGGCGTAGACAGCACTACGTCAACGGGACAGCTTCTCCCCTCAACACAGTGATCGCCTCTCGAGGAGGTGGATTAACTACACCGACAGGAGACGCTCCCCTGTCAGCGTATTAGCATCTTCACTGGAGCGCTACAGAAGCACAGGGGTGCTGTGCATCAGATAGATCACTGCAGGCTGCGGGCAGCACCGTAACACAAATAATAGAGGCAGGCACCACTGATCCAGTGCAAAGCGGGTAATGCAACTGATAATCAGTGGAGAATATTTCTGTACCAGAAGTGTGCTTAAAAATACAAAGTTATGTTTGTTTTCATTTAAATCAATACAGAATTTTTCACACTCAGTGTGTCAAAGTCAGCCCCTGACAAAGCAATAAGGACAAAATTCTGCTCCCCTCCTCACATAAGCTGTCCCAGTGATTTCAATGGAGCTACACCAAAGACTATTATAACTCACTGACTGCAGTGCAGCTACTTAAGTAAGTAAAGCCCTAAACCGGTGAAGTATCATTTACAGGCATCATCTGGATGGGTAGTAAACTCAGCTGCATGAGGAGTTAGCTGGCACTGGCTGCTCTTTTGTTAGACACTGAATATGTTATAGATCTAATACTGGGGGTGGCAGAGAAGACGGTGAGTGCTGCAGATGGGTTTCAGGTGACAAGAGCCAGTTCAACAGCAATTTTAGGGGTGAGAGTTAACATACGGGGTTTTCTGTGTGTTTCGGTTTTTTTTTAATATAGATTTTGCCTTAACAAAAGCAGCAATCTTTTAAAGTCAGCAAACAAATATTTTCCTGTGGGAATCCTGTTCTGTGTTTAAAATGGAAGGGAGTCTGTTCCACTTGATGAGTAACATCGCGAACTCTACTATGACACTTGTCCAAACACAATGATGCAGCCTCAGCAAATGTGTCACTAGGCCTGCCTCAGCATTTCATTGCCTCACTGAAAACTAACCACGCCACACCACCTGCTTTATGCAATACATGCTCTGTCCTGAGGGGTATGGTCAGCAGGTTAAAATTAATCCGATACAACAATATGGTGTCATCAGCCTTTCACTGCCTGAGAGTGGCCAATTTTAGGATAAATGATGGTCAATTACACTGTGCACCTAACTTTTTGTAAGCAAAGAATTTTAAAGATGCTTTTCACACAGGAGTTACATTTAAAATATAAAACTGATCCTATAAATAACTGCTGCAAGAAAGCTGTAAAAGTTCTTCATGAAAGCAATGGGATTGTTACTCTGGCATCAACAGAGCTGTGTTGCCTGCTGGATCCCTGGTAACCGTGTTGGAGACTCCCTGTTCTACAGCAACATTTATCATGAGTTAGAACCTGGGATGGGTGCGAAGGAAAAATATTTGATTTGTAGGACATGCCACTTGAAAATGATCATCTCTTGTTGGTCAATGTTCAACTACAGATAAAAACTTAAATGTTTAAGATATATAATGTGTACAGAGTAAGGTGGTATACCTCAAGCAAATGAAGCAATTAGCGTTCACAAAGGAGTCTGGATACGTACTGCATCAGCATAACATCATAGCACAACAAAAGAAACGCAAGATTAGCTCAAGTTGATAGCATACCAACTTCCTTTCTAGAAATTTCCAGCTCTCTTCCATCCAGATCCACAGTGGGCATTCAGCTGGTACCTAAGAGCTACCTGCTTCGTGACCACCTGCTGAGTCCCCAGCTTGCATTTACCCTTTCAAAGGAGCACTTCCATGCATATTCTCCAGGAGTCTAGAACTTGACGTCTGGGAAACACACTCAGCTGTATGGCTAAGGTGATCATTTTGCCTCTGGCTGCAGCTAGGGTCCTCTGGCTCTCTCACCTGAAGGGGGAATGGGGAAAAGCTCTGATAATTCTAAATCTACCATGCTGGGTTATTGCAAATGCCAAGTTTAACATTGGAAAATGTGTGTTCCTCCTTACTATCCTCTGAACATGTCCCATCAAACCCATTATCCTGCATATAGCAGCATCCAGAATCTGCTGCTTCAGAGGAAGATGAAAAAAAAATATATGTACCCAGGCCAATAGTACCACACTGTACACGATGGAGAAAATTCCTGCACCAAACACTAAATGCCATAGAAGCTAACATGGACAATTATTACCCTCAACCTGCACAGAGGTCTTTCTAAAAGCCAGCCACAACATCTGAAGAGCTGGGTAAACACTACAAAAAATTATCTGCAGTCATTTAAATGAATGAAGCCTGACTACGTTCACACCCACATGTGCTTGTTTTCAACAAACATTCTAATTAACTTGTTTATTGACAGGGATATTTGTCCAAAGTGCAAATTTTAAGCAACTATTTCAGAACATTCACTGAAGACTTGTCTTTTTATGAAGTCGTGAGTATTCAGACACATTCTGAGGGTTTATCTACACGGTCTGAAAGAGGACTACGTTAACGCAAACTAGGTACCTTAACATTTGTGCCAGCAGCGTCTACACAGAGCAGCCAGAGTGCAACTGCAGCGGGACTGGGATACCGTGGATTCCGCAGGACCTGCTGCCATAACAACGGCAGCAGGTAAAACGTATTTTGTTCTGGCAGGATGGGGGGGGGGGGGAACAGACTATGGTAATTTGTGGGAAAACACTTTAAAACTTTTAATACTTAAATTTAAAGTGAGGGACAGAAAGAGATTAGATGTCTATTGTAACAGGAACTATTTTTTACACGGTTTAAGCAACATGTGTTTTATTCTTTTAGTGGTAAAAATTATGTCTGAATTTCTTTTTTATATACAATATATTAACTGACTTTGGTTTTCAGTAGCATAGGGGAATCTGTCTCTCTTGTGAAATCTAAGGTTTTTGCAGGTGGGAATGGGATAATAATGCAAGAAACAACGCGGGAGTGGGTATTGCAGAGCGGGATTAAAAAAAAAAAAAAAAAAAAAAAGAGTCCCACCACCCATGCAGGGCTCTGCCCCACAGTCCACACTGCAGCAGCGTGAGCATGGCCTAAAAATTATGCTCAATCAGTGAGGGAACAGAAATACCACGTTTCTCTTCCATCCTTTCCCATGTTTTCATTCTCCAACTAATAAAATGGCATTTTCAGGACTGACAACCAAATGAAGGCAGAGAAAAATGTATACACATAGCATCAGTAGGCAAAGGGATAAGAGAGAATACATTTTTTAATCAAAACATTTATCAAAAAGACTACACGCCAAGCTTCAGCCCAGACTGACTCTTTATGGCCAAGTTATAAAGCCTCAAAAGATCAGGGTTTACAACAGCATACGTCATGCAGCCCTTCTCATACCTCAAATACACACCCATTCGCCAGGATCCTACACATTTAAGAGGTTGCTCTTTCGCTTCTGCTGGGCTTGTCTAGCATTGCATCCATACTAAAAGAGGAAGTGAGTATTTTGTAACCGTGTGTTAGTGAACACAGGGTAAAATCCTAGCGTGGACAAGGCAGCGGCTTTCATATGTGTGAGCAGGTCAAATTAATATATATATATATACACACACACACACACTATGGAGGAGCCCAGGGTTCAACCAGGAAACTCACTACACTTGTCCGGTGTGAAAATGACAAACTGCTTCGTCCACACTAGGAAAAGCACACCTTTTTCCCTAATGAAGATGTAACCTAGTATACCCTATTTCTTTGAAGCAATGAACCACATCCTTTCTTTAAAGCTTCCGTCTTCTCTTTTTCTCTTCAACCCACAACTAACTTCTCCATGAAGCTTCTGCACATGGAGATGCTACATAAAAAGACACTTTAAAAATAAAAACCTATTCTATTCAGTTGGATGGTACCACTCACCCAAAGATGTGCCCTGACTTCATTTCCAGAAATTCTAATTCCATTAAAACACATCTCCATGTGCTCTGGTAGAACACATATTATATATCCCCACACCAAAAGTGAGGTTAATTAGGGGAGCTCACAGCTAAAGCAGTATGAGATGCTGTATAAAGGCAATAAGAGTTTATGCTCCTCTGGATATGGAGTCCTGCCTGTGTCATTTCTCTAATTTTGCCAGTGACAAAAAGGAGGGGGAGAGAGATGCAGACAAGGAGCGAGAGAGAGCGTACGATCACAGTCTGGTAAAGGTCTGGTTTGGAATGGGTTCCACTCGACATTGCAGCATTACTGTAAGATTAAAGTGACAAACAGGAGGTAAAGATCCCTGGAATGGCGACTTGCCTCAGGGCTTGTCCCTTACACTGCTTCAAAGGCTCTGACAAAGCCGCTGCTACTGCTCCTTGGCTGCCCCAGAGTCCCATCTACCCAGCACAGCGTGGGCTCAGTGCACTGCAGCACGCCCTCAATGACTAGCCAAGCATGAAGCTCTCACATTGCTACTGATCTTGTTAAGGCTAAATCAGATGTTTTGGTTCAAAATCCTGTACTCCCTGATCAAAGATCAGTTTCCCCCTACTATTCCAGAACAACTCAAAGGCTGCATTAATAGGCTTTTGTTCATTTTGAGCCTAAGTAAGGGCCAAACTACCATAAGAGGGACTAGATTTGAATTATGATCTCTTATGGGCTACAAGCCTACATATAGTGTTTAAAATGATTCCCTTAGGACAAGATGTTTTTCACCAAATCTCCCACATGACAGTTTGACATATTGGTTTGGGCACATGGCTCTGCATCTGTGCACACTATAGAACAATCTTCTTCAGTTTTCAAGAAAAACATCTGAAAACATTTCATGTTTATCTACACATTGGATTTAGTCTCTCTAGATCAATTTACCCTTAGAATTGAAATGTAGAACAGATTCAGTCTGTTCATGTTTGTAAACAAATGAGCTACTTAACTGCTCACTAACCTATGCTGATAAAGTGTTGGACAAAATATTTTCTTGAGCCTTAAGAGTAGAAGTATACTCCATTTTTTCCACTTTCATCTATAAATACAATGAAATATATCATGAGATTTATTTAAAAAAAAAAAAGTGTGATAAATCCATTTTTCTCTCCCCCCGCACATTGTGTTCATGCACTGGACTGTCTATTGTGACGGTAAACACCTAGGAACAGGAATTGTGTTTTGCTCTGGACTCTGTACAGCACCAAGCACTCTGCTGCCACCTAATAAGAAGTGTAATCTGTTCCATCACTGACCTATTCTTCCTACTATGGTTCTTTCCTTCCATCCTTTTTTGTAATTTGTGCAATCTATGCTTCTTATTTAAACCCAATAAAACAAGTATATGTGGAACATTCTTTTTACTTACTGTTTAATCTACATATGAATAAAATTAAAGAACAAGATGAGGTTTATGTGGTTGCTCAGATGAGCGGATAAAGCCTATGACTCATAATTATATGCACAGTTTAAATATGGATTAGGAGATTTCCCTCTTTCTTGCCCAGGAATGGCATGCACAGAACTCCCCACCTGCAATGTATGGGCCACATCTTCTTCATTAACTTTTCAAGAACTCATTTGGCTTGGCCAGCCCATGGATTTATTAGAGATCAAACCTAATAATTTTTATAACTAGCCGAGTGACACTGTAGAAACCTTTTCTCACAAAGGAAGAAAGGTTCTTTAGTCAAAGTTGTGTGCCTAAAACAGAGCATTGTCCTAGACTAATATATCCCACAACAAAAGACTAAAAAGCTTTGCTCGTTAAAGCATTAAACTTTGCCTCAGCTAGAAGAGACATCACTCACCTCGGAGAGAGAAAAGCAAGGGCCACCACCACTGCTCCCCAGTGTGGGAACATAGCCTATTTATCCCTAATGCTGTGTCAGTGCCCCACTTCCTCGTCAGCTCGTCAAATCTGGCAAGCATCCTCTAATCTTCACCAACTCCTCTTCTGTGGACAGGATGATTAATTGGAGGTGCCTGCGATTCTAAAGGGAGTAAGTATCAGACCATGTTGCAAAGATGTTTATTTTGCTTTAAGTAGTCAGAGCTGGCAAGGGGCTCTGCTAATCCTCACTGCCTGCCCAGAAGTTAGGTAATAGAACACAGTGAAACACTTGCTGTATATATGAATTTTTATTTTATTCTTAACTCCTTTTTGTTTGTATTTCCACAAGGAATGGCAGGAGGAGAAGAGTGCAGAAGAGGAAAGACGCCCTGAGTGTGTATGGCAGAGTTAACAGCAAGTCATTACCTCCCTCACCATGGCCTGAAGTCATTTCACAATCTCCCGCTTTAAAAGCCCCAATGTGCAAGTAAGGGTGCATGTCTCTTGGATGCACACTCAGTCACTAATGTTATGCCCAGACACAGTGTGTGCAGTGCCTGGCAGTGAATGCCTGAAGTGGAAAAATGACTTATACTGTTAGTGGAGGCAGCAGTAAGCTTCCAGTGCAGCATGACCTTGAGTTTGCAGAGAGAAGAGTGTGTGGAGGTGGAAGGAGAGATACAATTTAAACAGATTTGTTCTTTTTTTTTTTTTAATCAAGATCAGGGGAAAAAAGACATGGAAATCCAGCAGGGAAAGGCGAAAGGCTCCTCCTCTTCCGACCACACTCCCCCACTGCCCAGCGGGGAATGGTGCCAGCAGGTAAGCCTCCTCCTATTTATCTCCATGGGAGTTACTACTTTATTTCTCTCCCAACTATGTGGCTCCCTGAGAAGCAACACATCCACGGGGTCAGATTTGAAAGGTCTGAAATTCTGGAGAAAATTCAGTTTTCTTCCTTGGAACAGGAGGAGCTTCTGCTTCCCCTTAGATGGCAAGAGCAGAGGACAATGGACAGATTTTAACCGATATCCTTCCTCTTTTCTGGCGGCCGCCAGTTCCTCTTTTCAACTCAAGACAGACTGTTTACTGCATCATCTGCAACTCACACAGAAAAGCGCTTTCTGCCCTCTCTTTAGGGGTGATCTGGGGGATTTTAGTGCTCATGAAATAAAAGCTATGTGGAAAAGCTAGAGAGAATTCAGACAAACCTGCTCCACAGCTCCAACAACGCATCTCTGCTAACATGCACTGCTTCTAGTCCTGGCCGTCTCCTGAACCGGCAAATCGTGGCTAACTCTATGATGCTGGTTAAAAACTGAGCAACCGAGAACAAAACTCATTTTACTTGATCTAGTCAGACATCATCTTAGGTCTCCTGAACAAGTGGCCAAGCATTTATCCACTCCCACACGAGAACAGACCCTTGGAGACGTTCCATACTA
Source organism: Chelonia mydas (assembly GCF_015237465.2). NCBI lineage: Eukaryota > Metazoa > Chordata > Testudines > Cheloniidae > Chelonia > Chelonia mydas. The sequence continues at coordinate 32,083,384 of NC_057856.1, forward strand.
TTCTTGAATACAGGCCTGAATTTTCAAAAGAGCTTCATGCTTTTACAATCTTCCTCTGGGCCCAAGTTATGACATCCTGCTCAAAAGAACACCCACAGAGACCAAATCGCTTTTGTACAATTCTAAGAGAAAGCAAGTGACAGTCTAGAAATTAGAATATGCCCCATTACAGTTGATTCAATTGTACACTGCCATTTATGTCATACCAACTGGAAGCCACTAAACCCATAGGGAGCTCTGCATTATTTCCCAACGCCTCCCTTCACCATAGAACTGAAAGTGCCAAAGAACAGGGAATAAAGACTTTTTTTATGACTCACTTTGGGGAGGCATGAAACACATTGTGTAAAAGTGTTATTGAGGAGAATGGATGCCACTCTCTATGCCAATAACATACCTGCAACTCACAGAAGAAGCTGCCATTCATAAAGAATAGATGGGTGTTTATGAGTTGCAGAGCTCCTCAAGTGAAACACTGCCACCTTCCCTAACAACTCCAAGTTTGGGAAGCAAGCTTTCACACAAAGCACCATCTCCTCTTTACCGTCTGTGACTCCCTGGAAGAAACTCTGAAATCGCTGCTGTTCTGAAAGGGGACCAAGACTGGACAAAGGCGAAGAAAAAATTCTCTCTAATCTGTTGACTTTTAGTGTCTTGCATTTCAAGTTCTCCAAATGTTCTCACTTAGGGACACAGAAAAGGAAATTAAGCCCTGTGTCTTATATCAGCTTGGCAGGAAGTCCATCACTCATGCATGCATGCGCACGCGCGCACACACACACACACGTGCGCATACACGGGTTGTTGGCTGTGCATGCAGATTAGGACAACTATGCTTAAGGGGGGGTCTCAGTCACCTATCCACTCCTATATACAAGGCAGAGAGGAGGGGTCAGCTCCCTGGTTGCAGTGAATATTGGCTGACTGAAAAGATGTTTCCCATGCTGTTAGTTTACTTCACTCACTTGCAGTTTAAATATTTTGAGCCTACTTTACACCACAACCTGTGTACCCAGAACAGATGGGATGCTGACTTTTGCATCCAATATTTGTAACTTTGCCTTGTATTCCTAGGTGGCTTCCAAAAAAACCACCACATGGCAACTTTCCACACCAATCCAAACCCAGTGAATACCATCTCATGATATCCCAGAACTCCGAGACAATCTACAGACTTTCATAAGATTCAGGGCAGAATTTTCAGACCCCACCAAAGCCACAAAAGAATGGTTAAATATTGGTTCATTTAACTGAAACCCGTTCCCAGAGGCTGTTTAGCATTATTTCAGGACAGACTGAAATTGAGAGAAACTATGCTTAAATGCACTGCTTTAAATTGCCACCTTGACATTTAACAAGAAGCTAAGCCCATTAATGATGACTAATGCCTGCAATTCCCATGCACTTGACTCTACTTCACAGCCCCCTGCCCTCCCGCAGGAGCCACCTACCAACCAACAACCAACAACGCAACATTTCTGAAAGCAAGTTATTAGTCACTGAAAAGCTTTAAACAACTTCAAGAAGGGCGTCCTGTGAATGAAGCATAGGTCTGAAAACAGATTTTATCAATTCATGTGCTTCTTTTTGGTTATTAAATTACTTTAATACGTGTGAAATTTAAAATGCGCCCAGTGCTGGCTTGTGAATGCTGGCCTGCAGGCTAGAGCACAGCCATAATCATTAGTATCAGCCAGAAAATGGTAACTGAAAGAGCAATATTTACTTTAACAGTCAGTTCATTCTATAACCAGTTGTATCATTTTGGTAAGCTTTGCTGCAGCTCATTTCATCCTGAGGACACACAGGTCAAAAGCGCTAATATTACCTTCAGTCTAATGTGGGCTTCAGTGCATGGAACAAGCTTCCAAAAATAGCATTAAAATGCCCACTCACACTGGCAAGGGAAGTGAGTGTATTAATGGAGCTCGTAACAGCAACAAATAAATGGTCATTATGCACAGAGTGAAATGTAAATTTCAGCTTATTCTCGCCAGATTCATAAAGCAGTGTCTACATAATTGCTGGCAATGCACAGATATGGCAACGCTAAGTAGGACACTGAATCCTGCATATAACTTATTGAAATCTCTACTTTTCTGAAGTGAATTGAAGTGAAAGGTGAGAGACTCCTTTCAAGGGAATTTGCGGCTGCCTAGTTTTAGGACACAAATTAAATGAGCTCATTGAATCACATTACCACCATTCTTCCTTTTCTGTGGTACTGCACATCTCCCTGGCCTGGAGGACCTGGGCACAATGTCTACTCTAAATCACTAGAGCAGCTGTCTCTAGAGTCCACTGGCTACTGAAGAAAAGTTTTCCACATGTTTCTGGGTTTCCTTTCAGTCCCTCCCACACCTCTCAATGTTTTCCATTTCTGCCTGCAACTCCTGTAGGTGCCTCTGCCATTCCCATAATTCACAATCACAAGAGACTGCAATACACAACGACGACAGGCAAAGGCTATAGCTCCCATGCACCTTGAGCAACTCAGGTCTTCGAATGCCATGAGGTGGTGATAACGCGTGTGAAGAGTCTGGGTTAAGTGGCACAGGCACATTTGTGAAAATATAATTGTAGTTCACAACAGGCTTACAATAAACTAAAGGAAAGTGTCCAGTACCTTTAGCTATTTTAGTCCCATTTATTTTTTAATATTTCCTTGAAATATCTCCCAATCCGCTTTAGGGGGCCTCCATTGTAATTTATTTTCTCAGAACAGGTTATACAGTGACTCCCTAGCAAACAGTCTGCCCTAAAATCAAAAGGAGTTCAATCAATTTCACCACTCAACACAGCAAGGAAAAATAACTAGACCAGACAAATACAAAGGCTGGGAATCTACCAAAACACAGACTGCATGGATGTATGCTACTGATATACACCATTCAAGCAGATAGCATGCAATAGGATGACAGGGCACAGAGATGGATTTTTAGGTGTGTTTTTTGTTAGTCATTTTCCAGCTATTTAAGTAGCTAAAAATCCCAAATTTATTATGCACAGCTTGGAGTTAAATACAGGAAAGGAGATTGAGACAACATCACCAAGCACTGGTCCATCTAGAAATAGCCAGGTGAAACGGGTGGGAAGATCTGGCGGGCAAGGTAGCTGAAGCTCAAACTGATGTGGTTAAGGTTTGTTTGTACTGAACATTTTTATATGAAATCTCTCAGAAGAAGAAATGAAAAATGATCAGACAGAAGTATGCAGTTATGTGAAGGAGGGCCACAGATGACAGAAATTCACTTTTTAAAAAATGGAATTTGTTAACCAGGTCCTGGGTTTTCACTGCAGTGTAAGGGGAAGAAAATAAGCCTGTTTTTTCTCCAATAGCCATATCTCCCTGGAGTCCCCATAGCTAACTCTCAAAATCGCAACAGGGAAGGTGCAAGCAGCTGTTACGGGGAGCAAGCTCAGCGAGCTTTATGATGTTTTTTTTTCTCCTCAAGCTCTCACCACTTGAACCAAAGTCAACTACAAGGTTTCCAAGACCAGCATATCAGGGAAATGTGCCAGTAGATTGTAGCTGGGACACAGTCCCATCTACCTGCAAACCAGAAAGACACTGATCCATCTCTCTTTCCAATTATGAGGCCTTTGACTTTCTGTAGAAAAATCCCCCAAAACAATTGCAAGTACTATTCAGGGGGTTTATCAGTGATAATTAAATGCAATTAATTTGGCATTTCCCAGGCAGCACTACATTTTTTCTTTAAAGTAATGAGATGACATGGGTCCTCCCCAGAATCGCCACATAGAAATGCCAGGTAGAAGGTGTGGAATCAAGCATAAATGGAACACTGTCGGGCTGAAACATCAAATCATATAGTATTTCTGGCAGCCTCCCACGGGCCATTCATATAGGAGTTAAAGTTATTAAGATTTCCATTGTCACCCAGGTGCGATTTTGGCTCTCACTAGGTAAGAGTCCCCTTTTTACCATGGATCAGCCAGGGCCTGAATTTGATCAGATTCTGTACTTTTCTTAATCTGGCTATGACCATTCCACCCAAGGCTGAGATTGGAGGTGCTCTATAATATGTACAGCCTACTAAGCAAGACAGAAAGGTGTAGAACTGTTTGGGTTAAGTGTAGTTTGAGTATTTAAATACTGAAAACAACATCAACACCTAACCACACAAAGTCCAAGCTGGATTCTGGAATCACAGACAATCTATGCGGGCATTAAATGTCTACATTTAGGAAGCAGATCTATCTAGCTATTCAGCCCATCTATCAGGAGGGTTGCAGACACGTGCTTTATGGAATTCATAACAGAGGCACAGACTTAGGATTACCATATGTTCACGTTTTCCTGGATAAAGCCTCTTTTTTGAGCCTCCGGCCTCTGTCCATGGGGATTTTTCAAACAACAGGCAATGTCCAGGGTTTTTGCAGAGCAGAGGCTGCAGCTCAGAAAGAGCCCTGATTGCTCCACTTTCCGATTGGTCCCTCCCCTGCTTCCGCAGCTGACTGGCCCATTCCCCTGCAGCCGCAGCTGCCAGATCCCACCCACCCAGCTCCTGACTCCCAACCCTGGGGAGGGGGCCCCACAGGGAAGCGCTGACTGGTGACAGTCTCTGCGTCCAGGGCTTGCACCAGCCACCCTGCTACTGTGACAGGGACCGACACTGCCCCCTGCCTCCAATGAGTGCCCCCACTGCAGGTACCCTCTCCCCCGCACTGCCCAATGTCCTCTTTTTGGAACCTGAAATATGCTAACCCTACACAGACTACCCCACTGCATTTGAAGGGTTGGGGTTTCTACTATGATCACCCTACTCCTAGTGGTTGAACCCCACCTCATTTCCCACACTCCTGATACATACTCCCCAAGGTTTAGCCAAGTGGCACAACTTTCATTAAACAAACTAACACGAGGGGGAATTTTAAAGCAAATACTATGTGTAAACAACATTAAAAGTGAGAGACACATCACTTTTTCAACCCACCTCAGCATACTCAGGTCTCCAAATATACACTGGGGAATGGCACCTGCATCACCCCAGGTGTCGCTAAACCCCAGTGTCACAGATTCTAGAGAGAGCTCCCAGCCGGTCACCCATGAGGAGGGTGTATGTTGGACTCTGTGAGCAGAGTCCAAGACTCTAATCTGCTTCCCCTGGGGCGTATTAAGCTTCCAGAGCCTCAGCAGGCTACAGCCCTGGTTCCTCCCTTGGCCTCTCTGGCATATTCCCTGGGCATTGACTCTCAGTCTGTCACCCCTTCTCAGAAATGGAGCTCAGCCACCTGCTCTAGGACCCCGGATCAGCACTGAACCCGGACATACTCCAGTTACTTAAGCTGACCCACTTCCAGAGCTCCACCCCAAAGGTATGAAGCATATGGTTTACCGTTTAACTCTCTCAGGGGCACGCAGTAGCTGTAATGCAGTCAGTGAACTTGGCACAGAGTCTAACACATTTGCGCTTTTTTATCCTTCATCACATAAAAGTACAGGAGAGTACAGACCATACAAAACAAAACTCTGAAACCACAATGCCCCTCATTAGCTCACCCTTCTCTTGGGAATGCTTATGCATCACCTGTGTCCCAGCAATTACAGTGCCCCCTGCCTCAGGCAGGCTGGCACATGGCAAGTGCCCGGAGAGAAGGCCCCCAAGCAGAGTCTGCAATTTTAAAACCACCCTGTGTCAGGTGATGTTCACTCTTGCCAGCTTCCCCATATGAGCACAGACCCCTGCCAAGGGCACTGTTGCCAAGCCAACACCCATCTCCTCCTCCCGCAACCAGTTCTTTTGGGCAAGGACCAGACTTTTTGTCTCGAGTGACTAGATTTCAACAACACGGTAGTTAACATCAACTATTCTCTGTCACTCTTTTGCCACCAGCCTTTGGAGTTCCAGCCCAACACAGAAGCAAACAGACCATAGAGAAGGCAACAGACTGCACATTCAAAATGGAATTTGCAGCCTGACACAGGGACACTGAGTTCATAATTCATAAAATTCATAAATTGTACAGACATATTCCCAATTCATCACACCCAGTCTAGGCATAGCAGGGAGCCATTAGAAGTGGAGCTGTAGCATGACTGTCCTAGCTGTTGTATGAATGATACAATTAACTCTGAGAAGCTACAGTGGAGTGTATTGCTTTGGCATATTCATAATTACTTTTAAAAGTGACTGTGTGTTTTAGAGCAAAGAAAATAGCCTACCCTTGTAAATGCAATTTGTAGTTCTATGCTAACATCTGCCAACTTAACATCCTTTCTGGTCCGCAAAGTATGCATGTGCAAACAAGCGCACTGAAACCACGTGTACACAAAGTTTAAAGTCTGGGGCCAACATCATCAAAATCAGTATAATGAGGTCTCTGCCTATAATCCACGTTCGGAAGAGTATGTGACACCCCACAGTGCCACCATTTTGACTTGCTCCTGTAGTGTACTGTTTGTGGCTCCTGACTTTGTCAGAGCAGTGTAAGAAGAAAGATATAGAAGAACTTAATCCAGTCTGTCACCCCAGGACTGCCAATACTATTACAACCAAGCTACCGCAAGACCAACACATGGGTCTGAGCGAAATCATGAAGGCTATTTAATATGGGGGTAAAATCCTGGCCCCACTGATCAATGGCAAAACTCCCATCGACCTCAGCGTAGCTAGGATTTCACTCGAGGGAGCCTGTGCTGTGTAAAACATGGGGTTGACTCAACATAACAAGAGTAGCGGGGCTAAAATATTCCTTTCCCTGCACATGGGATGGTGCAGAGGTGGGACGCTGTGGTTCATCCAATCAGAATGTTTGAAGGACTCCACTGAGTAACCAGTCAGTTGTTTACTCATCACTGTGTAACACTGAAGCCAGCACGACATACACAACTTCAAGACGACATGTTAGAGGGAAAGAAGGTTGGTAGGCTGCCTGAACTGGCACTTGACAGCCGTCTTTCTGAGCGCTGGCGCATCACAGCCTCCAGGGATGCTGTGAGTGGAACACTGAAAAAAATCTTAAAAAGGCAATTATGTCCTTTATGGCACCTGTACTGCTTTGTCTACTGCAAGACTTGTGCAGTAAGTTGTACGTCCAGTGGCTCTTGTTGGTTTAGAAGGGCAGCACAGTGAAGTTTTCTGCAGTTTCCTTCTTAGATGCCAGGATCCATGCAGACATATCCTCCAGATACAATGCTGTCAAAGTAGGCAAATTCTTAGGCCTACTGACTGAGGCAGGAGGCCTGAAAAAAAGCTGATATACTCAACATAAATTAGATGGGAAGTCTGTAAAAAAAAAGTCCGTTTGTACCTTTGTGGACATCAGTGAGAGACATAAAAGCAACTCAAAATCTAATGATAAACTAGTTTGAGTCAGATCATTGCTACTATACACATTCTTCAGTTCTCCTTGAGCAGAGAGGCAGCTGTGCTGGAAAGAGTTAACCTTTTCTGGAACACATCTCCGATTTCTCAGAAACTCAGACTGCAGCTGAAGCCGCCCTGATTGCTCCCCTGCCTGCCTGCAGTCTGACCCCTGACATTTCCACTCTGCTTCTCACTGGCGTACAAACTTAGGCATACACAAACAAACAGGCTGTGCAGATAGACAGAGGAGCACCGGAGGAGGAGAACAGGGATCTCTCTCAAATTTCCTTTAATGGCTGTGATTAAATAATAAAATAATAATAATCAGCAACTGACTTGGGTGAGGGGCAGACATTCAGTGGTAAAAACCTGAAGCATGCCTGGCTAGATGTTTGTTTAATTAATCCTGAAAGGGCCCCTTTCCCCCGTTCTCCTTCGTAAGGGAGGTTCTGGTGATATAAGAGTATAAAGACACAGTGGGTTCTTTTTAGTGTTTGAAGAACCTTAGGGAACAAAAATCCCTGCTCAAAAACCTTACCAGGATTTAAAGATAAAGAGTTTATCAAACGAGATTTAATAGGCAAACCCTAATTAAAGGATTATTTTCAGATTTAATTGTATTTAAACCTAAGCAGCAAAATTCATATTAAGCAGATGCATTTTTACTCTGACCTAATAAAAATATGCAAATACAGAATTGTCATCAGAGACGCTGCGGTGCCACAGGCCCCATGCAGGCTCTGGATTCCTAGCCATTTTTATTAGAAAGCCTGTTTCTAACGAGGTTATAGTTCAAGCACTAGTGTGTCTAGCCCTAATGCACTCACAGTACCTTCCAATTTTCACTGCTCTGGCTACCCATACCACCACCCTATTGGCTCCACCCTCATTCATGGAGCCAACGGACTTGGAACAATCACAGACCCTGGCAATTTTTATTTGCACTGAGCTGAAACTTCATACTCCAGTTCCTGCCTGAAGGCTTAACAGAATATTCTTAAAGAGTTTTCTTATGGCTTCAGATCGTTTGTTGCCCCTACCTTGATTTTAAATAGGCTTGGCAAAATTCGATTTATATTTTATAATTTCAACAGATAATATCAACATTTATTTTTAAGCTTTGTTTTATTTTTAGCAATGTAATTTTTCAGTTCAAAATTATGGGTTTAAAGATTTTTGTCTATTGTTATTTACTTAAAATTTTACATTTGCAGGAAATTATGTGGAATCAGACAATGGGAGGGTCAAAATAAATAGTCTTAAAACAAACTCTGAAGTTCTCACACAGCATTTTTCTTACTTTGCCTATCTGTAAATTTTGATGATCACAGAAATATTTTGTCAGTCTGCGTGTGTACAATTACATTGATATTCATTCACTAATCCTTCCAAGCCTAATTTTAAAACATTGTTCTGTTTATTTTTAATATAAATTTCATGCTCGTTCAGGAGGCCAGATTTCAAGCCATGGAACAGGGAACATCACACAACAGACAAGCTTCTCAAAACTCTTCCTCACCAGTTTAACTCACCCCTGACCTGGAGGGACAGCTAGTAGAGGGGAGTTCAGACTTCTTGGCCCATTCAGTCTTTGGCCTCTCTGCTGAGACTGCCAACAGGAGTGCCTGTTAATGCCCGTCACCGTAGTGGCTTTGTGATGTGCACACTTGTCCATTAAGGAGGAGACAGACCACCAACACATTTCACATAAGTCAACAAACATGATTCAGATGGAAATGACTTTGGTCACTACTGACCTGGGCTGGAGTTGACCCGGTGATCTAAAGGGGAAAGGTCCCGTAGCCCATACCCAATCCTTTGAGCCATGCAGTTACCCTTTAAAAAACAAAAACAAAAAACAAAAAAAAAAAACCCCAACAAACAAAAAAACATCAAAACCTCATTTGAACGCAGACTACAGTTCCTGGCAGGTGTGTGTGCTTGCATGCATCATTCTCAAAGGGCAAGCAGGTGACTGACAAGACTGCAAAGCACACTAGTTCTAAGTGCTAGAGTTGGTCAAAAAGTGGGGGAAAATGCACTAAAATCTAGAAGATAAGGAAACGTAAAATATGACATTTTGCAACAACAAGGTGACTGCACAAGTCCTAGAACCACTGTTTTAGGGAATGGAGCAGGGGGAAGAACAGAGCTATGCAATGATATTTACTGCATATTTAGAGTCTGCATATTCGGGAACTGCATATTTGTGTGTGTTTATACGCTAGCTAGCGCAATGGGACACCCAATATCAATACCTCAGACCACTAAGATAATATAAATATTCAATAATAGCAGCATGTTTTGGGATAGTTCAGATATAACATACGCTCTATACTACACTATACTAGAGTTGAGCAAACATCGGGAATAGTTATTCACAAATATGTTTAAATTTAAATTATTTTGATTCAATCATTTTTGTGACCTTTTTATTTTCATTTTCCACAACGTTCTAGAGCTCATGCTTCATTGTCACAATATTTGCAAAGAGCAAATGTTAAACTAAAAAGCTTAAATTCTCAAAATTTGCTTTCAGTGAATTACATATTTGATTGCAAAATCCATGATTTGTAATCTGCACTGGACTGGCTACATGAATCACACAAAATGAATGAAACTGGAAATTATACAATTGCACATATAATCTGTACCTCAAGTTGTGTTGGTAAATTACCTACATTATGTAGTATTTTTCTTTTCATAGATTGGAAAATCTAACTAGTCAAAAGCATGATTTGCAAATTGTAAATATTACACACACACAAATATAATTTGCAACTAGCATGTTGGTTAGGGACATAAATCCTCCAGTCAAAGAGCAAACAATGCTAAGTGATTTACATAGCTAACCAAGACTGAACACTAATTGAAAATCACAAATACTTGCAAATTCACAATCTGCAAACCAATAATTATTTGCTGAAGAAATTTTGAATATTTAATTGAAGAGTTTTATCTCTTTACTATTAATATGCAAATGGGGGGGGGCTATTCAACAAATAGTTTATTCTTTGCAAATTAGGTCTACCAAATAGTAGTCTGCCAAATAGATTAACCCACAGTATTCTGATTTCTATCTTTTTTCAGATGGTAAAGCAAGAGTCTTGGGGGGAGGGGGGGGGGAGACTCTTGGAATATACTGTTTATATACAGGGAGGATTTTAAAAATTTATTTATTTTTAGTGAATAGAATTTCTCTCCCCCCGTGTTTGAAGACAAATGTAAGGTTTTGAATAAAGCACTGTTGTCACCTCAAGAAAGAAACATTACATTTTTGTCAAGCTTTGGCAGTTGCTTCTGCTTAGGGTTCTTCAGTTGTCACCAAAACTGCAACATTTTATTCTTTTGTCTGTGAGATATGCCCAGTTGCAGACTATGCACATTTTTACTATTAAGAAACTAAAATAAATCAGATAACAAATGCTCAAGTTTCAGAGTAGCAGCTGTGTTAGTCTGTATTCGCAAAAAGAAAAGGAGGACTTGTGGCACCTTAAAGACTAACCAATTGATTTGAACATAAGCTTTCGTGAGTTACAGCTCACTTCGTCGGATGCATGCTCAAGGCTATTCTGAATATGTTTAAGCAATTGAGGAATAACTGTAAATTAAAATAAAAATTTTAAAAGACTAATAAATTTGAACAAACAGGATCCCACCTCCTCTTCTCTTTGCATCTGATCCTATAATATTAGAGTCAAAGAGAGTTCTGCCATTGACCTAAATGGGAACAGGATCAGACCGTTTGAATATAAGTGGAAGAGCAACTGAACTGAACTGAACCCCACCAGTGGGCAAGGCCAGGGAAGTTAACAAAGACCCCAATTGCAGGTCCACTGCAACAGAACTGCTAGTTCTTATAAAATTTGCAGATAGATGTATTTTCTAAGCAGTATTATGGACATTAAGTCTGCTGTTGGTTTATAAGCCTAGTGCTGAAATATTTCAGAGGCCTGTGCGCTGCAAAATAAGGAAGTCTCTTTTGCTGTATTTAATGTATCGTAAGAAAAACAATTTGCAGTAAAGAAAGACACCTGAAGACACACTTCTCCCAACAGATATTCCAAGGCTGTCTAAAAGATATTGCTTATGTAGATTTTTATTTTGTGAGAAGTTGAGGTATATTTACTCCTGTTCTTTTTTTAATCATCATGAATATTTGTTAAATATAGACTGTGTGTTAATAATATTCATCAGAACATTGCCAAACAAGTTTTTAATTAAATGCTTTTTTCTATGTAAGTGTGAGCAGTGAAAATCTGCTTGAAGCAGGGGGCTTTTTCCATTAGTCCCACTCCTAAAATATAATTTTGTTCTCTATTGTGATATTCAACCACCTTTATTAAAAAAAAAGAAAATGTTAAAAAGCATTACTATAAGGTCTAATTTTCTATTGCCTGAGACTGGTTATTTATGACTATTGCATGGTTGCCGGAAAGCTATTATAACCCAAATGTGCTTGCTTGTCTTATGAATACCTACATCAATGGAAGAATGACCATTACTCACTCATATCAGGGAACTGTTCCTTCTAATCCAAGGAAAAGCTGTCACAGGGAAGAAAAAATATCTTGGCTTTCACATACACTAGCTAATGACCCATGACCGCATGAAGCCAGAGTCAATGACAGCAGCACATCAGGGTCTGGTAGTGACATAAATGCCCTAAAAAGAAAACCGCAAGTGCAAGTAGAGGAAAAGAATTACTGTCACCCAAAATTGGGGTGTGTGGGTATGTGTGCACACCTCCAAACTGCATAAAATCTTCTGTCATCGTGTCCAACGGAGACTAACCCGGCACAGATTTTACTACTCTCAGCCATGCCTCACAGGCTAGTGACCAAAAATACTAGTGGGATGTACTGCACTGATCTACTTGGCACAAAAGCCACAACAACAATCCTTTATGGGGACACTGGCCTTGTGCTACTTTAATAATGAGAAAGCAAGAGCAACGACAGACCAGACAAACTGTAAACACTACAAAAGTGAAGACAGACAAGTTCCTCAGAAGCACTCTTTGACAGAGTGATTCTTTCAATGGGGCTTTCCACCAGCGTTTCTCCCATTACTCTAGCCAATGATTTCCTTCTTTTCCATTAGGTGTTTCTTTATTTCAAGAGAAAACTGTTTGTTAAAATCATTTTGAAGATTCTTAAGACATTTAAAGAAATTGTTCTGGGTATTATTTTCACAAAACAATGCACTCATAGTATAATAATGCATTTAAGTGAACCATCAGTGCTCAAGATTTATTAAAATGGATTATTATCCAATACGCACACACAAATAAACTAGGTAGTGACCACAAAGTAAACCATCTAACCTTTGACTTTCATATTTCCTCTTTTGTAGTATTTCTTGGAAAAACGAGTAAGTGACATATTGGTGTCTTCATTGCTTTCTGGCCAGGGGCTGAGTGCGCCTAACAAAGCCGGTAAGAACACAATTGACATTCAGATCAATCAATCAAAAGGCACAAATGAAGATACAAAATTTCATACATAAGAAATGCAAAGTAACTTAGTTCCTGAAGAAGCAAGGAAGAATCAAACTGTGCTAATATTTGAATCATACACCTTTGGACCCAACATAAAAAGAGTTTCAACAAAATTCCAGGATACTTTTCAGCAGGATTTAACTAGAGAAAAAAATTGCTGAAAAATCTGGGGCACCAGTTCTGAAGGGATAAAGAGAGATCAATTTTGTTTTAAAGTTTTAAATGAAACACTCCTGTTTAGGAAAGAATTTCATTAAAGGCAAAAATATAATATAAAAGTGCCCACTTAGGAAGAATGTACTATTAATTCTTAGCACTGAATGTGGAAGGGAAAATTACATTTTTATCTAAATGGTTTTTCGGCATAACCCATTCTTTTGCAGCTCAGTAATGGGCACTCCTCGCCATTTTTATTTGGGCCAGATCACTACTGAAAGCAAGAGCAGTCGTCAAAAACCATTAAAAAGAAAACCCTTTAAAATCTATTCCATGCGGGGGGCAGGGGGTGGGAGAGAAGTAAAGTACATTTTGCAAGGTGATAGGGAGGGGAAAGGAGAAACACACCAAACCTGCTTTACAAAATTTTAAAGCAATTTTTTCTGGTTCCTTTTTCAGACCTGAACTAGGAACAGCTATTGTTCGATTGAATATATGCGCCCAATATGATCAAATACCACAATCAAGTGGCACTACCGCTTTGAAAATTATACAGGATTTTTTCTTGCTGTGGTAAGTTAGGAATCCAACGTTACCACTATGTACAAAGACAAAACAAAATGTAGGATACGAAAAACTATTTTAATTACTATAAACAATTGCTCCTCTCCCATTAAAACTAGGGTTCCTTCAATCTGAAAATGAATATAATCTAAACAATTTCAAGCAAATGACCACTGTCCTAATGTTGTGGCCTTATCCACATACAACAAGCAGCAGAAATACGCTCCATCAAAAAGTAAAAACAGAACCCAGAACTGAACAGGCCTGTTTAATTAGGCTTTGCCTGAACAACAGGATTAGATATTAACATGAAACTGACAAAAGATCCTCAGTTCTAAATTTTATACCTCAGTATCCTAAATTTGACCAACATAAAAACAATCCAGTGTGCACGTATTTAAAAAAAAACCAAAAACATTTGATCCTAAACCTTTGAGATAAAGTAATAATCGCCAAAAAATAGAGGTAAGACTAAACCATTTTCTGAGCATTATTCATTTGATATTCCTCATCTCTGCGTCTTCTTTTAACCTATTTATTTTTGACAACCATAGCAATACATTTTATCTCTGAAAACAGAAGTTCAGAAATACAGTAATTATGGCTGATACAATTGGACAGGTAACAGTTTTTATCCCATTTACCTAGCTGTAGTCCTCCCTGCAATACAGTAATTACAGGAAACTATTTCTGTTTTAAGGGTTTAGATAAAGACCGTTCCAAATTTAGGGCCAGCAACCAACCCTCCATTATGCTTAATAGGTAGACATAAAAATGTCATTGTATCACCATCTCTCCAACTGCATGTTTTTCCAGTTCTTGATGTTCGTATCTGTCTGATTCAAGGAAGAGATTTTCAACCTACTCTTTCTGTGATGGAAAATATCTGAAAGTCATTTGTATAAAGAGGTTTAAAATAAATTATCCAAATGTGAGAGGCTTTGGGTAATTATTTGAACTAGAAAGTAATCGCTCTCTCAAGAAAACACAAACAAATTATAAAAGCAACAGATCTGTCAGCAGCTAGTGCTGTGAATCTTGGCTTCTATTTTGGCAACAAAGCTAGGTCAAATTATATTTCCATTTGCCAATGGCAAAGAATTCAGAACTAGAACTAACGACAAATCTTGCCTCCAATAGTGGATATCTGAGACCCAGTCCAAGTAAGAGCAGCAAGCTACACTCTTCATTTCTGAAAACATGCATGTGTCATTTCTTGGATGTCCATCAGTCCAAGAAAGCAAAACCAATGAAGTGCATTAGAATGATGTGTCCACTAAACACCTTTCTTTATCTAGAACATTTGATACAATTATGTGCACAGAGAAGTTAAAACTGTGATTAACTCCAAGGATTTGGGGGTTTCTTTAGGTTTCAGTTTTGTAACTTTTTACATGTTCATTGCCTCCATCTCTCAGCACAGTCAGAAATCCAGATAACCGATACCCATTTTTTGACAGCTAGAATTAACTAAAAGTTGATGTTCTGAAACTCTCCCTTGACTGGAACAAAAAATATGAAGGATTTTGCTTCTGCCTGTTCTTCTGTAATCTTTCCTATCTCAAAACAGCCATCCCAGTCTTAATTGTATTTCAAGTGGTCCTGTTTTTCCTCTGCTGCTAAAGCTAAGGAATTATATGAGAAGAGCACAGAAAGATGGTGTGCTGGCTGCTCCAGTGACCATAAAAAGAGCACCATGTGTCTATATTTAGGGGTGGGGAAGGCCATTACAGCACAGAAGTCCTCATACTGATTGGAACTATTTTGCTTTCCAGAACATTGCTTTCATTTTGTTTTCAAAACAGGAGTACAAGGTTGGTCATGTTTCGTCCAAGTTAAAAATGTTTGGCTGCTCTGTACCATGCAATAATTAAATTGGTTCTGTGTGGTCATTTTGTCACATGGCTGCATACACACTATGGATTGCCCAGTATCTTCTCTTGTGTTGGATTTGATTATCTTCTCTTACTGGGGCTGTAAATCATTCAGGGTGGGGAAGAGCTCTTAAGTTTGAAAAGGGCACTATGAAGTGCCCATGTCAATTTATAGCTCTCTAAAAATTATTTTAAATAATAATAGAGTGGAAACCTTTTTAAAATAGATTCCATTATGATCAAAAGCAAATATAAACTCAAGTCACCACAAGCCAAATGGTAATGAATTGATCAACTGTGCCATCTAGCCAAGAGACTGACTACCCACATACATATTTTCTGTTCACTCTGGCTGGTATATCCTAGACAATAAAAGTTGCATCCAGAACAGCGCATAGTAGAACACATGCAGCATAGTCTCTCCAGAAGCAGTTAAGTGGTTACAGTGCATTTTTATTTTACTTTTTAGAATTTCCTTCAATTACTCCCATCCTTCCCTTTCTGTCATTTCTCACACACAACACCAAAAGGCACAAAATGTCACTGAAATGGGAGATGATGTAAAAATGCGAAAGAGCTTTTCTGGGGGGAAAAAAATGCAAAACCCTAAGATTCTAACCAGATAATTATAATCCTTAGTTGAGAGAGAGAGAGAGAGAGAGAGAGAGAATGCATCAACTTCCTCATGTTGCACTTTCACCAAAGAACTGATTCTAAGAGAAAATATAAAATAGTAAAAGGTATTAAATCTTTACAATTACATTGGGGGGGAGGCATTTTGCCTCACTCATTGAATTAAAAGTCTGGATTCTAAACCAAAAAGTTGTTTTATATTTGTTTCATTTTTAACTAAAAAAGCCCAATATTTCTTGGGATCAGCCCTTCTTCACCCTTAGTATAATCTTTTCATTAGCAATACAAACTCTCTAAAATATTTCATGACTATTGGCCTTAATTTTAAAACATCATTTTACCATATAAAAATGCCATTTCAAAACAACTGAATGATTAAATGCTTTCCTGGGAAAATGACCAAGAAGTGGCCAAACAAACCGGGGGGGGGGGGGGGGGGAATTAGCTTGTAACTCATTTCACATCATCTAATTTTTCAGGTGCTTCAAACACTGCACATAGCAAGATAAAATAAATCAAATGCACAAAAGTTCAAGTAAACTAGCTTACAGGGAAAAGATGGTAAGTGCAATGTCTAATAAAACATTCTGCAGTGAGGCACCAGCAGAATTCTTTAGGGCTTGTACATTTGTTATTTTTGCATTTAATCTCAAATGAACTATATTTACTTTAATGCAAAATCTATCATTGGAGCACTTAAACATGACCAGATTTCTGCATACCGAGCCAGAGTAGGCTTCTTCAGACAAACCTCAAAACCTAATAGAAATCTAGACACTGCAACTTCGTGCACTACATTTTTTGTTAAAATACTATACAGAAATAAAGACAAATTTGCAAAAATTTTATTAGCACGCATGAATGATGCTTCCAGTAAAGTTAAACACACAAAGACAAGAAATGTCTTGTTTTCAGTAACTACTAGTAACCAATGCAGTGTGTACCTTTGGGAATGAAATAGTTTTAAATAAGACTCGCTTATGCTGAATCTGTTACTGTCTAATATAGTCAAGAGAAAACTTTCTTTGGAAATGATAGTATTTGGATTAGCACTGCTCCGATCTAAAAGGGCTACACTATACACTTAAACCCTGAAGAGATACAAACTCATTATCCTTTGCTGTTGAACACAACACAAATTCTACGTCTCCTAAACCAACCCCTGCACTGTTACAGATATATGAAATTAAGTGTCAGAAAAAGACTAATAAAACAAATGGCTCTCTTTTTTTAAAACATATATTTAGTGCAACACTGACCAAGTGCAGTTAAAAAAACTCTCAACTGATTACGCCAATTAAGGAACACATTAATGCCTTCCTCGCATAAGTGGGCTTTTGTCATTTGAAAGCAGAAGAGTGAAACAAAGGCTGGATGTTTTGTGGATTTTTTTTTTTTTTGGCAATCCAGTATCATCTAAAAATGTTCTCTTTGAAGTATTAAGAAAGTCATCTTGTTAAAATTAATGGATTAGACCTCCAGCTGTTAAATTCACAGCCTTACATTTAAAAGGTATTTAACTTTGCAACTCTTGCATATAATCCTTAAACATACTTCACATTGCAAGAAACCTCTTTGTGGTGTTCTTCCGCAAAAGGAAAGAAAACAGTGGTTTTTACATTACTAATTATCAACATTTCAACAGAAAAGATGGCTTAAGTGTCTCAGGAAGATAAAGCAGCCAACTACAAAATTTTTGTCTAAATTATTAGGATTATCAACATGGGCCAAGTGTGGGATCCAGCTACAAAATATTGAGGAAAATTCTGTTTAACATCCATTTTAAATCAAAACTAAGAATTGGACTATTTAACTATGGCAAGAAGAGTCAGCTTGGATTTCGTATGTCTTAGATAAAGTGATAGCATCTTCAATGTTAATTCTGATAAGATATCTACTGCTGTGTCACTGATCTCAAAATTAAAAGCCTCAGTATAAAATATAGACTAAGAAAACGGGAACTACCAAATCATCATGTTCGAAGTACATCCCTAATCAAAAGGTGTATCTTTTAAAAGTCTCCCTGAAGTAAGTGAATCTCAATTAGTCTTACTTTAATAAATAAATAAATAAAAACCCTCAAACACTGTATTTCTTTAAAATACAAGGGCTTTTCCTTTAAAAAGAAAAAAAGCCAAAACAAACTGATGGAATGATTGCTACTGGTTGAATTAGATTCCCACTACAGATTGGTATTCTGAAATTGACATAGATTATCTAAATCATTATGCACAGAAAGCATTCCAGCCTGAAAATATGGAAAAGAATATCCTTTACAGTAGTTACAAGACAGGCGACAATTCCACTGCCCAAGAATTAACCTCTTACTCTAGATATTTTAAATACGTTAGAATCAAATAACAACTGTTTTGGAGATGTCAGATCCTTTTTTTAAAATGAAAAATGTAAATACTGAACAACATGAAACTTCTCTTTAAAAAGACAATAAAGCCAGCCTGCAGGATATGCAGAAATTCATACTTTGATATAATCAGGTTCTGACTAAGCCAGTATTACACACACACACACACACACACACACACACACACAAAATATACATACATATTTCACACAGAGATGCACATTAACATACACATATATAAATACTAAATAATGCACATTTGTCTAGTACTACAATTTTATATGAATATATAAAAAAGCATTTTGCTGTATCAAAACCCTTCCATTCTCCAGAGGACTGCAGAGCCTGTGATTTAATTGTTACAATCATCGGAAGCCTGTTTATTTTTAATCACTCCTTTGTTCAATGCCTTACAAAAATCAGAATTTGTTGGGTAGAAGTAACAACGGAACAAGAGAATATCTTAAGAGTCTTACAAAAAATGGAATTACTATTTTATAATAAATGGTTCAAACACTACTAGATCATTTGTTAGAAAGACATGTAGTACACATACAAAATTAAAAAGGAACATAGTGCAACAGAATCACAGATCAGAATAAATCTCTGCTTTGACCTATACCTCTAGTTTCACCCAGTTCCTTTAACACTGTATGTGACAATTTGAAGAGACCATGGGTATTCTAAATATATCGATCTTTCCATCTCTCTCACACACACACACACAGAGTTTAAACAATATTCCTGTTACAGGCAATCCCACAACCAAATAGGTCATTAGAAAATAACAGAATCTGTTACCAAAAAAGATTAGCCTACTAACACTGCAAGCCAAATCTGAATTCATGCCAATCATCTATTACTCTGGACTGAAAAATCTAAAGAAAAAGAAATGCAAGACTAAGAAAAATACAGACAAGTACAACAGTTACTGAAGCCAATAAATCCACATACTTCCTGCATTAAAATATGTCAGTATTTTAAAATAGTTATAGCAATTGATACTAAAAATCTTACCCTTATTCCCAGTCTCATCTGATATTTGGCATATAAAGCTGCAAATATTTTATCTCTAATAGTATATAAAATAGAAGCAAGTGCTTCTGAACAGGAACATTTTTCTATAAGATTATACTGCAAAGCTAATGGTTGGTCAGAGTAAATGAAACAGTGCTATTGTCATTCAAATGAAGCCAAATCAGTCAGGAGCGACCTTGCTAGATTTTTAGAGATCAGAAAAGTTTAAGAGATCATATTAAATCCAAATCTAAATGCACAATGAAATCTTCATTGCAATCTGCAGTGGGAGTAGTCTCTCCCCATAAATCAGCCAGCTAACCCAGATCATTTATTAAAGATGTATATTTCATATCTGCAGAGTATATCACATAACTTCTTGGCAAAGATAATTGCATTTCTGGTAACTTAAAATTCCTCATGGAAGTTTAAATACCTTTATCAAGCAAACAAAATAGCATCAGGAATCATAGTTTCACTGCTATAAAGTAAGTTTAGTCAGTGTTAACTCATTTCCTATAGTCCTTATTACAGTATAAGTCAATTTCAAATCATATGTTGCTTTTAATGTTATTTCAGCATTTGAAAGGCCGCACAGGAAATTTGACAAATTCCGTCTTAGTAAACAAATCTATTTCCCTTGGTAAAATCTCTTAAATAAGTCAGCAGCTTACTAAAATAAAACTCACCAAAGAATGTATTGGGACCTAAAAGAAAATCTGACAAGGACTAACAGCCGTATCTAGAAAGAATCTAAGTCCTTTTTTAATATGCTGTAGAAATGTACAGTTTTAAATAGTTTGCTTGGTTAGCATTTTATGTCTGTTGGCTTGCTCCAAAGACAAGTTTATTACTGCTATGAAATATTTAAGAACCTAAAGATCAGAAATTAAACGTACCGAGCTGGACTTGGAAATGAAAATGGGCAACCACCAATGTAAGAGCCACAAAGGGTAACCACATCTATTTTCATTTTCCCTGATTAACACCGGTGTGGTTTTAGGTTACATATTCCTGTGGTGCAAATGTCAAGTGAAGGCATCGATATGGACCTTAGAAATTTCAGTGGTGGGGGTGGGGAGGATCAAAAACCAAGAACTTAACTATTGGCCTCCCAGAATGTACTAATCAAAACTCCACTGGAGTAAAAAGTTTTCCTAATTTAATCAAACTAGGTAAAATGAAACACACTCAATTCATCCTGGGCTTTGCAAGTGATTTTGGTCTGGCTCTTCCTAATTACACTTATCTAGGGTTTTAAGAGTCATCAGTATTTCTACAGACACAATTTTAACACCCCTCAACACTAGATCCCGGGTGGATAGCACAGAGAAGACATACAATTCTATTAAGCTTTATGGAAAATCCTACTATTCACCTCAAAAAAGGTTATTTTAGTACAAAAAACTTAATACCGGAAATATTCCTAACTGAAGAGGACACTTAATAAAGATAATATCTTAATAGGATGAAACTTCCAAATATATAAACACAAAATGTCAAACAGGTTGCATATGTGTGTGTACACATGCATGGTGTTATCTATTGTCATCTATCCCTAAATTCACTACTCACACAAACACTCATTCTAGTACCACTATCAAAAAACTACAGAGCATCAGCAAAGAAGAGTCTGTTGTCACTGCAACAATTATTTAGACAAGTTGTTTCTTCCATTAGTGTGGGTATTAACTGAATATTTAAAGAGTTGCCTTCTACAGACAGAAAATACTTGAACAAACAAAGCTCCTGTAGTCACAGTAGAACTAACTAAACTTAAAAACACAAAAACCACACACACTTTGGATAACGGCCTCAAGAACATGAAATGCTGACTTCAATGCTCCATGAGTTAGAACTTCTCCATTCACCCTATTTATAACCTTCAAAAGAAGTCCATAGAAGAATCAATGCATGTCACAGTAGTTGTGTGTTATGTACAAAACAGAAGAGGTTCTTTCTGACCCCAGTGAGTATAACTTAAAAAAAAAAAAATCAAAATATTTGTTAGGGAGGTTACGCTATACTTCAGAAATACAAGTATTTTAATAGTATAAAAAAATTAAATGCTTTAATAAACTTATAACCTTTCACACTGTACTGTATTAAGTATTACTAATGTGTGGATCCTAAGTAGTGATGTTTGAAACCTACATACATTTTCTGTATATGCACAACTGGAAATACTTAGAAACCTACATTGTTTTAGGCAAATTCCAGTTGACTAAAAATGGGTTTAACTTCAGTCACATGATTAATAAAACCCCTTTCTTAAACACAACTTCAAGCACGTAAAGATATGATTTAATTAAAAATATAATAATTCTTATTTTGTGACAGAAAAAAAGAACTCATCTACTTTGCCTCCTATCATTTCAAAGAACAATTAAAGTTAATTCTCTACTTATCTATATCACTTGTCTCATTTGAAGAATTGGTCCATTTAAACCTTCCAAGGGGTAAAAATGGAAATCGAAATGAATGTATCTATGCAGTGTTATAGAGTTAGATCAATATCTTATTTTATGTTAAGAGGTTTAAGTACTAAAACTTATCCTTATACAGGAATACAAGTTACCTAGTTTTCCTTCCAGGAACACCAGCACAAGAGTGATGAGCTGGCTCTTGTAATAATATTTATGATTATCATTATATGAGAAGGAAGAGTTATTTCCTTAAAAGTACTGGTGACTATCAAACAAGTCCATTTTTTAAAACATCAAACTGTGTGTAGGGGAGTTGTCTCAAACAAAAAAAAAAAACCCACTGCCACAGAGTCACATGTACACAAGAAAAACTTGTAATATTAAGCCAAGCTGTAACAAAAAAAGTCCAAAAATATTTCACTTAGATTTTTTTAATCCAATAAATTAAAATCTAAAAAACTTAAGTTTCATTTTACCCCAATCTGCTTTTAATTAGAGTGTGCATGAGCGTGTGTATGTCTGACAAGGTAGAACTGACAGGAACTGTGATTTGTGCTAACTAGCTATTGATCCAGTCAGATCTAGATGTTGTGTACAAGAAACAATAAAAAAGAAGAGGCCAGGAAGGATGCTGTGTGCAACTCCATTTAAAAATGGAAAGAAGGGCCCCAAACAAACCAATTTATGTCCTTGCCTGGGTGAAGCATGGAGAATGCTGATGCGTTTCCTAGAGTCTGCTGTGCATGCTAAGCACTCCGGCTTCAAATGAGAGTCTCTAGTGCTGGGCATTAAACATGAACAAAGAGACAAACAGTGGGGGCCAGCATTCATGCTTCAGAAAACGAAAGCAGGAAAGCCCACCAGAACTGGAAGTATGAAGTTATGGAGTTTTCAAACCACCCAAACTCCATTTTCATTTTAATAACATCTCTCTTTACCTAAATTCCAAAGTCAATCAAGGGTACTACAAAAATGGCTCTTAAGAGGAGATCGTGAAAATAGATCTGAACCAGCCTAACGTTAGCAAAATGAATCACCAACATAAAATACATGATACATGTATGTGTATACATGATATAAAATACACACACGCGCGCAGAGGTGCATACATATAGACAATTTTACATATATAGTATGTGGGGGAAGGGTGCGCAAACACACACACCCCTTAAATCAATGAGCTTAGAAAAAACGGCTTTGATAAAATGGAAATGATTAAATCTGAAATCTTTGTTAAGGAGCTTTTATAACTAAAACTGTTTTCCACCCATGTATTTTTTTCATCTTAGCATTATAATGCCCTCTAGATAATAAAGAAAACCAAGAATGAAAACTAAATGTTGATATTAAACATCTGTCAACTAAGCATGGTTTTATATTGACAGACACTGAGTCTGATTTTATTTTCTTTATGTTAACAATGGTAGAAACTTCTTAGCTCAGCACCACATCTTTAAAAGATAAACAGGAAAATACTTAGAAACAGAGACTATGTAACATTGACACCAAACACGTTTTTGCTGGATTCACCAAAACCTTTATAATACAGAAAATACATATATATATTCAAAAGTAAACATTCCCACAGCAGGAAGTTCTCTTCTGTCAATATATGTATTTCTGCAAATTAAACTGAGAGCCCCATCTGAACACTTGCCATGTACATTTAAACTTTCCCTGCTTAATTAATCCAATATGAAAAAAATAGTTGAATTCACCCATGTTAACACAGAAATTACATGGCTTAGAATACTGCCTAATTGAAATTAGAATTAAAGTGTTATGGGCACAAACAAGTTACGATTTTAAAGCCATCATCCTGAAAGCTGTAAAGAAACCGATTGTCTGCTTCTTCTACAGTAAGAGTTCTGTTTGTTTTAAGTAGCAAAGAGCCACCATTCATTTAGTCAATGAAGCTCTAAGTGTGTAGGTTTATAGGGGAGGGGCGGTGTTTTGTTCCTAATCTGATCTGTGGAGTCCATTCACCCAAACCAGCAAAGGTTCCCTAAGTCACTGATCACCTACCTAACCTACCGGTAACTCCCCTGTTAAATTCCCCACCAAACATATTTTCCTCTTTCGAGTTCACAGCGGAACAATTGTTCCTTTGTGTATGAAGGGATGCCCAACCTAGTCTTGGAAAGCAACAATCCAAGCAAACTGCTGTTAGCTATGCATTTCCTATTAGCAGGTCCCTACGCAAGAGTCAGGAGTTTATCTAGGGTGTTGCAGAGAGAGAGAGGTGACAATCCTAACGCCTCTTTACCAACCCCGATTAGGTCATTACATTTCCATATTCAACAGTGCTTCTAGAAATAGTGGGTGCCGAAAGCCTGTTGTGTTTTAACTAGAAACTGACCTGCTCGGGATGGTGGAAAAACTGCAGAACAACAGGACAGACGGCCCACCTGACTCCAGCTTAACACGCACCACCTAAGGAGCTCCACGGGCAGGAGGGGAACCCCAAGCAGCCCTGTTCCCCTTATCGGGCCCTCAGCCAAGCGGGAGGAAGGTCCCCGCCACGCATTAGAATTAGGCAAACTTTTGGAGAGAGCAACGCGTGCCACCAGCCTAAATTCATGCTCAGAAAGGGACTAGAAACGGATACCTTCTTTGCTGGGATTCTGGGGCTTCGACTTCTCCCACGGTGCCATAGGCTTGTCCTCCTCCTGCCCCTCCATCAAGGACTTCTCGCTAGGCATGTACCAGGTAGAGTTATGCTCCGCCATCAGAGAGTCCAGGTCTATCGTGCTCATGGCACCTTTGCCGGTATCCGAGCAACAGCTGTTCAGCTCGCCCTCCCCGTTCTGGCTGGGGCACTCGGCCTTTTTGCTCTTCATGCCCAGCGGCTGGTCTTCGGAGATGCTGAACTGCTGCCGCTGGAGCTGGATCTGCGCCTGCAGGATCTCCAGCGGGTGGATCTCGTCCTGCGCCGAGCTGCTGCCCGGGGTGCGCACCTGCTCCAGGCCCGGGGTGCCCGGGTGGCCGCCGCCGCCGCCGCCGCCCAGCCCGTAGCTGTCCGGGGCCGGGCCCGGGCCGCCGAGCAGGCCCAGGGCCAGCGGCTTCTGGCCGCCCAGCAGCGCCTGCGGCGGGGAGCCGCCCAGCAGCGGGCTGCGCGTGGGGGGCTTGGCCGGGCCGCCGTCGGAGCTGGAGGAGACCTCGTCCTCGTGGCCGTAGGCGGGGCTGGGCTCGGCGGGGAAGTCCCCGCGCGGGGAGCCGCCGTCCGACTGGCTGGCGCTCGGGAGGCCGCTGTCCAGCGAGGCCAGGAGGTCGGGCTGCTCGCCCCGCGGCCGCTCGCCGCCCTTGGCCCAGGAGGGCGAGGCCAGCGGCCGGTCGTGCGCGGCGGGCGGGGCGCCGGGGCCGGGGCCGGGGCTGGCCGCGCCGCCGCCCTCGGCCGGCGGGAACTTGTCGAAGAAGCCGCCCGGGCTGACGTGGCCGCTGTCCCGCTTCCGCCGGCCCCGCCCGCGCCCACCCGCCGCCGCCGCCGCCTTGCCCTCGCCGCCCGGCGCGGCCTCGGGCGGGAAGCCGGGCGAGAGGCTGGCCTCGGGCGCGGCCTTGGCGGGGAAGAAGTCCGGGCCGGGCGCGGGGCCGGGCGCGGCGCCGCCGTCGGGCTCGGGCGGGCCGGGCTTGCGCCGGGCCTCGGGCGGGCCGCGCTTGGCGAAGGTGACGTGCAGGTTGGGCGCGCCCAGGCTGGCGATCATGTTCTGGCAGGCGGTGGAGAGCGCGGCCAGGCAGCTCTGCCCGAACGCGGCCTCCTTGGCCGGCTTGGCGAAGGAGCCCAGCGACAGCGCGCCCAGCTTGCTGGCGGCGGCGGCGCGCGGCGCCGGCGGGAACTCGGGCGGCGGGAAGGCGCCGGGCGAGCCGCTGGCGCTGGGCGGCGGGGCCGGGCGGCCCGAGGCGCCGAAGCCGAAGCCCGCCGGGCCGCCCAGCGGGGGCGCGGCGAAGTCGGCCGGCGGCCGGCGCTCGGCGGGCGCGCTGGGCAGCCCCACGCCGCCGCCGGCGCCCGGGGAGGGCAGCGGGGCCAGGCCGGCGCCGAACGGGGCGTGGACGCCCGGGGAGTGCAGGGCCGGCCCGCGCCCCTCCCCCGCCAGCCCCAGCGCGCCCGCGGCCGGCCGGAAGAGCAGGCCGGAGCCGCCGGGCGCCAGGCCGAGCTCGTGCGGGCCGGGCTCGGCGGGCCCGCCCAGGCGCCGCGGCGGGGGCGGCGGCGGGGGCAGCAGCTCCCCCCCCGGCGGGGGCGGCCCCGGGAACCAGCCGCTGTCTTGGGCCAGGTGCGGGGCGGGCGGCTCGAAGCCGGGCCCGCGGCCGCCGCTCTCGCGCTCGAAGCCGGGCTGCGGCATGGTCCCGACGGGGCCCGCGTGGCCCAGGCCGCTCTGGCCGAGGTCCCCGTGGTGCCCCAGCTGCTGCAGGCTGGGCGGCCCGAGTCTCTGCTGCTGGCTGCGGGAGGCCATCTGCTTGATCATGAGGGCGGCGTTCTGGCGCTGCTGCAGGGCCTGCGGGTCGGGGCCCGGGTGCTGGAGCGGCGGGCCCGGGGCAAAGCTCTCGGGCGCCGGCGGCGTGAACTCGCCCGCCAGGCCGGGGTAGGCGGAAGGCGACAGGTGGTTTTCCATGCCGGCGCCGTGCAGAGGGTTGCTCCAGGCCGCGCACCTGTCGACGGCGGGGGAGCTGGGGAAGTCAAACCTCGGCCTCTTGGCCACGCTCATGTACGGGGCGTCGAAATGTTGCAGTCTTTGATTTGGTGGCTGCTGCGGAGGTGGGGGCTGCATATTAAACACGGGATCGGTATACGGGTGCATATTCCTGTTCTCCAGTCTGTGAATAGGGTATTCAAACTGGGCGTGCTGGTTCTGCAGTACGGGCCCATTGTCCTGCAAGCCGGGGTTGGGCGCATTGGCGTCGGCTTGCTGTTGCCTAGGGATTGCTGGCGGACAGGAGTTTTGTCTGGCCAGCAAACCGGTCTGGGGCTGCTGGTGCATCAGGGGATGTCTGGCGTTAACCCCAGGCTCCATGCCCACAGACATCTTACGAGCACCTCCAAACCTTTCGAAGAATACACCGTGCTGCTGCTGCGGGTGAACTTTGGACATCCCCGCGAGGCCTGGTGCTCTGGGCAAAACGGATGTGCCAGGGAAACTGCCACCCCCAGGAACTTGTCGGCCAGCGCCATAGTGAGGAAGCTGCCCCTCAGACTCGGAAGGAGAAAACACGGGCAAATCAAAGTGTCCTGAAGGGCCATCGCTGGCGTAATTGTATTCCAAAGAATCGACGCCTCCCGGGTTGGGAAGCCGCCTCTGCTCCAGGCTATGGGAATCCGAGGAGCTGGAGGCTGGAAGCCCGTGGAAGGAGGCAGCCCGGTTGGGAGACTGATCCAGTGGGAGGCAGGGTGCGGGCACGGCGTGGTTAGAGGCGCTGGAGTTATGGTGCTGGAAGTCGGGCATGTTACCTGACCTCTGCTGTCCAAAGCCCTCGCCTCCTTGGTTCTCGGCCATATGTTCATATCCCTCCGCAAACGCTTGCTGGCTGCCCATGCTGCTGCTGTAGCTCATCAGCCGCCCGCCGTGCAAGCAGGAGGCGCTGGGATCGGACCCAAAGTTGCCGCTGAAGTGCGGGTGATGCTGGTGCGGGTGGTGGGTGCTGGGATGACCGTGGTGAGGCTGCTGGTTGCCGAAAAAGCCATGAACCGGCTGAGCCTGCATCCCCCCTGCATGCAGCTCGGAGTGTCCCCGAGCGTGGAAGCCGTACGCTTCCCCAGCCATGTTCATGTTCATGCCCAGGAGGGGAGGCTCGCCCAGGGCGCTGATGGCCGGATCCGCGGGGCCCCCGGAGTGGAAAGCTGGCGATTTGAAGTGAGAGCCCATGGTCAGTCCGGCCTGGCTAAAGTTCCTCTCTCCCTGTCCGGCGTTTCTGCTGCTGATCTGGGGCTCAAACTGCTCCAGCCCAAACATACTTCTGGGGATCAGCAGGGCATGGCGCCCCGCGTGCCCCGGTGCGCGACTCGGACCGGCTCCGCCAGGAGCGCGCTCGGAACCGCAGCGAGCGAGCGCCCCAAAGTCAAAGCCAACTTACGGCGTCCCTGCAGCAGGCAGCGGCGGGCGAGCCGGGGTCCCCAGGGAGCTGTCCCCGCGCTCACATCTTGCAGGGGCAGGTGGCCAGGGCGTGGGGGCGCGTAGCGGGGATGCGCTCGGGCGGGGCGGGGCGGGCACGGGGAAGCAGCAGGCAGCGTCAGCCCCGGCTTCCAAACAAAGTTCAAGGAAATGAAATCTACCGGCCTGGGTCCGGGCCTCCGCCCCACGCAGCCCGGGGCTCTCCGAGCGGCCGCGGCACTTACGCCTGGGAGCGCCCCGCTCCCTCACACCTCGTGCGGCGGCCGGCTCTCCCCGACATCCGGCGGGGCTCGGCTCCGCGGCTCATCGGCTCCAGTCCCCGGGAGCTCCGCTCCGCATCGCCGGGCTGCAGAGGCGCTGGGAGCGCGGCTCCGCCTCTGCTTCTCCGCTCGCCTCGCAAAGCGGCCAGCCCGGCGCGGGGTCCCGGCGGGCTCCGCTCTCCGCGCCTGGCCGCGCTCGGGGCTGGGCGCTCCGAGCGTCTCCCCGCCCGGCGGCCGGACCGAGGCTCTCCTGGCGCTGGCTCTGGGTTCCTGGTGGGTCCCGTCGGCCGGGCTCGGGCGCTGCAGGGTCCCCGCTCCCCTCTGCTGGCGGGTCCCGTCGGCCGCAGGCGGTGCAGGGTGCCCGGCTTGGGGCGCTGCAGGGTCTCCGCTCCCCGCTCTTCCGCTCCCTCTCTCACCCAGAGCTGGAGAAACAGCAACAAGTTTTGCATTTCAGCAATCAATTTCAGCCATTAGAGCTGCACCAATGAGCGGGACGCATGCTCCGGGCCCGGGGCGGGGCTCTCCGTTAAGGTGGCTCCTTCCCCCTGTAGCTCCGCCGCCCCTGGAAGCCGGGCTCCGCCTGCGCTCCTGTGCCCATCACCTTCCTGCCCGGCCTTGGCTCTGGCCGCGCCTGTCGGCCTTTTAACCCCCTCCCCCTCCAGCCCCCGTTGCAAACTAGGCGATCAACACATGTCGGCCCGAAAGCGGGTCCTTTGTTAGCGCCTGCAATTGGCTCCGCGGAGCGGGGACGCACCGCCCGGCCCCCCGGGGGCGCGCAGGGCTCCCCGCCGGGCGCAGGCGGCCGCCGGCCCTGATCTCTGCGCGTCCCGTTTAAGCAGCGCCCGCCCGGGCGGTCACACTCTCGGGTGAGGCGCCGGCGTCCCGGGGGCGCATCGCCGGCGGTAAAAGCAAACACCGGCTGCCACGGGGGGCGGTTTTGGTGGGACAGAGTTTGTGACATTACAGGCTCCGTGCGCCGCCGCCGCCGCCGCCTGACAGCGCGGTGCCCCCGCTCCCCGCGGCGGTGCCCGGGTGTGGGTGACATGTTCACCCGACCTCACACAGGTTCGCCTCCGCTGCGGCGGGCGAGCGCTGCCTGCCCGCGGGGCCGCGCTCACTGTTTCTGTGCAGGGTAAGTTTTCCGGGTGAGGCTGAACTCCCCCAGCGCGCCTCGAGACGCATTTCCCATCTCAGATTCTCCTCTCTCCATCCGGCCGCTGCTGAGCGCTAGGGGCTCGGCGCAGGACGGCTGACCAGGATGAAAGACGCCTGCCTCCCTTCTCCCCACCTTTATGTTTCAGGTTGCAAGGAAAGAGGACTGGGAAGTGGGGGGGGGGGATCTATTGAAAACCCGTTAGGAGCACGAGAATCGGCCAGCGCAAAGTACAGGCTCGATATTTTATTGCTGGGCTTTATTCCTCCACTTGCTTCGAGCGCTACGCGAAGTACCAGCGTGTCTAAGCAAGACTTCTGTTGTAACGTTTATAGTGTTTTTTATTATTATTATCATTCAAAGTAATGGCCAGACAGCCAAGCCTCCTTAAGAGATCAATTAGTCTAGAGGGGCTAAGGAGAGGAATCGGGTTGTGATACCAAAATCAATAAGTGTAATTTAATATCTGCTCTGCTCTTTATGAAATATTTATCCCAATAACCTTAGTTAAAATGTTTGGCTCTTTCGGCTCTCCACTGGGGCTGAAACCCGCCCCGCAAGTGGAAGTTTGTAAAAAGGGTGGACAGCTTTGAAATCAGGTAGTCAAAGGGGATCTTGGCAACAGGGTAACATTAAAAAAACTCAACTAAAGTTCCGATAACTCATTTAAATAGAAATACAGATACTACCTAGACCCTGCGTTTAAACACGTGTTTAAGGTCGGTGTAGGTCCGGTTCGTTCTATGTATTTTCTAAACTGCGCGTTAAATAAATGTGACACCGAAACTATTCCCAACCCAGGCCTCTGTCCATGGGGGCTTGAACCAAACAGGCCAAGCAAGCCGGGGCGGTAGAAGTGACCCGGTTCTCCCCCTCCCACGCTGCTCGCTACGGCTGGGTTAGGCTGAATCCAAAGCCTTCAAAAATATCTGGAGGAACGTCTCTGGCA
Source organism: Chelonia mydas (assembly GCF_015237465.2). Taxonomy (NCBI): domain Eukaryota; kingdom Metazoa; phylum Chordata; order Testudines; family Cheloniidae; genus Chelonia; species Chelonia mydas. The sequence continues at coordinate 32,113,710 of NC_057856.1, forward strand.
CTTGTGGGTATGCGACCGCATTTCCAACCCCAAATACTTGTGTTGTTGTTTTAAAGCCGAGGATCTAGAGAGAAACTACAGCTCTAAGGCCGTTCAGGTGTTCGCATCTCCTAGATGTCAATAGATTTAAAAAAATAAAAATGAAAATTACTCCAGCCAAAAAAATGAGATCTATAAACAAGCGGCCAAGAAGAAGTATTTGTATATGGCAGTAGAGTTTTAAAAGGATTTTTCTGCAGGATCAGGATGCCGGGCTGTGATTAAATATTGATTTTGTGTAATTAGTTTTCATGTGAACTATCCTCCTTGCTGATGGCTTAGAGATTTCAGAACTAGAAAAGAAATGGAATTGGACACGGAAATTATTACTTAGCAAAGTGACAGGGGGAAGGAGAGCTGGGGAAGGCCTGGGGTGCCTAGTTTAGACCCGGCGATGGGCAGAAAATGAAATAAGAAAAGCCTGACAGTGCTACAAAGGAATAAAAGAAAATCTTACCGATTCCAGGGGAAATAGTGACAAAAGAACATGCCAGCGCCCCAGACCGAGGCTAACACAATTTAACCCAGTTTTAAACGTTACACGGGGGAGAAAAACAGCATTTTAAACAACGGATTTCTATTTTAATAAAGGTGGAGGTTCGAGTCTTATCCAACACTGCCGGGTGGGGTATGTAGGAATGTCCCAGCGCCGGGCTGGCAACAGCTGTCCCCTAGTCTACAGCAGCGCGGCCCTGACGCTGTTTGTCAGAAATACCCGTGCTTACACATGCCCCCGTTTTCACGGGACAGGACTGGAGCCCAACAGAACCCCGCTCAGGAATGGGAAGACGTGTGGTGGCTTTTTTAACCTCCCCAAACCCCCCACTTCTAAACCTAATTACGGGGCACCCAAGTACCAAGTGCTGCATTCAGGCAGTTCAGGCTAAACTGTCTTCAGGCGTGTGTGCAAAAGAGGGGTTGTGTCTCTCTCTCGGTCAGTGTGTGTAGGAGACCCTGAATTTCTCGGAGAGTGAGTGGTGGGTTGTGTGTCAGCCTGTGCCTGCAATGGTGCTGGTGGGATGGTTTCTTTGAAACAGACACATTGCCCCCTAGTGCACAGATGCCTGCAAATCCCAACCAGATTGTGGGAGAAAAGAAACAAACCCCGCAGGAGAAAGGCTGTGAATGAAAGGCGGCTCTCGCATCATTTTCAACCCGCTCCTGTTAAGATTTTTCTTCCTATACGCGGTAAAGCCCTTGTACTAAATGCACTATTTCTGCTTCAGTGATAAACAATTCAATCAGGCGAAAGGATGTTCAAAGCTGCGCCTCTAAGATAGTTTCACAATATAAATTCTCAGCCGCCTCCTGATTGCCAGTGCTGAAAGTGAGATGATTGTAAACTATTTCAAACCCTCTATTTGTGGAAGGTATGAACAGATCGGTGCTATTATCAGCCTTTGTGTTGAAACGCGACTACGGTGCCGATCCCTTATCTCCGCCCAGCGTTTCAGAGCAGAACCAGTGTGGAACGGACGGTTCCGTTTAGACGGCGCCTATTTACAATCTGGCAATGCGTTGAGACTGAAATAGGCGGGCGGCGGGGGTCCATGCCCGTGTGCGAGGCGGTCTGCCTGCCCCGAAAGGGAAGGGGGCCGCCTCGCCCCCCGGCACGCCGGGTTCGGGCCCCGCAGAAGCGGTTCGCTGATCCTGGTGCTCGTCCCCCTTGTCTAAGCCCGGCCTCGCCGGCGGCTCTCCCGCCCCTGTTCCCGCTCGCCGAGCCGGGGCCGCAGCGAGGGCTCGGTCCGTCCGGCCCCGGCGGGCAGGGCGCAGCCGGAACGGGACTGGGGCGCGCCGGGCGCCTGCCGGTCTGCGGCTGGGGCCCTGGGACGAGCCTCGGCCGCACGGCGCAGCACCCCCGGGCTGGGGGAGGCCGGAGCGGGCCGTGCCTGCAGCCCGCCGCGGGCAGGCGCGGCTTCGCCAGGCAGCCCCCAGGGCGCCGCATGGCCGCCGCCCGTGTCCACACGCAGCCCGGGCTAGAGCGCCCGCGCTGCACCGGACGGGACTAAACAGCGCCTGAAAACAAACGGCAGCTGGGCGTTACAGGGGTGGAAGGAGGCCCCGGGAGCTGGGCAGGCGCCCCGAACGCTACCTGAAGCGAAGCCCCTGGGAGCAGGAATTCCACTTTGCAGGGCTGGGGAGAGGCGCTGGCTGAGGAAGGGGCCTGTTCTGGGGCAGCCTCGCAGTTTGACTGTCCCTTTGTACCAAGGAAAAATGAGGGAGAAACAGGGCCCAGGCCCCCCCAACCCTCTCCCAAATTGTAGGAGGTGGTACTGGGGCAAAGAGGCTGTGTTTGCATATGTAAAGTGCATCTCACCTGATAGCTACCGATTTAGACTATTCATAGACCATGGCTGGGGGAGTTGCATGAACTATTTGAAAGTAGTGCAGGGGAACCAGTCCCAGATTACTGGTTAGCTTAAGGAATAGTGAAATTATGAGCCTAAACTCTAGACCAATCCCTCTGACAACTTACATTTCACAGACCCCGTGGCCAGTTTGAGTTCAGGCTGATGCTTAAACCTCAACAATAGCACCTCTGGAAAGGGGGCTTAGAAAGGGAACAGCGAACGATGGAAAGATTGAGAAGTTCAGTTTAAAATCCTGAGTAACCAAGAAATAGAGCGAGCAACTCCAGAGCCAGTCCTACGCCCAGGATCGGTGCAGGTGTAAAGGTTACCCTCACCAGAAAGGTTTCATCCAAAGTCACTTCTCTAGACCCCCCCCCCAACCCCTTTCACCTCCCCTCCTCCCACCAAGAGCCACCTGAACACTGAGCTCAAGGCCCCTTTCTGTTTCCTTTTGTTAGCTAATTGAGCAGGGGCCTGAGGACCTCACCACCACCTCTCCAGGCAGGCCAAGGGGGGGAACCCTGCCAGAGCACAGCTCCAGGGCAGGTGGCTGTGACATGGGGCAGCAGCTTGAACTGCTCCTAAGAGCAATGGAAAGAGGAGCCTAGCCAGAGCTGAGGCCTCATTTGCCCTGCCGAGTACCAGCCTAGGGCACTGAGCAGCGACAGCTAGAGAGTTAAGGGTGCAGGCCAGCCCTGCTCAGCAGCAAGAGACCTCTTGTCCTCTGCAAGAGCTAGAGCTTCAGGGGGCAGCATGTGAATGACTTCTGTTGACTTCAGTGGGAATGGGATCATGTCCCAGCTAAGAAACAAGATCTTGAAACAAGCAAGGTCTCTTGATACATTATTCTTCCAGGAAAGCCAATTGGTACATCCCATCACGCTGGTCTTGTCTGAATTAGTTCTAGAATCAAGTCAGGGAAGGGAACCTCTTAGTTAGAAGTTGTAGCGTACATGGCACCTTGGTGTTCCTGGCCAGGCTTTTGCACTAAGTTCCAAAAGGAAGAAATTTGCATTTGTTGAATACTAAGTACGGTGTGGACATAGTTCTGTTTTCCTAGCTCCAGAGGAAGGTTCCACTGTAATTAACATAATCCACATAAAACCTTGGCCAGACCTCAGTACTGGTGTCCAAGAGAAAGAAATTTGTCAGTTTCAAACAACTGTTCCAAGAGATGAAGATGAAACTTGCTGTTTTTATTCCCCACAAAGCTCAGGCCCAACATATTTTGTTTTCTGCTCTTCTGAAGACTCTTTCACCTTTACCAACAGTAAGACAGCTGAACTGAGCACGGATATGGTTATTATTGAAGGCAAGGGTGTTAGCCTACAGCGATATGAAAGTATTATGCTTTGAGGTTTTAGCTCCAACACTTCATTGACCTATAGAAGTGCCAGGCACTCAATTCTTTATTTTATTCTGTTATGGCATTGGCTCAGTATGGATGTGTTATGTTATTAATTTGATCCTTACTAATATACTCATTGGTGATACTAGGGACATTTTCAGACCAAAAGGCCATCTAGTTAGTTATCTGTGTGCCTTTCTAAAAGTGTGCGTATAAAATAAATACAAAAATCACAAAACAAACCAGACCAATATTAGATTCTCAAGGTCAGTCTTCACAGGGGTCATACAGGGTTGAGGCTGTTGGACTAAGCCCTCCAGCTGGGTCGGGGGGAAGGTTATGTGGCCCAGTTTAAGCTAAACCAGACAAGGCTAGGTTCAGATAGTTGGGCTCTTTCCTGCTGGTAAAACGTCAATACTTGTGTTTTGGTTATTAGCTGAAACCCAGTTTTACTTGCATACTGTCCCTTTTTACCACAGTCCCATTACCTGGTTTGCAGGCTGTTCTGAAAGAGAATGCTGTATCTTCCCTGCACTAGTGCTAGCTATGACCGCCGTTTGATAAACAGCGTGAAAAGGCTAGTTACCTGCAGCAAGACGGATATTCAGAAATTCTTCACTGCAGAATACTAATACTTCTGTTGCCTGATACAATTTCTTTCCTTTCTAAACTGTATAGTGTATTCAAATGTTACTTTAAAAATCGTGTGTACGCACGCATGCACGCTTGCGTAATGTCATTTCATTAAAGCCCCCCACAAACTCCAAATGACTTCTGGCCCAGTGAAATCACAATCAGCTTATATTTTTAGGTTTCTCTCTTGAAATAAAAAATGCAAGCTAGCATCCAAGGAAGGGTAATTAGGAACCAATTGTTTCAGTGAGACAGACATCTACTCAGAAGGAAGACTCACTCAAATTACTGGGAGGAATCAAAACTCGGACTCATTCTCCAAGTGGCTACAAAAGCCATATTTCCTGAAGTGCAGAACAACACTGAAAGAATAAAATTCAGCAACTGGACATTTCCTTGATTCTTCGGCAGAAGGTCTCAACTGCGATGCTGCAGAATCAATGTTTGTCTTTCCCCCTCCATGCACACATCCTACTCGCGTTCCCATTAGTACTCAGCTGCACTTGCATAGTAAGGGTACAATAGCCTCTATCAGGTTCCCATTTCCATTCAATGTAATCTCTCTTTTCCAGTGGGAAAGGAGTTGTCAGCCTCTGATAACTAGTTAAGTAGAAAACTGGACCACATGATATAGGGACAGACATTTCTCATCAGGAAGTAACTACTAGTGTGACCAGCAGGGGGCTTCCTTTTGGCAAGTTGGAAGAGTTACTCCCCAAGAAACAGGACGGTGCCAATACTAGGAAGAGCAGAGAGTCCATCCAGGTGTGTGGAAGTGGTGGTAGATGGGCACCACGTGACAGTGCCAGCACACTACACTGTAGCACAGCACACCCAGCTAGCCAGGGTGATCCAACTTCTTAATTTTTTGGACTACAGATGGATCCACCTCTTTCCCCAGCATCCAAAACTCCCACCACCAATCTCAAAGTGTTTAGATCTGCAGAGCATCAGGGAGGGCTCCATGGTTCCAGCCACAGTTTGAGAATCACTGTACTACAGAACTGACTACGCAAAAAATGGCAACGAGCAAAGTGATACCAGCCTCAATGTCTTGACAGTGAAAAGAGGATGTAGTTGACCGGAATTGCAAGGTAACTTATGATCAAGCAATTGTCCGCCACTGGCCCGTACCAATACGGCTATTATTTAATCGAACACCATCACCAGGCTCAGTTCTAGTGCTTGACAGGGTGTTTTGGCCAAAACACACCCAGAGCATTGAAGTCAGTAACATGTACATCTCAACATGGTGTCAAAACATTATGAGAATGCCACTGCACAAATGATGGTCCATACTACCGTCCCAGTCAGGAGAAAATCAGAGGGTCATACTGATTGTCCAGCCAAGTAAAGATGAGGCTTCTCTTAAGTTGTCCCAAATACTGAAGAAAATATTGTACCCAAAGATTTAAAGTAGAAATATCCTCTGTTATATTCATTGGTTTTGTTTTCTCTGAAAGTGACTCTGATTGCTGCTGCCAAATCCAAACTTTGGAGGATTTATTTATATTTATTCTCAAGACAATATTGTGAGGTAAGGTTTCCTTTTACAAGCTCTAAATCTGGTGATTGAAACCAAGCAAAGGGGTTACTGGTTTAAAAAGAAGAAAGCGGGACTAGAAAGGGGCCTATTCAGCTTGCACGAAGAAAAGCTGCTGCTCAGCAAAGCCCGCCCCTGTTTAACGAAGTGAGCGCGTCACACAGAAGCAGAACGCCTGGCGCAAGCAGTGAGCAAAGGCAGGAGTTCAGCTCAGTTCATAATTATTCAGCAAATCTATTCATAATGATTTTTCCTCCCTGCAGCAATTAACTATGTGGGCTCGTTACCACTGAGAATTTAACTAAAAGCTACCATAGCCTGTTCAAAACAAGCACATGTGTGGGAGAAACTTCAGCTTGGCCAATCATAAGCAAAAAGACTTTAAAATCACGATCAAACAAAAACAAAAAATCTTACCTTTGCTTGCTTTTTATGCCTCCAATTCTCTGTAAAGGTATCATTTCAGTGAGATGTCTCAGGGCCTCAAGAATATTTTTTTACTGCTATACCACTACAAAGTTTTGATTGTTTATTCACCTGAAAGCATACCAAAAACCGCATTTAGTTAGTGTTTCCTGTCTTGTACTAGCCAAAGTGATGAGCTTTAAGGTCAGAGCATGGTCCCATAAAAGGTGCCCATTGAACTGATTTTTCCTGGCAATGCTCTGTACTTTGCACAGCAAGAGAAACATGAATGCTTCTGGGAAGAGGTGTCTAAGTGTAGTGGCTGACATTAATAGTAGCAGGAAAGTTTTTAACATTTCTGTCTGGAATCTGGACGTATTACAGCTTCTCTACCTCAACCAAAACAGCATTAGCCAGTCCACGTTACATGAAAACCGGTGTGTTGGATGGACGGACCCAAAAGGAACATGCCTCTCAAATCTAATGCAAATGTTCTGAATCAGTAGAGAACACTAACAGGGCAGTGAAATCAGAGCAGGATTAGCAAACACCCCCCCCCGCCCACCCACCCGCCTTTCTGTAGAGGATTGTTTGTCCACCAAGGAACTGCAGCCCCCTGTAGGGCAGGGCATGATAAACACTATGCAACAAAATTTCAGAACAGTTTAAGGGGAAAAGAAAAATAAGTTCACTGGTTAAAACTGTAGAGACATTTCTTGTAAACAGCTGCAAATCCATAAGTTAGGCACATTGAAAGGACACCCTGAACCATGACGCTTACAAGAAGTGCTCTGGGATGTCTGAAGCAGTACAGGTGTTCGGGATCTTGGCTTTGGTTCTCCCTCAACATATAGCACTCCTTCCTTTCCCCTCAAGTTCCACTGAACCACCACGACTCCCACCCCCGAGAACTCTTTTCAGTTGTCTCTGTGTTTTAGCAGGTGGGAGGAGTGACTGCGTATAGCTCAAATTGAAACAGTTTTGGTTTTAAACCCGTTTTGTACTAATTTTCTGAAAATTTCACCTTTGAGACTGAACTATTCTGTGATTAGTCTTCGTCAATTATGATTGAGCGTTTGTGCAAAATCCTTTGTCATTTGAGTTCTCTGTGGATAAAAAATTTCTCATTTAAACAAAATAAGTTGCCACATTTACATACACACACGGCTAGTTGACCAGCTGAATTTTGAAACTTGGCTTGTAAATATTCCTCATCACACATGAAAAAAAAATGGTTGAACAACAAAGTTAAGTGACTGAAAAAGTACTGACCATTCTTAGTAGGGACCTGCAAAGATTTTAAACAAACCCTAATACAAGTCTACACCTTTTGTGACCTCACAATGTACATTTGGTCTGTCCAGGGTCCTGACAGGCACAAGGGAAGTTGCTACTAGAACAGTTTTCACAGGAAAGATTGTAAGTGTCCCATGGAAATCTACATAGCAAAGGCTGATTTTCCCCAGTTAAGTATGAGTTCTGTGCCAATCACCTCAGCCAGAGGTAGACTTCAAAGCCTAATTGGGTTATTTTATGTACATGTGTGTGATGCTCCCTGGGGGGTACCAGGGTTGGGAGGCACCTCACCATCACCTACCCTTACTGCAAAGGGGTCTTGTCTGTGCTTGTTGTGGATCAGCTCCCTGAAACCACCAGCCCCTGATAGCACAAGCACGGCCTGCCAGGCCCCTGCAGGCCTCGCTCTCCACACAGGTTAGTGCGAGGCCCACATCAACCCCTGAGTCTTCCAAGCATCCCCTGTAGTATCCAGCCCCTCATCCACTGAATGCCCACAGAACTACCAGATCTGCTGTTCCCAAAGGAATAGGACACACCAGCTTGTAAGAGTCAGCTCAGGACCAGCACTTTGCTTAACACCACAGACTTGAGATATATTTATGGTGGAAACAAGAAGAAGTTTATAACCAAAAGAGATTCAAGTGATAGTAAGAACCCTGGAAAGAAATGGTTGCATATAAAAAAAATCATAACCAGCTTTCTAGAGACTAAACTTAACGAACAGGTTAACCGCCTGTCTAAAGAAGCTTATCTCACCAAGAGTTTTCTCCAGTGTTTTTAACCAACCTTGGTTGAGATCCCACTTTCATTAAGCGTCTTGCTGTCTATTTACTTCCTATGCTAACCCTAAGCATCTCCTTCTCAAGCACACCTTTGAAGTGCACCTCAAGATAAGGTTCTCCCCTCCTGCCGTTTTTCTTCCCTGTTAGTTTCTTTATGAAGTTCTTGCCTTCATTTGCATTCAGTTCAGATTAGTGAGCCAATACTCAATTTACATGTAAACAGCTGGATAAACAGCTCTTCTTGTCTGACAGAAAACCTGTTTTTCACTTTTGCTGATGGACCAGTGCCTTGATACAGACTCCAAGAATATATTTTCAGTGTATATACATAACTCCTTTCACAACATCCAGACAGGCATTTCTCAACGATATTGATGACCGGTGTGACACCAGCTTTCATTTAAGACCTCCCATGATATTCTCTAGTGAACTAGAATGTACAGCTCAAACACAGGAGATTAACACCTGTGCACCCTATTGCCAGCTGGCATTAGGAGGTTCTTGAGTAGTCACAATATTGAATGCATACCATTTTCCCTAATCCAGACCATTCTAAAAACAAGAACATTAAATTGAAATAACTAGATTAATGCATTAAGCTTGTAGGGGTGAGAAGGAGGCACAGTGGGGGAGCGGCAGGAGGTGGCATGGGGGGGGCACTGTTCTCTTAGTCTTTGCAGATTTCATTTTTGAAAATTCAAATTTCATCTTTAGCGTAAGCCTCTGCAGAGCTGCATCGGCCTGTCCCAGTGTCCATGGAACCCCAGTGTAGCCTGCCCCTTTGCAAGGCACTCGCTTTCATTCCGAGCCTATCCCCACACCCCTGGGCCAGGAGCTATTTATTTGTTTTAATTAAATTATCCATTCATGCTCCTATTTTATAAGTGATGCTGTGGAGGCTACATGTACTAGAGAAATTATTACAACACTCACCACCCGCTCTGACAAGGACACTTGGCATTCCAGCTTTCCAAAAGCAAACCTGCTTGGCTCCTTGCCATAACTATCAAGGGTTAAAAATCCCTTACCAGCCATAATCATTACTTTTCCAAGGCTATCCCAGCTTGGTACAAGAGGCCTGCTTTAATCCCAGTTGCAGAGGACTCAATTGTACTCATGGATTTCGAGCAATGTCAGGCTATCAGGTTTCCAGCGAATATCCAAAGCACAGCCCAGGCAGAGACTAGGAACAAAGACTACTTTGTTACAGAAAAAAAAAATTCCCTAAAGATATTAACAGTGCAGTAAAGTTCAAACTGTTAAATGATTCAAATATTATTTAATGAATTCATTTGAAATGAGGTCTTACAGCCCAGAACACTTCTAGATCATCATTTACAGAGAATCCACCTCTTCGTTTACTTCTTTATGAAGTCTTTGCTTTCAGGTTTTAATTATAACCATTTTCCCTCCAGGCTTTTGTAGGGATTCCCCGGGTTGGTACAGCTCAGAACTTTTTTTTTTTTTTTTTTTTAATAAAGAGAAATTAGTCTGACTACTAGTTTTCCAGAAACCTTTTAATCACATTCACATCACTTGTCTTAGACTATATAATATGTCTGCGTAAGGCACATGTGAGGTTGACAGCCCACTGCTAAAAGTAGCAGTATTAGCTACTTCTCTCTAATGGTACAAAGACCAGAGCTTTTAAAATTACGGGGCTTTTTTTGTTTTTTTTAAGTAAAACAAATTCATGTGCCCAGATTCAAATTGGGCCATATGGAGCATTGTGGAGTTCAGATTTAGGGCTTGTCTACACAGAGCAGCAATGCACACTAAATGGGGTTGGATTTCTAAAGTGCACCAGTGTGTCACCCACTAACTGGCCTGTACAGACCCTCTGGCATGAGCTAAAAGTTTTCTGGTGCACATTAATGTAACACTCTTTGAAACGGCACTGCATTAATGCACACTAGGAAACTTTTTGTTCACACCAGCAGGGTCCGTACAGGCCAGTTAGAGCAAGACACGCTGTTGCACTTTAGAAATCCAACCCCATTAGTGTGCGTTGCTGCTCTCTGTGTAGACAAGTGTTTTGTGGTGTATACTGAACTCATTGCGCAAGACTTAAAGATTCAGTTCTGAAACAAACTCTACACCTCTGGGAAGGAAAAATCAAAGAAACACTGAGGACAGCTGTACATCGGAAATCTGAAAGAAGATAGCAATATATAGTGCCCATCTTTTAAAAAGGGAAGGAGGAGAATCCGGGGAACTACAGCCTCACCTCAGTCCCTGGAAAAATCATGGAGCAGGTCCTCAGTGAGTCCATTTTGAAGCACTTGGAGGAGAGGAAGGTGATCAGGAACAGTCAACATGGATTCACCAAGGGCAAGTCATGCCTGACCAACCTGACTGCCCTCTATGACGAGATAACTGGCTCTGTGGATTTGGGGAAAGCAGTGGACATGATATATCTTGACTTTAGCAAAGCTTTTGATACGGGCTCCCACAATATTCTTGCCAGCAAGTTGAAGTATGGACTGGATAAATGGACTATAAGGTAGACAGAAAGCTGGCTAGATTGTTGGGCTCAATGGGTAGTGATCAATGGCTCCATGTCTAGTTGGCAGCCGGTATCAAGCGGAGTGCCCCGGGGTCAGTCCTGGGGCCAGTTTTGTTCAACATCTTCATTAATGATCTGGATGATGGGATGGATTGCACCCTCAGCAAGTTCACAGATGACATTAAACTGGGAGGAGAGGTAGATACTCTGGAGGGTAGGCATAGGGTCCAGAGTGACCTAGACAAATTGGAGGATTGGGCCAAAAGAAATCTGATGAGGTTCAACAAGGACAAGTGCAGAGTCCTACACTTAGGACGGAAGAATCCCATGCACCGCTACAGGCTGGGGACCGACTGGCTAAGCAGCAGTTCTGCAGAAAAGAACCTGGGGATTACAGTGGACGAGAAGCTGGATGACAGTCAACAGTGTGCCCTTGTTGACAAGAAGGCTAATGACATATTGGGCTGCATTAGTATGAGCATTGCCAGCAGATCGAGGGAAGTGATTATTCCCCTCTGTTCGGCACTGGTGAGGCCACATCTGGAATATTGTGTCCAGTTTTGGGCCCCCTGCTACAGAAAGGATATGGACAAATTAGAGAGTGTCCAGCGGAGGGCAATGAAAATGACTAGGGGGCTGGGGCACATGATTTACGAGGAGAGGCTGAGGGAACTGGGGTTATTTAGCCTGCAGATGAGAAGAGTGGGGGGGCGGATTTGATAGCAGCCTTCATCTACCTGAAGGGGGGTTCCAAAGAGGATGGAGTAAGGCTGTTCTCAGTGGTATCAGATGACAGAACAAGGAGCAATGGTCTCAAGTGGCAGTGGGGGAGGTCTAGGTTGGATATTAGGAAAAACTATTTCACGAGGAGGGTGGTGAAGCACTGGAATGGGTTACCTAGGGAGGTGGTGGAATCTCCATCCTTAGAGGTTTTTAAGACGCAGTTTGACAAAAGCCCTGGCTGGGATGATTTAGTTGGGGTTGGTTCTGCTTTGAGCAGGGGGCTGGACTAGATGGCCTCCTGAGGTCTCTTCCAACCCTAATCTTCTACGATTCTATAAAATGGCTGAGGCCTAAAGATACAATGGTTTAGGTCAAATAAGCACTGCCATTGCAGAGATCCCAGAACAGATTTGAGAATCCTGCCCTCAGATACCATGGTGATGGGCATTATACAGAACTTTTATTCTTTAAAATTATACAAAGAGATTGCCATGGGTGCCCAAGGCTTGAGATGGAAGTCCTTTTAAAAACTTTTTAAAGCATCAATTTAAATACAGAACTCATACTAATGGGGGTAGGAGCTGTATGTGATGCTTGGGTGAGATGGGATGAACCCAGAGTGTGTTTCTAAGCCCTGCTATGATTCGATGCATAGTGGAATAAAGTCCCAGTAGGATATTTGCTTTGCAGTTAGACAGTATGTTTATATTTCAGAAAAGCTGTTAAATCACTTAGCTAGGGGGAAGGTATGCCTAACTCAGAAACATTCAGGTTCAAATCCTGAATGCCAGTACAGAATTTTTACATTCTTGTGTTTGGGGATTTATATAAATATTGCACAGTGCCAGTAGGCCAAAGGCTCAAAATAACCAGCACAGATTTTAAAACAGCTAGAATTAAAGAATGCCCAGAATCAGAGCTGTGGTAGTAAAGTCACAGAGCAGTGTCAGCAAATCTACAGCATTTTTTATTTTCACATTCAACATAATTCAGCTTTGTATGAACAGGAACAGACCATTCTAACAGTGCTGTGTTTCTCCACCGAATAGTCTTTCCAGTAAACTGGTATATACTACTTAAGATATAGTTAATTCATTCAAATCTTTTCTCCTCTCATTCACAAATCCTTTTATTAAATGTTTGGAGCCCACATAAGCCACGGTTACTTAAGCAAGGGAAAAGATGGGTTTTCCTTTCTGTGCTTAACTAAACAAATCCCACCACCCTGTTTAGTAGTATTATAACTTTCATTCCTAAAGAGAAACTAAGATTTTCTACAAATGTTCAGTATTCAGTGACCCCTGCTGGCCACCAGATTAGTAGCAGCCCAAGTACATCTCTTTGCAGAAAGAATATTAAAGTAGCAGTGGAAAAAAAAAATCATTTTAAAGAAATACCTACGGTACAGAAGATACTTTCACTAAATAAAATACAAGAAATTACTAGCCAGGAAATGTGGTAATTGCAGCTTATTCCCTTGGTGTGTTGGAACCAGACACTTTGCTCCAACTTGGATGAACTTGTCTTGGCACCATTTGGACATTCACTTCTCCTACTTTGCATGGTAGCTCTGTAAGATGTTTGAGAAGAACACTAATTGATTTTAAGAACAAGTCAGAGCATTTTCAATTGGAACTCACTCTGAATTCCAGTCTCATCTCCTGTTTTATCATTACTCACAATCAGAAACATTAAAAATAAACCATGAAAAGTTTTTTTTTTTTCTCACCTACGTTTTTAGCATCCCCAAAAGCAATTATCTTTCTGTAACTTGTGTTACTTTGACAACAGGAGCAACAAAAATATTTCCCTTGTCCCCCACTTCCCCGAAATATATTAGACATCAGAACAGTCAGCGGTGGGAACTCACAGATTTCCTGCTCCCCACCCCATGTCACTTTTAATCATGATATTTCTTAAAGATTAAGTGAGACCTACTAGTATGGAGAAACAAGACTTGCCTGTTAAGTGTTCAGGTACCTGTGGAGGGCTTCCGCTTTGTCTCTGTCCACCACAGCTTTGCTAATGATTTTGTAGCATGCTTATATGTACAGGTTCAAAGGTACGTAGGCCCAATATTGCACCTGAATGGCCCAGGCACTCTTAGGCTCATTCTGTCTTCTTCATGTTCTAGTGTGCCTGTGTTACGCTGACAGACCCCAGTTGTTGGCAGGCAGGATCAAACCTGGGACCTCTGAAGCTTAGTGCTTGAGCTAAAAGCCCTGGGGCTTGTAGCCGAGGCTGTAGCGACTCAGTCTCTGGCTGGGCTAGGTCACAGTAGAGGGGGACAGAGTGCCACACCAGCAGGCCTGGGTTCCACCGGCATGTTTCTGCTCACAGTCGGTCTGGCCAGCAACGTGTTTTGGTAATGGGCATTGTATAAAAATGTAAGATTAGCTCATTCTTACGGTATTTCAATGGCATCACCAGTGTGTTTTCAAGATACCAATCCTGATTGTGTTTTCATGACTCGCGTTTCCATAGTGGACATGAATGGTCATCCAAAGAAAGGATGGTCTTGTGGGACTCAAGATGTCTGGGTTCAAGTCCTGACTCTACCATGGGCTCCCATGTGACCTGGGACAAGTCACCTACACCCAGATCCTCAAAGGTATTTGGGTTCCTAACACCCATTGATTTCAGTGTGAGGATCTGGGCCTTAATCCCCGGGCTCCAGTCCCCCCTGTGTAGAATGGGGCTAATACCCCCATCCTTGCCTTGTCTAGCTAGATTGTTAACTTTTTGGAACAGGGATTACCTCTGACGAAGTGCACGTACAGTCCCAGGGCCGTGACCTGGTTGTAGCTAAAGCTGCTGCAGTGATGCAAACAACAACAGCCAGCAGCAGCAAAACCACTGACGCGAACACGTTAAATAAAAAGTTCATATTAAGTCAGGTCTGGTCTAATCCTAGAATCCAGGGAGATCAGGACACTCTCCCTGTGATACAGAGTTTCAAACACATTCTCCAGCCTCAGGGTTGTAGACCTCACCCCTGTCTGCACATCTCTCTCTCATATCAACATCTCAGGTACTAAAGCATCATTTTAGTTCCCCTAGACAAGATGGTCTGCGAAATAGTTCAGGAACACAGATATTTGAGAAAAATGAAAGTGAACCGTATGTGCATTTATGTAAATCTGTTTAGTGAATGACCAACAAGAAGTGGAGGAGATGAACTGCCAGTTACAAGTATCTAACTTCTTGGCTAACAAAATGCATTTAATCCAAATCAACTGGGCAGGTTTTCCTTTACATCCCCAGTCATATTTCTATTTATTTTAAACACACGAAGTGAGTTAGGAGACATTTCATTCTAATTAGAGTAGGTTATATCTATTCAAGAAGCTGGCAATTTACCAATGATCTAATGAGAAAAGTTATGAAATAATTATGGTGATGAGAACCATATATTTAGCTTTTCCTGTTCATTGCATTAGTCGAGTGTTAATCTTCTATTATTTTAGAACACATTGGTTTGTGTATTTTATGTGCACCATAGGGCTCAGATGGAAATATAGATAAACTGCATCCTATAGATATTTGGTACAAGGAATCATTTTCTTACCCTCTTCAAGGGACTGCTTTAGTTCAGGACCAATACTTGATTTTAAATAGTTCTAATATAGTAGAGAATGTTCCAAGTTTCTAAATTTTTATATTTGCAAGACACACAACAAATACAGCACAACTCCCCTTCTCTCTCTCTCTCAACCCCCGCCCAATAACCATGGGTTGTACAAATCCTGCAGTGCTTTTGTTTGACTATAGCAAATTTTGCCAGCTTGCAAGGGGAGCAGAAAATTAACTAACAACATGTTTCCAAGGCTGTCATAATATCATTGATGATGTGGGTGTATAACCAGGAAGCAAACAAAGCTGAACCACAGAGCTTTTGCTTCTCAAGTAAGAGGAAAGGGAAAAAATATTTGCTAACAAGAAAACACAAAAAGTGAAGGAAAGGAATGTTTGCTGTGTTATTGTAGCTTTGCTGGTCCCAGGATATCAGAGAGACAAAAGGCCATCTTCCTCCAGGATACAACCAACTTCCCCCAGAAACCCCAAAACATTAACAGCCTTCCTAAGAACACAATCCTTGCCACCAGTGATGTTACCTCCCTATACACCAACATCCCTCACAATGACAGAATCACTGCCTGCCTCAAATATCTATAAGACTACAGACAACCTTCAGATATCCAGCCCAATCACCACCAAACTCATCCATTTCATCCTCACCCAGAACAATTTTACATTCAACAAGCACTTTGTTCAAACCATGGGAACAGCCCTGGGTACTAGGATGACTCCCCAGTACGCCAGCCGCTTCGCGGGCCACCTTGAGGAAGAATTTATGGAAAAAAATACACCATGAAATATTATATCTGAGATAAATTGATATTTTTATTCACTGGACAGACGACATATCCTGCCACCACAACGTCAACAACCACCACCCGTCCATTAAACTCTTTAAAATGCTCCTGCATCAACTTCCTATCAGCTTCAGCAACAGAACCCTACAGACAATTATAGACAAGAAACCCACAGAACACCACCCTTACTTTCACAGATCCAGTAACCACCCCAAACACACCAAGAAATCTGTTATCTACAGCCAGGCACTCAGATACCACAGAATATACTCCAAGGAGAAAGTGTGGGATACACACCTTAACCGCCTTCACCAAATAAGGACACGCCATCAGAAAAGTAGATCACATCAGAGAACCTGCTTCAATGCAGAAAAAGAACCGCCGCACCCAATCTGCACACCCCTGCCACCCCACACTGGAACCCATATGGAGTATCAAACAGTCACAACCCATACTTGATGGAGACCACATACTGAAAGAAACCTTTCCTGAACCTCCTCTTCTGGCCGTCAAACCACCCCCCAACCTCTCCAAGCTCATGGTCAGAAGCAAATGCCTCACGA
This sequence comes from Chelonia mydas, assembly GCF_015237465.2. Classification (NCBI taxonomy): domain Eukaryota; kingdom Metazoa; phylum Chordata; order Testudines; family Cheloniidae; genus Chelonia; species Chelonia mydas. Next base: position 32,130,278 of record NC_057856.1, read on the forward strand.
CCACACCACACCAACTCAAAGCAGCACCAGACCCTACCAGAACAGATACAAAATCTACAGACATCTCTCCACTGCTACGATGAATAAACCCCCTCCCCACAAACAAACCTTTTCAAGATCCATAACTCCTAAACATGCCTATCACAATATGTGGTATACCTCATCCAGTGGGTAACAACTATGTGGACAAAATGAGATTCACTATGCTTTTGAACGAATTCCCATAGAAAAATAAGATAAAAATAATCACCTGTGGGCAAACACTTGTAACAAAGTGATCACTCTATATCTGACCTCAGTCCTCATCCTCAAAGGAAACCTTCATATTGTTGGCAGTCAATCGCTGACAATGACGACAGCATGGTCATAATTCTCATCTATGGCTACGCATGGACTCTGAAGTCTGAACCCTGATGCACAGAGTTGGCTGCACTGAGGACATGGGAAGTCCGTATCTATGAAGTTGGATGATGCAGCTCTGTGATGCCTGGAAACGATCCTGCTCAAACCTGTTACATGTTGATCTTGTCAGAGACCACCAGTGAGTCCTGTTCCGAGCCATTTGCTAGAGTTCTTTGAGATTGATGCCAGCCCACTGGAGACTGCTCTTCAGATTATCTTTGAAGTGTTTATATGAATGACCCCTTTTTTTTTTTTTTTTTTTTTTTTTAACCATGACTCATCTCCCCATACAGAATTGGTTTGGGGAGATGGTGGTCTTCCACTCTGATGACATATCTGGTCTACCTAAATTGTGTTCTCAATAGCATTTCCTCAGTTCTGGTTGTGTTTGCTCTCTCAAGGACCTTAATATTGGTCACTCCGTCCTGCCAGTGAATGCTCATTATTGAGCAGAGGGAGCGCATGTGAAATTGCTCAAGCTGTTAAATGTGCCGTCTATAAAGAGTTCACATCTCAGATCCATACAGGAGAGATGTTAGAACCACTGCACTGTGTATCTTCAATTTGGTGGAGAGACTAATGTGTTGGTTAAGGACTTCTGTTCGGAGTTGGCCAAGGGTCTGGATGGCTTTACTAATTCTGGAGGCAATTTCCTTATCAAGAGAACTGTCACTTGAGATGGTGCTGCCCAAATACTGGAACTGATCCATATTTTCAGCTGTATGCTGTATGAAGATGGCTGGTGCTGGGGCTTTGGAATGAGGTGCTGGCTGGAACAAGACCTCAGTCTTCCTGAGAGTGATGGTGAGGCCAAAGATCTGGGATGCTTCAGAAAACCTATCAATGATGACCTGAAGGTGGTCATGTCTATAGGCCATCAAGACACAGACACCTGCAAAAAGTGCCTCAACGAGAAGTCTCTCCAGTGGCTTGGTCTTAGCACTGAATCTTCGAAGATCAAAAAGGGAGTCATTGAGTCAGTAGTGGATGTATATCCCCTGATCCAATGCCCCCTGAGGACACAGGCAAAGAACAAGTTGAACAGCACTGGAACAAGTACGCAGCCTTTCTTCACTTCTTTCGAGAAAGGAAACCTGCACAACAGAGGTGTCAATTGCCCACTTCATTTTAAGTGGTTTCTTGCAATACCTGTTAACTCCTTACAGTTAACCTGTCCCACCACATATTAAACTGGGACACTCTGGTTCCCTTTCCCAGACCTGAAGAGGAGCTCTGTGAAGTCCAAAAGCTTGCCTTTTCCACCAACAGAAGTTGGTCCAATAAAAGATATTACCTCACCCACCTGTCTTTCAAGGAAAAGAATGTCATTTTCAAGATCTCAGACACTGTAGACTAAATAAATCAAATGCTCTATTTTGGGGGCTTATTCTTAAGTAGTTAGGCCTCGTCTCCACTGGCAAGTTTCTGCACAGTAAAGCAGCTTTCTGCGCTGTAACTCACAAGGTGAGCACTCTACCAAGCCACTTGGTGCACAGAAACTGCGCAGTATCATCGCTGTAAAGAAACCACCCTGACGAGAGGCGTGGAGCTTTCTGCGCCGTGGCTATAGTGCTTCAGTGCCAGTGTAGACACCCTGGTCGATGACAGCGCTGCGATTGGCCTCCGGGAGGCGTCCCACAATGCCTGTTCTCGCCTCTCCGGTCATCGGTTTGAACTCTACTGCCCTGCCCTCGGGTGACCAACCGTCAGCCCCACCCCTTAAATTCCTTGGGAATTTTGAAAGTCCCCTTCCTGTTTGCTCGGTGATGCATGCAGTGGTCTCGGCGCATCTTTCCAGGTGGCCAGGCCCCGCTTGGAGCAGTGCCGAGCTGCTGGACCTCATCGGCATTTAGGGAGAGGAAGCTGTGCAGTCCCAGCTGCGCTCCAGCCGTAGGAATTATGATACCTATGGACAGATTTCACAGTGCATGAGAGAAAGGGGCCGTGACCGGGACACATTGTAGTGCAGGGTCAAAGTGAAGGAGCTCAGGAACGTCTACCACAAGGCGCGGGAGGCTAACCGCCGCTCCGGTGCTGCGCCCACGAGCTGCCAGTTCTACAAAGAGCTGGACACAATACTCGGTGGCGACCCCACCTCTGCTGCGAAGGCCCCTGTGGATACTTCGGTGTCTTGTGCGCCAGCCAAGAGTGGACTGCGCCAGGAGGAAATCTTGGATGAGGATGTGGAGGGGGAGGGGGACCCCAAGGCAGAGGACGACTCGGAGATCAGAGATGCATGCAGCCAGGAGCACTTCTCTACCCCAGAGGAGGCTAGCCAGTCACAGCTGTGGGATCCTGGCAAAATGCAAACAGGAGAGGAGGCCCCTGGTAAGTGGCTTTGATTCTGGGAATCACTGAAGCGAGTTGTTGGGGGCAGGAGGGTTGCAGAAAACAGGCTTGTGTCTGTATGACGCACATACCACCGCATGCCTAGTCTGAGCGGCAGAACAGGGTGTTGATTGACTCCCTCACTTGACGGGAATCTGCCTCAGATCTCCAGGAAACTCTCACGGAGATACTGGGCAATCCGCTGCTGCAGGTTCTTTGGCAGAGCCGCTTTGTTTCTTGCCCCATTAAGGGTAACTTTTCCGCTCCACACTGCTGTCACGGCGGGGCGGGGGAACCATTGCTGCACACAGGTGAGCCGCATAAGGGTCAGGGCAGAAGCCGCAGTCTTGGAGAAGACCCTCCCTTGATGCCCTGCTCACCATCAGCAGCGAGATATCTTCCATAATGAACACAGCCTGTGGAAAATGTGGGGACAGGAATGATTATAAGCGCCTCCCCCCCCTCCAAGTGCTGGCTCTCCCCAAAAGCCACATGCCCAATGTACAGTATGGTCCTGGAACACTCATTTCCCCTGCCCTGTGGCTACTCACCATTTTGGGGGTCTTGTGGCTCACGTGTGCTTGCCTGGGGTCAGCCAGTTAGAGACAGGTATGTGAATAGTGGCTATGTTTTAAATAAGTGGTCTGTGTGTTGCAAACACTGCTTCTATAAAATATTATATTTTGGCTTCACAGATCTGACCTTGGGAGCCCAGCCTCCCTCTTTGCTATCGCCGGCTGAACGGCTGCGCAGAATTAGAAAGAGACCATGAAGAACAAAAAAGAGGACTGTCTGCATGATGTCATGATGCACTCCGCCACCGAGAAGCAGGAATTGAAGGAGTGGCGGGACAGCAAGGAGAGGGACTGAAAGGAGAACGCGACATGCCAGAATGAAGCCACAGAGCGGCTCTTAACCGTTATGGAGCGCCAAGCGTACACGCTCCAGGCACTACGAGCACTGCAAACAGAGCAGCTCTGCACCCGCCCTCCCCTGCAGCTGCTGTCGCAAAACTCTTTCCCATGCGCCCTCCAGACACCAACACACTCCTGTCAACCTCCTTGCTCTAGTCTGTACCCGCTGCATTCCACACCTGCCCCGTCACAGTGGTCAGCACCTCCATGAATGCCACAAGCAATCTTGTGTCGTAGCTACGTGTGGCGAGATCAATGTCACACTCCTCTTGCCTTGGTAGTTTAAGGAATAACTCCACTGCCACTCGTGAGGTGTTGGTCAGAGCAAGCAGCATCGTGGTCAGCAGCGCGGGATCCATTCCTGCAGCCTGGAAGAGGCGGGGCAGGGCGCGCAGGACACAAACCATTGAGGTGCCTAATGCAGACGGAAGCACAGGGATTGCTGGGATATGAAGCAATGCATCACGGTGCATTGGGACAGGACCTAGGATGCCCGTGACCCCCTCCACACAACTCTTCGCGGTAGCAGAGGAAGGGACAGCTGCCCAGAGTGCACTGCTCCGAATACCACTGCAAGTGCTGCAAGTGTGAACACGCTGTTGCACAGGCAGCTGACAGTGTGAACACACAACAGCAGTTGCCCTTCAGCGCTCTGAGTGGCGCTGTAACTGCCGGCACAGTACCTCTGCCAGCATAGACGTGCCCTTGTACAGTGAGACAGGTAGGTTACGCGTCAGAACAGTGAGGAACAAACAGTTCTATACAGTACTTTAGTGCAGACTCACTGCCGAGCAGTGTACCAAAGCCTAGGGAGCAGCAAAGGGCCTGTCCAAAAACTGACTAACAACAGCATCATCGGTGTTCTTCCCACTCTAGTGTTTCGTTGTGAGACAGACCTTTTTCCCATTCACGACACTGTGGCATCTTAACTAATCATTTTATATAGGAGGCATCCAGGGTTTCCAGATCTTCAACTTCACTGCTAGCCAGTAATATGGATGCAGTTATCTATGCCATTCTTGATAAGGACGTCTGCACTGCTTCAGGGAGCTTTACACAGCAGAAGGTAGGAAATAGTTCTAACTATTTCCATGTAAGATATTAAAATTCACATACCAAAGACCTACAACTGGAGATTAAAGACTAGGTATTAAATCCTTGAACACCAATAAGCAATTGCCCGAGAAACAATGTTAACATTATCTGACCTTTTAATGTATCCCTGGAACCCAGCATTCATATCACATCCATCTCAGCGGAGGCCATCAGCCATGCAAATAAAGATGTTTATGAAAGTAACCAACATGGCTATTTTATTTTTAATGCTCAATTACTCCTGGCCTAGCAATTATGATTTAGTGATACATAGAAATGTCAACCACTCCAACCACAAATCAGCCACGGGTTCCTCCATTCCATCGGTAACTTTGTAAAGCATCCCACAAATAAAACAAAACCAGCTGTGCTTGTGGGCAGCACAGAGGTGCTGTTACACTGGCAGGTTTGTTTATTTCCTGAACTGGAAGCAGAAGAAAGGACGAGATGACTTTACTGTGGCTACAGGAAACCTTACCTGTAAAATAAGAGCCCTATGCGCCACATTGCGGTGCACACACAGTGCTTAGCCCTCCTTCCACTGGAAAGTGTCACACAGAATGTGTCAGCAAGGGCCCCACAAACCACAGCTCCACAACTCCTCAGCAGCCCCTGCAACAAGAGAGGGACTGGGCCTAAGGATTTCTGCGGCGTGTAGTGTAGGGCTACCCATATAGCCCCCCAGCACAGGTATAAATAGCAGTGCCACCAACGAGGCATGCCTGAGGCGAGTAACAACATGCCTGAAGAGGGGTGGGAGTGTGTGTGTGTGTGTGTGTATTCTGTCTCTCACACACACCCACCCCCCTTGGCAAAACCTGCCTCCCTATCTGCACTGCAGTGCTTGGCAGTGCAGGGAAAGACTCTGGCAGCGGGCAAAAGCCTTTCCCAGCTGCTTCCCCACTTCCAGAGCCTTCCCTTGCGGCAGTGAAAGGCTCCGGCAGAGGGAAGCTTTTCCCCAGCTGCCAGACCCTTTTGCTGACACACAGCTATGGGCCGCAGTGTGGCCGCAGCCCAATTTTCATTGCGGCATGTAGCTACACCTACACTACAAAAGTGGTGTGTCGAGCACCTCCCCCAGGGGTGAGTGAGCTGAGGATGTCTCAGCTGGGCCAGGGCAGGGCCACATTAGATGGGGGAGAATATTTTTCTTTGACTTGGTTGGGGTTATCACAGCCCTTTTGCAGAGGTGTTTTACCTGCTCGCGGGGAGGTTGGTAGTTACATGGAGATCCCCTTGGCAGCCTGCGCTGGAGGCCCTCACGTTGGTGCCCCGCTAGAGCCCTGTGATGGCTGAGATGAGGGTAAAGCGGCACTGCTGTGAGCTGCGGATGTGGACCCCTGTGACGGTTTGGATCCCTTGGCCGTTGGGGTGATGGCCATGGGCACGGGCGTGGAGAGATAAGGAGGTTATAATATGGTGAAGCACCTTGACTCATGCCTCTGCCTTGCATCTCCAGTTCCCGTTTTCCTCAGCATGTCAATGAAGGAGGATCCTGGGCGTCAGTTTCTGCTGACTGCCAAGAAGGTATCAATGATTTGGAAGGAGACAAAGCTCCCACCTCGCATGTCTCACAAGGCCTGGCTAGGCGATACTGCAAGACTTGCTCTGGCACAGTTGGTACCTTGATACGGCATGAACCAGTGGGAGACCGGCGAGGAGGCCGTCTGGCCGTGCCGTTTGCTGGTCAATGTACCAGCGGTAATGTACCGGAAGAGGGTGGTAGGAGAGTCTCTTGTGGTGTTCACTGTGCTCCAGAAGCTGCCAAAAAGGCACCACAGCAGCAGTGTCTGTAGCTGGTCCTTGCAGGTTTGTGTCTAGCAAGTAAACACGGTTCTGTTTCAGATCCAGCTGTGCCCAGGTGGGGAGTTTCTTCATATTGTTTTGGCTGCAGGGGAGCAGAGAGTGAAGAGGGCTTCAAGGGAGCGTGTCAGGTAGGAAAACGGCATCGGGGTTGTTGCAGTGGGGCTGACTGGGGAGAGGGGAAGCAAAGCCGTTTCTTAGGAAGAGGGCAGAAAGTGGAGAAAGTGAATGGGATACCTGGATTTTTCCCAGAGACATTCAGCAGTACAGCAGGGAGGAATGGGACACAGGGTGGCAGCCAGCCCTTGGGGTTTGTGGAACAGTAGTGGCTGCAAAGTGGTGGCAAAAGGGGTAAATGAGTTGATGGAGAGCATGGAACTAAGGTTCTTGGCTATTTCGCCATTTCTACTGCTCTCATTATGAGGGCCATGTGCACGGTTACTAGGCATGTGTTTGTCTGGCAGCTGTGTACACTCCACTATCAATCATTTTCCTCAGCATCTTTCATAATATGCAACCGCACATTCAAGAACCATGATGCTAAATTCACTGATGTCATGGTGATGGAGTCAGATTTTAAAAACTGGAAGAGTGTGGTATTAAAAACAGACTCAAGCAGGATGCACAAGACCACACAATTGCCAGGGTGACTAACTCAATGCAGAGCAGCAATGAGTCCTTACAAATGGCCGGCCCAAACTTTGGGCTTTGTAGCACCTGCCATGCAAGGAGCTAGACACGTTTTACAAACTAGTTCTCTCCACATTTCCCAGCTTTCACAATAGTACCAGCTAGGAGTCCTAGGTATCTAGAAAGGAAAAAATCCAGGCCTAAACTGGCCACTACAAAGGACAGCTATGAAGCTCTTATGGTTACAAGCTTCTTAAAGGTTACAAAGCTATTTCAAGCTTCTTGACATAAACAACCATAATTTTTCAATATCTGAAGTGAAACTCTTATTTACTCCAACTCTTTTAGCAAAGGTTGAGATGTTAAAATGCATCTGTCAAGCATGGTTAAAAATAAAGTAAGAATAGGGCCGTCAGACAGAGCTGTTCAATAGTTCTGGGATTTAAAGGGGTGCAATGCAAAGAGAAGGAAACATGTTCATCATCAGGGCCCCGCAAATAACTATCTGACTATCCAGCGCATTGTGTGCTTCCTGACATACCTGGTGCCAGGCCAGCCTGCTGGGGGTCACAAGTTCAGCTGCTACAACCACAAAGGTTTCAAGTGACAGGAACAATATTAATTCTTCTCTTCCGCTGGTGGATGTAGGCAGTTAACAGCGGTGCCCTGAGATGTTAAAACCTGCAAATCTACCAGGAACCTAGAGAGCACGAACTGCACACAACAAGGTAACATTTTATACTGGTGTTAGCCACAGCTTCAGAAGCAGCAGGAGTCAGGAACAAGGCTTGCAAATAATCGACAGCTAATTTGTCGGAAGAATTTCACCTCTGTTTGCAAATCTAACATCATCCCCAATTTGTTGTTCACTGAATAATTTTTATTTTTATTTTTTTTAAGAAGAATTCTTGGTCACGAGCAGTTCATTGCAAGTACTGAACAATTCAATCTTGAGCTCACTGTTTTGATGGGGGACACACCTACGATGTGACCTGATTGTACAGAACTCAGTGTCTGGTGCAAATCTCACAGTTATGAAACCAATGAAACCACCGTTTCCTGTCACCAAACTCACTTGTTGAAATCACTGCGGAAATGGAAGATTAATGGGGATGATCACAACTGAAGTTAACTCAATTCAAACAAACCTGTTCATTGTAAAAATTCAGGCCTAGTGGCTAGAATTCTAATTCCAGTATGATGGAGGAGGAAAAAATCCTTCCCCAACACCTTATGAAGCGAAGATTTTGCCGTGTAGATTTTTACCCTGTTATACAACACTAAAATCTGTCCATTTCCACAACTTCTACGGAAACCCAACGCAAAATCCTTTGCTTCTATCTGATATTGAGTGTTTCACATGGGATGCCTAACATTTGATTCTTTCTGGCATAACTGTCTCTCACAGGGTGATTACCAACAGTTAAATTACTGGAGGAGTCTCTTTCAACATATCTAATTTTAACAGATTCTCCACCAGGCTGGGAAGTACAAATGGCCCTCTCAATTTACAGAGAATAACCCCATTCATGCCTCTCCTAAACTCACTCACTTTCTGTTACAGAACTGGCAGAAAAGAGAAATTCTATACATCAGCCTAAAATAAGCAATTTGTTCCAGAAAATCTGGAATGTATTTAATGGAAAAATTGACATCTTTAAAAAGACAACCTTGTAGTGTGACCTTGAAAACTGTCAACCTTTTGGGCTATGCTGAGAAAGTCTAAGAAGCTAAGAAACCAACTTCACTCACCTCATTTGGCCGGTTTAGAACTCCCTCTCTGGCATTCTAGCATTTTCTCATGGGAAGAGGGACTTTAAGGACTGCCTTGCCTACATCTGCATCCTCTCCAGCTTGCACAAAGAGTAATGTCTGGTGAAAGCATGAATGGAGGACCATGCTACTGCTCTGCAGGTGTCCATAACAGGGACATGCGTCACAAATGCTGACGAGGTCAATTGCACGCTGCTGGAGTGTGTCGTGAGTCTGTCAAGCTGTGTTACCCCTTGGGAAGCGTAAGGCATAGTAATGCAGCTCATGATCCATTTTGAGAGGCTGAGTGGTGACTGAACATAAGAACACATGTATGTTGTGTACAGGGTAAACAGCTGGGACGAAACTCAAAAGGCCTTAGTCCTACCAAAGTAAAAAGCTAATGGCTCTACCAATGTCGAGGGGTGGAGTTTTCACTCATCCCTATGTAAAAGCAGTTGCAGGAAGACCACTGGCAGGTAACTTGATTCAGGTGGAAGTTAGAACCCACTTTTGGAAGGAACTTGTAGGTGTGATCTCAGCTGCACCTGAGCCTTGTTGAAAACCACATATAGTGGTGGCGAAAAGGCTGCCTTTGCTGCCAGAGGTAACAGAGTAGGAGCCAATGGCAGGATCCAGGACTGGCCATGCAGAACTGCTGCAAAATAAAGCTTTCTGCCAAAAAGGTCAAGTCGCTTGGTGTTTTTGTCCTTGGGGTAGCCTTAGCTCTGCCCGGTCTACTCTTCTCATTCACTATAGCTACCACTAGCTACCCAGGTGTCAGGTATAAATAAAACTTCTCAAGCCCTTTAGATGGAACCTGATCGTGATTGTTCCATTCTCTTAGCAACCAGCAGCCTGGAGGAAAGACTTTGCCAGATTCTTTTGGCTGGCTGCATAACGGTCTCATTCACAGGCAGCCTCACCGCCCCACCATGGTGGGATGGAGAACGTCCAGGAGTTTGGGGATAGTCTCCTCCACTTGCTCCATTCGCATAGTCAGGGAGGCTACTCTTCTTTTGTGGCGCTCCAGGCACCCCGCGCCAGATGACTGTAAGGTGGAGGTGGCGGCAAGCAGGACGACAGCCACAGTGGAGGCAAGGGAGGACTCTCCCTGAGCTGCTCTTGTGGTACGAGGATGTGTTGTGGCTTTGGGACAGGCTAAGTCCTGGGCTTGAGAGTCCAAAGGTTGATTGGCACCTGCGGAAGAAGTTTCCCTTTCAGAAGATGGACTTGTGTGAGGAAGTGCTGAAGTAGATCTGGATGCTGGAGGTATCCCACAAGGCATCCCACAGGTCTCTTGGGGTGAAGTGGGAGTGTCTTGGTAGCAGGCCCCAGGCATGTCTGGCCCCAGCATCCCAGGCTCTAGCAGACATCCTCTTGGAACCACGCCAAGTGTGGGAACAGGAATGGGAGGAAGCGCTAGACTCCTGGTACGGGGCTTTCCGAGAGTCTGAGGAGGAGTCCGTGGTGTGGAAGGAGGAGACTCAGACTGCAATATGGATCTGTGCCAAGGACACTGCCAGAGTAGGCATAGAGGGTTTCCTAGCTGCTGGCAGAGGCAGGATGGATGAACCAGTACTGGCCCAAAGACCAGGCAGGAACGGGTACCAGGGCTGAGGGGGGTACCAGTGGTGCTCTCCAGAGAGAATGGCCTTGACTGCTGTACCAACCCGCACAAGGGTTCTCCGTCTCCAGCCGGGAGAGCATCGTACAGACAGGCACAGCAAGTCTCTAGCCCCGCATAGGCCCACAGTGTGGTTGGGACTGACATGGGCTGTTGACCTACAGAAATTCAGGACAACTGCTCTGTCGCAGCCAACGAAATAGCTTGTCTTGACTGTTCCTGCGAGGGCATCGATACTGGTAGCTCGGGGCTTCTGGATGAGCTGGCGCCAGGGAGTAGCGAGCTGAAGGGCATGCTCTGCCATCAGAACCAGACCGGCCTTCTGAGGAGGAGTCCCAGACTCTGGACTTCAAGGAATTGGAGACCAATTTTTTCTTGTGTTTCGGAGGTGGGGATGCTTCAGAAGGCCTAGAGTCCTGGTCATCTCTGATCTGCCAGGAAGGCTGAAGGAGCCCTTCGGGAAGGCATTGCTAAGGAACTGCCCTTCAATGGCCAAGGGGTTTGAACGCCAGCCTCTGGGCTGCCTCCAGGCGCTTTCCTCAGCTCCTTTGGCCTGGTCTCAAAGCAATGACAAATGAAACACTTTCCCTCCAAAGTGACCCTCACCCAGGCACCCAAGACAGCATGGATGAGGATCACGGACTGCTTTCTGCAGCCCGCAAATGGCTTGAACCCTGAGGCCCTGTTAAGTGGAAAAACAAAACAGGTTCAATATAAATTAAAGAAAATTAAAACAATTAAAACAAAAAGTGAAAAAAATAAAGTTTTTGAGCACTGGGGATGTATGGTACCATTAGGTGAGCCGTTCACAAGGGACACTAAATATTGGACCCTGTACGATGAGAGGGAACTAAAGCGGGGTGGGGGCGACTCCGCCCTTTACATTGTCCCTTCACAATACAAGGAGCTTGATGCTGGGTAGGGCCACTCCTAGGGAAAGCTCTGTGGTCCTGGTGCACAAGGAGTGTATCCACCTACAGCATCATGGACAAATGCAAACACTTGAAGATGTTTCTCCTGCAGGCTGAGAAAAAACGTTATTTCTATTTTTAAACACGTTTTCCTTTTTGCATGCCACGGTGCTGGGGCCACACCCAGATGTTAGTGAGCAGCGATACTTAGGGTAAGGTAGCCTGTGCCCCTAGCTCGTAGATAGGCCAAGCTGGCTTTGTGTTGCAACGTGCACGCGTTATAATGGGAAGTGAGCAGCACTGCACCTTGGTTCGACCCAGTTAGCAAAGCCCTTGGACATGTTAAGTCCCATTTACATCAACGGGGGCTTCAGCACATGCTTAAGTGCTTTGTTGACTCAGGCCCCGAGGGAGGTAGATGGAGGCTGGAGGTCCAGGTCGGGTATTGTGTGGTGGCTGGGAACCGCTGCTGTAAGAACCAGTCTGTTCTCCCAGGGCTTTCCGGAAGTCCCTTGCACAGACACCAAGACACAGTGAGCGCGGCTGCTGCTCTGGAATGTCATGGGAATCTGCTGCCACTCGTAGAAAATGACACGTCTGTCCTCGGCCTCCTGTCATAGCCGCCGCCAGCTTTAACGACCGGGAGCAGGGTTAAACGCGCCAGCAATCCTTCCTTAAACTGTAATTCAGAGGCAGCATGGAGGAGAGCTGAGTGGAGCCCTTCTGCAGGACTCCTCCACCCAGTGATCAGGTTCATGGTCTGGCTCACCTTGTTGCCACTGAAAAACCACATTAAACAACCTAAAAATCGACTAACTACTGTGCTAATAAGCCTTTGCCATGTAAGCCAGGGTAGGGTTGCCAACTTTCTAATCACACAAAACCGAACACCCTACTCCTGCCCCTTCCTGGGGCCCTGCCCCTTCCCTGAGGCCCTGCCCCCACTCACTACATTACCTCCCCCTCAGTGGCTCGCTCTCCCCCACCCTCACTCACTGGGCTGGGGGTTGACGTGCGGGAGGGGATGAGGGCTCTAACTGGGGGTGCGGGCTCCAGGGTGGGGCCATAAGTGAGAGGTTCAGGGTGTGGGAGGGGGCTCAGGGCTGGGGAAGGCAGTGGGGGTGTGGGGTTTGGAGTGCAGGAGGGGGCTTCAGGCTGGGGGGTGTGGCCAAGGGATTTAGAGTGCAGGAGGGGGTACAGGCTCTGGGCATGGGCTCTGGCGTGGGGCCGGGGATGCAAGAAGGGGCTCAGAGCTGGGGCAGGGACCGTAGGCTTTCCTTGAGCAGCTCCTGCTCAGCAGCACAGCAGGGCTAAGGCAGGCTCCCTGCCTGACCTGGCTCCGTGCTGCACCCCGGAAGCAGCCAGCAGGTCCGGCTCCTAGGCAGGGGGCCCAAGAGGCTCTGCACGCTGCTCTCGCCTGCGGGTGCCGCTCTCTCCCGCTCCCATTGCCCACAGTTCCCAGCCAATGGGAGTGTGGAGCTGGTGCTCGGGGTGGGGGCAGCGTGCAGAGCCCCGTAGCCTCTCCCCGCCCAGGAGCAGGACCTGCTGCTGGCTGCTTCCGGGGCGCAGCGCAGTGCCAGGACAGGCAGGGACTGGCCTGCCTTAGCCCTGCAGCACCGCCGACGGGACTTCTAACAGCTTGGTCGGCAGTGCTGACCGGTGCCATCAGGGTCCCTTTTCGACCAGATGTTCTGGACAAAAACCAGATGCCTGGTCACCCTAAGCAAGAGCTGTGGTTGCCCAAGGATGATTACAAACGGGAAGGGAAGTGGCAAAGAGTCCTGTGGCACCTTCTAGACTAACAGATGTATTGGAGGATAAGATTTCGTAGGTGAATACCCACTTCGTCAGATGCATGTAGTGGAAATTTCCAGAGGCAGGTATAAATATGCAAGCAAGAATCAGGCTAGGGATACCAAGGTTAGTTCAATCAGGGAGGATGAGGCCCTCTTCGAGCAGTTAAGGTGTGAACACCAAGGGGGGAGAAACTGCTTTTGTAGTTGGCTAGCCGTTCACAGTCTTTGCTTAATCCTGAGCTGATGGTGTCAAAGGTGGGAAGGGAAGTGGCATGTGCTATCATGAAAGACAGGAGCCTAGGGATCCATGAGACACTCTGCTAAGGTACAGCTGAAAGGCTGGGGGAGCCCTGCCCTAGAAAGCCAGCCTGAAAACATGCTACCACATTGCTATTAACCAGTGGGAGGCCAGGCCTAGAATTGCATGTGCATTTCTGGCTGCCCTATCCCAGAAAGGACAGAGCAGAAACTGGGGGAGCTTCAGAGAATGGCAACAAGACTTTTTAGAGGCCAGAGAGACTGTCGTATGGAAAGAGATTAAAAGATGGGTCCTGTTTAGCTTCGAGTCAAGGTTCCTCAATGGGGCCATGCTGTCGAGAGGCACAGAGAATGATGGCTGCACGAGTGCAGAGAGGGGACCTGAGAGGCCATTAGCCGAGGCACAACAAGAGCAGTGGCTATGGCATGCTCAGATGTTGGTATAAAACGTTACTGGCCTGATTTGTTGCTACTCCATCTCCCCAGCCTTGGAGACAATCTTCAACTCCAGCAGTAAGCCCAGGCCCCTATGCTCCTCATCACCAGACTGAGACCTTCGTAGCAAGTTGCCTGCAAAGTTGGGAGTCTCAGCTTTGCAGAGGATTCTTCTGTGAAAAACAGTGATCTAGACCTCCCCCTTGGGGCAGCAACCCCTCTGCTTCCTTTGCTGTTGCTTGGCCAGCCTGGGCAGCTCCTCTCCACCACGAGGACAGGTGCAGCAGCTTGTGAAACAGGAAAAGCTTTTCAAAATAGAAAGCACCAACTCGGGGAGCACAGAACCTCAGCCCCACCTTTCAGTTCCCTCCTTGCTGCATGCCAGACTGCTGACCCCCATTCCCACAGCCTCACACGCACGCCAGGCCACTCCCGGCAGATACCTTCTCCGGGTGATTCCCTCTGCAGCCAGGCAGGAGAGCAGCATTCCCCTTACCTGTGACAAATGGCAGTCAGTCTCAGACTCTCACACACACAAAGCCTCACTGACTTCTGCCACACATGATCATCCCACGGGTCATTGGCTTGCCGTGTGCCATGCACGATGAGACATGAATGGGGTGCAATGTTCTCGCCACTGGTATTGTGCACTGGGTACCATCAGCTCCCTGGTGTCGAAGGACGGCGCAGGGGCACATGCTGCCTACCTTATGGCTAGTTATTCCTTCAATATTGTAACACTCCCTCAGCTGGTTATTTATTCTTATTAATTTTCTTGTTTTGCCCTGCGACTCCAGACAGCGCACACTGGTGGGGGGGGGGGGGGGGACCTGAAACCGCAGGAACCTGCTCAGTGCTGCATGGCACCCGAGTGTTGCCTTGTTGCAAAATTCATGCTGCACCCGTTGCTGCTACCATCAGCGGAGCTGCACCAGGGAAGTCAGTGTAGAGAGGCCTGGTAGTGCTGGCACCTCTCTGCCTTGGTGCAACAAGTGGCCTGTAGTCCTATGTTTGGCTACATGGGACTAACCCAAATTGTTCTCTGCCATATAATGTCCATTTGAGAGGGCTCTTCAGGACAGCATCCTGCTCTTTGCTTAGCACATTTTATCGGTTGTAAAATGCTAGGTTCACCTATGAATCAGACACAAAAACGAAGGTTACCATAATTGCATGGCAAAAGGCAGCAGCTCACTCAACATGCAGGAAAGTTCCAGGAAAGGACAGGAGAGAACTTTGCAGTCTCACATGCAACTAGCAACTCACTTCCTCCTCTCTGCTCTGGACCTCCCAACACCGCCCTTTCCTTTACGAAGCCGAAGTCTGCATTGCGGCTGCATTTAGAAGCAGAGAGAGAGGATGGCCATGGGGCACCCATTGAGGTAGCTGTTAAGACAAGCATTTCCTGTTAAAAGAAAAGGATTCCTTTTCTTTTTGCAGATACAGACTAACACGGCTGCTACTCTGAAACATTTCCCGTTAAGGCAGCTTACTATAAACTCCTGCTCTCTTCATGCAATGAGTTGTGATATAAATCTCACTGACACAGCTAGGTAACAGAGTTTTAATTAAAAGCACCCCTGCATAAAGGTATTAAATCACCTCTGGGCCACAGATGGAGGCTGGCTAACATTTCCTACGGCCTTATTTCAAGAGGCTGCAGAACTCCGATGGTGACGGATAGCAAACAGACCAGTAATAACTTCTGCAATTGCCACAGAAGATCTCATTAGCCCCTCATTCTCCCATGCTAAGCACTAGCTTATTCATTCTGGAACATTACTGACAGCAGCACGAGCTTGCTGGACCTAACGGCTGTTAGCTCTCACAGCTTGTGAACATTATCTTGTTGGGGGTTGTTTTCTCCTGATGCTTTATTAAGTGCTAAGTGGTTTCCTTGCTTGTTTTGAATTTGGCAACCTGTATTTCACACCCCAGTTCCTCCCCACAGGTTCCCAGCCTCCAGGGCCCCATGTCCCATGTCAGGGCTGAGAACAGAAAGAGAAAGAAATAGCTTACAGCTGGCTGCTTTGCAAGCTCATGTTAAAAATAAGATCTCAGCCAGTTCCCTCCTGTGCACTTGTTTACACTGAGAGCTGGCCTGGGCGGACTCCGGCTCAGAGGGACAGAGCATGCAGTTCTTTGATCAAGAACCTTAACCCGTTACACACTGAGACAGCGCCCTGGCATGGATTCTGGCTTTCAGTTATTTCATATTCAAACCATCATCCTCAAAAATAAATGCATCCAGTACAATGCTGCATTCTGATCTAGCTGGATACTGGCAGCTACCTCGGGGGTTCCCAAAAACCTGCCAGCATGGGCCACATCTGACTGGAGACATTGTCCCTTGGATAGGATTACCATACGTTCACGTTTTCCCAGACAAAGCCAATTTTTTTTTGAGCCTCCATGGCAATTTTTCAAACAGGCAATGTCCAGGGTTTTTGCAGAGCAGAGGCTGCAGCTCAGAAAGAGCCCTGATTGCTCCACTTTCCGATTGTCCTTCCCCTGCATCCGCAGCTGCCAGATCCCGCCCACCCAACTCCTGACTCCCAACCCTGGGGAGGGGGCCGCACAGGGAAGCGCTGACTGGTGGCTGTCTCTGCGTCCAGGGCTTGCACCAGCCGCCCTGCTACTGTGACAGGGACCGACACTGCCCCCTGCCCCCAATGAGTGCCCCCACCGCAGGTACCCTCTCCCCCGCACTGCCCAATGTCCTCTTTTTGAGACCGTGTTACTCATGGACACTTTTCCTCCTGCACATTTCCACGTGCATCTGACGAAGTGGGTATTCACCCACGAAAGCTCATGCTCCAAGACGTCTGTTAATCTAGAAGGTGCCACAGGACTCTCTGCCGCTTTTACAGACCCAGACTAACACGCCCCCCCCCCCAATACTTTCCCCCCTTGTGGCCATTGCACACATCCCCATGGCACCTACAGCAGCTGCCAAGGGGGAAGAGTAACACTGGGAAAGCATTGACGCATTTTCAGTTTCTTTCAGTGCAGTTTAGCATCTGGAAAAAGGAGGGGTCATGGAAGAAGCGAACCCCACATGACCTGACAGTGATCTGCAGATCACAGGAGCGAGCACGTGACTCTCTCCCTCAGGAGATTGGGATTCCCCCTCTCCCCTTCAGAGCAGAGAGCAAACCTCTTCTGATCACGTCACTTTTCCCGCTTTCCTCATATACGCACACCAGCTCGTAAACTAGGTAAGCTACTGAGGAGGGAGGACAGCAGGGTGTTTCTATTTTTAGACATGTGAAAAGTGCTAATGTAAACCACACACCTACTGAGGGTGGGGTTCTGTCCCATCCAGTGGCACCGAGACCAGAGAGAGAGAAATGAGTCTGCTCTGCAGCCTCAGCTAAGAGCCAGCTGGCTTTTAGCTCATGCGGTGGAGGCTCCTGCACTAAGCTCCAGAGGCCCCAGTTCGCTCCTGCTTGCCCACGACTGGGGTTTGTCAGTGTTACACTCAGACACTGTGGTGCTAGGACAGTCTATACACACATCATTAGGAGAGAGAAGTGTTCTGACTGTGGTGACTGGAAAACTGGAGGAATAGTGACACCACAAGAATCTGGTGCCACAGAACCTGCTAAGGCTGCTGCTGGCCTGAGTGTCTGACAGCTCCAGAGACAACTCTGCACCATAGGTCCCAATGTTGCTCCTCCAGGGGAAGCTAAACTAGTGCTAATAATACTGGGAAATTTGTATCGAGGTTTGCCAGTGTTGCGATGGGTTCACAGAATGAGCACCCGCCAGGGACTACCCCAGAAAAACCAGATGGGGACTCAGACTTTGTTTAAGAAATGCCAAAGTAACCCAGCCCCCTCTGCAAACCTTTTTTGAAAAAACTTTTCAGGGTCTTTATATCAAAGCAGAAAAAATAGGGGAACACGCGATTTAAAAAAATTCTTTGCATTTCCCTTTTAGAAACACATTCGTGCAGCCAAGTAATATACTTAAAATGCTGCTACTAAACTATCATTCGCAGCAGTCCATTGCAGTGAATAAATAGTAGGGTTCCATATTCATTATAACAAAACTATGTTGCACTCCCATTACTTCCTGTAGGTTTGTTGCCATCTGGAAACTAAACAGGTGGTGTGTAGTAAAAGAAAGAGAATCCAATTTTGCATTTACCAAAATGAACCATACAAGTTACAATTTATAGCAGATATTATGCAACTTTAGCAGGCCAAAAGTCTCCCCACAGAGAATAAGGTTCACACCAGTGCTGCAAGAGGAACCTGCACGGAATTCTCTACTGCTGTAGATGCATTTATAGAAAAAACTTCAGGTGCTAAAGACTATTCACACATTATAGATCCAACCCTACAAATGCTCATGCATGCGAGGGATCCCATTTACTTTAATGGAACTACTCATAGAAGAAAAGGAGTACTTGTGGCACCTTAGAGACTAACCAAGTTGTTTAAGCATAAGCTTTCGTGAGCTACAGCTCACTTCATCGGATGCGTCCACATGCATCCGATGAAGTGAGCTGTAGCTCACGAAAGCTTATGCTCAAATACATTGGTTAGTCTCTAAGGTGCCACAAGTCCTCCTGTTCTTTTTGCGAATACAGACTCACATGGCTGCTGCTCTGAAACTACTCATACAAGTTTATTTTTATGCAAGTCTTGCCGGATCGGCTCTAAGACGTGCAATAAAGAGGAATATTACTTAGAGAGACGCTCTAGAGACAAACAATGCAAGCTGATGCCTTCATCCCAATAATTCTCACTGAGTGTCATGAGATGACCTCAGGACTGTGCACCTGAATGAGATAGTGGTGCTGATGTTTGACACCCCCAGGAACCTCCTGATACCAACTGGCAGAGGGCCCAGGGAATGCAGTGTTTTACAGGGATCCTCTGGGTCAGTTACGTGCATAATTCATTAAAGGGTGGCCTGTGAGGTCTCTACTGACTAACTCACTGGTTGTGATAACCAGGGCAATGTATGTAAAGATAATGAGCTAGAGACATACTGGAAATTCTGTTCTTAGGGTCTGAATGAAAGCTGGTCACCAGGTGACTAACACGTACCTTTCAGTCAGGTCAGACACTCCTCTATCTGTCGGGTTACATGCAAATTGAGTACTGTATACTGCACAATGGATTCCTAGTTGCATACTAAGCTACCAGCTAATCAAGATTAAGAAATAAACAAGAGATGGCAAAAATCTACAAGAAGAAACACCCACTCAGAGGGTGTCTGGTTTGTGAATAAAGTTTAGAAAGCCTGATGAGATATATCCAGGATTGCAAAGGGATGCCCTGGTGTCTCTCTCTCAGGAAGTGAGCTGACACTGGACTAGTTTAGGATTGCCAACTTTTGAATTCCAGAAAACACTCTAGCCCCGCCCACTTCCCCTCCCCTTCCCAAGGCCCTGCCTCCAGCTCACTCCAGCCACCCCCCACGCATCGCTTGCTCTCCCCTACCCTCGCTCACATGCTCATTTTCACTGCAAGGCCCAAACAGGCATATTTATTGTTTTGACAGATGTATTATACTGAATTTTGTTACAGGACGGTAGAGCTGGCAGCAAAATAGTCAAAAAGGGTCATTTAAAAAAGAAATTTCACAAGGGTTTCCATGATTCTTTCCAGCCCGTCTTCCTATTTTTCTTAACGAGCTCCATGTTTTTTGTTCACTAAAGTTATTGTAATTTTATATGTGGAATTAGGACCACACCTTATCACAGCTGCAATGGGCCCATTAAAGGCCCACTCTTGAAGCCCAAATACAAATCCATAGAGCACAACCACAGAAACACACCCCTGTCCAGATACCTATAAAAATAAACCTGTAGAAACTGATTCCTACACCTACATGCAGATACACACGTGTATTCATGTGTACACATCTAGCATGCACTAACACATATACTTTCATATTATATACTACTACAATTGTTTAGTGCCTATAGACCCCAATAAGATCAGGGTTCCAGGGCGGTAGGTGCTGGACATACACATAAAAAGAGAGTCTGCAACAAAGAGTTTATAATGTATCTAGACAAAGGTGAGGAGAAACGTATGATACATCGGCTCTTTTGCAATTACTAGTCAACATTCACTGTTTAATAAATACATTTCTTTTAGGGTTCCCTTCTATTTTAAAAACTTGTTATGAGACGAAGACATTTTATGTCATCAATTTTTTTGTGCACAAGCCAACAAAAGGAATAAAAAAGTAAAAGTTAGTCCGCAAATTTTATTCACAGTTACACACACATGCGACAATACACGCACCTCCCTACACAAAGGTCCAGTCTCTTACACACATACAATGCATGCATGCACACACTTACCTACACACACACACACACACACCCCCACACACCCCAGCCGGGAAGGGAGGAGAGTGGGCTGGAAGGGAAAAGGGGTGTGTGCGCATGTGTAGGAGAGAGGATGGGGAGGGAAAGAGGCCAAGGACAAGAGCAAGGTGGGGGTGAGAAGGAGCAGTGAAAGAGAGGAGGGGCTGTGGGGCGACACAGAAGGCTACAGATGCATGAGGATGTGGGGGGCACAGGGGTGTATAGGGACATAACGGGAGTGCAGCAGTATATGGAGGTGAATGGGGTGCAGGGCTGTGGGGGGTGAAGGACATGGGGATGGCAGCTCTGGGAGCTGGAGAGGATGGGTGGGAGAGCACTGTAAGGGGTACAGGTCTGGGATGGGTAGGTGTGGGGGACAGGGCGGGATGGGACGGATTCAGTGAGGGGGATGGGGCTGCTGCGCCATTCCCAGCACACGGAGACAGGGATACATACCTTGAACTCCGCAGTCTGTCGCCCCATCGCCGGCACCCAGGTTTGCTGCAGGGCACGAGCCGCAGCTCGAGCCCAATCACTGGAGGAGCGCGAGAAGAGGGGCGGCGGCAGCGGGAGAGGCGTGTGCTCCACAAGCCCCCAGCTGCCGCCTGCTGGGCACACTAGTTTGCCCCCGCCCTGCCCCGGCCAAGGGGAGCCGCACCTGTGGGCAGGGGGCGGGACAGCACAGGGACCCCCTGGCCACCCAGCCCTAAGCCTAGAAGCCAGCCCTGCTGGGCACTGCCCGGAGCCGCACGGCGAGCCCGCCAGCCCTGCTGCTTGGCGCCGCCAACTGAATACTCAGCGGTGCTGACTGGAGCCGCCGGGATCCCTTTTCAACCAGTTACTCAACTCCAGCCACGTGAATAATGTGGCTGAGTCAACGTAGCTTAGGTAGACTCACGGCAGCATCTACATCGCGCTGATCAATGGGAGAAACTCTCCTGTCGACTTACCTTACACTTCTCGTTCTGGTGGAGTACCGGAGTCAACGGGAGAGCCATCGGCAGTCGATATAGCGGGTCTTCACTAGACCCGCTAAATTGACCCCCGGTGGATCTATCGCTGCTCATCAATCCCCCAATAAGCGGAGACAAGCCCTACAGGGGCGCATGCAGAGGGCTGCAGGGCTGGAGTGTGCCTCTTGCTAACCTGCAGAGGGCCAGCGGAGCCCGAGTGGTCTGAGGGGGGAGTCCTTGCGCTGCCTGTGATTAGTAGTGTCAAGGAGCTGAACCCTGGGCAGGCACGGACAAGGATCCCACACGCTAAGGGCAGGGGAAAGTGAGGTGCCTTACAGCCCTGGAAAGCGTCAGTTTGCATCTAGAGGCACTGAACTCTCAGGCAGAGAACAGAGGCTACGATTCCAAAGCCAGCATCCGCAGCACCAGGGGAATGTTGAGCGGCCCTTAACCCTCCTGGGCCTGTGTTCTTCAGCCTTTGGAATAGTGCCTTAGATGGCAGCACTCGTCCCACGTGATGGAGGAAGGATGGTCTCCTTTACACGCAGCTTGCACTGTATTCTGCAAGTAGCCATTTGACTTATGTTTTCAGGTTATGTAAATTTCATCCCTGCTGATAGAGGAACTGCTGCAAGCAGAATAAAATCAGCCAGAGGCTAAACTTTCCTTGCTCCAGCTGGGCTATGACGACACTGTTAGTTTGGTGCAGTTCCAAACACAACTACTGCCACTGGGATGGGGCTGGGAGAATGGGCAGCCTCTGACATCTAGCCAGTTCCCCTTTGATTTTGTTGTTGTTGGTACATGGTTTGTTCTCACTCTGAAAGTCACCTACTATTTTACAGGCAAACACTGTTCTTCTGTCAGCCTTGCTCGAACACCACTGTTTTAATAACATGCTAAATTTCTTATGAGACACACCCACCCTCAGCTTGACCACACAGCCCTGGTCAATATGCAGGTAAACTGAGGTAAGGGCAACTGCTGTTCTGCCTGCACCTGCACTAATCTCTCCTTTAGCACCACCAGGGAGCTGCACATGTGACCATAGTCTGGAGAGAAAGGGCACCAACGGTCACCACGTTATTTGTTCTGTAGTCTAACCTGGCCCAGATAAGGTTGAGATAAACTGGTGGTAAAGCTGGTGACATTATCTACATTATCCCTCCCCCATAGTTAGAAGCACTGGTGATAGCAGCAGTAGGAATATGGAGAATAAAAGTTCAAGGGATGGATCACTCGATTACCTGTTCTACTCATTCCCTTGGGGGCACCTGGCATTGGTCACTGTCGGAACACAGGATACTGGGCCAGATGGACCTTTGCTCTGACCCAGTATGGCAGTTCTTATGGGCAGACAAGACCAAGGTGTGGTGCGAATGCTGGGTGTTCAATGACACCATAAAGTAACAATGGAAAACAGTGACTAGAGAGAAAGCAAACAGAAGGAAAAAATAGGAATGAGTCAATTATTTAGTATTTGAGCGACTGCACCTCAAAAGACACATGTTCCAGTAGCCACAGCTTCTAAGCTTCTCTGTATCTTACCAGCTTACTGACTGAACAAAATCCTCTTCCCGTAAAGATTCTGCTGCACTTCCCTTCTGCCTGGACATCACTCGGAGCCCCACACGTGGGCATTTTGTTCTTTTTTCTTGCGTTATTTCTAAACACTGGAAATAATCAAAACCAAGCTAAAGAACACAATTAGTGTTGTGCCCCTCCTAGATAAGCAGAAACCGTCAGTCACACACCAGTCAGAGCAGAAGAACATGCATTTAGACAATTGGCACTCCATGTTTTGAGAAAATAGTTACCAGAACTGCTCTACAGGGAGAGCACTGAGGTTGTGTGGTCAGTATGGGAGGGCAGGGAGCTGGCTTGCAATGGGATACCCACAGGCAAAGCTTTTGTTCAGCAAATATATTGATAAACACTAAGTCACTCTTTCTGTTCCCCTTCCGAGTCCTGCCTCGGCTTGCTGCACAGGACAGTTTTGCTTCTGACTGATTCACAGGCAGTGTCAGAATGCATTAAAGGCAAACAGGGAAGCCACATGTGTTGGTTTCACTATCACAACACATGAAAACCTTTACAGGTGTGAATTTTCACTGACTTCTGCAATTCAGCAGCTCTCACTTGATCCTATTAGAACTCATTTTACTCATTCATGAGTATTCGCACAAACATTTTTTCTAGGCTTTTTAGCCCTCAAAGTGTTGGGTTCTAACAGACTAAAACCCAACTTCTGCCTTTTCTGGGCAGCTGATATAACAATGAGAGACATTTTGCCTACAGAACAGCAAGGTACTATTGAAATACCAAGTAAGATTAAAGACAGCATCATCGTCCTGGCCTACTAAAACTTCACTAGCATCTCTTGACTCAGAGACTCCTATGGCTTCCTCAAAGACTGTCGTTGTATATAGACCCTGCATACGAGGTAGTTTTAAATGTGCTCAGAGTTTAAAGAATTCTACTGCTCTCACAATATTGGGAGCCTGTACTTCGTGGAAGGCGGAGACTTTCCTCCACCATATTGCCCACAAAGTCTCGAACCCATGGATGTGCTCTGCTGCTCCAAGCTGCCTTCATCTTGAAGCAGAGTTGAATATTTCTCACTGCACAGGGTTCTTTGATTGGACACTGACCAGGTGGAGACTGGGCTTGGATCAAAGCAAGATGATTGATGCTCAGTCCAGGCAAGGCTGAGGTGCCCGCGGCAGGCAACATGAAGTATTGAGAGGGAAACAGGTGTAATACCTGCCTGTTTAAAATAGTACATGCTGCTCACATCATGGGTATAGCGGTTCACCCATCCGATGGAGTTTCTGGGCATGACTGCTCTTCGTGTCCTATTCCCACCAGCATTTAGAGGATTGTGTCCAACTTGCCAATGCTACCCATCGTCACTTCCAACACATTTCTACCCCTACTATGTGAGGCTTTGCCTGGAGGTAACTGTCTCCAGCTAGCACAGAACACAGCTGACACCTGTTGAACAGCATCACCCACAGAGTAAATTTAACCACCACTAGGCTGAAGGCTCGACTGACTTTCTGTTACTTCCCCAGTGCAAGCTGAAGCTGCTGATTAATCTATACAAGACTTGCTTTGTTTGGGTTTAGTCTACCCAAGACACACTTTCTCCCCCACAATTTTGCAGCAGCAGAGACCCACCAAAGTGCCCAATCCAATAGCCCTATATTTAAACAACGGGGTCACAGAGTTCACAGGACAAGGCCCTTAGCACTCGAATTGGATTCCCTTTGGGCTAGCAGACCCCAGTGCTGCCCTTCACGGCACGCTCCAGGCTCATCCACTTACTGAGGCTTCTGTCAGACCAGGGCAGGGAGGTCTGAGCTGAAGAGTCTGTGTTATTTCAATCTTTATGCATACACTTAGAATGCTAGACAAGCATCTTATATAAATAAAAATAGTCATGGTCTTTGTCACCTGGCATATCACCCCACAACAGTACTGCCCCCATGGCAAGTGCTGAAACACGCATGGGAATATTCTCATGGCTATCCCCGCCTTACAACCCACATGAATTAGCAGCTCCTCTGAGCACACTGCTATTACTGTGACCACAGTGGTCATGGTTTCCTGCCTCCACAATATTTCTGGTGTCCAGGATTAGCACAGAATTCACTAGAACTAGGCTAGCGGCCACAGGTCAAAAGATGTGTGGGAATACAATGCACTGTCCTTGGCATGAACTGGCTACCTTCTAGTGCAGGCTTTAGATGGACTTTAAGGATGTGTCTATACAGGGATAAAAGAACTGTGGCAACGCTGCAGCTGGTCTGGGTCAGCTGACTCAGGCTTGTGGGGCTAAGAATCTCTGTGTAGATGTTTGGGCTTAGGCTAGAGCCCAAGCTCTGGGACCCTCCACTCTTGCAGCCAAAACTTGAATGTCTACACAGTGATTTTTCAACCCCAAGTACCATGAGCCTGAGTCAGCTGACCTGGGCCAGCAACAGGTTTTTTGTCCCTGTGTAGCCATATTCCCATGCCAGTCCTGACGAGGTATCAGCCTTGGAAGAGCTTAATACTGTGTCTGCTGAAGGAGTAGGGCTGTTTCCCCAGCCCTGCATCACTATAATTTGAGAGTTTGATATGAGAGAGAAACAAAAATTAATGATGTCAGCCGCAGCTATCTACCAGTCTGCTTCTTCCAAAGCATGTTCATTTTCTCCATATCGCTCCTAACATATGGAACATTCTTCCCAAACTTGGTGAAGTCACTACCCTTTCTCCTTGAAATCCCTCCTGCAGCCACTTCTGCTAGTGTGCCTATAAGAACCTGCCAACTATTGTCCATTAAAATGTAATTTAAAACAAGATGCAACAAAAGCATAATCTCTTTCGGGCATGGAAAAGGTCTTCCTTTGCATCTGCACAAACACTTAGCACTATGGGATACTCAGTGGACCTTTGAATGCTACTGCAATAACTTGCAGAAAACACGACTAAACCGTTAGGAGGGGGATGCTGCTGCTTTCTGTATCGAGGTTGAAGAAATTTTGGCCCTGTCCACATCAGTGACTAAACTGTTTTAGCTACTTTGAGGGGTTCCTCGGGGAGATGGAGGAAAGAAGGCTGAACATCAGGATTCAAACACATTGCTCATTTTCTACTGCAGACTGTGCCACTGTTTCCAGACAAATAATTCTGAAGGCGAACAGCAAAAAAGCATCCGTTATCAACAGAACACACAAAATACAGCACGGCAGCAACACAGAGTCAGCTGACCAGTGCACTCCACAACTACCAATAACATCCCACCTAAGCAGTTACATTACTCCATTTGGATTCCAAGTAGTTCCAGGCTTTCCATCACCATCTGAATTTTTTTTTTCTTTTTCAGCTTAAATGACTGAAGAATATCAGATTTTGAACCGTCTCATACAGAGTTTCCACAGATTGAGAAAATTAAAATGACGGCAATATGAGAAAGCCACAAAGTGACATTAATGATACCTAAGACAAGACACAAAGGATATTTTATGATCAAATTTATTTAATTAAATTCCATTGACTGTTTTACTGTAGTTCACATCAGAGACTGCCAAAGTAAACTAAACATTTACAATCACTACAAAGTTCCCTCAAATTTTCATAGCTAGTCCAAAAAACAATAGAAGTGATAGGGGTTCCTTTCCCTCCTCGGAATGTATTCCGGCTCCCACTGGTGAGAGCGGGAGTTACATTCCAGCACTGAAAAGAGAACTGAGCCCTTAGTTTCACAAATTTGCAAAAACCCTCCTTGTAGCAAGTTATATAAACATGGTTTAAAAGTTTTTACAAAACCAATCTTCTGCTGGTACAGAGAATAGACATCCATTTTCATTGCTAGGCGAGGAAGGATTAACTGAAGACTGATCTTGTAGCATGGACGATAGTGAGGCAATAATACAGTACAGACATACAAAAAAAAAAATCCATGTCCACTTGTCTGCAGTCATTGCAGTGCCTGACCGTCATTGCAGGAGGATGGACTAGGTGGGTTAGTCATATTCCAAGCCTGATCTGCTCCCCTTGAAATCAATGAGAGTTTTGCCGCTGACTGTAAAGGAAGAGGAATCACTCCCGCTATCAGCTAATTAAATAAGCAATTGTCCCAAATGTCTGGTGTGGGGTTGAAAAAACTAGACAGAGATCCTTCAGCAAACCTCGCCCTACAGAGGCTTCTGGGAGGAAACCTTACCTAACTAGTGGTCCTAAAATAAGTTGTTCCTGATTTAACAAGTATTTTGATAATATATCTATGATATGCTCCATTGCAATATTTTTCTTTAAAAAAAATCATGAAGACAACTTACTATTTGAGAACTTCTAAAAAAGGCCTTTATTATACCATCTTTCCTTTTGTCTACTTCTAATAAATCAGAGAAACATGTCAGATGCTACAATATAAACTTTCATCATATCTGAAAGTGAACATCTTTTTTAAAAGTGAATTTTCAACATGAAAAGAGCTAAAAGTCACCGTTATATTCCATTGCGCAATCTGTGTGAAATTGAGACCATTTGCATAGTTTCCAAACTAAAACTTTGAAAAAATGATTTCAGAAATAAACGTCATTCTAGGGAAGTGCTACACCTTCAATTAAACTACACAGCCTAAAATATACTTTAAAGGCTCAATACCAGTATTGTCAGTCACTTTGTTTGAAAGCCTCCTGGAAAATTGTTCAAACTGTTATAAATCACAAGCCATTTTTCCTTAATTTTGCCAATTTTTAATGAAGAAAACATTTGAATGTACAAAACTCCAATAAAACAGGTGATTTCTTTCAGCAAGATGGGTAAAAGTTGGGCCATTATTGTATTCCTCATTCAACAGGAAAAAGTCTTCCAATTCTCACTAATAGAAAAAAATTTTCTGATTTGACTTAGATGACAATCCAGAAATAAATAGGTATAAATACATTCATAGTTCCTATTCCAAAATCACATAGGGAAAACACAAAATTGAAAATTAATTTATCTGAATTTGTTGGCTTATAATGAGACACAGGCAAATTATAGCAGTGATTCAAGAGGGAAATAAAATAAAGGTAGGGAATAAATTGGTCCAGTACTGACATTCAGGAAACATACCAGTTAGCATAATTCTGCAGTCAATTTATCCTTTAAATGACACTACTCAGTCAATCTGTATTTGCTTCAGGTTTATAATGAAAGCAGTTTCCTTTGTATCTTTGCTGAAGATGGGTATAGTACCCTAGAGAAACTGTAACAGCCCCTCAGTATGCGTGTATGTATATATAATTATATACAGATAATCATGCATCCACACACACATCTGTGTATCAACACTGCAAGTGACAGGTCAGATCCATCATCATTCATCATTGGCAGCACTTGTTCCTCTCACTTGGCCTTGATTACGTAACTGTAGAAAAAACAAAAGATACAATAAGTGCTAACAGTTACTCAAGTAAAATTAAAGTCTAAAAATGCAGATTTTACTAATTCTCTAAAAAAATAGTTAGTGCAGTGCAGTCAAACCTTCACCAGCATTGAGTTGGATCATACTGTATCAGTTCAAATTTTCTAGGGAATCTTTTAGATTGGATACCAGTCTTGTGACTGGAACAGCAACTCAGACAACAAACAATGGAAATAAATACAAAGCACTCCCATATGTTGGATCTCTGGGATTTGAAGTTAGCTGCAGATACAGGATCCACCATTAAAAGCATGTGAGAAAATGCTCAGAGTAGGAAATATGAATATTAAGGTACTGGGTGTGAATATAAAGGTTTGGACTTCTGAGGAAATTAGTCCCTAGCGGCAGCATTTTAGGGAATTTTTTTTCTTGAACTGGGAAACAGACTGGTGTCCCCTCCACACACCCATTTCGATTGTACAGGTTTCTAAACGCAGTTATATTTTCTTTAACCACAGAGAGGGTCTAATAGAGCAGCACAACGTCACTTTGTCCAGGAAGCCTCTTGCAGGCTTTGGAGTCTAAGTGTCCTGGATCCAAAGCACACGTCAGGAGACAAACTGTGGAGCCTGCACTGTGAGCCTTTGCACCAGACAAGCGTAAGTATGATGAGACAGCTAGCTTGCACCACAATTACAGCATCCTGCTGACTGAACTGAGCATGTGCCCAGAGCCCATCATGATGCCAAAAGCATGCTGAAGGTCTCAAATGAATCCTCGCCTTGGGGGTGTTGTCCTGCTGTTGATTTTGTCAAAGCAGGGGTTCAGTCCCAAGAAAGGAAACTGGCTACACTGCCTTAGAATATTTTTTCCGCCAGGAACTCCCATGACCAGAAAGGATTCCTCCTTTTTCTCCCAGGAAGTCACTTACACAGCTTGATTTTGCCTCTGAACTTACAGAGGATTCCTCTAGACGTCAGCAGCCACTGTGCCTCGAACGGAACCCTTCTTACGCATCTAAATGTAAAATAAAACTGTAAGCTATCAAATAAAGAACCTGTCACGAGGTTATTAGGAGAGAACTAAATGGCTCAGAGCCAGTCCCAGATCCAGCTGAAGGTGTGAGCAGGCTAGGTGCAAGGGGCACTCTGTAGGACAGGGAAGTCAGAGTGGGCAACGTACAGCTGCTGTAAAGGGAGGCAGCCCCTCAATTCCTAAGGGCCATCTGAAGCCTATACCAAACTGCTTGAAGCACACAGCACTTGCACTGCTGCTCAGGGCTGATAGGGAGCACAGTCTTGGCAGTTTCAAGCTGCTTCCTTCTTATGCTCTGATTAGGATTCACTCTGTCCAGCAGTCAGCCGAAGGAGAGCGTGTAATATGACAGAAGTGCTCTGGGTTGTCCACAGAGTCAGACCACATAAGGAGAGCAATCATACAGAAGAGTGAAATAGAGGTAAATGCAGAAAAACTGTGAACAGGATGTGAGGTGAGACTAGAAGCCCACTGAACAAGGATGAGAAGAGGCATCCAGGAAGCAGCAAACAATGGATAGTAAAGGAAACAAAGACTGACAAAATGAAAACAGATCCAGATGAGGAACTGGAGAACCAAAAAAACCCGGCAACATAAAGGAGCAGAGAATCTAATGAAGTAAAGAAAAGTAACACCAGAAATGAAAAAAGGAGAAAAGATTTTAAAGAAAGCAAATAGTAACAGAAAGCAACACAAGAGAATGCAAAACTGCCAACCCAATTAGACACTGGGCTGTTTCCTGCAAATTGTTTCTTTGTAACAACATAAAACTGCAGACACCTGTGAGCTCCTGGACTATATCACCAGAGAAGCTGAATACTGCTCAAGGCTGGAAGTGCAAGGACATTCCTATCATGCTGAGCATCTCATCACTGAGTCCCCTTCTCTCCGGTGGTCCAAGCCCATAATAGTAAATGTCAGCCTTGAAGTATTTGAGATTTAGTGAAAGTTACCATTTACCACAATATTTCAGCAAGTGCCTAGTTAAATGTGGCATGGGGAAAGCAGAAATACTTTTGGGATAAAATTAAAAGGAATGTTCAACTTTATCGTGGGTGACCCAATGCGTGGTTACACTTTGCCCTTAAGTTATCTTGGAATGTGTGTTTTATACGTGCCTGCAGATACTGCTTTTTCTTTACTAACGTAATAGAGGTAAGAGTATTTCTAACAGCAGGAGCCAACCCTTTCTATGTGGCTCACAATAAGATATTCCAGCTACAAGACCACATGTTTTTTAAACAGTCACCAGAGTACATATTTGAAAAAAAGTGATTTAGTAAGTTATAAGGAGCTTTAAATCTCCTAAATCTTGAGAAACAAAACCATCTGCTTTATTCTGCAAAGAATGAAAGGGGAAGTAAAAGCCAGTTTCCAGGACAGACACAATCCTTAAAAAAAGGACGAAGTTAAGAGTTATACCCTGAAAACAAGAAAACCTGGTTTAACTTCAGCATGGCAGATAAGAGCTAATGTACAGCAAATATTTTAGGGATTAAAATATTTGCTAGTAGAGTGACAACATGAAAGTAGTTACATGGCAGTGAACACAAACAGAAAAGTTACTGGTAATTTCTCATTAGTCCATGTTCTTTTATTCCCAGTTAGAGGAAAATCTTCACAAACTAGCATGTACTTCTGGAAGTAAAAGATCAGAGAGCACATTCTATTTATGTGAAACATTTGTGAATCTGAACATTTGATTTTTGAGATCACTTTTGCAAAGTCAAAACAGCAGTTACTCACCTATGAGATATGTATCAACGGGTAGCCTCCTCCACAAAGACAAGCATCTACAATCCATGCAGACACAAAAAGGGGAAGGTTTAGGGAAGTTTTCCATGATCTCTGAGGCTTGTCCTACACATACCTGCAGTGTGCACACCTCATACTATATTTCCTTCTTTCCCAGAGAAACTGGATGATGTCTGGCCCATACCAGATCAGGAACTGAGGTGGTTGTTAAAAAAAAGAAAAAAAAAAAAAAGAACCCTTCTGATGAACTCCTTACAGATAGGAAACCACTCTTCCTCTTTCACAGATCCCTACTGATGGAAGAGTTTCCAAACTGGTCAGTCTGGGATAAAGCGGGAGTACAAGGGGAACTTTAACTATTTCCAAAAGAAATAATTTCTGATGTAGAGATGTCCTTCCATAACAAGCATCCACTTTCATATTGGCATCTAGGCAGGAGTGTTCATAAGGGGAGGGAGAGATCCATCTTATTCCAGAAAGTGTTTCTGGGATCTGCCAAAGCAGCCCCTTCCTTTGCCTTACTGGAAGAGGAAGGACATTTTGCACCCAGCTATGTTGATAAAACAGCCAGCCAGTTTATTTTCCTTTGGCTTAAAAGTTAGGAAATATGGGACGGCATTTTGAACCAGAGTAAACCGCTGAATACATTTCTTCCACCCACTCCTTCTACAGGATCAGTAAATGGGGCATTTTGCCCCTCAAAGGCAAAACAGATGCATCTCACATTGCAAATATACAGTTGAACATTGTCCAAGTAACCATGCATAATGCTTTTGAGCCATCTTGATTGTGGTATTTTGCTTGAAAAAAGCTTATTGCTGAGAGCCATTATTGGTCATGTGGCCTTTGGAAACTGCCTCTGGCCTTGGTTGTCTGATAGTCTCTCCATATTTTGTCCTGAAGGTGGTTGGGTTTGTTGCCATCTACAGGTCTGTGAGTAGGAAATTCCAGTCATCCTGTATTATACTAGTGCTAACTCTTAAAGGAAAGTCAGGCATCTAAGACAGCTCAGGAATACAGCAGGTGCTTAACTACTAAAAGTAATCAAGGCAATACCCAATTCTGTGATCTGAAAAAAAAGTCTAGCAAACCCTTGGTCAATTGGGGAAATGGAATTGGCCATTCTGAAACCAATGATCTGTACTTATCCAAAAAAAGACAAAATATTTTGACACAGACAGACATTTCTCAGCATTAGGTGGTCACGTACTGTACTTGGCATTCCATATGGCTAAGACATACAAGACTGTGCCCATCCAATGGTCCAAGAATCAAGTGTCTTGTAAGGGCGAGCAGAGTGAAGGATATCTGGCCTTTTCTTAAGAGCTGATC
The DNA here is from genome assembly GCF_015237465.2 of Chelonia mydas. Lineage (NCBI taxonomy): Eukaryota > Metazoa > Chordata > Testudines > Cheloniidae > Chelonia > Chelonia mydas. The sequence continues at coordinate 32,162,539 of NC_057856.1, forward strand.
AAAGCCGTTCTCAGGGACTCCTGTGCTAAAAGACTGATTCCTACAACCTCTCCAGTCTCCAGAGCAGAGCCTGTTCAAACTCCCAGGTAAGGAGGGTTTGGTGAGCTCAAGTTCATGGGGATGAGCAGAAGCATCTCTATTCCTCCTCAAACATTTCCACACAAAGCAAACAGCAATGTACAAGGTTGATCTAGCCACACATGCCCGGGGTAACACCGGCGATGCGAGAGTCAGAGGTAGTGTTCAGATCAATAGCAAAGCAGGTCTGCTTGACCTGAGCCACAGTTTGTATTGGAGAAGAACTAGTATTAATAGCAATACGGGTCTGTGGCGAGAAAGGCAGGCTGTCTCAGGGTCTTTGGCAGACCAAATGCGTTGAAGTCTCACAGCTCATTACTCTAAATATTTGAGCAGAACCAGAGTGCTAGGAGGAAGACCGCAAGCCACATAGGTGCTGGGCAGTAAGGCGGTCACCAAGCACCTTACAAAGATCAAACTGTAGCTTTGGCAGATGCTAAAAAATCTGAATGAGGCTCAGAATTTACAGAGAGGCTCACAGTGGGAGAACCACACCCTGAAAAATGACTTTGCAGCAGAAAGGTCCTTTCCTAGCTTGTTGTGTTCCTCAGCATCTGAAAGAAGAGGGATAAAACTGCTTGAAGGATGAGATTTCTTTCAGACACCTCTGGGATCATACAGACAGGTCAGACTATGAGCATTCATAGCCTCCAAGACACGGAGGGAGGCAACACCCAGTGCTTGTTAATTCTCTGATGAGAGTTTTTTTTAGGGATGGGTTTCTCAAGGTCTATCACGCTCATCAAGACAAGTCAAACTGTCCTCATGTGACAAACTCACTTCAAGACATGTTTGAAGGGAAAAATAATCAACTAATTACAAGTTGAAAACTGAACAAAACAAGATGCTTACGATGCAGAAGTGAGGTGACAGCTTCAAGGTCCGACTGACAAGTGGTAAAAAGGGAGCTGTGGGATTGCGTGCACTAGGTATATAATACAAGCATAAAGAGATGCTCAGTGCAGGCATTCAAGACATGGGATACTTACCAGAAACATTTACATTTCAACAACTCCTGGCTCTTTACAGCATGGTATGCAGAAGCTCCACGAGTGTGGCTCTGTGGAGGAGATCCAGTGAAGAGCGTAGCATTTATCAGTGTTATCCCATAGCACACAGAGTTGGACAGATGGACACAAGCAATTTATTTAGCCTTCTTTGATTCTTATACAGCCCCAACTACCATAGACTCTACATTTAAAAACAGCCCTCAAAGCATTCTCACCGCTTCCAGCTCTCGTTGGGTTTCATCCTCCATTCTCCTGATGTCTTCCATAGTCAGATCAATCCACTTGTCAATCCAACAAAACAGCTGGCGATGGAAGTTGGTAAATATCCTCTTTTCTTGCTTTAAGGAGACAAAGCAGCATTAGAAAATATGCTCATGATTTTTCAAAAATGTCCAAAGGAGAATTGTGTTAAATTTTAAAGGCGGTTGCAGCTATATAGTCACATGCTCTTTATTTCACAATAGCACTATCCAGCCTCCCCAGACTCTTGGGTTTAAGTTAAAGATTTCACATCTCTTCTCTGCCTCTCAACAAGGAAAATGAAATGCACTTTGTAATAACTATTTGTTCTTAGAAAAAAGTTTGGCAATTTTGTTACTTGGAAAGGTTGTGGACGCATCCCGCAAAATACATTTACTTCACTGAATCTGATCCTAGACAGAATATACGTACCTCACAGGAACTAAAACACTAAGGCATGAGCTACACGAGACAGAATCCACTTTAAAAAAACCCCAAAGCTAGTGTACAAGCTCAGTAATAAAAACATCTGTGGTAAAATGAGGGGAAGAAGAAAATGGCACTGGGAATTCAGTAGGTGGCACACTTACACTCCCAGCCTCCTCCCTTCCCCTCTTGTATTAGAACTGAATTATGTCCCAGTATGGTGCAAGGAACAATTGGCGGCTTCAAAGGACATCTTTAAGAGACTTAACTGTGCACATGTAAGTCAAATCAAGGATCCCTTAGCACCTTTTCTTAGGAGTTAGAGGGGTTAGCCTCTATGTCCTGACCAGTTCCAGTTTGGGTATTTCCATCTGTCTGCTATATTTAAGGTACCTGGTGATTTCCTTTGGATATTGCATTCCTGCCAATCCTAAACCATTTGTAGTATTGCTCTGTTAAAGAGCTGTAACTGTCCAACTCAAAAGTGGCTGTAGCAATTCCTGTAAAGCTTGTAGTGCTGTGAGAGCTTTCAAGTTGCAAAGTAAGATACTGTTCTCATATCAATGACACAAACTTTGCTCACTGTAGAATTGCCAACCCCGCTTCTTAACTTGCTAGAATTACATGGATAGGTATAGTTCTGTGTTGTACCACACACACACACACAAAAAGAGTAGTGAACTACTCAAGGTTGCAACCCGAAGTTCTCACACACAATGTTTTGTCACCTCATTGATACTCCCTCCACCCCCCAGACTGTGGATCGCTTTGGTCACGACGTTAGGTGCATATAACACAAACAGTAAGCTCCTAAGAGCACTGCCTTAGTGTTATCTGTAAATGCCATGCACACATGTGGTACCATGTAAATAGTAATTACTCATGGGATTTTTTCTACTCTTATCCTTTGGGATGCTTCATTCTGGAGAAACTATGCTGATTACATAAAGCAAGGTTATGGCTACTGCCAATAAATGAAAACAGTCAGACTAACTCTCTGTGAAGGGGAGTGGACTGACATGAGTTAGTGACGGAAAGAACACAATGCATTAGAATGTAAGCGATGAGGCCAGGTATCAGGGAATCAGTTTTGGATCTTCTGCTTGGTTTATCCTCTTGTATTTTTTGGTTTGCAATCTGACATGTGCAGCTCCTCTTCCTGGGAGAGCGAACAACTCAAGTACAAGCCTAAAGCAAGTGTGGTCCCAGCATCTTTTGGTCCTTACTAGGTGTCACTGCTATCATGGGCTACTCCATCTTCCTTGTCTCACTCCAAGTTACTGCTGTGGTCTCCAATCTTCTTGCCAAAGTACATATTGCAGTACATGCAGCTTTAAGGCAGCTAGCTGCAGGTGTATTCTCAGTCAGAGCTGATAACCCCTGTGCACAGAAACTAGCAGCTGGCTCCACTTTGGTCCTTCACAGGCCAACGCCCTACCAAAAAGTTACAAAACATCTAGTTTTGGATAACCCATTGGTCCAGCACATTCTCCCATGGTACAGAATAACTGACATGAAGGTGCAACACACTGCCTGTATGTAGGTTGTGTGTCATTCAAGCTTCACTCTACTTACCCATTACCTTATAAAGAGAATAAATTACACAGCACAGAGTTCTTACACAGGATCTGCCATTTTGTATTTCTTCACAGGAGAGAGAACATCAATTATGGACACTCTCTCACCTATTGAATTTGGAATTCCTAAATTGTTCACATCAATCAGAGGGATGAATATTGGATGTGAACATGCTGGTTATACCCTACATGCAAGAAAGCCATAGATTAGTACTATGATCTCAATGCATGCTACTTGCCCAGAATTCACCCAGAACAGCTTCAGGTAACAAGAGGAAGTAAACAGTGCAAACTGTGACAAAACTAGTTGTCTGTGATCCTCAAGGTCGAGGATGATCTTTCACAGGTTTTATTTTTCATGGGTCCTTTCGTGACTGAGGAGTCCGATTCTTGAGCCACAGGCTTGTTGGCAGACACTGCAGGGTAGTGTTGGAAGACAGGGTTGAGCCATGATTGCTGCATGACAGTTGTCTTTCCTTTCTTCTCTGAAGTCTTCCTGCGACCAGGGCAAGGTGATTTTCCTAAAAAATGGATGTTCCCTCTCTGACAAGTCTTCGCCAGTTATCGCTATCCTGGGCTGCTATCTCCCAATGTGTGGTGTCGATGCCACATCTCGATGTTTATCTTGAGGATGTCTTTAAAGTGTCTCTTTTGGCCTTCCCATTTCCCTTCTCCTTTGCTGAGTTGGGCATACAGTAGTTGTTTTGGTAAGAGTACATCAGGCATGCACACACAGCGCCCGCTCCACCTCAGCTGGTGCTGGATAATCAGGGCCCCAACGCTGAAGATGTTGGCCTCTGTGAGGACACTGACATTAGTGCGATGATCCTCCCACTTTATGCTGATGATCTTCCGAAGAAAGTGCTGGTGTTCGAGGTTTTTCAGGTGTTTCTGTACATCATCCAAGTCTCACAGCCGTAGATGAGAGTTGGGAATACAACCACTTTATAAATTAAAGTCTAGTACGTGTTCTGATGCTGTGATTATTGAACACCCGGCGAGATAGTCTGCGCCAAAGGCAAGGCTGGCACACCGAATTCTGTGCTGAATCTTTATGTCTATATCTGTCCTCTGTGAGAGATGACTGCCAAGATAGGCAATGTATTCTACATTTTCCAGTTCTGCTCTGTCGACATAGATTTTCCTTGCTGGGTCTGATGATTGACCGGGGACTGGCTGGTGGAGAACTTTTGTTTTGCCGGTGTTCAGAGTTAGCCCATGGCTTTTGTAAGCTTCAAAGAAGCAATTAAGGGCTGTTTAAAGATCCTCCTTAGATGATTGTGCTGTAGCTGCACACTCAGTGTACTGGAGTTTGGTTATTGATGCTGATATTACTTTAGTTCTGGCACGGAGACGAGAAAGGTTGACGAGGTTGATGTCAATTCGATATAGGATGCCAATGCCCTGGGGTAGACGGTCTTGGGTTAATGTTTTCATAGCAGCTAAGAAAATGGAGGAAAGGTGGGTGCTAGTTCAGATGACAAAGGGCTCAGAGATAGAGCCACTGCACAGGAGGGAGGCAGTCATCTGGTCATGGAGAAGTCCTAAAATGATAAATTCACCTGGGCAGCCAAACTTTTACATGATTTTCCATAGAGCCTCACAGTTGACAGATTTCAGAGTAACAGCTGCGTTAGTCTGTATTCGCAAAAAGAAAAGGAGTACTTGTGCCACCTTAGAGACTAACCAATTTATCTGAGCATAAGCTTTCGTGAGCTACAGCTCACTTCATCGGATGCATACTGTGGAAAGTACAGAAGATCTTTTTATACACAAACCATGAAAAAATGGGTGTTTGCCACTACAAAACGTTTTGGTCAGATCAATAAAGGCCACACAGAGCTCCTGGTGTTGTTCTTGACATTTTTCCTGGATCTTCCTGGCTGCGAAAATCATGTCAGTTGTGCCTTGTGATGGTCTAAAGCCACACTGGGACTCTGGAAGTACTTCCTTTGCAAGAGGGAGCAGGCAATTCAGTAAGATTCTAGCAAGAATCTTCCCAGCAATGGAGAGGAGGGCAATGCCTCAATAGCTGCCAAAGTCGGCCCTGCCTCCCTTTTTGAAAATGGTGACTATGTTCACATTACAGAAGTGAGCAGGGATTTCTTTGATGCACCAGATTGAGGAGCAGCAAGTGAAGCTTGTTAGTCAGTGTTTCTTCCCCCACTTTCAGTACTTCAGCTGGTATGCCATCAGGGGCTGGTGCTTTATTGTTCATTTGTTTAATTGCTTTGCAGACCTACTCAGGTATTAGTGGGTTGGCAAGGGTTTCCCAGATTGGGTGATGAGGGATGGAGTCGATGGGGTCATCAGTCACAGTCAATTCTCGATTTAGAAACTTTTGGTTGTGTTCCTTCCAGCGCTCTTTGATGGATTAGTTATCTTTAAGAAGGGCACTACCATCTTTGGATCTCGGAGGTGTGAGGCCACATGAGCTTGGCTCATACAGGGGTTTTTTGTCTCTCAAAAAAAGCTCTGCATATCATGTCTGTCAGCAAATGTTTGGATTTCTTTTGCTTTGTCCTCCCACCATTTGTTTTTGATTTCTCAGATCCTCCTTTAAACTTCAGCTTTGAATAGATGGAAAGAGCTCTGCTTCTGACTGGATAGTGGTTGGCTTCGCCAGTTGCAGAAAGCTTTTCTCTTCTGCTCCAAAAGGGTTGTAATGTCAATGCTGTCGTCAATTCAGTCCTGATGACGGGGGGTGGGGGGGTAGCAAGACCAGTGGATTCCTCGCAAACCTCATGGATGGTCTGTTTTAGGGCTTCCCAGTCTTCTTTGACACTTGTGTTGTCACTTCCAAGTGTGCATATGGCCAGTCTTCCACTGAGGAATGTTTGGAAGTTCTCTTGGTGCACTGAGGATTGAAGTTTTTGGATGTTGTGTTGCTGTCTGTGTGATTTGGATTGCTTTCTGTGTTTCGGTGCAATCCTGATGGACATGACAGACCTCACCAGACGGTGGCCAGTCCAGCAATCGTCTGCTTCTCTCATGACAAAGATGATGTGGACATCTCATAGATCCTGTGTTCCTACAATGACCGTCTAGGAGGTGCCACTGTTTTGAGCAGGGGTGTTGCCAAGTTGTTTTGTACTTGTTGCTTTGTCTGAAGATGTTTGTGATCACAAAGTCATGCTCTGCAAATTTGCCGAGTAGAAGGATGTCATTGGAATTGGTTTTGCCCACTCCTTCCTTCCTAATGGTGCTTTTCCGTAGGTTAGAATCTCGGCCAACTCTTGCGTTAAAGTCCCCTAAAAGGATGATGATCTTATCTGTTTTTGGAATGGATGACAAAAATTTATCAAGGTCAGTGTAGAAAGATTGTTTCTGTTCTTCAGTGTCAAGAGTTGGTGCATATGCACTGATGATAGTGGCAAATGACTTATTGACCAATTGGATGTGGAGGGTCATAAGGTGCTTGTTGATGCCAATGGGGAGCTCAGTCAGGCAGTTGACTAGAAGGTTTTTGCAAAAAGAAAAGGAGTACTTGTGGCACCTTAGAGACTAACCAATTTATTTGAGCATAAGCTTTCGTGAGCTACAGCTCACTTCATCGGATGCGTACTGTGGAAAGTGTAGAAGATCTTTTTATATACACACAAAGCATGAAAAAAATACCTCCTCCCACCCCACTCTCCTGCTGGTAATACATTATCATACACATTGTAAGGAGAGTGATCACTTTAGATAAGCTATTACCAGCAGGAGAGTGGGGTGGGAGGAGGTATTTTTTCATGCTTTGTATGTATATAAAAAGATCTTCTACACTTTCCACAGTACGCATCCGATGAAGTGAGCTGTAGCTCACGAAAGCTTATGCTCAAATAAATTGGTTAGTCTCTAAGGTGCCACAAGTCCTCCTTTTCTTTTTGCAAATACAGACTAACACAGCTGTTACTCTGAAACCTGTCTAGAAGGTTTTTGATTGCAAAGCCAACACTGTGTATTTACCTGTCGCTTGCTGGTTTTCCTTTCCAGAAGAAAGTGTAACTATCACCCTTTTCCCTCAAGTGGCCTTCACCTGCATGTCTTGTTTCACTGAGAGCAACAATGTCTATGTTCTACCTTGAGAGTTCTCGGGCAATAATTGCTGTTCTGCATTTGGGTCTTTCACTTTTTGATTAGTCTAGTAGTATATGGATATTCCAAGTTGTAAGATACATTTTTGTTTTTTGACCACATTGGGAGGGATCCCTCTGGACACTTATCCAGCCAGTTATGGTGCAGCTTTCAACTAAGTCATTGGTAGATGTTAAATTTTGCGTTGTAATCCCTCAATCTCTGTGGCTGTTGTAAAATTTAATGCTACAAAAAAAAGCATGACTACTATAGCATTAGTAGCAACCAAAAATAAGATACTTCACAAGACTTTTGGTGCACATACTGCTGGAAAAGCATCAAAGGGCTCATGTTTATGTAAATAGATTTTTTTTTTTTGAACTAGAGAGAATAATGGAAGCAAAGGACGTTCCTAAGTGCCATATACATTTAGGCCCCAATCCTGCAAATACTTACAAATGTGCTTAACTTTACTATAATGAGTACTTCTGATTAAATCAATGCGCCTACTCACAGAAGTCAAGTTAAGCCATAAGTGGCAGCAGGTTTGGGACCTTAGAAGTCAATGGTTTGATCTGCTGAAAAACTGAATGGATCAATGTCTTCACTAACATTTAATTTTAATAGAAGAAAAATTTCCCAACTTTTCACTTCTACTTTAAAAAAAGTATGCCGCAGAGTATTTAATAAGCAGCTCTTACCTTTTGGATAAAGTTTTCTACTTTGTTCTGTAGTCCCCACCATTTAAATTTGATAGTCACCAACTTGTAGGCACACATTTTAGGGCAGTCTTCATCAGCTGCTAGCTCTTTCTGTTTGTGGAGAATTGGAAAAAAAATTCTTCTCTTCATTTCATGTTAGTGTTTGAATAAAAACTTGTTAGCATGGAAATTTATAAATGTGAATAAACAAGGATTTCAGATGTATGCATTTAGTATTATTATTGCAAATCACCATTTTAAGGCTTAGACAATGGTTGTACTGCCATTTGAACACGCAGAGTGCCAAGGATTAAGAAAAGGAGTACTTGTCGCACCTTAGAGACTAGGATTAACAAGACACTGTCAGGTTAAAAGCCATATTTAAAAAAAATGCTTTACCTCCGTTACAAAAATGTCTTATAATTAAATCTGAAATAATTTAAAATTACATTTCCTTGTCATGATTTATGCCAACAGGTTACTTTTTGAGTATTCAAGCTTGACAATTAAAATAGACTACTGTGGTGGGTTTTGTTTTGGTTTAAGTCAATATCAAATCATCTTCCCTTTCTGGTTCTTCATTAGTAGAACAATTCTGCACTGTTTGGGTAGCTAACACACTACAAGGGAATATTTGTTGAAACTACTTCCACTGAATTGAAAAGAGATTAATGTTTTTATTGGTTTTGTAGCAGCTTATTTTTCACAAATTTGACCTGACAATGTCCCATTAAACATTAACCCCCATTTGACAATGTCTGGAACACAACATTTACACTTAAAACCCAAGTTAGTTTCTCCACATTTCATAACACAAATCCACTGAAAACATAAAACCCAAGAACCAAGGCAGTTTAGCAGTAGGCTTGTTAGAATACCAGTACGTCCCGTGTATTGTGCCTACACACTGCAGTGCAGACAGGTAAGTGTCATACCCTTCTTCCTTTCCTGGGAAATGGTACTAGTCAGTGTCCAGTTTCTTAGCATAATCTGCATGTCTGTTTGCACTCAGTTAATTGTAGGTGCAAATTTGAATACTCATACTTCTGCCTGCAGGAGTAAATCAGGCTGGGGCACTCCATTCTCCTTAATGGCCAGCAGTACTGGCAAGTGACTATCAGCCCCATGGAGACTTCATCTCATAGGAACGATGGAAAGAGGCTCAGACTCAGGGACATGGGGAGAGTGGGGCCCCCCAGGAAACTGAACTGAGAGGGGAGTGAAAAGCTGCCTACCATCACCTGCCCTCCCTGCAGCAAGAGATGCAGCCATAGGGAATTACTGGAGTTCTGCCAGCTGTAGCAAGTGAGAGCAGCTGGATGGAAGCAGTATATCTCCTAAAATTCTCCACTACAAACTTAGAAGCCTAGTATTTGGTTAAAATCGTTTAACTGAAAAGCTCAGATTAGGTGGAACAGAGTTTGTAGTCTGCTGACCATTTGTGGAGGCTCGCACACCCCTGGAGAACACTGATGACCAAGGACTCTTACACCTGGCTTACTTGCTCTCATTGAGGATTCCGGACTAGACAAAACTGAAGATTTTACTCTAATTTGTTCCCAAGTTATGAGTGGACAAAAAAAGTTAGGACATTTCAGAAGGTGCTAAACCACCACTTGTTAAAGTGCCATAACAAACAATTTGGCCAATTAACCCCCACTTTCAAAATGAAATATACTCAGATAAGGGACAATGTCGTAACAAATTCTGTACAGAAGCAGAAAACTTTTCAGAAATTGGGAGTGGGTAGGTTGGCAAAAAACAGACATAACAGAAACTGTCCTACAACCTTCACTGAAAAGCTTCTATTGTGACTTCACAGTCTCTGCCTCCTGTAACACTAGTTACATCAAAATATATGTAAGCCGTTGGTGGTAACAAATAGGTCCATTAATTTTTTTTCTGAACACACACAGGTAATTTTGTATTTATTAAAAATACTATGGTGGTCGACTAGTTTTGTGACCAGGTGAACAACAGTTAAATCCTGCTTTCAAGTGTAAGAGTGCAACACTACACTGACTTAGCCAAGATTCAAGTTTTAGCCTGTCAACACTGAGGAAAAGGAGATGCATCTTATTTAAAAGAAAAATTAAAGATGAGGAAAGACCTCCCTAGGTCTCAGAGGTATAGTCATCCAAGACAGAAGCAAAGCAATCTGTGATGTTTTACCTTGCAGCAGTTTATTAAGTAGTAACAGTATTTCACTACATCATAAAATATCAGTTACTTAACAAGGCCTGATTAGAAGAGAGAGTTAAAGCACGAGTTTTCTTTCCCATGGGATTAGTCTGCATGCTGTTTTCTTTCTACTTGCCTAACAATGAAACTCTGGACTTTGAATTTACACTTCTGACAGAAACTGTTTCCATTCTCTGGTGAAACAAAATTAGTTAGCTTAAAAAAAAAATCTAAAGTTACAGGTGACCAGTATTATCCGGGGAGATAAGGTTTGGGACATCAAAATAGAGTCCTATATGTACTGCAATCTTTGAGTCTCAATCAAGCTTGACAAACATTGCTTGTGCTTTAATTAAAATATTGAAAAACTGCAGTTTATTTCAATTAGCAGCCAGTTCCCAGAACCACATGGATACTCCCAGTGGGCCAGACATGCTCCTCACCAACAAAAAAAGCTACAATGGCACTAACTGACTAGCAGCCTTAGAGACAACAGGCTGGAAGGCTGCGGAGATAATTCCTTCTCACACAAGAGATGGCCTCTTCATATTAACAGCGAGGCACTTTAATGGGGAAGTTTTCTCTGTTGCCCACAGTGCGGACAGAGGATTGTCTTCTCCAGCACTGTCACAGCATAAAAATACAAGAGTGACTAACAAAAAGTAAGGTTTCCGAGCAGCAGCCATGTTAGTCTGTATCCGCAAAAAGAACAGGAGTACCTGTGGCACCTTAGAGTCTAACAAATTTATTTAAGCCCATGAAAGCTTATGCTCAAATAAATGTGTTCGTCTCTAAGGTGCCACAAATACTCCTGTTCTTTTAACAAAAAGTAAATTCATGAGTACTCTTCACATTGCCCCCTTGACCCCAGAAAAGCCAGTCGGGCCCCCCAAAAGAAAGCCTGGTAATGTAAACAGACCACTCAGCTGGACGTGCCCGTAACTGCAAACCCAAAGTGCTGAGCCTCTTTGAAAGTGAATCAAAGTTTGTGGCCCTGCACCGCGGTCTGCCTCCTCACTCTGGTCATAGAGCCTGCGGGTCACTGGAGCAAACAAACACGTTCTCTTAACCCACATACCACCTACTGTCAGACAACTCACACTGAGCCCTTTAAGGATTGCAACACCCAGGGATCTGGGACCTCAGAGGCTATTCCAGATCTCTGCAAAATGAGTTGAGAAGATGGCTGTTTGCTGACCACTTCTCTGACTATTAGTAATTGGCACTGAAGAAGAGGAAGTTTAACACCCTGTCTCGTCTCGTGGTCTTTAACTGCACTGAAGCCAGTTTTAAACACAGGACCTAGGTTAAAACAGGATTTCTAAATTCACTGTGAAAGGTGAGTTTTAAGATGGCTTAATTAAATTTAGAAGTCCAGTGTATCAGGTGCTGAACTCTAGAGACTTCCAAGAGGAAAGAGGCTTTAGTCTGGGGCACCACTTTAGCTGACTAGTCCTGATCTGAAAAACAGTTTTTACTGCAAAGTAGAAAGGCTATTTTGGCATTTTCAAATATCTGCACAAAAGCAGCAAGTCAAAGCACAATTTCAGCTGAACAAATGTAAAGCACCCAAAATGCCTACAAACAAAAGGAGAGTGCCACAAGGTCAAGTACACACATTGAACTCCAAGGCTTCTGTAATATAAAAAGGCATGATTACACAACTCCACAGAGTTTTCATGATCACCAGTTTATAACTGTAACATTGGTAAGCAAAGTAACACTTTGGTGCTTCACATGGTGAAATTATGTAACAATTTATAAGCCCTATTTGCATGTCAGGGCAGGCTTCACATTAGAAAGGGGCTTCAGAGAGAAAGAACTTAATTTTTTTTAAATGGGATTTGTATTATTCACTGAAGTTTCCCTACTAATGTCACCCTTGATTAAAAGGGACACTGATTTATTCAGCTAGGCTTTTAAACAAACCTCGACATTAATGTGATATTTGGTTACTTCCTTGTTTGCGCACATGCATCACTGAGGATTACAAGCCTCATGTTAACCTGATGCTCCCTCTGCCATAACTGCACTAGGAGAACTCAACACCTTGTGGTTATTTGTTAAGCAGACTAATGATTTAAATCCAGATTCTAGAACTGGGAAGATATTCATCACCCCGCGCCAAGTTTTAAGACGAGTCATATTTTGGCCTAAATGCCTTGGTCCATTCAATAGAACCTGAGTTAGAGGTGACTTTTATGAAGTCCATTATTCTTACACACCTGAAGTCACAGCATGCCAAGTTTATTTTGTTAGAGAAGCAACAAGTACTTCACTTAATACATTTTCAATTGAAATTGTACGTTAGGTTTGAAATTAGTCATCCTAATTAGGACAGATAATACACGTTTAAATCAGTTTATTTGTACTTACATTAGGTTTGCTTTGTTTTCTGGACATCCAGAGTATAAGGGCAATTCAACAAGTGACAGCAAAGTGAAGTTCAACTAACTTGCTTGACAATATTTATTCTGCTTCCAAAAATCCCTCTAACTGTACTTGAACGCTGTGAGCATTTGTGATAACTTCATGCTAGAGCACATCTATTTTAGGCAAATTATTAAGAATACTAGCATCCATTTTGTCTGTTCCCTTCCATGTTAAAATTAAAATAGGCTATTAAAAATGAATATAAAAATTCTATTTCTTGAGGAAAAACAAAAATAAAAAAATATTCAAAATTATTTGCAGGGGAAATTAAGCAATTTTAGTTTTGGAAAGTATTTTGCCTAGCTCCTCCTTCATCTGACTATATACCTGTCCATTTTTAAAAACGACTAATATGTAGGTTGTTTTATAGGAATGTTTTTCCATTTACATATGATTACTGCAACAAACACTTTAATTTCAAAATAATTTATATAGTGTTCTTTACCTACAATTTACAAGGTTTGGAAGCACTTCTTGCAAACTGTTAAACCCAGCCTATAAATATACTGCACTAAGAAATTACTTTTTAGTTTACATGATCCGAATTAGAGACCCTCTGAAACAATCAGATGAAAAACACAATTAGTGGAGGCCTCTTTAATACCAAGATCTTTGAACATATTTCACTGAAACGCTATTAGCAAGACAGAAGAACTATTAAATCAGAATAATCCTGAAAAATGTGAATATCACAAAACTTATTTTATTGGGATATTCCTTACTACTAAGCAGTTGCGAAGTGACTCCAGAGTATTTAATGTACATTTTATTTTTGTTGGATTCTTTAGATTTTGTATGTCTAGCTTTAAATGTAATCCAAGAGGCTAAACCATGTTTTTAATTTAACAATGCATATTAAGTTACTCTAAGGCCTCTTCTGCATACCAAAGGGAAAGTAATGTATATTTGGGCTATATAACTAAACAAAAAGCTGTGTGTTTGGCTAGAATAGGAAGCAGTCAGTATATGAAGACCACAAGTTCTCATTTCTTATATCTATGGCAAATACATCAGAAGGACTTATTAAAGGTGGAATGCCAGACAAGAGTAAAATTAATTTTTGAAACTAACATTCTTTAACATGACAGATTTTCTGCTGAAAATTTTCTAGATTTTAAAAATATAGCAAAAAGAAAAGGAGGACTTGTGGCACCTTAGAGACTAACAAATTTGAGCATAAGCTTTCATGAGCTACAGCTCACTTAGCAAATACAGACTGATGCAGCTGCTACTCTGAAACTTAAAAATATAGGACACTAGAGCTGAATTATGTGCATTTACTTACTACACTAATTTCTCACTACAGAGCTCTGGTTATCAGTAGTAAGTGAAAATAAGTGTATCCAGAATTGATTCTTATGTTCTGTTTACAAACAGAAGATTTAAAATGCAATGTTTGCTTTATGTGCTGAAACTGCACAAATCTTCAACCCAGGTACCACTAAAAGAGGGAAAGAGAGAGGACAGTTTCAGCAGCCAACCTCCAGCACTCAAAAATCTTGAGTCAGGACCAAAAATCACGAGTTTGGCTTAAAATAATGAACTTAAGAAATAATAAATGTTGGGTTTTTATTTGCCTTCTGATTTTTTAGCCTTTAGGGAATTATGTTTTCAAGCTTCTATGCATCCACGAGGGCTAGAGGGTTACTTTTTAGAAACCGAAGCTTTAAGAAATAAACCAAACATTGTAAGACTCAGAATGAAGTAATGAGATGGAAATACTGGAGCTTTCTGTTACAGAAGGCAGAAGTACAGAGAACACTGGGGATGAGAATGCAGAGAGAAGGTGAGAGGTTTATTTCTCCCAATTTGATCAAGGTCAAGTGTTTCAGTTACTTTGATCAGAACAGGAAAAATTCCATCTGAGTAGGTCACAGCTAAACATTAAGGATGTATAAGGGAACGCATGAGATTCTGATACGCCATCACCTGCCCCACATCTAGAGTGTACTAATTCTCAGAAATGACACTGGCCAACTTGCAGCTTTGTATAGAGACCCGCACTTTGACCACCACCGGGAATTTAAACGGCAAACAAGCATCACTGAGACATTACAAAGCTGTGGATAAGCAAAAGGAAGGGCATGGTCTGTCAGCTCCAGGTGCAAGTCTGCTGTTAAGCATATTGAGGCAATTTGGAAGTCCAGGAGCAGCACGGAGTCTGGAAGGACCCTGAGGCTATGGACCGCTGATGGTCAGTCAGACCCTCTTCCACCCTACCTCACAACCCTTAGATGTAGCAAGCAAGTTGTTCCCCCAACCAATCCCCCACAGGCACCACATGGGGCAGGAAGCCCCCACCTCTTCAGCAAGGGAGGAAGAAAGGTCAGCCAGGCCAGGTGCTCTAACCTCAGAGACCAGTATATGTGGTAAAAGTCCAGCCCCACTCTGGGATAACAGACTTCTCTTGCTGTTTGCTAGTATTGTTAGCCCTGTAGCTCGAGGGGTAGAGGTCTATTACAGAACTAACTCTGTGTGCATGCATTAGGATACAACCTTTAATTACATGATCACATACTACGTTTCCACAGTACCACAGCCTCGATATGCACATATGCTATTATGGTAGCGTTCTAGACTCGAGTTTAATGGATGGGTGGCGGTGGAAATCTGTGAGGGAGTTTAGGTCATCTGTCAAGAGGATGAAAACATCACTGATGTATCTCAGATAAACCTCTGGTTTCGTGGTGCATTTGTCTAGAAATAATTCTTCAAGGTGGCCCATGCAGGCAAGAAGAAACCATGTTTTAACATGATTACTGCAAGTGTGTTGTGGCCCAGTGTTCAGTTATTTTTGTAGCACAAATGCACCATGACTAGCTGATTAAAATGCTAGGCACTTACTGCGGTAACACTTTACATATAATAAACATGACACCTCCAAAGAAATAGTTTTAACATTCAAACTAGTGGCTTCCTGATGAGAAAGCCATTTTTGCTTGATGTTTTAAACAATCTACAGATAAAGAAAGAACTTAAAGCAAAATCTCTAGAGCAAGTACTGAATAAATCCTTATTCCCTTGATGCTCCTGACTTCAAAGGTAGGATTAATCAATCATTTAATGTTCCACAGGAAGCCAAATATCAATTCACAACATTTCATTTCATGTTTTTCACAAGATATTTAAATTAAGTTCATGAAAACATCTGCAAACAGAGAGACCATTACATCAAAATGTATATATTTTTTATTTCAATGAATATTTCATCATTTCTAAGAAGCTTGATAAATCCAAACTGTCTTAGAGTGCAAAGCCAAAGCCTGCTGCAGGAATGATTAATGCAGGAATATGGGCATCAGAACTACTCTGCCTTTGAACATTCTGAGTGAAGTGTGGGATTCTTTTTAAATGTCATCAGTAATACTGAACACTGCACTCTTGTTTGAAAACAGCGGAGATGTAGTTGGACTAGTTAATACAATTAAATCAAATTTCCAGATAATTCTATACCAAAAGATGGGCTATGAGCATTCTTTGAGGAAAGGGGGGTAGGAGATCTTGCTCCAGACCAATAGTGGTACATCAGAATTATAATGTTTCCACCTCTCGCTGCGTTTTACTGGGACACTGAACACTGCAGAGTACTGGAAGGCGCACACACAGAGGATTGTTTTCACTTGGGTTTTTCTACAGTGCTCATCACTGTAGGATCTGAGTGTTGAACAAGATGCCTAGATCGGCATGCTGACCTCCAAGAGGATGCTACTCTTCGTCCACTTCCTACAGCCTGGTTAAGCTCGGTTAATACAAACACTTGTTATCACAGGAAACTTTTGCAAAGAGGCCTTGCCGCACGCTCAGAAAAAAAATCAGCCAGCCCTCAGACCCAATCTACTCTTCTCTGGTAGCTGGTTCCACCAGTTTCCTCAATGAATGGAAAATGCATCCACCAACACTGCATCTTAATCCCTTGATTCTACTGAGGCTACAGAGAAATTAAGATACAAAATCAATTAACCAATTAATCCTTCTGTGCAAATAAGTCACTAAATTGGCCATGAACACCTATCCACATCCATGTTTCATGGTAGTGGAAAGCCCTTGCTGCCAAGTTACACGTTTAAACTAGAATGCTAGCTTGATGTTTTGAAGTCACCATATCTTTCCTCCTGGGAACAGCAAGCAGCCAGTGTCAATATTTTATCCCACAAACCAGTACACAGAGCATCAACTGCTGAAATCCCTCTCCCATGGAGTCCCCTGTACAAGCACTCATTACTGAGCCAATAAGCTGCTGCTACAACATTGAGATAAAATACAGATTTTCAGGGTCTGCACAGCCTGACTGTCAGGGGATCCACTCTTTCACCATGCTGCAAATCAGGATATACAGCCACAGACACTGCCACCAGTTCCCATTAGGTGAGCAATTTAGCCTTACTGTGCCTTTGAACTCTTTAAGGTCTGGTTTACACTTAGAACTTGGGACAGTTCGTAACACTCAGAGCTATTACTTTATGCTGTCTGCAGACTCAAGTACACTCATTTCACATTCTGATTCTTTGCAACCAAAGAGAGGAAACTTTTTAAAATGAAATCTGGGGACAATTATGCAATACATTTCTACAAGAAACATTCAGCCAGCTGAGGCCAATTCATCATACCAGAGCAGACCAGAGCAGAGCATATAAAATCATATCAATGTTTCACTCCAAATCTCACCTCATTTAAAGCACCGTCATTTGAACTTACTCCCACCCAGGACATGCAACACCACAGAACACAAGTCTCAACACACCCGAAAACTTAAGATCGCTCTACCATGAAAGCCACACCCACAATGGCTCAGCCTCTAGCTGAAGTATATTTTTATCCTTCTATTCGAGGGCTGCTTCAGGGGACGTAGGCTGCCCCCATATGGCAAATTCTAATCACAGAGGGCTTGATCTCAGCTTCAGAGATGAGCAACCATTCTGAGAAAGATAGAAAGCTACCCATGCTAGATCAGACTACTGGTCTATCAAGTCCAGAATACCACTACTAGTAAGGCAGCCACAACCTGATGCTTCAGAAGGCAAAAAAGACAACACTATAAAGCACCTTGCTGACTATACAGTGCAGAAGGAGCTGAATTATTGGTCCCAGCTTCTGTGAGAAGATTTCCAAGGCAGGTCTGTATCTCAAGAATGAAACAAGGGAGCCACTACCATATCTGGATGACCACCCATCAAGTTATGCACCAAAATAATACCAATAAATTAAGCCTGTTTACACAGAAAGGTGACACTAATGTTAACAGAGCTTTCAAAGAATTTAATATTTCTCTTTACAAAACAAACCTTTCCCCACATAAAACTAAGAGAAAAGCTAAAATTCAATCAACCCAGGCACGATTATTATTATTATTTTTTACTAAACATGTGAACAAGCAGCATGTTAATGCAATTAAGACCACCACTATGGTATTTGTAGCCATGACTACTGAGACACAGGCCTGAAGGCTCTGCCTTGAGGCAAAAATGTGAGTCAAGTTACTGTTTAAATCACTCATCACTATGCACACAAGCCATGTAATAGAAGGTTGATTCCTAAATAATGAAAAATATGAGAGACACATATTCCAAAGGATAAGTGTGTACATGTATCAGAACCAAGAGTTCAAGAACCCAAATGCACACCTAAACAAGGTGTATGATCTCATCTAAACTCATAAATTAAGCACCAGCATAAGCAGCTCCATTGTTGCAGGGGCCTCAGTGAACTATAGCTATGAGTTAGAGTACCAGACACACAACAGGGCAAAGAGAGGTTGGGCTTTGCTTTCATTCAACTGTTGCTTTCTTTGTTTTCGTTTACCAGCACCTTACTTTTTCCTTCCCCATTGGCCACTTCCCTCTTATTTTTATAAATTCTTCCTATTCAGCTCCTGTTAGTCCAAGGAATAAGAGTGAACAGAGTTAAGTTTCTTTGGACAAAAAGGGAGTTAAGCATCTGTTAATGACATAGTATTAGGACTGTCGATTAATTGCAATTAACTCATGCAATTAACTCAAAAAATTAATCACAATTAATCACAGTTTTAATCACATTGTTAAAGAACAGAATACCAATTGAAATTTATAAAATATTTTTGGATGTTTCTATTTTTTCAAATATATCTATTTCAATTACAACACAGAATACAAAGTGTACACTGCTTACTTCACATTATTTTTTATTACAAATATCTGCACTATAAAAATGATAAAAACAGTATTTTTCAATTCACCTCATACAAATACTGTAGTGCAATCTCTATCATGAAAGTGCAACTTATAAATGTAGATTTTTTGTTTTTGTTACATAACTGCACTCAAAAACACAATGCAAAATTTTAGAGCCTACAAGTCCACTCAGTCCTACTTCTCATTCAGCCAATCACTGAGAAAAACAAGTTGGTTTACATTTACGGGAGATAATGCTGCCCACTTAATTACAATGTCACTAGAAAGTGAGAATAAGTGTTTGCAAGGGGACTTTTGTAGCAGGTATGTCAAGGTATTTACATGCCAGATATGCTAAACGTTCATATGGCCCTTCATGCTTCGGCCGCCATTCCAGAGGATATGCTTCCACGCTGTTGATGCCCCTTAAAAAAATAAAGCTTTAATTAAATTTGTGACTGAACTCCTTGGGAGAAGAACTGTATGGTCTCCGGCTCTATTTTACCCGCATTCTGCCATATATTTCATGTTATAACAGTCTTGAATGATGACTCAGCACCTATCGTTCATTTTAAGAACACTTTTACTGCAGATCTGACAAAACGCAAAGAAGGTACCACTGTGACATTCCTAAAATAACCACAGCACTCAACCCAAGGTTTAGGAATCGGAAGTGCCTTCCAAAATCTGAGAAGGATGAGGTGTGGAGCATGCTTTCAGAAGTCTTAAAAGAGCAACACTCCAAAGTGCAAATTTCAGAACCCGAACCACCAAAAAAAGAAAATCAACCTTCTACTGGTGGCATCTGACTTAAGATGATGAAAATGAACATAAGGTCTGCCTGCACTGCTTTGGATCGTTATCAAGTAGAACCCATCATCAGCATGGACGCATGACCTCTAGAATGGTGGCTGAAGCATGAAAGGACATATGAATCTTTAGTGCATCTGGCATGTAAATATCTTGCGAAGCCAGTTGCACCAGTGCCATGAGAACGCCTGTTCTCACTTTCAGGTGAGATTCTGAACAAGAAGCGGGCAGCATTATTTCCTGCAAATGTAAACAAACTTGTTTGTCTGAGCAATTAGCTGAACAAGAAATACAACTGAGTGGACTTGTAGGCTCTGAAGTTTTACATTGTTTTGTTTTTGAATGCAGTTTTTTTTTGTACATAATTCTACATTTGTAAGTTCAACTTTCATGATGAAGTGAGCACTGTACCCACTCTATTCAGTATTATAATTGAAATCAATACATTTGAAAATGTAGAAAACATCCAAAAATATTTAAATAAATGGTATTCTATTTATTTATTTAAAGTGCACGGTTCATTTTTTAAAAAAGCGAGCAATAGCCCTACATAGTATAATAGGATGCATAGGGCTTGGCAATCATGAAAGGTGGCAAGGTCCCAGACTACAGAACCTTGCAATATAAAATGAGACACACAACAACAAAGGATCAGGAGGACAGACAATGGGTCATACAACGCTAAGAGAAGCTGAGTAATGGAAGGTTTTGTAGCAGTAGGGATGGTCAGATACCAAAACAAAAACTCTGGGAGGCATGTTGGATTCTTTGATCAGCCAGTATAGAAAATTTGCCTCAAGGAATCCACACACAGTCCGTAATACACTTCTAATATCATTTTGATGCAGAACCAGGGAAAAATCAGTGAACCAGCATATTTTTCTGTTTACCAACTCGTGTAGTAAATGTTTGTATTTATAAAAGATGCACATCCAGATAAATCAGCCTCCCAATAGCACCCCTCCAAATACAATTAAACAAGGGTCAGAAAAGTTAACTTGTTCTTATGATCTCTTTTGAGAGAGTTAAGTTAGCTAATCATCAGATTTACCCAGGGATTCTTCAAATTTAAAAACACGAAGTTACTCCCAATTATAGCTTCTTGCAGTCTAAAACTACTTCAAATGGCAAACCTCGGACAGTGTCTTTAGGACATGGACTCACATAGAATTCATTGTAGTACGAAATTCAGCTGTGCATTTATAACAAAGATGTTATTACTTTTTTCAATATAACAATTCCGTAATTAATCTTATGATCCCAAAAGATTAAATCACTGTCTATGTTTAACATTAGTACAGTATTTTTGTAATAGTGACAGACTGGGTATATTTTGTTTGCTAACGTAACAGATGCACTGACTTTATTTAACTGGATTTGAAAAGAAAAGAAACTGAAGTATATTCCTGCCATCTCAGTATTAACTTAAGACACCACAAACTCTTCAAGGCCCTCAAGAGCTGTCAAATGTTTACTTTCAGTAAGGTCAGCTCACAATACCTTCCAGTTAGGCCCCAAAGGTCCTCTCTTGGTCTTCACCGATTGAAACAATACTGGGTCCTCATCAGCTTTATAGTCCTGAAAAGAGAGAAAAGCTAGACAGTCAGAGGAAAAGCTAAGACACAACCAGAGCAAAGCAGCAAAATTACTGAACCAAATAGGGATAGAAGGGACCTCGAGAAGTCATCAAGTCCAGCCCCTGCACTGTGGCAGGACCAAGTAAACCTACCCCATCCCCGGCAGGTGTTGGTCAAACCTGTTTTTAAAAACCTTCTAATGACAGGGATTCCACAATCTCCCTTGGAAGCCTGTTCCAGAGCTTAACTACCCTGAAAGTTTTTTTGTTTAATACCTAACCTAAACCTCCTTTCCATCAGAAGGAGGATTATGCTTATTACTTCTTGTACTACCTTCAGTAGACATGGAGAATAATTGATCGTGTTTTTTGTTTTTTTTTTTTTAAACAGCCCTTACCATATAGTAACTCCTCACTTAACGTCCTAGTTATGTTTTTTAAAAATGCAACTTTAAGCGAAACAATGTTAAGCAAATCCAATTTCCCCATAAGAATTAATGTAAATAGGGGGAGTTAGTTATCCAATAGGCCAGTACCCAGTCAAAGAAGAAAATTAGATTGATTTGGCATAATTTGTTCTTGACAAATTCATGCTAGCTATTCTTTATAACCCTATTATCCTCTAGTTGTTTACAAACTGATTTAATAATATAAGCCAGGATCCTTTTGATGTTCAGCTGGCTAGTCTATATTTCCGCAGGTCCTCTTTATTCCCCTTTTTAAAGACAGATACTATGTTTGCCCTCCTCCAGTCTTCTGGGACCTCACTTGTCCTTCATTACTTCTCAAAGATAATTGCTAACAGTTGTGAGATTGCATCAGCTAGTTCCTTATGGACCCTAGGATGAATTTAATCAGGCCCCACTTACTTGAATACATCTTATTTATCTAAATGTTCTTTAACCTGTTCTCTTGCTATTTTGGCTTGCATTCCTTCCCCTTTGTTATTAATATTCATTGAATGGCAACCAGATACTCCATACATTTTTTAGTGAAGACTGCAGCAAAATAGGCATTGAACACCTCAGCTTTTTTAATGTCCTCAGTAATTAGCTCTCCTTCTCCGATAAGTAGCAGTCCAACACTTTCCTTTGTCACTCTCTTGCTTCCAATGTATTTAAAGAACCTCTTATTGCCTTTTATGTCCCTTAGAAAGGCTACTGCACAAAATACCTGCTGATTTTGTTCCTAAATTCTTGGGCTATTCTATTTACTCCTTAGCAATTTGCCTAGTTATACTTTCTGTATTATTCCTGTTTGATTTTCAGGTCACTAAAGAGCTCTTGATGAAGCCATATTGGCCTCCTACTATTCTTCCTATCTTTCCTTTGCATCCTTTTGGGGCACTCTGGAACAAAGTTTTGTTTTTATTTGTATTTGGTTCCCCTCCCCCAGAATTGCTTCTCCATTGCCTGCAGACAAAGACCTTGTTATTGTTACATGTTTACATAACTAGGACTCAGGAGTCCCTTTCTGGACCAATACCCCATGTATTAAATACTGTACAAATACAAAGGTAGACACTATCCTTGGTCCACAGAGTTTACGAACTGAATCGACAAAGTATAAACATCTATACATGAACTGTTTTGCGTTGTAATTACATAACTATCAAAATTTCCGCAACTCCCCCTCAGGCTAGTAATCACACATTGGCTGATTTTTTACATTACGGAGGAAGTAGGTATATAATATTTGAGAGAGAAGGGGCAGATATCCAGTGCTAGGCCATTTACACTACCCTCAGATTGTAAACTGCTTTGAACAGTTCACTTTAAGCAAGAGCACAGAACATTTTCCCACCAACTTACACAATATAGAAAAATGCCAAGTAACTAAAATGAAGCGAAACAAGACCAAAGGTGCTAAATGTTTATGAGCTATAATTTACTTTAAGCATTTCTATAGGCCTCATGTTTATAGTATCTGAGCACAATATTGATTAGGAAGTTAGGACCTAGGAGTGAAGCCATAGGGATAGAAGCCATCACCAACAAAATGCCGGACAGTGAGAAAGGAAAAAAACTCCTGGAACGTCTTCAGATGTTCATCAAATTGGTTTTAAGAGGTTTTCGGATAGAATGTCCCATGACCAGAAACAAACTTGACTGTACATTTGCTAGATGAATTTATAACAGTTACACATCATTTCATGTAGTCAAAATTCCTTACATCCTATATTTTTTCCATAAATTGTGCCTAATTTTAAAGTACCATGTAGGAAATGGCTTGCAGGAAATCGGAGTTCCAAAGCAGATGTGTAGTAACACAGTTGGCATTCTCATGTGTCTAGTGTCTGATGGACAGAGCAATATGCGCAATCAACTTGACAGTAAAAACTTCACAACCAGTGTTTTCTCACTTTTGCAATGGAATGTGTAATCACCACACAGCCCAATATATCGCTGACCTGCTTAAAACTATTAACTGGATCCAGGGAAAGTTATTTCACTTCTGACCAACAAGGCTAATATGAAAGATGCTTGGCCTTTGTTGATAAACGAGCATCCACATCATCTGTATTATGGATGTGATGCCCATATGATGCTGCTTTTCATTGGTTATTAGGACAAGACAACTTTCTCATCATGCGTCAAAAATCAAGAGCATTTTCAAGTTTCTCAAAAACCAAAAAATATATACTAGCAGCCATTTTTCAGCATCATTTAGTACTTTACTTACACTGAGGAAGCGCTGACATACTCAATGGGTATCTATTAAATGTCTAAAAGATCTTCAAATATGCAAGAAGTCTCCTCATATTTGCTGCTGCTGAAGAAGGGGTGGCTGGGTGTTACCCCCAAATCAGCACTGACATTCTTGAAGATGGTCTTTTGGATGCAAAACTCTAAATTCATTTTATTGCTCGAAACCATAGCTCAGTCCATTCCGAATATGGAAAATTATAGTTCTACGGTGTCTGGTGCCAAGAATGAGTTCCTGAACATTTATGAGAACACCGAACACGGTTCACTTAAAAATGCTGAAGAAAAAGATAATAAAATAGTATCATGGAAAAAACAAGAGATCACTCCTGGACATAATCTTGATCTAGGCTTCCAGGGCTAAGACCTTTCTGACAATGAATTCGCTTCAGCTTGTGACCTCAAAGTGGCTGTTACAATTTTTAAAGACTATACAAATGAACAAACAATTCTCATGGAGG
Organism: Chelonia mydas; assembly: GCF_015237465.2. NCBI lineage: Eukaryota > Metazoa > Chordata > Testudines > Cheloniidae > Chelonia > Chelonia mydas. The sequence continues at coordinate 32,186,942 of NC_057856.1, forward strand.
TAGCAAGTTATAAAGCAAGAAGTATCCCATTAAGTTGTAAAAGAAGGTGGCATGCAAGCTCAGCAGTTGAATCTAAACAGCTTGCTCATTCAGCATAGTGGAAAGGGTTGCATTTTAACTATGAAAAAAGAAAAGGAGTACTTGTGGCACCTTAGAGACTAACCAATTTATCTGAGCATAAGCTTTCGTGAGCACAGCTCACTTCATCGGATGCATCGGATGAAGTGAGCTGTAGCTCACGAAAGCTTATGCTCAGATAAATTGGTTAGTCTCTAAGGTGCCACAAGTACTCCTTTTCTTTTTGCGAATACAGACTAACATGGATGCTACTCTGAAACCATTCTAGCTATGGTGACAAAAATTATTTTAACACTTCCATATACTACTGCATGTATGGAATGAAAACGGTCAGTTTGGGGAGTCATCCAGTCAAAAACCAGAAACAGACTGAAGATCTCTACTGTGGGGACACTGGTCACCAGGTATCACAATTTAAGATTAGTGAAGTAAATGGCAGCTGAAGAGTTGACTCAATATTCATCAGATACGAGGAAGGAGATGATGAATTTGAAGATGACAAGGATATAGATGAAGCAATTGAAGCCGATTCAGAAAAAGATAATAATGAAAAAGCAAGATGGTTGAAAAGGAAGATTGAGCTACTGATGAATTTGAAGGCAATGACCACAAAGATATAGATGAAGTAAATAATGAAAAGCAAGATGCCTGAGGACTTGGCATGCTGCCTATGTTGCATAAATCCACTAATGACTTCTTACCTTTTATAGTTGCTATTTGATTGTTTTGTTTAATTTTCAGTTCTTTTGTAACTATTCAGTCTTGAACAACATTCACATTTAAATGCTAACTTATCATTGCTAAAATAACGTTAATAACTTCATTTAATTTTTATGCTACGTTCAAAACAATTAGATACAAAAGTGGCAGACACTATTAAAAAACCCCAACACAAGAAACAGAGAGACACAGGGGATATAACTATGGACAATGTAAATGAAGCTTGGTTTATATCATTTTTTTAAAAGATTGAGGGGATAGGACTGATGCCTAATCAGGATAAGATTTGTGGAGTGAGAAGAGAGAACTATCACAAAGAAGTTACAGGTATTTCCTGAAGCCTGCCTCAGAGGCTGTTGCAGGGAATAATGTTTGCAGAGTGTTTTGAAGATGAAAAGTGAAATTAAACTGTCATCTCTTTTACTGCATCCCTTAAGTGTTATCAATCCCTAGGCAGAGACATAGCAACTGAATCAAACAAGTCACTTAATACTAAACTTAGAACACCTTCCTTTCCTCCTTCCTGGAAAAAAAGTTTAAGACAACCAGATAAGGGTCAATTGCAGAAAGTACATAGTTTAGAATAGTCCATTTTCTCTGTGGCTAGATCAGGTCCCAGTAGTCAAGGGCATGAGCAATTGTATTTGGCACAAACATACAATATAGCACTCAGGATCTTATAATACAAAACACACAGAGTTGTTTATACAAAGTGATCTTACTAACAGGAACTGCCAGAAGAGACTAATACAAGAGCCCACCTAGCCCAGTAACCTGTGTCAGAGTGGCCAGCACTGGATGCTTCAGGAAATGTTACCAAAAATTCAATTGTGGACAATTATGGAATAACTCTAAATAGTAGTCAGTGATTGATTTATCCCATAAGGGTTTATATCACTTCAACAACAAAAAACATCCTGACTAATGTAACTGCAAAGGTGCCATATAAAGTATCTAATCCTTTCTTTCAACCATCAATTCCTAACCTCAGTGATCTCTTCTGGCAGATTTTCAATTTCACTGGATTTCCCGTTGATCTTGTATTATAAGACAGGGCAAGTAGGAACTCCCACCAGGTCTTCTCTATACCATTCATTCTTGTTGAATGCAAGGCAAAGTCACAATTCAAGATGGAAAGAACAAGCAGCATATGATGGTCACAACCCTGGTGAGCATTTCTCAACCCATCAGAACCAGTTCTGTTTCTTCATCCTTTATTTGCAACAAATGCCACAGGAACTCAAGAGACAGAAGTACTAATTTAAGACTGAAAATTCTGTAGCTGGCATATGCATCCATCCTTCACTACACTGAAGTTAGTGTCATACCATCATACAAAGAACTCAACTGCATATTGTATTTTTAAATCTAGAATTCTCCACTACAGGTAGAAGGGAGCTAAAACGAGCTCCAATTTGAAATTTCAGCTTCACTGGACCATGGCAGCCTATTCAGCTGCCAAAGTGCAGCTAATAAGCAAGCTAGTAAGTGTTGTCTGATAAAACAGGATGCAACACAGCTAGTTATTCCTGCAGAAGAATTTTCTGTTAACTACCATTTTATTGGGTGGCACGAGATGAGCATTTTCAAAATGAAAACAGTTTGTCTCCACATTTTAGTGGGTGGATAGAAATCTAGTTAGGAAGATTTTACAGCAAATCATTCAAAAATATAATTACAAAGTTGGATAAAGAATAGAATGAAGTTTTCAGGAGAAGAAAAATCTAGTCAGGTGGGTTTAAAAACATGTTTGGGCTTGATGAGGACTGTAGGCTGAACATTAAGTTGGCCTGGTGCCCTCAACAAAGAAAGGGGGACATCAAAATAGATCTGCAACCGAAGGAATCTCTCTCAAATCACTTCGTGCTGCTTATTCACATAATGAAATTAAAAATAAATACTCTAATTGTGGCATTTTAGGGCTGGTCTACCCTGGAAACTTCCACAGCATAGCTATGTCTCTGGGGTGTGAAAAATCTACCTCCCCCTGAGAGACGTAATTAAACCAACCTAACCCCTAGTGTAGATAGCGCTGTGTCGATGGAAGAATGCTTCTGTTGACGTAGCTCCCACCTCTGAGGGAGGCAGATTATCTGTGCCAATGAGACAACCCCTCCCATGAGTGTAGATGCTCTGTCTGCCAAAGTGCTACAGTGACAGCAGTTTAAGTGTAGACATACCCTCAGTGATGACTAATGTATTAAGCAGAGAAACTGGATGAACTGACAGGATGAAGAGATGAGATGAACTGGGTTTACAAAAATCTTCAATAGCAATTTTAAAATGAAGTTAGAAAAAATAAGTGTTATTTGTTTAGCTATTTTGCTTGCACATTTAAGTCTCTAAGTTAAGCCCTTGTCTGGTTTTAGTCAGTTCTTACTATTCATTTGCTACACAAATTAAAGCCATTTAGGAGGTCAGCATCGCTGCTCACAAACTTAATGGGAAATCTGTGCTTTACTTCTTAATCAAAATAGGAATAATCAAAATGGAAACTAATTAACTATGTGCACAGATCCACTGGGAGCAGAGATTATAGCCCATATTATTTCACTGTTAAGTGATGTTGCAATATTCTGAATGACAAACCGGTTTTATATACATAATCAATGCCATATAATAAAGTATTTTAGAATCGTGACAGATTTGAATCATTTGCATTAAGACAACAATCCACATTACTGGCAATGTAAAGAAAATGCAAAATTCTTACAGAATTGGTACACTTTGGTATTTTTTTTTTTTATAACCATCTCAGGAGAGACTGCTTCTCTTACCTCAGTAGTCTACTGCAGTCAAAGCAAGCATTATCCAAAACTAAGTTTTTGAAGACTATGGACTTCGCTATCAAGGTAGCTAGTCAGCAAGTCAGAGTGGCCAACAGATTAGTTTAGAAGAACCTAAAATGTTGGAGTTGGACTTAAACACTGAGGGGTTGCATAGGGTGTCTTGGAGCAGCCCAAAGCCAGACAACGCCATACTGTTCATAAATACAAGGTATTGTTTGTTATTAGTTATCTATCACCACTGCTTTTACTTCCAAATTTCATCCACAAAAGGTGAAGCTCGTGTTGAAAAGAAAGACAATTTGCCAGTGACAATGAGCCACTGCTCATGCCGCTTCATATGAGAGGCAGCAAAGATTCACTGTCAAAGAATGCTGTGCAGTTTAGCATAGAACATGCATAATTGTTACCACCCTAGAAAGTGGGACTGTCAAATCCACTTCAAAACCTAGCAGCTAAAACAGTCTCTTGCTCAGACCTTATTTTTCAAAAATAGTGTGTAAATAAATCACTACCTAGACACCTGTAATATTAAGCACCACTTACTAATGAGACAAATGACTGGGTTGATTTAAATGACAAAGATGTATCTAATTTTATAGCTACAATGAAGCCTGACTTCAGCAACCATCCAAAGGACTAGCAAAAATCTGAACAAAAGAGGTGGGTCTATCAACTGGTCAGCACTAACTAAGGATATTTTTAAAAGTCCTCAAGAGTGGGGTTGCCTGTTGGAGGTCCTGCTTAGAGTCGTTTTCATCCAAGTGTATAATAGGTAAGGCACTTTACCAATACTATTGTTAGTAATTGCCAGTGATACCACCTATAACCCCCATTTTGAGAGCTTTAGAATGGAAGTAGGAATTGACCACAATGGAAATTTGACATATGCCTGAGACTAACTTAGATTCTTCTTCCTCACTGTAGAATTCATAAGAGGAGACACTGCAAGGTTGTTGTCTTTTTGTAGAAAAAATTGTTTTAAAAGTTATATAGAAATGTTTTCATGATTGTATTTTAATATTGCAGTAAGAACAGATGAGGGGGATGAAAGATGACTAAAACCACAAATTACTGAAGTACAGTTGGAAGTAATGACATTAAGAAAGGAAATGTTAACTTGACATCTTTCTAGCAGCCTGGTTAACAAGACTATGGAAGATCATTAGGCTAGAAAAGAGGTCAGACAATGCAGACTTTGTAGTGGTCTATTACTTATTTCTTGCAACAGATGAACTGGAAGACTCAGAAGGTCCTCTTCAACCAACTGATACCCATGGAAATTCAGCTTTTGCTCATGTGCAGTTTTCACTACTGATACATCTAAACACAGCACATATCAACAAGATAAACTGGAGAAGCTGCTCTGAAGCTATTCTGGGCCACCAAGTAAATACACTTAAAAACAAAACAAACCATGAACATGTATCCAACAGATTGCAACATTTCCTTGTTCACCGGTGTATTCAATATGCACTTCAAAAACTGCCTAAATACTTCTTTATCCAAAGACTCGGATGGCTCAAAAACTGTTTTCATGTCTAATCATGTTTTATAACCTTTCATGAAGGTTTTCTACCTCACCTGTCTCACTTCTGAAAAAAAATGATACAAAAAAAGTTTGAAAAAACATTAAAAGCCCAAGCAAACCCACTAACCAGACAATTCTACAAAAGTGCTCTCAATGGTGTTAACTTTGAATCATAGAATATCAGGGTTGGAAGGGATCTCAGGAGGTCATCTAGTCCAACCCCCTGCTCAAAGCAGGACCAATCCCCAATCAAATCATTCCAGCCAGGGCTTTGTCAAGCCTGACCTTAAAAACTTCTAAGGAAGGAGATTCTGCCACCTCCCTAGGTAACGCATTCCAGTTTCACCACCCTCCTAGTGAAAAAGTTTTTCCTAATATCCAACCTAAACCTCCCCCACTGCAACTTGAGACCATTACTCCTTGTCCTGTCCTCTTCTACCACTGAGAATAGTCTAGAACCATCCTCTCTGGAACCACCTCTCAGGTAGTTGAAAGCAGCTATCAAATTCCCCCTCATTCTTCTCTTCTGCAGACTAAACAATCCCAGTTCCCTCAGCCTCTCCTCATAAGTCATGTGTTCCAGACCCCTAATCATTTTTGTTGCCCTTCGCTGGACTCTCTCCAATTTTTCCACATCCTTCTTGTAGTGTGGGGCCCAAAACTGGACACAGTACTCCAGATGAGGCCTCACCAATGTCGAATAGAGGGGGACGATCACGTCCCTCGATCTGCTCGCTATGCCCCTACTTATACATCCCAAAATGCCATTGGCCTTCTTGGCAACAAGGGCACACTGCTGACTCATATCCAGCTTCTCGTCCACTGTTACCCCTAGGTCCTTTTCCACAGAACTACTGCCGAGCCATTCGGTCCCTAGTCTGTAGCTGTGCATTGGGTTCTTCCGTCCTAAGTGCAGGACCTTGCACTTATCCTTATTGAACCTCATCAGATTTCTTTTGGCCCAATCCTCCAATTTGTCTAGGTCCCTCTGTATCCTATCCCTGCCCGCCACCGTATCTACCACTCCTCCTAGTTTAGTATCATCTGCAAATTTGCTGAGAGTGCAATCCACACCATCCTCCAGATCATTTATGAAGATATTGAACAAAACCGGCCCCAGGACCGACCCCTGGGGCACTCCACTTGACACCGGCTGCCAACTAGACATGGAGCCATTGATCACTACCCGTTGAGCCCGACAATCTAGCCAACTTTCTACCCACCTTATAGTGCATTCATCCAGCCCATACTTCTTTAACTTGCTGACAAGTTTGGTCAGAGTGCTTTATTCACCACACGGACAAGCTAAGGAAGGAGCATAACCACTGCACGTTTGCATTCAAAAATCAGCGTCTGTTAAATGTATACCCACACATTTAACCCTGAGACTGAGTTACTATGATGATAATCCCAGTATCTGATACAATAGTAAAATATTGACTTTTTAAATATCGAAGTTTACGTTCATTTGTGATTTTGCTGGAATACAGCAGTGAAAGTTGTTGCATGTTTTCTTTCTATAAGCGTATTGCAGTGAGCCAGTACATTCCTTCATATATGACAGTTTCAGCATACAGTACGCAACCTTAACTCCCAATTATAGCTGCAAATGAGCAATAGCATGGAATGAGACAGCCTGCTGGCTTTGTTAATATTCTGTCTCTTTTAGGATCCCACAGGGGAAAGGGAAGAGCGAACGTAAAGAAGCCCTTGGCTCACGGTTTATGGTGCTTGCCACCAGCTGTAGACTTCTCATCTCATTAGTTATTTTTGAATACTGGGGGTGAAGACAGCTGTAGCCTACTTGAATCTCCAGCTCCTGGGTATTTTGAAGGCTGAATTTGGTATGCACTTTCTGCAATCCTTTGGAAAGAACAAAAGCAAATTTGCTTTGCAACAGAAGCATATTTTAAATGAGTTTCAAGTTACATTAACAGTACAGAAGTGTTCTTATTCTCCAAGTTATTTTGTGTATTTAATGTTTTTAAATACAACTTTGATAAACAGTAATTAACCTGTTCATGTTGACTGGGTGGCATAGGAGAGGGGGTCTAACTATATAAAATTATATTAAGGATTGAATAGAATTTATTCAAGAAATTCTCTAGACTATTTATTAAGCTATGTAAGAACGGTAGCATATTAGGTTTAGGGATATACTAAATGAAGTTTTTCAGAAATTAAAGTTGGTTTATACTGTCATATAAAAGCTATTCATTCTCAAAAAAAGCAAATACAATAGGAAGTGAATGAATAAACACAGATGCACAAATCCTAGTTCTTGCAAATAAGAACAGTCTTTGCATTGGGAAACAGCCTGGAATCTCCTAGGATGGTGGTGACCTAAAGTGCTTCAAATGTGGTCCGTACACATTCTGAGTGAACAATGGCACAAGTCACTTCTGGTGCATACAAGTGTCACCAACAGGTTCTCCAGCTGCATCAGCATCTACTCTGAAGTGTGCTGCTGACCCACAACCCTGGCTGGAAGAATATCCCCACTGCAGCATTAGACTTTATTTAACTGGAATGTTATAATAATATATTTCGGTATTTATTTACTTCTCAGTAGAATTCCTTGGAAAAGGGAGTGCAATCATTTTAAGGAGCCTAATCCTATGATCTGTATTTCATGGTTAGAGAACAGGCTAGAAAAGCATTTTTAGAGAAGCCAGCAAATGCACAGAATTGAGATGAGCCACTGGAAACCCAAACAAACATGGCTGACACTGGAAATAGCACCCAGAATCTGGGCCAGAAGTTCGTGTTAGATATGCTATTCTCCTATTATAGAAGTATATTCTCCTTCTGGATATGTCTGGAAACTACTGACAGAACTGGGGATATTATTTATTTGCATAAATATTATTGCAGTCAGGGCTCCAATGTGCTAGAACTGTACAAACAGTTATCAAAAGGATAGTTTCTGTACCAAAGATCTTAC